>NC_061902.1:9722500-10972500 GCF_905147765.1 Vanessa atalanta | reverse complement strand
GACGGCTCTCGGATTTCCCAAAGATATGTGGCTTGGCAGATCGTTCATAGACTTTGTGCACCCACGAGTGAGTAAATATTTGCTGTAATAATATTATCATAGTATTTGTTTTCCGATTTTACAAATAATCTAGACCAGGCATTTCTTAAGTTTAACTTCCTTAAATATAATATCTCATTGGCACGAAAGACCTTTCCTATTAAGGAGGAGGCTTGGACCAAACGTTTGACAGACACATGAAGATTTCCTAGCGGTGTTTTCGCTTGCCGAGCGTCAGATAAATTATAAAAACCAAAGAGCCCTTCAAATTCAGCAGCGCTTCTCAAATTGTCGAGTCGTTGGGCTACACGCCTCATTAAATCTAAATATTGATCGCAAACCGAAAATAAAAAATAGATCATGTAGAAAATTTATTAAATTTTTTTTTAATACAGTTTTGTGTCTGGAAAATATAATATTAGTATATCTTTAAAATACGTTTTTTACTACAATAATCTTTAATTATTTATTGTGTATGTTATTAATTAATCATATGTGGCAATTGATATACTGTCAAATCTGTGAAGGCGTCGAAAAAGTAGTGGCCAACGGTTGTCCACGACGTACACGCACACTAGTATGATGATTGGCGAGTGTTAAGTGTCCAAAATTGACCCATTGTTTTAGTTTTTATCAAGGGCGACACTCTATATATAATCAAGGAAATGAATTTAAAAGAGCTAAAACTAAATAAACGTAAATACCAGAAGTGTTTAGCAGTGACGGCTTATTATAACAATGTCTTTATTTCATAGGATCGCAACACATTCGCATCTCAGATAACGAGCGGCTTGACAATTCCAAAAAATGTAAACGGTACGCAATTAAAAGGTAATTTTTTATTAACAATCCATCGTGCCAATTTTTTACACGTTACGTGGCCTCATCGATCGGCGTTGCGTGTGTTTTTTTTTAAATAAATCTCGAGCGAAACACTATCTTTCACATACAAATGCAAAAATATTTTTCATTATTTCAGCATATTAATTAATAAAAATATATGAAATTACTAAAAATATGTACAGTTCATTTATAAATGGAATATTCTATAAAGGTACGTTTAGTAGCTTTTAATTATTATCAATGGAAATCGAACACTCAGTTGAGTCTTACTAAATCATAATTAGGATTTTTTGTGGTCACAGTACTTACATAAATCTGAATAAACTCATGAGGTATCTTTCGTTTATAAGGTTTCAGTCGATAGTGCTGTCAATCGTGATTTTCGTTACGATTGTATCATTGTTACACTTCCTGTCTAAATTTTTACTAATATTATAAATGCAAGTCTAGCATCGAAGAGAGAAATCAAATCAGTCAGTTTGTCTGTTTGTTGCTCTTTCACGGCCAAACCACAGAAACGAATTTGATTTATATTGTTACGAAGCAAGCTCTAACTCCAAAAAAGGACTTATGCTACATTTTTATACCTAATACCTAACGACTAAATTTTAAAACGCTAAACGAATACGCGGTCGACAATTGGTATTAAAATAATGTCGCTGTCGATTTGATAATTGAATATTTATAATTTTCCAGATATTTGTGTTCGTATGTGGAGATATAATGGATTTTTTTTAAAGTAATATTTACCTTTTTAAACTAGTAATGAAAATAATTGAAATTCGTAAATACTATTTCGTAATAATTGGCACATGGACCAAGTGGACGCTAGTAACAAGAAACGTTAAAAGTTTTCAGTCGAATTTTAGTTTTTATTTGAAAAATATTTTTATATTGTACTCAGTCGATTGTAACTAGCGTTTACTTCTTTATGTTTTGTTTTTAAGCATTTATATGTGTGGTTGTTTTAGAATTGCATTAACTCACCTGAAATGGCTACCTGGACAATAAACCTTTTTAAAGGTATCTACAAGTTCGGTGTTGGAACGTGATCTTAAAAATCTATAAATTAATTCTTTATTAGAACCTTTTTTCGATGAAAGTTAATTTCTAATAAACGACGTTCGGTTTCACGATATAAAAAAACTACAGCGACACTGTTCGGGTTAAAATAAATACATATATGTATGTATGTGTTAGTATATACAACATATTTTAACAGTGGTGGTGTAAGGATTTCACCTATTCGTTAGCTATTTGTGTTGACGTGCTCCGGTTCGAAGGACGACTTTACCACGTCATATTAAATTTCAAAATCGGTTGCGCATTGAGTTAAAATTAGTTAAGGTGGTCGATTGGTTCGCCCGCTCATATAAATAACCAAAGAAATATCTAAAAACTATTGAATCATGAGTAAGTTTTTAAATGTTTTAAATATTTTTCTAAATTTATTATATAATAAATTAATATTAATGAATAAATTATAATTATAAACATTTAAGCTCTATTTTCAACAGTTCCAGCTCAAGGTAATCAAACGTCGACCATGGTTTGTCGGATAAGAAAATACAGAGGGCTCACGTCAGGATTTAGAATTAAAGAGAAGATCGTGTCATACATGCCCTTTCTACTGAAATTTTTCTTTAAAAATATAAGAGATGAAGAAGGTCACGTCATCTACCTAGTCATACAGGCTACTCCATTCTTTTCGGCATTTAAATGTAAGTACTAACAACCTACGTATTTGAAGTTGTTAACTATAAGTTTATAGACAGACAAAGTCGCTTCCCGCCGTATGTATATAATATACTAAGATCTTTTTAATTACGCCTAGAATTTTAATTGCGGTTTTCATCAATAAGTAAAGAGATTCCAAAGGAAGTTTTGCACGTATAAAACATGCATGTTATAATAGAGAAAAAAAATCAACTTTTCTTTCCGGGACCTACGCGTCTATGAACATATTATCTGTGTTTTTTTTGTATCCATATCAGCAGGCAATGTCAGTCAACAGTACCATATGCATTATTTATCATGTATGATCGAAAATCATAAAAAAAATAAAAAATTCGCGGTATAATTTTTTATGATTTACCTAAAAGTATAAGCTAACCTTTAAATATCCTAAAGGATATTTAAATTTGTGTAGGCAAAGTTAGGACAATAAAAATAAGAAGATAACTTTATAACAGAAACAGTGTTGTAATGAGAACAGAGACGCACGTGTTCAGTCCGTGTGCCGGCTATAGCGATCAATTGTACCTTCCACTGAACTTAAGCAACTTTGTACGTAGCGCGTCACGTGGCCGGCGGTCACGTTCACGGCTTGCTATTTATACTGCTGTACGTAACGTCTTTAGAAAATTTATAAAGATAGCTATGATAGTTCGATTAAATGATATATTTATAATATTTTCAGCGGCGAATGAAATCATTGTAAACGCAAAACCATTCGTAATAAGACATTCGGCGACTGGAAGTCTAGACTATATAGATACCGAATCGGTACCATACCTGGGCTACTTGCCTCAGGATATCGTTCAAAAGGATGCGTTGCAGCTGTATCATCCATCAGATCTTGGTTATTTGCGTCAAGTTTACGAGGCCATTGTGAAGGAAGGCGTAGTGGAGCGCTCAAAGCCTTATAGGTGAGTCTTAGGCTAAGATAACACCATCTTCAATCGCTTAGCCTTTCTTAAATATATTTGCGGAAGGCATTTTTGCCTATGTAGCTTGTGACATGGGTTGATTTGTTTCCCGTCATCACTGGCATGGAAGAGTCTCGGTGATTGAAATGCACTAAAAAAAATCACTTGTTTTATATAAAACCTTCTTCATCGTTCTTATATGTAACCTATGGGAAAAATGATTCAGAGACCAACTGCACTAGATTTAGAATTGTAGAATACGAACGTATTCTATATCTCTATTAAAATTATAAATAGGTGAAATTGGTTTGTATGTATGTTTGGTTATCACTGGAAATAATGGAAAAATAAAAAAAAGGGAGAAATTATGTTTATATAATACAATTTTCTTTATTAGTAAATTACAACCGCGCGAAGCCGGCGTGCGTCGCTATTATCATAATATAATTATAAAAAATATTTTAGTAATATCATTTATTATTTCAGGATGTTGACTCAAAATGGGGATTATTTAAAATTGGAAACTGAATGGTCTTCTTTTATTAACCCGTGGTCTAGAAAACTTGAATTCGTAACGGGCAAACATTTTATAATAGAGGTAAACAGTTGTTAATTCATGTTTAAATACTTTCTTTAGAAAAATATGATTGATACTTTAACCTTTTATAAATTCGTAAATAATCATTCTAATACCTAATTTTTAATTTTATATCCCAGGGTCCGAGGAATCCGGACGTCTTCCAGACAGTGGAAACGGAAAGAATTGATAAAATACCAGACGAGGAACAAAAGAAAGCTCAACTTTTGAGACAAAATATAACTCGAGTAATGAATGAGGTCAGTCATAATTGGCCGTACATAAATCTGTTTACTAAAAATTTTGTGTATATTTTTAGCTTTTATTATACTAAGTCAATATTACAAAGATATGACACGCATAACTGCTGTACTTGGTTGTAGGGCTTTTTGCTAAACCATTTTAAACCATTTTAGTGATAAATAAAATGTCTGGGTAGGTAGTAACTATATTCTGCCGCCAAACATAATACTCAGTATATTTGTGTTACGGTTTGAAGGGCAAGTAAGCTGGTGTACGGGCACAAGGTTTAAGCATCTTAGCTCTCAAGGGTGGTGACGCATTGGTGTCGTAAGCCCGTCTGGGTAGGTACCACCCATCATCAGATATTATACCGCCAAACAGCAGTACTCAGTATTGTTGTGTTTCGGTTTGAAGGTTGAGTGAGCCAGTGTAACTACAGGCACAAGGGACATAACATCTTAGTTCCCAAGGTTGTTGGCGCATTGGCGATGTAAGGAATGGTTAATATTTCTTACAGAGCCATTGTCTGTGGGCGATGGTGACAACTTACCATCAGGTGGTCCATTTGTTTGTCCGTCAAGCGGTATCATAAAAAAATACGCTAATGGTAATCATTTACCATCAGGTGGCCACTAGCTTCGCTTTCTATTTATATTAAATATATATAAACTACTCATCTGATTAACGTGAAACTTTCATGATATAGTAGCTTATATTTTGAACAATGTCAAAACTACAAATGATTTATGTAAAATATATATATTTTGAAACAAGTTAGTTTTTTAATTAATTAATTTATTAATAAAAAAGGGGAAGAAATTAACGGCAATTTCACTTCGACCTTCTGTATCTTCATAATAATAATAAACATTTTATATTCACTTCATATTTGAAATAAGTTTCAATCGTAATATATCCATCGCGATGTCAGGACCGAATTGTTTAAGTTAAAAATTGAATCGAAATCAAAATTCAATAAGATTAGTGAAGGCAATGGTAATCGGTTATCATCTCAGGTTATTAAGAATATTGAATTCCTATTTTAAAAATAAGTAAATAATTTTCTTTCCATATATTATCTGTGAACAAGGTTTGCTAATGGTACTAATTAAGAAGTTTTAATAACAAAATTTAACTAATATTTGACCTCTATATTTTATAATCTATGTAGGTCAAAAAACAATAGTAATAAAAACTACATTAAGTATCAATGTGTGTGCGATATTTAATAAATGTTTTATTTTTTTTATTGATATGTTTGTATTAATAGGTTCTCACTAAGCCAGCGGAAGCTGCTAAGCAGCAAATGGGGAAAAGGTGTCAGGATTTAGCGTCGTTTATGGAGAGCCTGTTGGAAGAAACACCGAATAACAACAATGACACGGAATTGAAACTTGAAATACAAGATCCGGACAATAGTTTCTATGTAAGTATTTTTTAATTAAACTTACTCTGAAAGAATCTATTGAAATTGATATATAATCGAAATCAATTGTATCTGTTTTTCTGTTTAATCAAACTGAATCCTTTAAAATGTTCTTTAACTAGAATTTAAGTAAGTAATAAAACCAATATCCAAAATATATGTTGCTGAAACTGATTAATAATAATAAAGCGAAATATATAAAAATATATATATAATTGATTGTTTGTAATATATATTATGTTTGTACATAGGAGCGAGATTCGGTGATGCTTGGTGGTATGTCGCCGCATCACGATTACAACGACAGCAAGTCAAGCACAGAGACTCCTATTAGCTACAATCAGCTCAATTACAATGAAACTCTTCAAAGGTAAGCGGCCACATTGTAAATAGTTTATTTATTTAAGCCAGTAGTACCCAGCTATCAGATATTCTACCAAGAAACAGCGATACTTAGTATTTTTATCCAGTTTGACAAGTGAGTGAGCCAGTAACTATATTCACCAGGGACATAACCACTCAGTCTTTAAGGTCAGTGGCGCATTGTCGATGTATGGTGTTGATACTTCTTAAAATGTCAAAGACTGAGTTTTTTGTACAAATAAGTTCAACGTTTGGGCTAATGTCAACAAATGAAGTTTTTCAGACTCAACTCAAAAATAGTAAATTTTTTAAATATTAAAAGTTTAATATAATTAAAAATGTTATTCTTAAAACCAGAGGTAAGCACGAAGGTTTCCTTACAACTCATAGTTAACAGTAAAAGTCATGGAATTATTTGAAATAGTTTTTTAAATAGTAAACTTTAAATTAACATCTGGTGCTAAAATAACACTAGGTTCCTTTATTACAACCAATACCTCGGTTATAATTTAGCGCATAGTGATCTTTTGTTGAGATTAAACTAATCTATATTTATGACGTACATTTCTTCTTAATGTCCCAAAAAAGATAATTGCTCATTAATATGAATTTGAGCAAGTTACATTTTATAAAGTAAAATCTTTGTCTGCAGGTATTTTGATAGTCACCAACCTTATGAAGAATATCCTCTGGATGATAACAAACTAGAATTAAGAGAAGCTGAGAATAGGTTTGTATTTGGTTTTTCATCACCTCTGCTATTTATTATGTCAATGCATTTATGCATGCATACCATAAGCGGGGTGATTTAAAGTGTGCGAAAATATTGCGCTCGGAATTAAAAGTTTAATCAACAGACATGTTGCCAATTACAAAATTTCGAAATATATTTAAAGTTACCATTATTACGTTACTTCTTATCGTTATACGAATATTTCAGATGTTTGTATAAAAGTAATATTGTTTATTTATTTCAGTAAATGCGCGTTACCAGCAGAACGAGAAATTGATGAATTTGGCGAGAAAGGAAACCTGTTTGGGGCGAATTCACTTCTTATGACACAATACAGTCATCCCTTAGGCGACTACCAAGCCGTTCGGTTAACTGAGTCCCTGCTGAGCAAGTTCGTTTATTTAACTTTATATATATAACTCAACTTAATAAAACACATAACATACAGTATAAAACGTAACAATTGTGGTAAAATTGTAGCTTTCACATGTTGATAACTTAATGTAAATTCTTTGGAGAAAATACGAGAGTCTAAAGTTAAATGATTGTAAGGGAACTTTATTCAGATCTCTTTCATGAATCCCTGCTTTCCCCTTCAACTCACTAATATTAGGAAGCTATAGTGATGCGGGCAGTTATCAAGTGGCGATTAAATTCCTTACTGTTGTACTAACTATAATCGCTTCGGCAAATATTCGGAATTTTGTATTTTACAACGATAATTTGTGAAATAAAAACAAACTTTTTTGTAATTTAGGATAATAAAAATACAATAAGCAATTCCGTTTAATGTCTAAAATGGTGTCTCCAGGAAATAAATTCAAAAATATTGTGTTACTAACTATTAAAGTTGCAAATACATTATATTTTTCTGTTTCCCTTTTAATAGAACCCTTTTTTATTACTGTCCTTATCTTGCAGGCATAACTCAGAAATGGAAAAAGAATTAGTCAAAATGCACCGTGATAACCGAATTTATAGCAAAATCGAGAAAGAGAAAATATCAAACGAAATGAAACAGAAAAAAAAGGAACATCTAGCGAGATGTAACGCCTACATCCAACAATCGATCCTCGAAAATTCAGAACAAAAGGTAATAAGTACTACTATTTAATTTTGAATTAAGACCTTATGAGCATTCTGAAATGAGATTAGTTTTCATAGTAAAGTTAGAACTGAGTAACTTTACTAACGTCAGTCACGTTCTCGTGTCTTTCCCATATCGTTAAAGGGGAGCTCATGGAGCACCAATCCGATTTCCATACTACTAACTGCAAAACTAGTGGTAACTTTATCTTTATTGGGGGACATAACGAGATCTCGGGATGGTATCTCAACTACGCGATGGATCACCTAAACGGGCTTCCACTGCCTTGAATATGCCTCTAAAGATCTCTCCCACATGAACAGCATTTTTGTCGAATGATAAGTAGCCGATATCACTTTACTTATAAAGAGTCAGTTCTTTTTCAACGTCTATAAGATCATCTACTGATAAAACAATAACATTTTGTCAATACTAAGGATATTTAAATAATTATTCGCCAATATTCTATAAAAGCTTTGTAATATTTAGAGATATGAAAGGATTATTATAAGAGTCACTCGCCGTGATAAGAACACGTGAATCTTAATCGAATATTAAAAGCGGATTCAAACCTAATTCACTTGTTGTGTTCCGGTTTGAAGGGTGAGCCAGTGTAACTACAGGCACAAGGGACGTAATATCATACTTCCCAAGGTTGGTGGCGCATTGGTGATAAGGAATGGTTAATATTTCTTACAACGTCATTGTCTTTGGGCGGTGGTGACCAATTACCATCTGGTGGCCCATTTGCTCGTCCGCCTACCGATATCATAAAAAAAAACGAACTAACTACATGAAATTTGATCCGATGAATTCATCTTGTGATTAGCGTTGAAAGAAAACATCAATAATACCTTTGTACTCCTCAGGCGCAAGGTGTAAAGCGTTCATCCAAGCAGTTAGAAGAAGGGACTGCGCACAAACACAGATGTTCGTCTGCGAGATTAATAAGACAGAAGCAGATAGCGAGGGCCGCAAATACGCCGTCCACGCCGACGCCGACAATGGGTGAGTAGAAAAAGAGCCGTCACCGATGCTTTGAACCATCACACTACACATATAATTATTATACAAAAGTACTCTGACCTGTACTATTTTATCGGTATTTGTTATTACTGCTTACTCAACCTGGCCGTCGAGTTAATTCAACGGTATAAATACTTACTATAATACGTATAGGTTTTCCCCAATGAACATCTTTACTCAACAAACAGCGCCGGATGACAATAACATATTAGTTAGTTATTAAAATCATGTCATTTAATTCCGAATACGTACTCATATAATTTAATAATATTATTTCAGGAGTAATTCCGATGTTTTATACTCCAGCGCCAATACACCATGCCACTATGACATCACAGGAATATCATTTAAGCCGGACTTCACCACATATGCCAGGACATCCAAGTTAGTTTTGTTTTTAATTAGTATAAATAAGTTAGCCTGACCCTGCGGTTATTTTCTATAAGGACTTAGCTTATAATACTCCTGAAATGATACGACTGATGCGCTGATTGTTGGGTTTAGAGCTCATTCAGATATCACGCAGCTACAACGCGGGTTGGTAGATACGTAGGTTGCAGAATAAGACACATTTTAGTTTCCTCGCGATGATTTCTTTCACCATAATGAACACAAATTATGCACATGAAAATTCGATATTGCTTGCCTGGTTTGAAACCGCAATCGAAATCCGTGACCAATCCGTGTATCCTTTCAATGTTATAATATTTAATGTCGCATATTTATTTTGATATTTCAAGGTCGTTTTCGTTTATCGTAACTCTTACTTAATAAATGGAATGGTAATCTCTGTCGCCGTTAAAAAAAATTATGATTAAACTAGTGTAATTTATTGAATGTAAATAGTTACAGATCGAATGACACCGCATACTAGTATGAGTGGTGCTCATTACCAAGGACACAGAAATGAAGCTGAGGTACTATTTAAAATGAACACTAAGTGTAGTACTTCAACTTCACCTTCACCAAGTACTCATGTTACAGCTCCGTATCAACCACACCAAAGTAAGTTTATGTTTATTATTAGGTTTTACGTTAAATTTGTTTGACTAACTGTACCTGGCTCTTTGAGGTACCGTATGTTTTAGTTTCGTATACAGATTACAAAACCAGTATGATTATGTGATGTGCAAAATGTGGCTTAAATTTTACTCAAATATGTAAATTTACGTCTCTTTTAAAATATGCAAATCTCTTTATCTACCAGTCATATTTGATAAAAATATCTTTGCATTTGATTGCTCAATTTTAGTTTGTAGACTATTTCACGTCTGCGACCCATGAGGGCGGAGAACGTCCCTTAGGTTAAACGCCGAAAAGACCGAGCATAATAGCTACTACATACATAGTGGTAGATCTTCTTGTAACCTCGTCTGGATAGGTACCACTCACTCACCAAACATTCCATCGCAAAGGCAAAAATGAGCAGGGTCTTGATTCAAGCTATCCGAACAGAAATCTTGTTCGCTCATCAAGCGGCTTTCCAATTTTACATATGTATATCCAAAAATCTAACCATAAATTGGGTTTTGCTTACTATCTACCCACACTATAATATTCTAAGGGTAAGCGAGCCATTGTAACTACCGGTACAATGACGTAATATGTTAGTTCTGAAGGTTGATGGTGCATTGGTGATAGGAATGACTTATATATCTTATTGCACTTTACATTTGCCAGTCCGCCGACCTAAATTATATAAAAAGACAGATATATCAATCATTAATATTAAGATATTTAACTGATAATTGTCCTTATTTGTTGCAGTGCCTTATTTGATGTTTGGTCAGGCTGTCTACGCACCGCCTTTCATGTATTCGTCCATCGATCCTCAAATTTCATATACCCTGCAACAAAGCTTCGTTCCACAAATACCGAACATACATTCTTTAGGAATTTCAACTCAAAATTATGAAGAGGTAAATACATTTATAATTACTAATATGATTAGTATATATTATATTTAATCATCATCATTATTATCATAATATTTCCTCTACCATACACATAAGGTAAATATATCCAAATTTATATGGGTACCTATGTATGATAGAAGAATTAATAAAAGTATATTCAAAAAAAATATGTAAAGGCCACTCTTATTTACAGTAGTTTAGGGTTGACAATTCCCTAATATTCCCAGACAATAAAAGTTATACACTTGCAATATTAGTAGATATATTATTATATGTATAATGTATATATGAATAGAACTGTATCTTAATCATAATATATAACTAATCATTATGCTTCTACTGCTCCGTATTAAATTTCTACCTTGACATTTCTTATTTGCGATATGTTATATATTTACAGATATCTATATAAATATTATGGGTGTATTGTCAATTTCGTATATTTTTTTATATAGTATATAAAACATAAATCTCGTCAAAAGGGCAAAAGTTGCTTTAAGGCAAAAAACAATAATTCTGGTATTAGACAAAGTTACTCCTGTGATCTTTTTATTTCATCGTTTAAATTTTTTATTTTCTTTATCGAACAATTTACAGATTTAAATAAAAGTAAATAATCTTAATAGAGTTTATCTAATTGTTGTTAAGATATTCTAATTGCATTAGGATTTAACAATTGGATTTTAATTTAATGAGAAATAGATATATCGGTCTGGTGTTATTAACGGTGCATGTGCATAATGTATTTTTTAATAAGTACTACTTAGTCACTGCTGATGGGTTTTGCTAGATATTTGTCGAACTTCATGATGATATTTATTTAAATTAATTTGAATTCGTCGATTGTATTATTATCACTGTGCATTCATACAATTTACAATATACAGAGAAAAAACACAGATAATTAAATCTATTGATTAAAGATTTTGACTCAAATGAGGTTGTTTAATTATTATTTTGTTCGAAATATCGATTTCGTTGCTATCAAGCTCCTTTGTCTAGTGCGTTTATTTATGTGAATGTATTGAATTAAAGTGAAAACGAATATTGTATTTACTTGTTTGTATCAGCAGACAGGTCTATACAAAAAGCTTATTAAAGCTGACCTTAAAAAAATGCTGTTTCCGAGATGGGCGATGATTCAATATGGAACTTACTTCATCACCATAGATCAAAAAAAGAAAGAACCACAACCACAGAAACGAAACACATTACTATGTGAATCTGGACAGTATTTTGTATATAGTTTAAAATAAAAAAAAATACGATTGAGTATTAGCAATGTTAAACGAGTACTCATCAAATTAGAATCGTTTTCGTGTATCCTGTGATACAAAAAATAAATAAAGACTATGTTAATTAAAATATATCATATTCTCATTATATCTTTGATAAGGATATATAGTTTTATTACATTTCATTGTCGTTCATATGAGGTATAGTATATTTATACGTAATTAAGTATCTGGACTTTTTTACTCTTAGCAATTTGCTGTTTATTTTTTGAACAAAATTACGTATTGAAAATTTTATTTTTAAATAGTCTTGGCGACGTTAAATTGAAACTTAGTGTCAAAAATAGAACACAGTTAGGATCAGAATAGAATCATACAATAAATCATTCGATAGTGTTGCTATTAAGGAAAATTTTAAGGAGGTAATGACATTTTATGGCAATTTTAAGGAAAATGTTGAATTTTAACTTTACCAGTACCTTGTTCGACAAGACAGGCTAGAAACGCTAAACATGTTTGCTTAGATTTTACGGCGACTGTACTGCGTCAGCTTTTCTTGTTAAAACTTCTTACAGACTCGGGTTTGGGTGTCTCATTTTGCCGGTTAAAGGTTCACTCTTTTAATGTTATTTGTAAAAGATAATTAACCATATAACTCCGATGTTTGTATGTAGAGAATTTAGTTTTACATTGATCCATCCATTAGTCGTCTTCCATAAATATATATGTAGAGAATCGAAAATACTGAATTAAGAAAATGATTAGTAAATACGTGTCTACGTAATAATGTAATAAAACATTTATATACTTCTATATACGTAACGTTAGGTACAAAATTATTAACTATTTATTTTATTATTATTATGTATATTTTTTAAGTTATTTAAAATATTTATTTAATAATAATAATATATAAGAATATCAATTCTACATTTCTGTCAATCATCACATTAGCTGCTTGTAAACTGTGTTTTTCATTAATTTCTTTGTCTAACTTCATGTGTTCTAAGCTTAAGTAAGTTAGCTACTACAACTCACAATCATACTCATAATGAATCATCGCAGGCGTGTAGATTGACTTTACTACCGAAGACTGCCAAATCATTCAATTACCTTACAAGGAAGAGGGAGAAGATAATCGAAAAAAATATATTTCAAGCATGTGATGTCAGTATCTATTCTGCTGAGGCTTCGATCCGGGTACGAATGTCTTATTTTCATTCATCAAATTTGTTATGCATTTGCAATACTGTTTGTAATATCTCAACAGAGGAGCGTGTCTTTTACTGGTCGATTGATATGAAAATTAATCATTGCTTCTTCTTTAAATTGAATGTAAAGTGATATGATATGAATGAATGATAATTTCTATTTAATTCGCGTAACATTTAATAATAAAATGTTTTCTCTGGTTTTATGTGTGATCATCACATAGATATCATTAGGCTGTAAGAATTGTGCGAGGAAACTAGTGACTGAAAACGAATTGATTTATAATGTAAAAAACCATAGATAATACTGCGTAGTGATTATTTAATTTCTTTAAACTTTCAAACGATTAATTAGTATTCATGTTATTTGTAAGCTTTACGAATAAGGCACAGTGGTCTAAACTACCACATACCAACAACTATGTATTAAGTAAACCATTGGTTATCTGATAAAAGGAATCGAATGGCAGAAAATGTGCTACAGTTCGATAAAAAAATATTTGCCTTTATTCGGCGTATTTGTTTCTAGTTTCTACATATACCAATTAGCGTCAATTTGAATATTAATAGATTTTTGGCAATTAGTAATTTTTCGATATAACAATGAAGTGTAAATCTTGGGATTTAAGTCATTTTGCCTTTTTTACCTCAAATACGAGTAGTTACAGTGTCCTAGTAACACGAAAATCGTTTTGTGGAAGTAATTATTTGGATTGACTTAAATATGTAAAACAAAACAGTTTAAATATTTGAGAACATTTGATCTCGGTTTACTTACTATTTTACATGCGTTACTTCGCTTGTTTTATTCAAACCTGAAGTGCGAGGCAGGCTTGTAAGTAGTGCTTGAAGCAAGATACATATTTTCATTTTGTAGAGCATAACAATTTTTGTTCAGGACCATGTTAAAAAAGTAGTAGAAGAATTTTGTCTGCGTGAAAAGTCTGAAGATTAAAGAAATTAGCAGTTTAAGAAAGTGAAGAATATTATTTAAAAAAAATTGAGAACATCCTGTATATGTCGTGCTACTGGGCTTAAGCTTCCTCTATTCGTGATGAGTGTGATCCACCGCGCTGCTTGGATAAAGCGAGTTAGAGGATACATCGATCAGTCAATCTAATACGGATTTCATTACGATTTTTTCACTCGTGGTAGTATGAGTTGAGTTATAAACACAAAATTGGTATAATTGGTGTTTAAACTCACAATATTCGGTTAAAGTACAATGTATTTTAACTACTAGCCGTGTATCTTCTATCGTTTACCATTTCACAGCATAAAATATGTAGTTTTTATCCTTCGGCAGTTATCATACTTTAACATCATGGCATATTGTGACATGCTTACTACTTAACTGTATCAGTCCGAGTTTCCTTTCATATTTTTTACTAGTTATGATCATATATTGTATCAATTATTAAATGAATATTTGAATATGGATATAATAGTTAACAATATATTAATGAATACACCGTAATAATAAAACTATGTACATTAACTTATAGAGCACAGAAGCTATCATTGAAAACCGTAATAAGAGGAAGCTGCGACTGGGCAACAGTGACGGTACGAACGAAAAGACCGACGAAGAGTCCAGTTATTCTTCATTTTATTCGTCATTCTTCAAGACTGATTCTGGTAGTAACGAGGAAAGCGATGGAAAAAATACGAATACTGGAGAAGGAAAAGTGAGAATTATTTATAATATGTTTAAAGTTTTTACGTAAACAATTATCCGATTACGCTACTTTGATGGCACTGTGCTGTAATATAGGTCTATCGCAATTTAACGATTTCATACAATCCACCTCGACGTCGTAAAGGTGTGCGAATTTCATTAATTTCGGGCAGGTAAAGCCACGCGTGTAGCTCTAGCTATTTAATAAAAAAATGTTGCAGTGCTGGCGTAAACCAAATCAAAGTGGGGATGCAATGTCATTTCAGAGTTATGAAATGGTTAATAGTGAGACAAAGGATAAGATCGCGCATAGAAGGAATATTGAACCGCCATGGATGAAACAAGTGAGTCACACTATGGTATAATTATTAGGATCATTAAATACATTCAAATTAAGTGACAGATTTATAACATTAGGTATAAGTTCATCTTACAATGAAACATTAATCATCCACTATTGGAACTGATAATACAAAAAATCTAATTATATTCACGTTTGACATACGTATGTATTTTTTCATGAGGGTTTATATAGTTGTCACTTTGTTATGCTCACTTGCCGTTAGATGGCGCTGCATCTCTTCTTTATATAGTCACGACTATCATATGTATATGGACGTCTGATGGGTTTTGCCAGTAAAATATTTAATAGTTAAATATAAAGGTTTTCGTTCCTAAAGTTTCAATAGATTAATGGTACATGGCCTGCATTATATATAAAGCCAGTAGATTTGATACTAATCCATTAGACTTGCGTTATGGCTATTGGAGTTTGCAATTTAATATTATAGAAAAGAAAAGACGTGCAATTGTTTTTAAAGTTATATGATAATTTAGACTAGTATCGAGTTTAGTCAAAATTCCGATCTTTTATAAAATAATAGTCGCCCATTAGTCCGTAACGTAATTGCTTATAAAAATGTAAATTATCTAGACTTGAAATATAACAAGAATGAGCCTTAGCTCTATTATTATTACAATAAAAAAAAATCATGTACAAAACGCGTTATTGATTTTTTTAATTTGATGTGGCGTGTTTTGTCTATGGCAGTATGAATGCAAGGAATGAATGTTTTAATTATTAAATTGTAGCTTTCTGTAGACCTTCTCTATTTAAACTTTAACTATGCCAAATCTCAAACTGCTCAATACGCGCTTATGCGTAAAAATATATATCTTATATTAATATCTTAGATTATGAGACAATAGGCAGAATAGCGCGAGGCACAATAATTGCTTTCTTAGACATTTACCATGAGTACGTGACGGCGGTCTAGAAATACGTGTTCCATTGCGTGTAGGTAGCCCACAAGGGCAATGAAAAAAACCTACTAATTTTTACTAAAGCGAAAATTATTATACATTTCAGTGTAATCTGACAACACCGAGCTCTTTTCTTTGAGGTTTTGTGTTCCAAGCCATCAGTAAAAAATAAATAAAAATAAATTTAATTAAATTCAAATAACACTCACTATGAAATGACATTCCATCGTCGTTTTCAAATGCCTGCGGACCGTTTTTATAAATACACAAGAGGGCTTAATTATTTATTAAAATGACAGCACTTTCGACGTTTTATTTAATAGACGTTTCGATACGTACTTATCTATATCAATTCTTATATTTTGTGTCTTCACTCACTTAGATGCGGCCCAGCACGTCTAATTATCAGCGTGCAACAAGTATAATCTAATTTGTATTTTTTGCGCCCTTTGTCTCACTTGTCATCTCACGCACACTAAGACATCTTACAATCACGAGCGTTACTCTAGCATCCCAAAGATTGTTTTCGTTTATTCTGTTTCATTATAATTTTCCGTAAGCTTCGCCTGCCTTTTGTTTTATAATCTGAGGTATTCATACCTACTATAACCAATATTGTTAGTTACAGTGGCGGAGTTACATAATTTTCAAGTACATACTGTTTTTGCCACCCGTGCTTACCCCTGAAATAATTCTTTTTGATAAACAAGAAACCTAGCTTTTTCTGGTTATTCTAACTCCAATATTACAAAGGAAATTTAAAAAAAATATCCCTATAACAACTTGCCGGCAAATCTACCACCCTAGGCTCAAACATACCGAGCTTACTAGTAAATCCGCCACTGATAAGTTACTTATATACTATTTGTTATTATCTTATTAAAATGTTTTTATTGTAAAAATTGGTATTCATGAAGACAATTTTTTTATTTAGAACCCAAAGCCAGTCGGGAATATGGACCGTTTGTTGGTAAGTGGTCATGTCGGACCACAGACGTTGACTTGGTAAGAAATTTATACAATTTCTTACAATGTCAATGCGCTGTCAACGCCGAGACATGAGATGTGTGTAATAAATCTCGCACTTATATCGATCACAGAATTAAAAAGTATGGAAGTTTGTCGGTAGATTTCATGGTGTGTCCGTGGTACCTTATCTGTGGGCTACGATAATTCACCATTAGTATATTTAACTATTCACATAAATATTATGTTTCCTGTCATACAAAATAATTGCTTTTTTTTTTCAAATTAATAAACCAATGGTACTGTAATGAATTTAAAAAAATTAAGTACATTAAACAAGGCCAGTGTTAATTTGATTAAAAAAATGTGAATGGATACTGTGAATTCTATTGAATAATATAACTCCATATTCTCCATATTCTGAGGTCTTGCTTCATGTTCTGTCCTTGTCACTCATCAAACAGTGATCAAAGCTTGCTTATTATTATGAATGTTAATATTGTAGCGTATTATTTATAACAAAATTATTATTTTTCTAGGTACGTGTCACTTCGGAACTTATTTACAAATATCAAATACTCACCAAAGACGTGGATGAGGTTCTGAGTTGTGATAAGAAAAAGTTAGAAAAATTAGAACAAGTAAGTATCGACACTAACAGCCGTTTAGGTGATTTGCTTCTTTGTTTGTTGCTTCTTTGTTTGTTTCTATGCTTCTTTATGAAGTAAATAAGGAAGATATTAGTAGTTTGAACACGTGAATAGACCAAGACAGTTTGAAATGTGTTTAGGCACCAGTGAATTATCACTTGTCTAATTTGTATTTATAATTCATTTCGTGCTTGACGATGACGGGCATCGTGTATAAGCCTGTGTAACGTAGATGAAATTCTGTCAGTCGTTTATCCACCAAACCGTGTTTGTGGAATAAGATCGAACCAACATTTTTCTTTCACCTGTATGAAAACAGAATGGAAGGCAAATAAGTAAATCTGTTATTTATTGAATTGGCCACGTTCTCCCATAGTCACTAAAATTATCAACCGTTTTTACCGTCAAAGTGCCTTCAATACAGACTAGAATAGATAGAGTTGGAGGAGACCGATACAGAAATGCACGCCGAGTTATCGGACACATTATAATAATCTGTCGGTACAAACATCCATGTATCATACCACATTGGTTCCATGTATTATTTTTTATTAAAATTCTAGCTTTTTTGTCACATTTTATAAGTATACATGTATATTCAAATGATTCAAATAGTTACACATTTATTTTTTATTTCAGCCTTCATTAGTAAACGAACAACTTGACCAATTATACTTGGATCTTCAGTTACAAGGAGTAGCTGCGAAACTAACTCTTGAGGAGGGCATCACTAGTTCCAGCAGTTCTGGTGAAGAATCGTATGTCACCACAAAAACAAAGGCAAGTACTTAAATCTAATATTCAAAGTTGAAAAAACCATTCAATGTCTCTATTAATTCTTCTTAATTTTGAGAAAATTTAATAAAGATTTGAATTTAATTGATTTTTAGATTCGCCGCCGAAAGCGAGAGTATAGCAAATTAGTAATGATTTATGAAGAGGACGCCCCCCTCCCGCCTCCAGACGAGGAAGACGTTCCTTTTAGTGCGTAGTGTTACAAAAGAAATTTAGTTAGTATTTAATTTAAATTAAAAATACTTATTGTAGTTATTTAATATATAATAGTATTTGTAAATATGAATGCCCTTCAGAGGCATTAACAGCACAATATTGTCATGCCAAAGTTACATTGCACGTTCGTGTTTTTGTATAGGTAATTTTAGTAATAATAAATTCGATATAGATGAACAAAATAGTCGTGTGCATTATTTAATATAAAATATAATTATTAATAGAACTAGAGCTAAGTTATATAATTAGAATCCGTGCCGGTAGCGTGATTGCTCATGGGATATGTAGGATGAACAATCCATCATCGACATTTATTAATAATAATCTATATTTGTTACAATCATTTTAAATTACCTAAATAATCTCTAATTATATCCCGGGGTACATGTATAAGTTTCATCATAAAGTGTTGTATACGCTTACTTGTTTTTTATTTCTAAGCGATCTTACTCACTCTAATATTTTAACTATTTTTTTTTTTTTTTATCTATAAAATATTGGTGTTGTATACAAATTATTTTATAACGTTTTTGTTTTAGATACGTTATGATATTGATGATTTATCTGTATGTAATAGAGCTATTGACTTCTGATATATAAGTGTATGTTGTCCATAAATCATAAAGGGAGTGATATACTAGTGTCGTTATTGAATCGTTTATAGATTGGTGATTTTATATTATAAGTTATTATAATAAATAACTCGCATGAAGTAAAGTGCTAAATCTCATTCAATTTAACATACAGTCTAATTTTTATACGTTCCGTTGCCGTCTCATGCCAAACTGTTTCAAGATAATAATTGTTTAAGCATTCCATATATATATAAATATACAAAAAAAAATAAATATACAAATTGTAAATAGTTCAATATTATATACACTTTGATAATAATAATGAATGTTTGTAAATTATATATTTTAATATCTATATTTGTATTATGAAGTGAAGAGCTTGGGATTGGTAATCCAATTTAGCAAAGAAAATGTTATATGTCGAATGATCGTGGATGATACCGCGGAGCACACCTAGTTTTATAAGAATTTAAGATAAGGAGTATGTTAGAGGTCTGTGATATAATGTTTTCATTATTATTGAACAAAATTTATTGATTACTTAGGTATTATCTAAGAAAGAAACCATTTTCTATAATATATTAAAAATGGTTTTAAATTTTTTAGCTTCAAACTTAGATAACACCGATAACCAAATCTAGCGGCTTCAACTAAAAATGTTTTTTAGTTTGGGCGTATATTTTTTTAGAAAATATTTGCACGTAAACATTAAACATTATACGATATTTATGTACCTATGCATAAAAAAAAACTTATTTCAAAATGAAGTACAACCTTTAATTTAGCATAAGTCTTGGAACGTATAAACGAGCATTTTATTTTGCAGTAAAACGCAATTGTTAGGTATATTAATAATAAATTATTATTAAATAAAAGTCAATATATTAGTTTTTTTATATTAAAAAAAAATAGAAGCATTGTGTTTATTTTGATCACGGTGCTTATCTTATTTAAATTATTTGTGTAATACAATTATAAAGAAAATAATATCATTTTATGACTGTTATGTGTATGTTAAAATTATGTTTGTAAAGGAAAATATCAACTATTAAAATCAAATATTTTCTGCTGCTAAATGAAGGCACAGAATTTTAAAGATAAATAGATTTATTTGATAGTTTATGTACTTGTAAGTTTATAATTGTTTTCAATTTAAAAATTATTAGATTAATAAATATTATACTTGAATCTTATCTGCTTTTTGACTTCCTATCAATTACACCACACATTCGAAAAAAATTTAAAACAATATAAAATATTCCATATTATATCTGTTTAATAAAAAAAGAAACGAGGTCTACAATATCTCTTATTGTTCGTCTTTTATCAAAGTAATATAATAAGATAGTTTATTAAAAAATATACACATATATATTACCTACCAGTTTCCGAAAGAATGAAATGAAAATAAATTTAGTTTTTAAACGGAACACAAAACAATATTATGCATGACGTCAAATTGACAATTAACAATGAGAAAACTAAAAAGAACTGTATGATAACTATGATATAATTTTCAAATAAATTATATTATGACATAGACTTTCAAAACACTATTAATTGTACAAATACCGTCGAAAACACTTAAATAAAACCAACTACTGTACCTACTTATTATTAAAAAACTATTTATATTAACATTGTATATAAAGCTGCATAAATAAATATTTAAAGTCTTATAAACTGACTATAGAAAATCCCATAAAAAATATGTACCTAAAATCTATAATGTACAAATTGAGACCAATTCAATTGTTGGAGCTCTTACTTAATACAGTACCTCTGGAGTCTGCAGCAAGTTAGAGATGGATTGGGTCTGCTGATTCTGCAGCATAGTATAAATTCATATATTTGTAGTACCAAGAATGTTTGTTAGTTATGTAGCAGTAATAATATTGTTTTTTTTACAAACACGTAATAGCCAGTAGAATTTACATTAAAATTAAGATAAAAAACATAAAAAAAATATAAATTAATATGTAAAAAAACAACTTTATTTAATTTGTGTCGCTGCCAGTGATGCACATAGTTGAGAAGGTGAGAAGTATATAAAATTGACTGGTTGATGCTTATTAATAATATATTGTACTCTTATTATCTGATAAATGGAACCATCAAAATAAGTAAAACTTGAACTAGCCGATAGTTAGAGATGAATAGGTTGTACAGCAATGCAGACAGATGCAGATGAGGATTATAATGTTTGATAGGTGTAGAGTATTACTGCTGGCAACAGATGAAGAAGCTGTGACAATAAAATAGTACATCAATTAATTACAGAGGCGTTCAGAATTAAAGTATTAGTTAATGTAAATTAATAATATAGATTGAGTTTATTAGTTATAGGTAGGTAGGTAGGTTAAAGGCTAATTTACTATTAGATTTGAAAAATATGTTACCTTTATATCAATTGCATAAAAAAAAGCTAGTATTATGTCTATGTCAATAGATGTCGCTGTAATTAGTATACAGTCACTAGATGGCACTGTTTAAGTGGTTGTATAAGAATAATGCCATCTACTGTCGGGAATGCATTATATATTCGTGATAATAGATGGTAGTGATTAAATTATTAGTATCTCTTTCAGTCAATAGATAGCAGGAGTTGGATAAATTCGACGAGCCCGAGGCAAAAGGCGGTAATCGTCAAATTCTAATTCTATGCTACGCGTTTTTTTTTATTAAGTACTTATGAAGTTTTGATGGAGCTTGATTGAGATGAATTTTCTGGAGCTTGTAATGTAATGCAAAATAATCATTTCTAAAGACATTGTTATAAGTAATGTTGGTAATTGGAGCTTTGTGCAAGCACTTCTGGGTGGGTTCCACTCATTCATCAGATGCATCCTACATCCAAACAGTAAAATTTAGTATTGTTGTGCTCCGATTTGAAGGTTAAGCCTTTGTAACTATAGTCACATAACAGCATAGCACCTAAGGTTGGTGGAGTATTGGTGATGTAATGAATGTTTAATATTTATATGTATGTCTTAAGACAGTGGGTTACTACATGGCCATTGGCGTTGTAATAAACTTACCTTAAGACGATATAATATATGTCTGCATAACTATATTATAAAAAAAAAAAATGTTTTGCTTACGTTAAGATGAAATAAAAATGAACTTTTCATTACTTTTGCATTAGCTTAATATAAGCACAATATAGCCTTGTTTACCAAGTTTGTGATTTTTATTTAATCAAATAACATGTCCTCCATCTCAGTTCAGTCAATTTGACATACAGTAAATATTCTAAATTATTTTAGTTCCGACTACCGCCTAATGCCGCCTTCACTATTTGGGTAGCCCCAGTCCTGCCGATATTGTAATTCCTTCAATGATAGTCCACACATAGCTTGCTCATTAGCACACTCTATGTGGACTATAGTCTCGTAACAAGTCATAGTTTATTGCTTCGGCAACATGTACTTAAAAGACATCATGAGTTGCGGTTACATTTGACGAAGAGTGCCAAACGTTTCCATCCCAAATGCATTCTTCCGTCGTCATACATGTCGATGTTGTTCGATGTCGACGTAGTTCCTACCCTTTCATGTATTCAGGTAGGTAGGTATATTCACCAAAAACTTCGAGAAATTTCCTACCGACGTATTTCGGTCTTGGCACGATATACCTCTTGAACATGACCTTTATGATGAGACTGATTTATCGACATATGAAAGCACAATAATAAGACATTTTTCTTCTTTATTGTATTTTCATATGATTGTACATGGAATTTAAAACAGATTTCAGGTGCTAGTGTCATTTACGGACATTTTATTCAAATAAAATGCAAATAAAGATTTTAAGTACGTTTCAACGTAATTTCAGTCGTGGAACCCAAAGTCGTAATTCGCAACACGTGGGCGTACGACAGGGCTCACGTAGTCCTGAGAACTCGTTTGCTTTTTCACGATTTTTACCATGGAACCGTAAAAAAACTATTTACAGCTTCGCATTAAATATAACATTTCTTTTTTTTTTTAATTATAAATAACTTAAAAATTAATCATCATAATCCTAAATATAAACAAAACTTTTATATTTAAGATTGTGGTCGAAACATATTTATTTGTTGGTAAAATATCTAATGACGTATTTTTCAAACATATTTTAAGCAAAATACTACTAACTCGTATACTGCGCATTGCACCGACTTTAGATTTTTCAAAAAATATTTACCTAATTAAAGAATAATTCCTACTGTATCTCTGTATTATAATAACAATATAATACTTATACTTTATTTTATTTTGATTTTTTATATAGATTCAGGTTTCAGTTACTTTTTAAATATTTCAACAAATGTAATAAGTGCCTACAAGTTTGTATGGATAGAATACAACGAGGTTGAACTCTATAAAACTGTATAAAACTCTATTGTACATCGTCAAGCGCACACTTGTTGGATGCACTGTGGATACTAAGTAAATAATTACATTTACGCACACAAAGAAATTTTTCCACCAACACCGAAGTCGCTCTACCTGCGCAAGAGTCACATTCCGTCACCCACCTTCACGATTGGCCGCCGAGGCTGTGAAGGCTTCGAAACAGTTTTAAATTAATTTTAGAAAGTTGGCAGTGTTAATAAGTGTATACGTAGTTTAGTGACAAAATGATAACGGCCTAAGGTGAGTTGTGGTTCTATTTTTATTTATAGTTAATAAGTTTAGTGATTGTATTTTTAGTGTTAAATAATGCCTTTTCTTATCGTATTTAGCGTATCCGTTTACAATCGTGTCATTAGAACTTGAGAACGTTTTGATCGTATTAATTTACTGTTTAAAATAATTGATGGTATGGAATAACTTTCGAAATGTACAAAATAGCGCCGTTTATTGAAACATATTTTGTTCACTCGTTATTTTCTTTAACATGATATTCAAAGTATCTTAATAATTTACTCGCTCATATTTCCATCTGCATACCAAAGCTAAATTTATTGCGTTTGTAGGTTCACACTTAAAGTATTTATTTACTTTTAAATTCAGTCACCCATTTTTTTTTTTAAATTGCTCATGTTCAAAATAATGAATAATAAGGAGTGCATATTAAAATTAATTATTAAATTATATATATTTATTTTATTCGTTTAAGATAGTCAATAAATACACAATAAATATTCTTTAGACTATCATTTCCTTAACTGGCGCTTTAAGTCTTAAATTAAGAGTCTTAGTGCTATTATGTAAGTATTTATGAAGATTTAGTAATCCGGCTTAGACCAATTTTTAATCACCTAAGGTTAATAAATTTTACACATGAATACTACAATATTTAGTCATCACGATTATTTTTTTTAACCTCAATCTAATATTAACAATGATCTAAGACGTTTTTTCTCAACATTTTATCTAGATGAGTCATTTTATTCTTTGTAAGATAGGCTAAGAGGTGTATTGTAGAAGTTGTCTTTTGGAATTATGTCAGGTGTCTCTGGTTATTAAATTCAGAAATATAATACAGTTTTATTATACTAACAAAATTAACAATATTATCTCTGTTAGTATTTGATTAATTTGTATCTTAATACATCACCTTAGTGATTATTAGTAAATAATGAATGTTTTAAAGGTTTTGTTCAAATTAATATAATATTAAATAAAAATATTATTTAATAAGTATGTAATATTAAACAAAACTTCGGGCTAATATAATTACATTCTGTGTGTTCCTTTGTAATCCCATTGAGTACATATTTATTATTGCAAAACAAAAGGGTTTCTCACTGTTCGTCCAAATACTGTAAATCCATATCAGAATCCCACGCAAATGGATGCCGCGAGCAAAAATGTTCGTAATATTATTCAATTACAAAATTAAATGAAAATCTCATACTTACATACTTATAGAAGAGTAATTTTGGATCAGTAGATAGAACATAATGATAAATGTGTGATCAACGTGGATCACGGTGATCCCGTGAATGAACCCGAAATCCGGGCAAGCACTGAGTTTCATAATCTTAATTTGTTATAATACATCTCGTACTCAGCGGGGAAGCAAAACATTATAAGGAAAATTGCATGTGTCTTCTGACACAAATGTATTTGGAGAGTGACAACATTTTAGCATCATTTTGGATTAAGCTCCAAACTCTTTGCCCGACAGTAGGACATCAACGTTAACTTACTTTATCTTATTCCGGTATGATTTTACAAGGACTTATGAATAATAATTAAATATAAAACCTTATATTCTAGATATAATAATAAACTAATACAATATAAATACTCTAGTATAAGCATAAACAAAAAAATAGTTACTAATAAACAAGTGGATTACAATTCGGTAGATAGCCCAGCGTCGGACAGAAAAATCCCTTCATTTTTTTTATTTTGTTTATTTCTAGGACTATATGATTATGCGTTTATTTAATAACAGATACTACAAAAATCAGCCGGTTATTAATAATTTTATAATGTTTTTGAACCAAACCATCTGTTTCGTAGGTCATACCTTTTTCTTGTTTTACGTCAAATTATCTCTAGAATAAATTGAAAAACAAAAACTTAGTAATGAGTCTTAGACAATTGTCATATCGATTTTCCTCTCAAACGATTATTTTATCTACCTATACGGACGTTTTTGTGTACGGAAAATTTGGCCGTCTCGTCGAAATTAACCTTCTCGTGAAGTTTCATTTTGATATGTATCATTAAAATATTTTATGTAAATCAACGAAAGGAGTTATATTAAAACCGTGCGATTTAACATCGTCATGTTGTTTGGTATTACGTATCTATATATAAAAATTAATACAAGCTTAAAATGTTAAATATTAACTGATAGTAACGTATTGTCATTTTTAATTTATTAAAATAACATTCGCGATAGTCAGACATATCATATTGCTATTAAGCTCGTATAATTCTTAATATTAATTAAATTATAACAAGATACAAAGCATCGTGATTAATAATAAATCATTGTAACAAAAATTAATGTATTGCATTTTAACAATATATATATTACTGTAAATGCTCGAACCTTTACCGACATGAGTTGGTAAATGTAAGTATTAATTAAAAGGGACGTCTTTTTCGGACTTTTACCATTCCAACCTAACCTAACATGTAAATCCTAAGATTTACCAAGTGAATGACGGTAAAAGTTCGAATCCCAAAGTTTTATGGACATTTACCATTCATAATCGGTAAATCTTAGGTTTAATGGAAAATCTTAAGATTTACCGTAGTTCCACCTTTTACAGTAACATATACATTCAATTGTAAAATTTAAAAGAATCGTTAAAGATCGTTTGTGTGCTAAAGGATATTATAATACTAATGACTTTTTAGTTGATTGCACACCTTGGAAATGAAATAATCGCCTCCAGGCTGTTTCAAATAACGAAAATACGTTTATTATTATTGGACATGAAAACATGAAATATATACTACTATACTTGTGAAAATGAAATAAAAGAAAAATATCCCGCGGAGTTTTTACATTGACTTTGACAATGGCAAATTTAAATCATAAATGATGTTCAATTAAGCTTATATTATGTTTTCTCTTTATTATTTGAATAGTAATGCAACGCTACTACTGAAAGAATATTTAATTAATGAGAAAACTTTACAAAACGTTCCCTGCGTACACCAATCGGAGGACGCGCTAATGAGATATAAAATAAAATTTACACGAAATACACTTATTTATTACGAATAATTAAAACTCAACTAATTCGTCTGACTACCTCTGTTGTGTATGTAACTACGGAATAAATTATTTCATACTGTATGTATATCAGTCAGTTATTTGCTAGAAACGGAACGTAAATAAAATTTCTAAGTTGTCACTGCTCTGAGGGCAATTCCACTAACAAATTGTCACTTTGTCGCAATCGAATCGAAACGTATATTAACTGTGCCTTACATTCAATCCAACAATAGTTAATCATCAGATCTTAAAAGTTATTCACGTCTGTAATTACACTGGCTCACTTAGCCTTCTAACAGAAACACGATAATAAAAAATACTAAAGCCGTACATTATCAATTAATTTTATCATGTTATACAACATATACCTAATATATTTTTCATAAAAATAAAATTATTATTAGATATTCGTTTAAAATTTAGAATTTTTTGGATTAGTCTTTAAGTAAGACTGATCCAAAAAATAATTATTTATATTTCTTAAATACCAAGACGATCGCAAAATCTTCTTTTGTTCTAAAAGCAAGTAATTATTTTCTTATTTGAAATTACAAACCAAGTAAATTGTTTTTTATAAATATAAATAGGTAAATTAATGTATACGGACATGGCAGGCGACATTCGGGATTGTTTAAGGAAAGTCCTTTCTTGTCTCAATCTTATGACAAATCACTTTTAATGAACGGAAGGGAGATAAGAGGCGTTTCTTACATCGTGATAAAATATAAATCATTTTCATCATCGTGATAAAATATAAACATGTACGAGTACAAAAAGTGAAGTAAAAATATTTTAAAGAGCTACAATTTTAAAATTTCGTGATAAGATATTTCGAGGTAACTCGTGTTTGTCGTTTCATCAGAATAGAATAGGTGCACCTTACTTATATTACCCAGGGTACGTTTTCGAGAGACACAATATCTGGGTGGGAAACGGCTCATTATGTGAGCTTCGTTCTCAATAGGA
Source organism: Vanessa atalanta (assembly GCF_905147765.1). Lineage (NCBI taxonomy): Eukaryota > Metazoa > Arthropoda > Insecta > Lepidoptera > Nymphalidae > Vanessa > Vanessa atalanta. The sequence continues at coordinate 10,944,373 of NC_061902.1, read as the reverse complement.
ATATAGAGACGATGTTGTCCTAAGAGCCAACAAAGGAACTTTTTGGGTTTCGGAACGTAAGCACCTCAATGTATAGTGTGGTGATACGACGCTAACAGCTATAGCATTCCTAAGTAGCGTCAGATATGTAGCCGCCTGAAAACATCTGTCAAATCATTCTACTATGTATGCAATAACGCCTGCGGAAATGGCACATAAGTAAGCGAGTGACGATGATATTTATATATTATATATGATGACAATATAAGTATATGAGATTACTTATTCAAATTGTCTGTATTCAAAATAAATAACACTTATTTTTGACACAGAATTCGCTAAAAAAACCGAAAAGTTTATCATTATATTCAAATATTTAAGCAGCTCGATACAAAGATAAGAAACTACATTGACATGAACACATTTCAAAACAATCGAATTCATGCAAATTTTGTTTTTATCTTTAAAAAAGTAGAAAGGGATCCCGATGATAAGTTATGTATATTGTTATATATCTTATTATAAGTATATTTTATTGAATCGCAAATGTAACACAGTAATACAAAAGAATTAGATTTTGTGTAGCGGTAAAGTACTTGGTGAATGGGTCCACACAAAGCCCTTTGGTACTCTGGAGCACATTACATAAGTCAGTCAGTCAGTCAGTATTCCTTATTATCGATCAGTAATGAATATCCGGTGATGGAAGTGATGCGGTTTTTTATTGTGACCACATCCTATTATATCCCATTTTAAAATATCCGAACTCAATATTCATATCGCAGGCCTCGCTTATATTCACTATTTTAATATGTAATTCTACGAAGGTCAGTTAATTACTTGTTGGTTATTTAATATATAAATATAACAAAAGTTATTCCTAAATTAAACATGTATTTCTTTAGAAAATGGACAATTGTAATGACAATTGCTTGTAATGTCTGTGTTATGAAAATGGCGTCCGGTAAGTATGTATTGTCTTTTGAGAGCAAAACAATTGCAAGAAAATATCTGAAATATATCAGCATTGGACGTGTCATATCTTATAGAGTATCTAGCTCAAAATATTTTTTTGAGGTCGGGAGGAGTGTGTGGCTCATGTTTGGCAGCCTAAGGTTCGTCATAGAATATCTCAATCGTAATCATTAGATAACTTTATTACGAAGCAGATATTGCGATGTTGAAGAATTTGATTGGCTGCCTCATTAATCAGTCCTTACTCCAAACGTCATTATATAATAATAATTATATCGTTTATTAAATCTAAAGCTGAAGTGTCGAAAGTACGGAACTCGTAATGGTCACTTTTTAGGAAGAACATCGTCATTTTCAACACATAGTTATTATGTTATATCTTGCTTGGATTACAGGGGTATAAAATCCATGTAGTCCCCGGAAGGTAGACCCTAAAGGGCTTTCCCATTAGGGTCTACCAGGATAGGGACTTCGAGAAAATTGAAAGCATTATTATTTCGATTTTATTTGGAATGTGTTTGGAGTTCGGTCCAGGGCAAAAAGATTTAAAACATAATAGGTACAAAACTTTTAAATGTGGATGCTTCGAAAATTACATCAATACTGATTCTAACATCAATACTGGTTATTACGATATTGAATAGTACTACCGTTCACAAGAGCACTACTTTCCTGACAATATCAGGCTTAAAGGTAAAGGCACTTTGCCATTTTCAGTGTTAAGTTTCGTCAGACGATGCCTCCTTAACTTGCGAGGGAACACTTTCGTGTCGTGTCAGCTTTTTAATAGTTCGGTAATTATCTAACAAAAACGATGCACTTTCTCTGTGGAAAGAAATACTTACGAAATGTGCAATATGTTGACCAGCATGGTAGTTTCACGTGAATATTTTCTGTCAATAATATCATCATATCTCATCCATCGAATTAATTTTAGAGATCTATTTAGAGCTTGGTGGAACTTTGGGATAGGTTTGACTGTTGTAGGTCGGAAAGGACTTAGTAATTTGGTAGACCAAGTTATGCAGTCGATCTTTTGAATTCGAATTACGGTAAGGTGGGTCGCAAACAAGTTCAAATGCAAATATTATTCTTCGTTAGATGACATTGCAACAAAGCAGCTTAAGGCAGATGGGATACCGATACTACAAGAAATACCAAGTCTCTTTAATTTTGTTTTTAATGGACCTTCCACCGGAAACGTGGAACATGACTAAGGTGATGATGTTTTCAAAAGAAAGAATGAAGAAGAAAAAAAAATCTTGAAAAATACCGTTCAGTTCAAGAATCAAGAATTACAAGAGGCGAGACAACTCGGCGAAATCTTACCCCCATAGCAGGCCAGTTTTCGATCTAGCTAGAGTACATAGTACAGTGTACATGTTTGTATTGTTCAGTAGAATGTACATAAGATTCATGAATCCAGTCAACGTCACTTTATACTTTGTGCGACTTACGAGAAATTCTTTCAACACCTAGACAATACTCGACTTACATCGACATATATACTATCGGTGACAACGTTTATTTTATTTATGAGTTTAAATAATTGTTTTTTTTTTTTAAACACTGTTATACAAACAATTGATGCAAAATCTAATGGTACGGGTGCAGTAAATATTAGGAAAGTTTTAATTTCTTACATGCTTATGTGGATGTGACAAACACTCAAGTGAGCCCAAGTGTAGACAACAGTCAATTTTATGTCATAGCCACAGAATGTTAAGGAAAGCGGCAGCGACACAAAGGCGTGGGGAATGCCAATGCTGTATTTATTGTTTTTATCTCATTTGTATGCAAGAGAGCCTTCGTCGCTCGAGCTCCTAAAGGCTCTCGGTGAATCTGTGCTTGAACAAACACATACAAAACTGTATTTCAATAACAATTAACTTTGTGTAGGTATGCATTTGTATATCGTATTTAAACAATCAATGTCCTAGTTACTTGTGTCTTTTCTAATATTCGGGTATGCATTTATTTATTATTAATCAGGTACACTATTATTTATTTTATATATTATTATTATTTTTTTAATAATTTCAAATTTAGAATTCGAAGTCCAAGAGTAAATGTCTAAAATAAAATAATTTATTAATTTTGGTAAAATACACATTGCTAATATTGTTTATCATCAAATACTCTGTCAGAATTGATTTCAAAGGATATGCAACTGTGTAATGTATGACGTGTCAAAGCTACCGGATATGATTGGCGAATACTGTTCTGGTCCGGATATTACACCGAGCTGTCTCAAATGCTGTTTGCTCACCTGGCCAGATAACGGGCGTATAGACAAAGTGCTGCTTGAATAAAAGCCAATAAAATATTCACATTGACAACTATGGCGTTGGCAAAAAAGTTAACTTTTCTATAATGAAGCAATGTAAAATTTTCATAATTTTATTTATAATAAAAATAATTATTTTTTAGTAAAATTATGTCTTTTGTTTGTATTGTACTTCATTATAAATTATTTCAATATTTTTATTAGGCTTAATGATATCCGAATGTGAATACTACTAGATGTCTTGACTTATTCTAAATAATAGCAGTTCTATAATATCACCGAAAACCAATTTAAAATTTAGTCTTTGTTAATAAGAGAACCCTTGGTTGATTTATTAATTCATGACCTAATTAATGCATTTAATAAGTGTGCGTTAGTCAAACGATTTCCGAGAATCAGATTGAGTTCGCTTTATAGAATAATATTTTGTTAAGCCGCAATTCCTGTTAGAACTGGGATTATATTGATAGACAGAAAGTCTTACATAGCTTTAGTTTTCATAGCGATTTCAGTTTCAGTTTATATTTACAACATCCGATGCAATATTCATATTGCATTTATGTTAGAATGTGTAGTGCAGGATTAATATTTGCGTGAAAATCCTTAGATATCAGCCATTTCGCCAGATGGATCTACGAGAATTCTGACTGTTCATAAATCTTTTTATGTAATCGTGCTTTCTTTTATCATTCATTTCCATTAAAAAATAATTCGCTCTCATCACATTTCTATCAGAATCTAAAATTCCAATTAACTATAGGTTATCATTATACGTGCTTCAATGTTATAACTACATCAAGTATCAGTTGGACCTCAAGGTGATCTGGCGTTTAGATCACTGCACACTTCGCATATGTCACGTATAGTTTTAGTTTATTAGTATTTAAATTTCATTTATTAACGAAATGCAATAAAATGTACAAATATTTCAGAAGTTTTTTCTTGACTTTTCTTTTATTTCATTAAGAGTTTAATGGAATCTATCCTCTCACAAATCTCATATTTAAAGGAAAAACATATAAATATTACCATTTTTTGTTTTTAGATCGTTTGTTCTTGTGTTCATTTGACCCTAGAGAAACACAAATATTGCGAATGTCATCTGTCGGTCCCTGCGTTCATAATTAATTATTAATCAAAAATTTGTTAGATTTTGAGCAATTTACACAACTGATGAAATGCCTAAATTTTAATTTTATAAAATAGTAAATTAGCGTTAAGTATGATTATTATTTAAGACGTGATCGATGTCGTTGACCATATTTTCCCTTGCGGTAGTGAATGCTATGAATTATGTTATGAGGTTGTTAGCTTGGTTACCTAGCAACTATAATAAAAACTGTGCGATCGTCTCCGTCTCAGTGTTGTGTCCTTGCTGGTATTTATTTGTTATCATGTTCAAAAGTAATATAATAATTAAACCAATGTTTCCACCTTGATAAAACCTTTATTGTATTTATCAAAATTAAATTTTCGTGTTAAAATGATTTTATGTGATGTTGGTACGTATTTTAAAATTTTTATTATATTTTCCTTCACAAAAAGTTAAACCGTGTACAATTTCATATTCACTGTTTAGAAATACAAACGGAATTAATATAAATTATATTTTTTACAAAATTTCAAGGCTCTTCTGTTAAACAAGCAACGCAAAAGCAAATTATGCTAAAATTAATGGAGTCACGTAAAATAATTACACGAGTATTTTTAAGCTGTTGATTTTTCATAAAACAATACTATTAAAAATTATAAGTAGTAGGTTAAGTGCATTATTGGTCTCTGAGACATTATTTTAATAGATATCGATCCAGTAAAGATATTTCAAATTACACAAGCTCTAATTTTAAACTATCAAATAACTTAATAGAAGTAACAACCAAAATTAACTTTCAATATCTTAATGACCTTATTAGCAGCTTACAATTAACTAAATATTTTAAGTTTGTGCGTTACCGCAAAAGGAACCTATTTTATGTTTAGCTTCCCTTTGTATTTGTACAGTTAATATTATGATAGGACATTCAAAGTTTTTTTTCTATAGTACACCTGTTCTGTAGGATAATATGGGGCACGTTTATATGTATCCAATACCTGCTCGCGCGCTACCTGCTCGATGAGTCATAGCCTCTATAACGCTTGGATTTTCAACAGTATTTTGAACATTAAAGACGATGACGTGCTGTGCATTAAATTCTTTATAGACTACTTTACTGTTTTAGCGAAAACGCGTCTTAATTACACATAGTTTAAGAATTATTTCTATTTGAATACTCATTTATTGAATTGCTGGTAATAAAATGGCTTAAAATATAATCAATATTATTAACATAAGATATTAAGAAAATACTTTGATGGATAATGTCACTTATTCCTTAAAAAATAAGTTGATGAGATAAAAAACGGTCTACTTATGATAATACTAAAATGTTAGGTGATATTGAAATCTGTGACAACATAATTTCTCGAACCTAGGTAACAACGTCTATAATGTTTTTACATAGGTTGTTGAATTATTATTTTTTTTAATTTTAGGGCAGAGTTATTAGGCTACATTCATTGTTTGCGCCCAAACAAGCATGTCATTAATATAAAATCGACGTGTTATACTTATGATCCTTAATTTGTTTCAGGCAGTATAATGTCTCGAATACTTTGTCTCTTGGCAATTCTTGGCATAGCATCAGCCCAACTCACGTTGGACGGCATCAGATGCGGTCAGCTGACTTGTCAACTTGATGAGTACTGCTCGCCCGAGACCAACCGATGCGCGCCATGCAGCGTCGCTTGCAACAAATCTCATCACAATTACGACTCTGGCCTTTGCATCAAGGAGTGTCAAGGTTTGTTAGTTAGAAGGTTACAAAAAAACGTACTAATTGATATCTTTTAAGGGAAATGTTATTTATAGACGTAGTCGTTTGATTATTCGGACTTTTGTTATGAAGATATTTGCTGGTTTGAACTAAATGACATAATGCATTGTAACACCACTAGTGTCACGGTGACATAAATTTAATTTAGAGCCTAGATATTGATGAAATAGATAATATTCTTTGAACATTTCGTGCTGTGAAACTAAGATGAGTATGTAAAGTTATGACGATGACTAATATTCATGTACATAAAATAATAATGGGGGCCGTTTAAGGAAACAAAAGCGAATATGAACTTCAACGTTTAAGCCATAGAGTTAATTATCGTTCGACCTCGAAGCCAACAACCAGTTTCGTGACCGCAACGCGCCACCTTCAATACGTCTCTCTTACTCTAACCAATTGTGTTTCACTCACACACCGGTTAAAGAATGTAAGTTTCTGGTCAAACATCTTTGTTGAGACCATTTGCAAATCATATTGTTACGTTATCTCAGTAAATAATTTAGATAAAGTCAATTCAAGCTAATTCTCATAAATATAACAAGTTAAAAATCGTCTTAACTTAAACCTTAACTTCTATGTATTAATAAACGATAACTTAAGTTCAAGGAATGAGTTATATTAAAACCATTATATAACAGTCACCTATCATTATACAATGGAACGATATAAGTTAAAGAAAAACAGTTTCTTTAAGATAAGATAAGATTAATCAACAAACCTTATTATTCATTAAAATAAGACTTTTTGTGTCAAGATACTTGGATTTAGGCTCGGATTCCAACACAGGACTTATTGAGAACAATAATTGTGAATACTATCGTCATTATATATGTGGTTATTTGAAAAGAGTATGCGAGTGCCTTGCCATTTCTTCTCGCTGAAACCTGGTGGTAGAGTTGAAATATTGACGATTCAAAACTGATTCATTTGTAAAGTAACTTAAATAAAGTATGATTGATTTAATTTAAATATTCAAGTTACTTTCCTTATTAAAATTTTTCATCAAAATAACCATGCAAGTCGCTTATATAGATATATTTGTGTAATTAGTATGTACGATATGTGTGATTATGCCAATGGGACAATTGCAAGCCAGATTGTCAGTAAACGAGCTCGGATGCAAACAAATAAACTGAACTGGAACGTAAATCTTTTAACGACGAATATAGCCATTTGCCTCTAGTTTGTTCAACGAGAGTAATGTTCCAGAACAGATATATATTTTTCGTTATTATTTACTTTTGATTATTCAAGATAGTAAAAAAATTGTTGTAGTTTCGTTGTTAAGTGACAAGGCAAATTGATATAACCCGAGCTCAGTCAACAGGTCATTGGCGAGGGTAGCAACAATGCTATAAAGTTACGGTCGGCTGACTTTGACAGTACTACGCAACATGCATGAATGCGTTCGAGTGTAAAACATGTACAAGTGTGAGTCGAACCGTACTGGGCAGAACAGGTACCTAACCTACTTCTGTAACAAACTAAAAAAGAACTTGAATGCAGATTCTCGGAAATTCCACCTTTGACAAATAGTAACGGATGAAAGTTCGTTGAAAATAATCTCTCAGGAACAGTCAGTTTTTAAAATTAAAAAGCCTTTGTGTTAAATCCTTTTTAAATGTCGTACCTTTAAAATTCTGTCAAGCAATATATGAGAATTTTGTTCGAAGCAAATATCATTTACAACATTTTCCCAGAAGCGTGAACGGTATTGTCCATAAATTTAAAGCTGCCTTTACTAGTTAGGTTCAGTACAGTTATACTGAGATGGAGTATGAATTTTGAAGTAGACAAAGTCGATACATACAACTGTGCTTAGAAGATTTATATAAAAAAAAATACATATTCGATGTACATTTTAACTAATTTATTATACCAAACGACAGTTCAATATAGGTTCAGTGTCGTAGTTTAAAACAAAGTCGCTTCCCGCCGTCTGTCTTAGATCTTTTAAGCTATGCAACAAATTTTAATGCGATTCTCTCAATAAACAGACTCAATCAAGAGGAAGGTTTATAATAATAACACATGTTATAGTCGAGTAAAGTTGTGAATTTCAACTTTCCTTGCGGGATTTTTATTTTTTTATGTTTTTTCTCCAATCTAAAATTTGAGTTTAGATCCTTATTGTACCAAAGTGAAGCTAGGAAAAGTAGGTAGTTAATAATATAAGGATTATATTTTTGCTAAAATATTTTATATTATATTATATTTTTATTGTCTATTGGTTGTTTGAATTTGAAATAAACTTTGTTTGCGTAAAAATGTAATTAGTTTTTCTTTAATTTAAAAAATACTGTCCGCATATAAACAGAGCAAAACCTACTCCGACTTAATTAGTTTCTTCTGTGTGCTTGCAGATCGTGCTTCTGTATAATGAGCTATTGACACAGACGTTTAGTATAATCACACATCACTATCATAGTTTTAAATATTGTTTCAAGTGCCTCTAAAAGTGCTGCCTCTGGGCATATGTTCTATTAAGAAAAAGCATGAACTGAATAAATCACCAATCAGTACCCTGATTCTGTATGCCACCGAAAACATAAACGAACTTGTAACGCGCTCGCGTCGCATTATTGGCTAAAAACGGTATTCCTTATGCCCCTGTCAAATCAAAAACAAAACCTAATGTGATGTTGTCTTAGATTTTCGCGATTATTACACATTGAAATAAAACTAGTTTTTAACGGATTTAATCGCGTATATTAATTATTTTAACATCCCGACGTTTCGAGCACTTTGCAGTGTTCGTGGTCACGGGCAGACTAAGGTGACATTTGTCTGTTCGAATTAAAAAGAAATATTATTTACAACTACCGCCAACGATTTCTTAATTGGTATCTTGAGTAGCGTTCCGGTTGCACGCAGAAGGCACTAACTGTATCTTTAGGTCTTGCAGTCTGTTGGATTTGGGATTTTAAATTTTTAATAAGTGGATCCCAAGTGTTAGAAAGTCTCCAACCATCTTCTCTATTGAAGTTCGGATGTTTTTGAATTTCAATAGCCTCGCGTATCATTCTAGGAATGAATCTGTGTTCTCTAGCGAGGATCTGTGGTTTATCAAATCGAATAAAATGGTTAGGTTTATCCAGAGCATGTTCACAGACTGCAGACTTTGAAGAACGCCTATTTTTGACATCTCCTATATGTTCCTTGACCCTAGTACCGATACTTCTCTTTGTTTGGCCTATGTAAGATAAACCACACTCACATTCGAGTTTATATACTCCCGCAGTTTGTAAAGGGATATTACTCTTGATAGGTCTCAAGAACTGGCTCACTTTCTTATGAGGCTTGTAAATGGTTTTAATCGAAGCTCGCTTCAAGATATTGCCAATCCTGTCTGTAACTCCCTTCACATATGGTAGAAATGCAGGTTGTCGCTCAACTGTGGGTGGCTTGATACGGCTTCTGCGATGCTGGCGAGGCACGGGCAGCTTGTTCTGGTGGAGTGCAAGCTTGACCTGAAGTAGCTCGTCCTCTAGGTGTTCAGCATCGCAGAGATGGTGGGCTCTCTGAAACAAAGATTTGCCAACGGTAGCTAACTGACTAGGGTAGTGGTGCGAGTCACCATTGAGGTATTTATTAGTGTGTGTGGGTTTCCTATAAACTGTGTGACTTAATGCATTGTCAGGATTCCTGATAATAAGGATGTCAAGGAAAGCTAAAGAATTATTTGCCTCTAATTCCATAGTAAATTGAATGTTTTTATTTATAGAATTGAGATGTACTAAAAATGCAGATGTCAGATCACTAGGTAGTATTGTGAAAGTGTCATCTACGTACCGTTTATAAAACCTAGGTGTTATTGGTCCGGAGCGAAGAGCCCTCTCCTCTAGGTCTTCCATGAATAAATCAGCGACCACGGGGGATACTGGGGAACCCATGGCTACTCCGTCAACTTGTACATAGAATTCATCATTCCACAATAAATAACCAGATGTGAGGCAGTGATGTAACAGCTCTGCATATTCAATAGGCATGTTGTGTGTCTGTAGCTTCCTCTTGACAATTTCGATGCAGTCTTGTATGGGTAAGGATGTAAACAATGACTGGACATCAAAACTAACCATTGTCTCGTTGTTGGTTAATTTAAGGTCTTTGATTTCACCAACAAACTGGTAAGAATCCGTGACATACGCCGCAGTGTGTCCTCGGAGGGGTGATAATATCCTTGCTATGTGTTGAGCCAATCTATATGTTGGTGTATCGATTTGGCTTACAATAGGACGCAGCGGAGCATCAGTTTTATGGATGTGCAAAGCCACCTAAACTGTATGGGTTACCTAAGATCCATAAAACTGGTGCTCCGCTGCGTCCTATTGTAAGCCAAATCGATACACCAACATATAGATTGGCTCAACACATAGCAAGGATATTATCACCCCTCCGAGGACACACTGCGGCGTATGTCAAGGATTCTTACCAGTTTGTTGGTGAAATCAAAGACCTTAAATTAACCAACAACGAGACAATGGTTAGTTTTGATGTCCAGTCATTGTTTACATCCTTACCCATACAAGACTGCATCGAAATTGTCAAGAGGAAGCTACAGACACACAACATGCCTATTGAATATGCAGAGCTGTTACATCACTGCCTCACATCTGGTTATTTATTGTGGAATGATGAATTCTATGTACAAGTTGACGGAGTAGCCATGGGTTCCCCAGTATCCCCCGTGGTCGCTGATTTATTCATGGAAGACCTAGAGGAGAGGGCTCTTCGCTCCGGACCAATAACACCTAGGTTTTATAAACGGTACGTAGATGACACTTTCACAATACTACCTAGTGATCTGACATCTGCATTTTTAGTACATCTCAATTCTATAAATAAAAACATTCAATTTACTATGGAATTAGAGGCAAATAATTCTTTAGCTTTCCTTGACATCCTTATTATCAGGAATCCTGACAATGCATTAAGTCACACAGTTTATAGGAAACCCACACACACTAATAAATACCTCAATGGTGACTCGCACCACTACCCTAGTCAGTTAGCTACCGTTGGCAAATCTTTGTTTCAGAGAGCCCACCATCTCTGCGATGCTGAACACCTAGAGGACGAGCTACTTCAGGTCAAGCTTGCACTCCACCAGAACAAGCTGCCCGTGCCTCGCCAGCATCGCAGAAGCCGTATCAAGCCACCCACAGTTGAGCGACAACCTGCATTTCTACCATATGTGAAGGGAGTTACAGACAGGATTGGCAATATCTTGAAGCGAGCTTCGATTAAAACCATTTACAAGCCTCATAAGAAAGTGAGCCAGTTCTTGAGACCTATCAAGAGTAATATCCCTTTACAAACTGCGGGAGTATATAAACTCGAATGTGAGTGTGGTTTATCTTACATAGGCCAAACAAAGAGAAGTATCGGTACTAGGGTCAAGGAACATATAGGAGATGTCAAAAATAGGCGTTCTTCAAAGTCTGCAGTCTGTGAACATGCTCTGGATAAACCTAACCATTTTATTCGATTTGATAAACCACAGATCCTCGCTAGAGAACACAGATTCATTCCTAGAATGATACGCGAGGCTATTGAAATTCAAAAACATCCGAACTTCAATAGAGAAGATGGTTGGAGACTTTCTAACACTTGGGATCCACTTATTAAAAATTTAAAATCCCAAATCCAACAGACTGCAAGACCTAAAGATACAGTTAGTGCCTTCTGCGTGCAACCGGAACGCTACTCAAGATACCAATTAAGAAATCGTTGGCGGTAGTTGTAAATAATATTTCTTTTTAATTCGAACAGACAAATGTCTCCTTAGTCTGCCCGTGACCACGAACACTGCAAAGTGCTCGAAACGTCGGGATGTTAAAATAATTAATATACGCGATTAAATCCGTTAAAAACTAGTTTTATTTCAAAACCTAATGTGGTTTAAATCATAAATATAGGAATTGAATCGGATCGTACTTCGTGAAATCTCTCAAAAAGCATAGACTCCATGTCTTATGGCATATAGAATACTATTTTAAGAAAACGTATTCGTGTTAGGAAAACACGTTTGTGTTTCTTATCGTGTTATGACGTCACTTGTTTTAGCTCATTACGATTTGTGTCATACAGAATCAGGGCCTTGTACGCGATGTAAACATAAATTAAGTACATTTAAACAAAATCTCTTGGTGGTACCCACTCATCAGATATTCTACCACCAACCAGCAGTACCTAATCAGTATTTTTGTGTTTCGGTTTGAAGGGCGTGTGAGCCAGTGTAACTACAAGCACTAGAGACGTAACACCTTAGTTCCCAAGGCTGGCTATATAAAAAATATTTAATATTTCTTACAGTGCCATTATTAATGGGCCGTGGTGATCACTTACCTTTAAATCCTTGCTCATGGACATTAATTTTAGAAAAAATGGGTTTACTGTCTTGATTTGAAGTTAAAATGTTAAAAAACTTCAATAAAAAATCTATACCATCGATTAAAATAAAATGCTAATGAAATTTATTTATGTTTTTTCAGGATATTTGTTGGACTTGAGATACATGCGCAAGTCGGAAAGCATCGCTCCGCCATCGGATATTAACAGTGAGGATACTTTTTTACTTGTGCTACTTGTGTTACCTTTAGTACGTTTACAAATAAATAAAAAAAATCCAACATCGAACAATATTTACCGTGCTAACTATTGCAACTTTTATTACTTTTATAGAGAGTAATCTTTGTGCATGGCTTGCTGTCTGATATAATGTAATCGATTCTTTAATTACATTACATTACCGATTAATAATAAAACTACCAATATAAAAATGTTTACGCGAATTCAATATTTTTTAAATAAAAAATATAATTGCGCAGCGAATGATTTTCTTTTTGAATGTACTAAATTGATCACAGTTTTACATTTCTTTGTATTGCGAATTTTTGGCAAACACAAATAAAAAATTGCTATTGATATATTTCCAATGTTATTTAAACATTGGAAATATGTATGTTTTATTGATATTCAATCCATTTGGTTTTAAGTAAATAAAACAAAAACTCCTATAAATGTATTTTTAAATTAAATGAGTAAAAGTACACATTTTTATTTTATGATGTATTAATATATATTTTAGCCAGGAGATGTGTTTTATGCAAAATTTTTAGTTAAGAAGTTCTAGTTTATTTAAATGTGTTTGCTTTGCGAATAGCGAATAATATGCGATAGAACAATATTGTATATATTTTACATAACATGGATCTATGTAAATGATCGTTATGTACAGGGAGCAATTCTGCTAACTTATAACGGATTTGGATTCGTTCAAGAAGTGCTAATAATTCAGGAGATATTCTAATTAATTATAACTTGCTTTTGATGCGTGTAATACTTATATATAATATTTTTAATCAAGAGGTTGTCTAGATGTCTGAGTATGTACCGCTTTTGTTTCATTAAAATATGCATATACATAATAATTTATCAGCTCAGCTATATTGTACATTACAAACAGTTCTTGAATGATATATTTCTATTTATTATACAACATAATTCCTTAAACCTATTACTACTTATTATATCCATTTTAATTTTACTTTGGAAGCTCCGATATAGCTTCATTGACGTTAAAAATGCATTATTTCGTGAATCCATAATGAATATCATAGATTATTCAAACTCTCGACCAATATAGCGTCAAATTGATGTGAAATGTTATTAATTTAGCTTATATACTCTTGCGGTTGAAATACGCTCAACGTATTCGTGTCTGTGCTTTTTCTCTGAATTACAAATTAAGCATTAAGATATACGAGATGACGAGTGCAGTTTACAGATTGCTGATATTTAATTTAAGGGCCTCGTGCGCTACTATCGTTGCTCTACACTATCAACCGGTAGCGCTTTGAATTTGTTAAAAATAGGTATAGCATGATTTGCCGATATCCGTTTTTGGGATATCGCAGATGCATCTGGAAGCATCTGCGATGAACTGTCACTTGTAAATTAAAATAAATTTCAGGGAAGCAACAAGAACCATGAACAAAAAATATGACCCGTAATGCATTTTTAAATAAATTTGTAGCACTATAAAGATTCTGTATTGATTCGAACTTTAATTGTGATAGTTATAAAATTTAAGCCAATCATGTTCCGACACGCTCTCCGGCTCTCTAATAACATCGCTCTATGATAAAGTTAGTTTTGTAACATGTTTAAGAGTATAAAGGACTTAAGTTGTTGGTGCTAAGATTCTTATGATATTCTTCCTTCTTCCATTTCAATTGTTACAAAAGCTTTGCGATCTTGTTGCGACTTTTATCTTGTTTACTCAATGTAAAAATGATTTTTATTCTGAGATTGTAGTGCAGAAGTAACGTATGCGTACACAATGTATTATTATATGAGGAAAATTTGAATTAACAAAAATTTAATATATATGTTTATGAAAATCATGCGTAAAACTAAAAAGTTCTGCTGCGGCTGCTTGCAATTTCAATGTGATTTTAAGTAAAGAAACCGAATTATCCTAATTAAAAATAGCGATTTATCGAATTATTGATATTTAGCGAATTACCATTTATACTGCTTGCACCTCGTGTCGCATACTTGAAAGTGAAATCAATAGTCATGTATATCATCGAAATGAGCATGCTTATTACTAGCAATGATTTTTATACATGCCACTGACTAAGTCATAATTGCTCGTTTATATAAAGTAAGCTATTAAATTTATATAAAATGCGTATTAGCTAATAAGTCTTTTGTATTAAGCTATAAAATAATTATAAATTTCTTTGTAAAGGTGTCCAGCGTCAAGCGCAGACAGCGTTGATTGTGAGCAGCGTGGCTCTCGCTGTACTTCTTTTAGTCGTTATAATACTTTGTAGAGGAAGACTGTCCTGGAGATATATCAAGCAAAAGTTACAACCGAGTAAGGTTAGAATAATTTAATATTTTTCAATCTATAAATTATAAACAATCTTATTATATTAATGCTAATTATCTTTTTAGTTTTTTGTACACCGTCATTATGTTTATAAATTGTTTTTTAAAGTCACTTTTTGATGAAATACCACGTGAATGTATGTAGCTTTAAAATATAAACCCCAAATATATTTTGTCGCTGTTGTTTGTTTATTTATAATAAAAAAACACATCATTTGATTAAAAGTGCCTCTATGTTTGGTTTTGTTTTACTCTAAAATATTTATCAAATTCAGTACGTAAAAAATAAAGCTCGATGGCTTACAAGCCCGTCCGTTATTCTATTTTCCCAGTAGTTCTACCGTCAAACAAAAATACTTTATTTAACTGTGTTCCGGTTCAAAAAGTGAGTGAATCAGAGTAATTACGTGTACAAGGGACATAACATCCGCGGTTGGCGGCGCATATGAGGACTAAGAAATTATTAATTCTTACAGGCCCAGTGTATAAACGGGACCATTCCTGAAATAATATTTTGAGTTCGTATATATTAAAAATAATCACTTATTATAATAGACGATTTTAAATGAATAAGTGTATAAATTTTAATGTTCCCATAATGTATAATATTTCAGAATCGCGTTAAACAATACCCGACGGACTTAACACATCACAATCCACACGCTGAGCTCCCGAAACCTAAGCCCGAATTGAAATTGGAAATACGAAATTCCGAACCACCGAAGCGACAAAACCAACAGCCACTCAACGCCAGGGATTTAGATACTAGAACACAAACTGAAGGTAGCCAGGGAGCTACAACACCGAAGACCATAAGCACTGCTCTTAGTAATAGACATCCGGCTGAAGATACGACCTTAGATTTTTCATACGACAACATGGGTATGAATGTGACTCCACCCGAACAACCGGCAGCTAGTCATAAATTCTGAGAATCGATTATGACACTCGGCAGTAAATCCGTGACATTTACGAACGTTACCTAGAACAATCAATAGTCGTCATCAAATCGTTCATCAAGAATTTGTGGCCAATCAATACGGTTCTACTAATTTGAAACGATATGATGTTTCAACTAAGTAGTTACAATAAGCGGAGGATCGCTTTAAACATTTCACAATAGTAATAATTTCAAACATTTTTTAATATTCCATTCGTCGCTAATCACTAAAGCCAAACGTTCGTCCGCAAAATCGAGCAACTTAGTCGACTCATTAGCGGAATTACGAAACATCACACAGTTCATAGACATCACAGACTAATATCAGGTATTATACGTAATGTTAGCTGAACAGGAAGGAATATCGTCGGATATCACTAATTGATAATATTAAAACATGATACGGCATTGTGATGCATACTTAATTACATAATATTGAATGTATATCTTATATTTGGAAATAATTTTAATTGAATATATGAAACTTAAACTACGCAGCATACTTTATAATATCGATTTAGGAAGTTAAACGAATAAAAATGTAATATATAATGTATATGAGATTTATATTACGTCATCATTTTTATTATTTAGAATTAGTGTTAATAATGATAATGAGTAATATTTTATAATGTGTGTATTCATTAAGCAATACTTGTAGTTGTACTCGTTATGAGAATACATTTATATTGTTTATAATTTATCTGTTTGTTGCCAGATATATTTATGGGGTAATATCGTTTCTGGTAAATAGGTAAATAATAAAATTTTGAACTGCAAGCATTTAAATTATACAGATATTAATCATATACATAGATTATATTTACGTGTGTATGTAACGTGATTTTAAATGATGTTTTTTTGTATGTATTTGAGTGGGTGGGTGATTTTAATTTGAGAAGGTGAATTTGGGATGTATATATTTCCTATTTCACCCGAACGAAGTCGGAACGGGCAACTAGTTCATATTAATGTTGAAAATGATATAATAATAGTAACAAAGATGTATTCAATAATGAAACTATGATAATTGATAAAATTTTGAAATATAGTTTCAAAATTAAAAGGCCTTTAACTGCCTCACACACAGCACTTTTAAATAAATATTGAATATATTGATTAATCTACCGATGAACCGTTACTCGAATACATATTTCTCCGAACTGCTTCTGTAAATGTAATAAACATTTTAATTACTTGCTTTAATAAAGAGTTGAACTCTTGTTAAAATAAATATTTCAGCATGGCTGATGTAGTTTTTTATTTAAATGTTTTATTGTGTAGTTTGTATGTAATTCTGTATGCGTTCTCATTAATCACTAGTTATAAGTATTTCATAAAATTGTATGTGTTTACGCGTGCAGGTTCGGTTTTATTACGATCTGTGTTCATTTGTCCGTCTGTGTCCGTTTGAATACTTACGTTTTTGTTAAGATTTATCGTTTAAGTCGATTATTAATAATAATTTTTTTCATATAATTGTGGATTATCCCGCTTATTTTATATGAATGCAATGCGACGTCTTACATAGTACACGGAAAGGTGCGTGATCTGTTTAAACCAATAATTGAACTCATTTCAAAATTTACATTACTTTTTTCTTTACCTTTACAACGAGGAGTACTTGAATCTAAGATTTTATCTAAATCTATACTGATATTATAGAGACGTAAAATTTGTTTGTTTGTATGTAGGGGATAATTTTCGGAACTAATGATCCAATTCTAAAAATATATCACTTAGAATGTTATATTATTCAACCGTATCGTATCAAATACACCCGTGCGAAACCGGGGCGGGTCGCTATGTATTAATAAAGAGAGCAAAACCACGATCTGTCTTTTAAACATTTTTCGTTTAAATTTCAATCTCAATTCCGTTTAACTCTAAGTTATACCGCGGAATATCATTGCAATTTCATATCAACATTCTAGTTATTTCGTGGAATAGGAATGTTCCCATGTGACTTGATTACTTGAAGTACTGCGCCAGGTATATTAATGCGTAATGAGATTTAAAAGTACAGATATCTTAATACAACTATATATAATAGATATTTGGAAAACAGTTTTTGTGTATGTATTGTATTTACTTTTCAAATAGACAGATTAATCCTCGTTTGTCTTTAAAATAATAAATTAGGTAACTGATTGTGGTTAATGAGTTACTCTTAGTTATAGCTCGACCAAATTCAGTATCAGTAATATTTTTTTTTTGAATTTATATAAAAAAGCTTTTAGTAACTTCAATGTTCCACGATGTAATCTACTTCCTTGTCACATTTCATTACAATGCGTTCAACTTAGTGTTTGAGTAACGTATGTACCAAGCACACGCCTTTGCATTTATAATCTTAGTAGGACTTTATAACAAAACACAGATTATACGGTAACTAGAAGATATTATATTATTAATTAAATAAAGTACTTAAATTCAATTTCTAAACGAAAAAAATCACAAACAAAATCATTTATAGTGTGTTTTGAATTCATATGTAATATGTACTTAATGGTAGCAATTTTGCAAGAACTCACTTCGTAGTCCACTCGTGAAATGTGAAATATTACGGCGATACGCCATTTTGATACGTGTATCATATACATTTTATAATTATGATAGTGGATGTCGCATATAACATTCCGACATTTCTCGCTCATGTTCTGCGGTGAGTTCGAGTTTCTTCTTACAGAATACCTCCATAGTTTCCGAACTATAAACTGCGTATATCTATAAAATTACTTCCAGCTCTTACAACGTTGCTTCGTTCAACGTGAAATATACAAGAAACATACTTTCATTGTTTTTATATTAGTAAGGAATTTTCTAGAACAGTTTATTATACGAAATATAATCTACGTGTGTACATTCATACTATCCGTGTATACACGTATATTCAGCGTACTAAAAGTTAAGGACGAAAACAATTTAGTTTGAATTTTTTCTTCAAATTTTTATACGTTTATTTTTTTCAGGACAGTTGCTTTAATGTTTAAAGACTTTTTTTAATAATATGTTTTTATTATATTATATTTAATATCTAGTGTTAGGTGATTAAGGATTTAATTATTATAGAGAGTAATTTTCACCGTCCATACGATACATTCCAGTATTTAAGAAAGAAGGGGGAATATTACATTCGAATAGTATTAAGTATAGATTTTAATTGTAAGAAATAAGAGGTATTCATTATATTTTGTAAAACAAAATAGATTAAATTTTCGAATTAATTATTAAACGTATTAAATTTATTAATGATAAATGATTAATTTCCGATTGAGTATTTACGTTGTAGGTTTAACAAACGAAGCTAATGGTATGTCCGATTTGTTATAAGGCATCGGACATAATTGTAGTTTAAATATTTATACTGACGTTTTTGATATACAAGAATAGATTCACGCTTGTCACGTTAGTAGTTCGAAGCGGGTGAAACGGCAAAATGTAGTTACTTACGTAATAATTTTATATTCTACAACTTCGGAAACGCTCCACATCTTCTGGAATAAGTTTTATTACCATACTTATATTGGTTTTGTGGATTTTAATTTTTTATTACTAGAATAAAAACCTTCTCATTTATTACTATAGATTACAGCCTTTAAGCAAACTCTACTATTTGAGTAATGTTTGCTTCATAAGTAAGAACATTTTCATATAATGACATATTTAAAATCCGGAATGCAAATATGTGTAAACCACGTAACAGCCTGTAATGTTCTACGGCTGGGCAAAGGTGCTCTCTTAAGGAGAAGGTTTAAAGCTTATTCCACCACGCTGCTCCAATGCGGATTGGAGGCTGTTTAAGTTACCGTGTTTCAAAGGACACATGCATTTCAGAGATGCAGCCCGCTGACATATGCGGTAGTTTATGCAGTAATTAACAGTTGACATCAATAATAATTACAAACTTAAGCGACAAAAGTTATAACAAAAATACTACGTCGTTTTTCCGTACCGGGAATTTGCATTCGCTTTGATTTTTGACTACATATAATATTCCGTACGCTCCATCCGCCCTTTGAGATAATCCGTTACAAGCAGTTTATTTTCATCGATATTATAGAACACAAGATTAATTATAAACAAAATAAGCACACGAAAACTCTGCAATGTTTCTGTCGAGAATTACGTCAAGAATCTAGTGTGAGTTTATTATATTAAAAAAATTAAAATATTTATAAAATTTATAGAAATTGTTGTTTTATAACACGATATTCCGATTTTATTAATATATTTAAGCTACTTAGATTAAAAATGTTTAACTCCGAATAGTCATTTTTTATTAATCTTTCTGATATGATATACAATAGGTAAATACATTTGTATCTCGTAAAAGTTATTCGAAATAAACAATTCCATATTATAGAATCATTTTTGTAACATAATTTTGAATACGCATACAATATAATATAAATAATCTCGTGAAATAAAACCGTACTTTGAGTAATTAAAACATTTTACACTCGATCG
Organism: Vanessa atalanta; assembly: GCF_905147765.1. NCBI lineage: Eukaryota > Metazoa > Arthropoda > Insecta > Lepidoptera > Nymphalidae > Vanessa > Vanessa atalanta. The sequence continues at coordinate 10,923,942 of NC_061902.1, read as the reverse complement.
TAAAACGTAGTAAAGTGACTTAGGGTGATGGCGATATTTTGATACGTGTTTTTCTTTTTATTGGTATTATAATTATTGTAACAAAAGACGCTTATAAGCAATATCACTTTTTGACATTTTGCGATCGGTTTCTCAATAAAGTTTAGAGATTTTTCTCACATAGTAATTTAAATTTACTGTCGAGATACGTAGAAGTAATATCAAGGTCTTAATATTCTGCGGCAATATTATACTTAAATAGGGTAAGGATGTATTTAGCCCTAATTATTTTATAAAATTATGTACTTTCAAATTTTTAAAGTAACATTATATTTTGAAAAGACAAAAATAAGTTAGTGTGTATAATATTAATATAATCACAAGTAACTTTAATATTTTTAGTAATTTTAAGATTGTATGTATATATTTGAAGCCCTTGGGAAGTCCGTCCAATTGATAGATTAGTAATTATTTTGTTATAAGTGTTGATATTATTATTATTACATTTTTATACGTAAGTGTGTCATAGAATAAAATCAATTCGATAATGGAAGGTAAACATTCGCTACTGTCGATTTTATTAATAAATTAATATTTAATTTAAGTGCTTATTGTTATTCTCGATTAAATTTGAAATAAAATTCTAGTAATAAAACAATAAAAATCTTTATTCTATTTATTTACCGCCGCGACACAAGATCGTGTTAATTATACACATATATACGTAGATCTGTTCACTCATGAAGTCACAATCCTTCACGTTTAATTATCGGCGTGCATTACCAAATATAATCGAATTTGTTTTTTTTCTTTTCTCTATTTTTGTATTAGTCATCTCACGCACACTAAGACATGTATGTAGCGTCACTCATACTAATGCAAGCCTATAATTTTGCGTGTAGGGCCGCGCTTTCATGAATAGTACGATATTTTAAGGTTATTTTATTCTTATACATCATACTTATCAGAATACATACAATAAATTACCTCGCATTGGACATTATTATTTTGAGAGGTACTTTTTCATTTAGCGTAATAGTGGTAATCGTGGTCCTTATTAAACCCAGTAATAACATGTACTTTGAAAAAAGTATACATTTGTGCAACTGGTAGGTACTCTATGAATACATTTCGCTAACAAAAAATACCTCATTACTGATATCAGTAGTTTTTAGGTTAGGTTAAAGATATTTGAAAAGATAAATTAATTAATACAATTTTGTTTTTTATTTATTTGTAAATATGGTATATTCAAATATGAATACTGTTTACAAGTTTTATAATTTAAGTAGAGAAGCGTACATATAAGATTTTAAGAAAAAAGCAGTTGTAGGGGTGGCAAGTAATTAACTTTATGTTAAAAGAGCGAATGGACATTTTTTACCTTATTGTACCCGTCTGTCTATATTTTCGAAGAAATTTTCATTTCCAGCGTCGACGATGTAGATATTCACGACTATATAAAAGTTTACTCAGTTTTCTTCTTATCATTCTATCTTTATGTTTCTCGAGCACATCAGCATATACGTCCGAGAAAGGCAGTATATTTATGACACCATCATCGCTAACTATTCCAGGTAAGCCTGGTACCATGCCTACCTGGGGTGGAAAGGCAGGAGAGTAACTAGGAATCATAGGATTTGAATAAGGTTCAAAAGGCATAAATGGTAAAGGAGGCATTGCTGGTATTAGTGGTGGATATGGTGATGGTAAAGGGGGTGGAAAAGGTGCTGGTAGTGGTGGCGGGATAGGTGCTGGTAAAGGAAGTGGAATAGGCAGTAAGGGAGGAGGAGCTGGTAACGGGATCATAGCTGGAACTGGCTTCTCAGTAGTCCTAAAATTGCAATAATCTGGAATATGCTTAGGATACCAGTACAACGGATTACACGGATCGTAGCTTGAAGAAATTTTGAATTGTCTTAACCGAGCACATTTTGTCAGAGGCGTGCAAGACAATAAGATCAAAACCTGTAACAAGTAAAATATGAATTAGTGGTAAAGTAAATAATATTTTTGAATAAACTGAGATAGTTCTTGCGTATTATTTGTATACCTTTCGAATGAAGTTCATGTTCCGCGAATTTTCATCAGCATAGCGGTTGATTGCAATGATTGGAGTTGTGATTTTAAAGTGGAACTTCTTACTGTGTACGTTCTTTTCAATGGAAGGACTTTTTTGAGAAGACAATAGGGTTTTTTATTGTTTCCATAGAACAATGAACACAAAAATGGGCAAACTTTTCACTTTATTAAAACAAGACGGAATTCAATAGAACTGATTTTGTGAAGACATTTCTTATTTTTCATTGTTTTAAGAAAAATATGTAAACTATATTATATTTTTATATTTTAAAGGAATTGACAAGTGATGAAATTTGTTTTTCAGTATAACATGAGAAACTTTATGAAAAATTTAGAATTCCGAAGATTTCACTTATATTATGACACTTATATTATTTTTTACGAGCTTTTATTTAACTCGCAATGTAAGTATATACGGGTGAAATCTTGCAACTCAATTATGAAGCAGATATCTTTAACTTGATTGAAATTTTGTTCACACGTTCAGTTTGGATGATAGTGCATACAATGGTATACATTTGGACATGCATATTAACCGAGTAGGCTGATTTTCGGATATGTTGTTGTTATTGTTGTTTTGGATGGAAGGGTTTTGAAAATCTTAACTTGATTTTGTTGACCTCGATTTCTTATGTGCGTTCGCCGCCATTTTGAAGAAATGGTTATAAGTAATTTTTTTTTTTTGTGATAACTCGGCTGTGCGTCGTGATACAAGAATTATGATAAAACATGTTTTTGTTGTTTCATTTACGCTCTACAATTTAGATCCTATACATTTTTAACCTATCGTGGCTAGAAATGTATATAATAATATAACTGGTGGCGCTGGTTATTGAGATATCGAGCAAGAAACTGAAAACTAAAGTCATCGTACAGTTATGACGTTATTTGCTGTTTTCACCTTTCCCGTGGTGAAAAAATATTAAAAAGAAGGGTTGTTAAAAAACTTATAAAGCATGTTGATACCTACAAAATCGTTTTTTTACACAAAAATTACACTTTTTATGTCATATTAAATATTTTTATTATTTTTATTGTGCACTCTTCACGAGTAGTTGTCTCTGATGGCACTGTCGATATCGGATTGGATTAGGCCATTATTTTAATGAGCTAGATTGTTTGTGGGTCATATTTTGACACATCTTCAATAGTAATGTGCTAAATGTGTAAATTTTCGATCTTGACCCCTGGGGCTTTTGTCGTCCCCACTCCTAGCTTAAGCTTAAAACTTAATTGGAAGGGTAAATAGTTACTTCTTAAAATGGGATTTTGCTTCCTTATTTACCTATTATTTCTTAAAATAAAATGATATTGAGCATAGCTTATAACTACTCTGTATATCTTGTGTATCTGTAGGACTGAAGAGAGTGAGGTGTGGGTGGGTGGCTGTTAGTGGTGGTAGAAATTGAGGTTTTAGTTCCTCCCTTTGTAAGACAGGATCATTTGGAGATTGTATTTGATGGCTTTGTTGCACCCGTTGAGGACTACTTTTCCTTTTAATCGACGTTTACTATTATATAGTTGGTTCTCAGATCTGGTGTACGTACGGTCTGATTACTTTCCTGAGTCCTTAATGGGTGTCTGGGTCGTTGACGTTTGTGTTTGTTTTGTATCTCAGCCTGTGACCCGGTTAACACCAAATACTTTTGCTCTCCGAATTGAGGGTCACAAGGCTCACCTTCTTAAGAGCATGTAGTAGGGAAATAGGGGGGATGATGCAGTTTAATCTGAGTCTGAACCCATGCTGGTACTCGATACTCTGCCTAGCATATGTTTGCTCCGCGATTAAAATGAGAGCTTGTTTTACGAAGTTGACTCTTTCTGAGAGTCCTGTCCCCTTAGCTTTGCTCCATAGGGGAACGGCATGCAGAGCCCTAAACTTCTTCTGTAAGATTATTACGTTGAAAACAGCGGAGCTGTGACGATAAAATGCCTGTCCTGCTTACTGGAAGTGATATAATCATCATGTCAGTCTCTCCACAGCCCCAATGGCTGTGCGAAGACTAAAGCTTTGCGTGCCCATTTCTATAGCTTGGGGCGGCGGTAGGGGTAAGAGTACCAGCAGCCTCCTCCCTCACTCACAGTAAGAGGATGCATAAATCATTTTCTTTATAATTTCATTTTTGATTTTTTTTTTAAATAATGTTTGCGTGTGCATTGGTGCTTAGTTATTTATTAGGTATATATTAAGTATAAATTATGTTATCGAATCGAAATCGAAATAAATTAATATAAAAATGAAATAAATATTGATGGTATAGTGACAGGAAATTGAAAGGTGAATGAAAGGTAAAAAGGCAGATCATATTGCCTCGACCATTTTTCAATTCAACCACTATTAACTTATTTTCACTTGACCTGTATGGAAGCGCCATATAAACACATATTTTATATCGTATTAAAACATAAAGGCAAGATGGACACTAATTAGATCATCATATTCTATTTACTCTGGAAGGCGCGAAAATTTGGATTTGATTGGAGGTAGCCCTTCACATTACCACTCCAGTAAGTGACGCTTGTGATTGACAGTTATATATAACTTTATTTTATTAAAAAATAATGAATTTTCACCTTCGTGTGTAAATACACATACAATATAGCATTCTTTAACTTTAAAAATTTTATAATTTTATCGACGTTTCTTTCAATAATTGATAGAGCTATTATCGTTATTTAGCATAAGAGCGGGCAATTTTTTTTATCATTGCAACACTTTTATATGAAATAGGCTGTTTATACAAGGCCATCATTCCTAAATATGGTGAAATCGCTAAATCTGGTGAGCTCGGATTATCTTTAACATCTTTTTTTAATAATTCGAACAATATTTCAAACGGAGACGCTGTTTCTACTTCATAAATTGGTTCTGAGTACTGCGTGTAATGTTTTAGATCGTCTAAATAATATTCAAACTCAGGAACATCCGACCTTTCTTCAACGACACGATACGGTGAAAATGAGCCCAGTCTGGAGCGAATTAACTTATCAAATATTTTCAAGCATTTATCCGGTAAATGAAGTGGATGCCAGTAAAGAGGATTGCATTCATTAACATCTCTATACCGTTGCTCAAAGTCAAAGTTGTCCATGTATGTGACGCCAGTTATGGAGCCGTCTATAAAATTCAACATTGTCCAATGAAATATTAGAATGCAAGTCCATGCCAATATTCTGTAACAAAATCGTAATCATTAATTAATTAATTGAGTTTTTGTATGGTTATTATTTGGTTTATAGTATACATTTGAATAAAGCACTTGGGAGTTACACTGCCGGGTGAGCACTAAGGGAAACATTTAATTGGCTTAAGCTCTTAACAGGGAATCTTGCAAAGATCAAAGAAACACCTTAATCACACTAGTTGTAGTATTATAATTGAATAAAAAAAATAATAGAAGACGTCAACGTTTAATAAATTGTCGTGTGCGAAAAGACGAATTTGAAATGGAAAATAAGAATTATAAAAAAATTCTTTGACAAAAAAACTATTTCCTCATTTTATAATATAAGTTGGGTCTTTTTAAAGTCTCTAAGTATTGTCTAAAGTTAAATCTTATGCGATATTCTTTCTAGTTTGCTTCTTTCTCCCAGTTTTACTAGCGTTCATAAGTAGTTATTAAAAATAAAGTAAATGGTTATGCCGGTTTTTCGATAAAAAAACTATTACTTTGTTGCAATACAACTATATTTCATGTTTTAATATTTTTTTAATGTTTTGTCTAGAATTTCTATGTTCTCCAAAATTACCGTCACACATTAGGTCAATATAAATTGGCGTCGTATTTTGTTTTTAAAAAATAATTTATCAGACATACCCTCACAAATTTGTTAGTGGACATATGAGGGGAGTTTCACACACTCCACCCCCCTGACAGGGTGTACCTCCCTTCGCTATCACTAAGCATTGTACCGGTTGCTGTTTCCTACGCTCAATTAGTAGGCTATTATACCTTAAGCCTTTAATCTTCTCTGTTATTATTTTCTTTCTAATTTACAACATTTTTATTAAAATACTATATGCATAAGCGGAGGCAGCTGTAAATATGTATCGTGTAAGACTGAGATTATATACTCGTTAAAAAGTACAGTGGTCCACATATCTCCTATATTATTATATAAGAGATATTATATTATATGTATACGGACATGTATCATCATGACGATGTTTTTGTTCTTTAAAGATAAATTGCTTATGAAGGATTTTAACCCACAATCAATTAAGATACACGCGTTGTTTTACTTAAGCTTTTTGGTTCACAATTTATAATTATTTATATAATAAGTTATGACTAAGAAGAAGTAAATAGATGTAGAGAAATAGAAATCATATTATGCGTAAACATAGATAAAAATATGTGGAATAAATATAATGTCGACGCTCTTAAAATAGACTCGAGAAATATAAAATGTATCACATATAGTACGTACCGTTTCATTTTTCAATAACGTTCTGAGTGAAACGTCAACTCGTTTCAGCGACGTATTGTTAACATCTGTTTATAGTTTCTTTCTCTTGGCCCGCTGAAAAATGTCAACGAACAAATTTCACAGACCACCTGCGCTGTGATGTAATTGACTTAATGCATAAGCGAAACACAATGTCGCTCGTTGTAAAACGGCGCGAAGCCAAAATAATGAAATGACATTCTTTTGTTTTTGCTTTAATTGACAAGCACTGTAAATGTGTTGTATATTCGATATTTTTTATTTATTCCGTCTCTTGTATTGAATATAAATGTGAAAACATTTTGAAATGTTATTAGCATTCGAATTCGGTTTTACTCGCATGTTTTTTCCGCGTTATAAAGTAAACTACATCACTCTCCGACTCGTTGACTATCAATATGATAACGTCACCTGGACGCGATCCGTGAGCATTTTGAATTGAAAAATATTAGTCGGGACAAAAAAAATAGACGACAAAGAAATGTTGAACTTTATTAAGATATTGGGAAATCGAATAATAACAACTTAATAAAATACTAATACTAAATCTGCATAAATTTAATATCAGCCATTCCTGGTTGTCGTTTCAATACTCGATGAGTCTTTATAAAATCCATAGAGTGCAGTAATAGAAATAACCCGCTAAATTTTATCTGAAATTATCCTCTTACGTCGACAATATTTATATTTCTCAATAAATTCTAGTTTCTAGTTTCTGTATAATCTTCATTTTGTGTTATATGTCTAGATTTAATAGTAATTAATAGGATTAAAGTTTATTCATTCTCTACTCTATTTGGTTCTACCGTCGCGTTTTGAGGGTATCTATAGATTTTTATAAAAACTGGTAACAGAATTATCGGCGGCCGGTCACAGTTTGATTTACACTCTGCAAATTTAATAAAAAAACATTTCGAATTTTCGATTTCTTCATTTTTAATGAAGATAATTTTTGGTTGAGTTAGTAATTTTTATGTAGAATTACCCACTTGGTGTTAGGATTTGTGCAATTTCGTAATAACCACTCATCCATTATATATATTCTAATGACAAACAGCAGTAGAAAGTATGTTTCTGTATCGGCTTTAAGCGTGACTGAGCCAGTTTAACTAAAGGCACAACAATTTAATGTTGGTGACACATTGGTGATATGAGGAATGATTAATTACAGTAGAAACGTCTATGGGCAGTGATGACCAATTTCAGGTGACCCATTCTTCAGTCCATCTAATAATGACTTGAAAACAAAGCTAGAATTACTAAGTCCAAATAAAAAAAATGTCAATGAAATTAAAAGTTCTACCAGTATTTTGGTCTGCTATTTGCTGTTGTAGTTCGGCACCTGATAAAAATGTCGCGAGAATAACAATCAAAATTATTGTACAATACATAATGCATATATTATGTAACTGCAGCAAATAAAAAGAAACAATATTATCACTTCGAAAATGCTTATACATTTATTCACGTTGAAACAGTAATTGAAATGAAAAATACATTATTGCTACGAGTAAAATAGCGCTGTATTCAATTTTTACTTTATTTGAAAGGTAAAAGGTTGTTTTGTGAATAATAACGAATGAACAATGCTTTTTACTATTTATTGAAAACGTAGCATTTATTGGAAAAAAAGACGAATCCGTGTTAGTGTGACGTGCCACACTAATGTCACAAAGAAAGTAATATTATAAAGAGTTTTTGCTCGTTTGATTTTTCTAGATTCACAGAAAAACTGCTAAATGACATTTAACTTTAACATTATGAGAGATTTTAGTTTCAGTACGGACGTCGCTTAGAATAATAGATATATATTTTCGTTGTACTTATTGTCTACTTGGTTGGCTTGGATTGCGTTTTAGGGGTAGGTCGTTAGTTGTTAGGAATTAAAAAGTTTTTGTCCTCCCTAGGGATTCAAGCTTGCTTCAAATCAAATTTCATCGAATTAGATTCAGTGGTTTGGCTGTGTAAAAGCAACAGACGGACAAACAGAGTTACTTTCGTATTTATAATATTAGTATAGATTATACTATTGTGAAATGTATTTGACTGAAAGATTAACTATTATTTTGTTTCGGCCCATTTTTCATCAGAAAAAATTACATTTCGTAATAGTTGCTAGCTTCCCTTTCCTGCATCGTGATTTAAATGTGATGCTTATTAAATTGATTCTATAATGAGATGTTGTCTATAGTATCAACTGTAACGATGATTATATTATTCGTTATTGCACTGTCTCACTCATCCTTCAAATCGAAACAAAGCATTACCGATTATTGTCATTAGCCGTTGGATAATTAGCACGACTGTTATCACTATTTATCGTAACGACTAGATAAAAAAATAACAAAGAAAGAAATGTTAATGAACATTGTTAACGTTTTTTTATTTTTCTTGCAAATTTTTTTATATATTATAGATTGACTTAAATAAATGTGCCTAATTATAGCCTTTTATATAGCTAGATTAATTATAATAGATAATAATTCATCGAAAGATAAGCAATAAAGATATTATATAAGCCTCATATGTATAAAAATACTTCTCTTGTAATACTGGTTTAATATAAATAGGTACTTGTTTAAGTTTATATTTTAAATAATATGTAATTTATCTTTTGGCGTCTAAAATTCACGTAGCAGGAAGTCACTAACATAATTAAAAAAAAAAAACAATCCTACGAAAATTAATACAATATATATTTTTTCATATTTTTAAATTATATAAACGTGTATCTAATGATGTGTTTATTCATAACACACGTTGCCATTTGTATCACTCGGATTAAGACGTGATAGATAAATTCTACAGCCAATACTGAGATTATTATCTTCATTATTATTCGAAGAATACAGACAGTCACATGTGTAATGAACTACTTTTCTATTTATATGATCAAATACTAACATCTTCGTAATATAATACACTAATTTAAATGCCTCATTTAAACGCGTCTAACGTGAGCGCTAAGCTCACTCAATCTACTAATGCAACAATATTATATTTCCCACAGTAATGTTATCTTAGATTATAATGACATTGCTACGCCTTTGAAGAGTACTTCACAAGCCTAGTCTCGTCTAGGCCGAGAAGATGGTGGATGCCATGCTTAATATTCGGAAACCGAGGTGGGAAGTTCACCATCTTTACGTTGGTGTCGTGCGATCGATGACCTCCTATGTGGTACCGTACTGGAGGGCTCTAGCGTTGTGGTACTATCGTGTCAGCAAATAATGATTCGCTCACAAACGCATCGTTGGACCTATCCTGTCGGAGTCTGGATGAGACGAAAGCGAAGCATCACCGACAGGTCATGGTTTTTTTTTGGAGAATATCTGTAAAAGATTTAACGCGAAATGTCGATGTTTATGCTGGAGGCGTTCCCGAGTGGATAGGGGAGAGGTAGAAACATATGAGCAATTGTGACTGTGTTACTTCTTAGGGATACGACGTGAACTATCACAGCCTTAGTCTGTGAGATTGTCATAGTCCAAAATGAATCTGTCTCTTTTTGGACTATGACGATGATGATGAGCGGGAATAAAAAAGAGCCGATCCCGCTCGCAGGAGACGATGAAGGCGCCGTCTCAGCCCTGTCCAAAGCTAAACGTGTCCAATGCAATGTGATCGTGGGGCCGTTGACGCGTTGACGCCTCTAAGGAGGATGGCAGGCAAGATGGCCTCAGACTACCGTTTGCACTAGTGAGGAGTGCTCAGCGAGATTAACTTCTTCCCCCGAGGACAGCTCTGCTAAGACACGAGTGGAGCACAGCACGGGAGGCGCCGCTCCCGATGGGTTATATTGACTCTACCCAGAGCCTCTCTGCTCGTGTTATTGGGTTATATTTCACAAATCGGTTTGACTGCCCAGGGGTGTTCTTGAAGGTTATTATAAGATTATTATTAATTTGATTCGATTTTTTGTTCGCTTATATTATCGGGATTATAAGGTGAAATTGAGTTATATAATAATAATGTCTCATAATATGTTAACCAATTATAAAGACAAAATTAGAACAATAATTTGAAAAAAATATATATTATTAAATATATCAAATTATAATTAACTCAGTTACAGTAGTTTTATTTATTTTATTTCAATTATTTACCAATATAGTAGCCATCCTCCGAGGAGTAAGTGTCAACACAGCTTGTGATAAACAAACAAACTGCAGTTATTGAGAAATTTATTACGTGATCATAAGGTAAAAGTTTATTTTAGAATCTGTAACACAGAAAAGAGCAGCTCTGTTGCAATGCTAATGGGCAAATACTTGTATCGGAACTGCAGATATTTGTTTCAATTTGGTGTTTTACCTTTGAGTCTCTGAGTCGTGCCGTGGAGGGTATCTCAAAATGTGGCATAACAAGTATAGACAAAGATAATTTTGATTTAGTTTAATTTTTAGGAACATTATTTAATTCAATATGACACTTTTGGTTTTAACTAGTTTCCATTTTATAGTAAGAAATTTTTAATAAATTAGTTTTTTGAGCATTTTATGTTTGGTAACGAAGGAAATATTATAATCATACGATTATCATTATCATATGTTCCATTTCATGACGATGAATTGGACAATTAAAAAAAAAAATTAAAACAAGGTATATTAGATTTAACAAGAATGAGGATACAAATATAAGGGACTCAACAATGTATATTCTAATACTTTTATGGAACAAATTGTTGTGTTAATTTTAATAATAATAAAAACTTTACATATGTTTTTTCAGATTTGTAAGAGCCGAATATTTAATTATAGAACTTTTTTATTTAATCTTTCAATAACTTCGTCGAACTTCTTATTCGTTATAAAAGCAGGAATTTTAACAATTCTTGTCGGACAACAACAATCTCTAGTTAATTCTTTTGAATCTAATATAACATCGCCATGTCTTTTTTTCCTATTTAATATTAATGATTCATTAATTATTTTGCCTCTATTGTTATTTTTTCGAATTATTTTTTCATTTAAATCCTCTTTCAGTTGCATCAATTCATCGTCTTTAATTATACCTTTCAAATTTTGAAAGTAAATTATATCCTTGTTGATCTCGTACTCCATATTACACTCTTAAACAAAAAATACAATTTTAAAATTTTGATTTTGTTTTGACTCGAGATGTCTTATCTAATCATTTAATTTTCTAACAAACAATGAGATTTAAGGAAATTGAAATAAGTGGTTCATATGAACACGTGCAAGGTTAATGTATGTGTGGTAATTTGTTGCATTTTATATTTGTGTATTTTTTCTATTTTTAAGTACACTCATTTTATGATATAAACCTATTTACTATATTTAATTGAATACTTATTATAAGTTAATGATCAAATACACAGGAAGATGAAAAATTTCTAGAATGATAATTTTAAGGGCAAGAGAAATAATTGACGAAGACAGCGCAACAAGGACATAACTTTTAACAACTGAAGCGGACTAAAGTTCCGCCTATGCCTAGCATACCTAAGTGGTAATCTCGTCTGTAGTCTGATGAGAATTTAAAATTTTTATTTGACTTTCTTAAAGGACATTAGCAATTATATTTAATAAGTATAAGATACAAGTAATATTTAACTATAATAATAATATTAAAGCCTTTATTATATACAAAGGCAGGAATGCTAACAGAATTTTCCCGTTTAATCTGGGAAATAATGTAACCGATCTCCTGTCACCATTGCAGGCAACAAGGTGTTGTGTTAATCTTTCAATAAAACAATAATCCTATTATGCGATTTATTTTACTGTTTACTAATTTCTCATCCATAAGAGAATGAGCTGAGGCTGGTGTTAGTAGTAGTACCCTTGTCCTTTTTCGTACCCCTGACAACATATATGCAAAATGTTAAGATGATCTATCGAGTACTGAAGCCGTAAATGCGTAACACCAAACTCACTTTTCCATTTATATTAGTTATATTAGTTACCTTTATTTGGCGGACATTGGCAGTGAATTCTTGGTGTTTTAATTGGCATTAAATTATTTTCATATCTTCGGAAAAAATGCCCAATAGGTGCTTGAGGCATCGACCATGACCAATGTTCCCAAGGTAATGCCGCTTGAACGTTGAAACAAGTACTTGATACCATTATAAGCATTGTCTGAAATGTAAATCACTATTTCAAGTAATGTGTTAGTGCAGACTATCATTAAAATAAAAATGTGGTATTATTTATAACTGAGTAAATATAAGTAAATACTGAGATTTTTTTTTTTTCATTATTAATGGCAGAAAGTTAAATTTTGAAGAATAGATCTCATAAATGATTGCATCATAGATAAAGTACGAAAAAGTTTAACAACATTCTTAAAATACGTAAATAAGTATAATTATAATATCAAGGTTCTTTTGGGAAAATAAAAGCTATGTATTTGCTTTGAAAATTTATTTTTAAGGTCATTATTAACTTAGCAACTGAAGATCATTATTATTATTGAGTAAACAGCTGTACTCTTCACTTTAATGTTATTTTAGTAGAAACGGCCAAGATGTTCGGAAAGTTTTCTTAGAATTCCTATAGGGTGTAGGTGGGAAACGACGTTTAAGTGTCTGTTCCGGTTTGGTAAAGTAATTGTTTTCACTGATTACCTTGCCTTTGGTCGTGTAAATTTTTTTATCATAATTTACTTTACTAACTCTATGCGAACATTCTGGCCTTACGGTTGGTGCTCTCAATTCTTCTCCAGACGTTGTGGTATGAGTAGGACATAGCGTGTACGGGTCTCTTGTAGTACTTTTCCTAAACGGAGCATTATCTTCTGATGAAAATCTGTTCTTGTTGTCTCTTGGATAGAGAGATTTATAAAGAGTTTGACTTCTTTTTAATCCAACGTGAATTGGAAATATCATTATAAAATTACTAACATTTGATTCGCATTCTCCTTTACAAATTTTAAAAGGAGCAGTAAACATCAGGCTTTCTGGTCGGACGGTTGGTTCTAAAAAAAGGTCATTTTTCTCTTTTCACTAGATCGCTTATAATTAACTAAATGATATTTGTAAACAAATTTAAATATGTACTAGTAATAATATAATTGTTATTGTAAATACTCATCCTAAGAGACTTGGTCAAATTAAATTAAGAAAAATATGTGTGTTCGTGAATTTTGGCTAAGAATGGATGTGGTAATTGGCGCGCATTATTAAATATATATAATGCTATAATATAATATTTTACCCGATATCGTAAAAATCCGTACGGAATCGGGACGAGCAGCTAGTGATTAATTAGTTAATTAGAAAACACATAAAAAAGTATACAGTTTTAATTAATTAAATTATTTTTGAGTTTGAGTTTTAAATTAATAATGCAAAAGTAGTTTTATGGTTACTAAAACTTTTAAAGTTTCACTTACTTTTGCCATTAATAATTCCTTGTATAAATTCCTGCCCGTCTGTGGCACTTTTATTTTCTTCATCTAGTATATCTTTTGAGGAATCAGTTGTAGCTATTGAAATATAATCTAATAAAAATATTATTGGGTAAGCCAGTAATAAAAACATTTTATAGCATGTTTTTACTGTACTCGTTCGATATCGTTCGAAATATGTTTGCATCATAATAATGTTGAAAGACAAAGTATTAAGTTATAGATTAAAAATAATAAAAAAAATACCTTTTAAATAAAACTGTATTAAACGAAAAAACAGCTTAAAAAAATAATTTTGATATTTACTTTTATTTGATAATATATGGATGAACTAAATAACAAAAATGAAGTTACAAATAACATAAAACACATATTAAAAATTATAAACAGGCTAAATTGCGTTTTTGATATGTAACATCTTTGCTCTCGATTTCTTTTAATCTGAAAAGGGGCGGATGTGTGTAACAGGAAGCGCGCTATTTGATTTGACCAATGCTGAACGCTTTTTAGTTTTATTATTACCAAGGTGAGATGTCAGGTGTTTCACATAATAGGTAAATTTTTAACGATTAATGGTTTAGGGTATCAGTTTAATATTTTTTATCCCTTTTCAATAAACATAGAAGCGAGAGCTAAAACAGAGATAGCCTTTTTACTAGTTTTATTTGGTTAGCGCTTTGCTTAATTACCTAGATTGATATGTATAATTTATAAAATACTAGGATAAGTAAGTTTTAAAATAATTAGCGTTAACTACATGGTCATTTTTATCATAAAATATTGTGTAATATAACAGAAAGTATAAATCCAAATATATTTTTTTTCTTAATATTTATTTAATGTGAAGATTAATACTATTTGTCAAATAATTTGTTCTAAAGTTGTTGGTACGCACGCCCACGCGTAATGTCTCTAAGAGAGCGTTAATATTCATTGATTTATTATATAACTCAGAATTTACAGAATCAACTAATACAAAACTTATTTTATTAAAAAAGAGTTACGTTATATACTCGTAAAACATATAGTCACCTCTTTTTTATGTCGGTAAAAACTATATTGTCATGGTCGCCTCTAATATCGGAAGACGCATAGTGATGTAAAATATTTTTGTATATCAATTTATAACTGTCATTGTGTATAAACTCTTTCCAATTGGCGAAAGAGTTCTTGACAATTGTTTTGCCGAGCACTAGATAAAAATAACTATTGAAGACAGTGGCCTAGAATGAGGGAATGTTGATAAATATATCTCTACATGTGACATAATTGAAACATTGTTTTAGGACCCAGCCAAATTTCTGGGAATTCTTTGTAACAAGGGAACAAGCTCGAAATAGTACTTTGGCGATTCACAATATAATTGGTACGTTATTATAATAGTATTTTCGAATGAGGTTTTAATCTTGATAAGGTAACATTATGCTGTAACACCAGAACAAAGAGTATTGTGATTACATTATCTGTATCACGGATATGTAGATCGTATTGTAATTTGCGTGAATAATAAACACGAAGAGCACGCCTACGTGTATCTTTCAGAACGTTAATAAATAAGGTTTAATGCGTTTAATCCAAACAGGCAGCAGCGCACTCTAGTTTTAAAACAAGCTATGCGTGTATATTAATGGGGACGTTTTTAAATAGTGAAAATATAATATATAGGGCGAGGATATACATAACTATTGAATAAAATTATATAAAACAAAACTTCAATAAAGTATAAATCGGATTGACTTTTAAAAAAAATACATTACATAAATTTATTTCAAACAAAAGAGGAAGATTAAGAGGAAAAAAGGTATACGTTGTAGATAATAAATTTAAAAAAATCCAAGTGATTTGTCTTGGAACTTTATAAAGACATAATTATTATAATATATTCATGAGTAATTGTAAATTGGGAGAAGTCTGTTTTTGAATGGAGTGCCATCAAGTCGTGTTGCTTGCGTAAGTGAAAACGGGTACTGTCAAATTTACAAAAGCGCTTCTCATATCATATGTACTGTAACTGGATAACCTTGTCAGTTATGTATTTTTTTCAAGAAATAACGTATAAGGTCGCTTTGATAAATTATCTCAAAAAACTCTTAACATACTACTAATGAAACTGTTATATAAAGTGATTGAGTTATGTGTGCCTAGTGTGAGTGTCACAAAATTACTCGTACTTCACCATCGCGGTAATCGAGTTAACGTCAAACGTAACGAGCATCATAAACAAACGAGTGCTAGTTAAAATTATCATCTTTATAAAATTAAAACTGTATTGGTATTTAATAAATTGTTAGTAAGATTTTTCAGAAGACTTCAGGAGATTTACGGCATCAATTTATAGACTGTAAGTTATTGTTATGCTGTGCTTTTGTTGTTGTACATTTTATATTGTTCTGGGATGTTTTTTTTATTATTAAATTCTTAAAAGTATACCTATAATATATTGTTATTTATTTCAGATGCCGAAGCGTAATCTAATCAGTGAGCACTAAAATGTCTCCACTTCATGCCAGCAGAGCAAGTAAACTAAAACTTGCTTTTTAATAGACTCTAAAAGATTTTCGGTACAAATCTTATCATTGGCACAAATTATAACATTATCACATTTTCATGCCTTGGAGTGTAGGTTCTCCTGCGCAGTTGGCTGATGTCCGTTGGAAATGCTCGCCGCGACCAAAAGGAGTACTTAAATTTATTCAAGGAATAATAATTGAGCAATATCAATTATACTAATGAATGTGTATGGCATAGATTATATATGTGGTACAATGTTGACAATCGTACTTCACTACATTGTATAAAACAAAGTCGCTTACCGCTATCTGTCCCTGTGTATGCTTTGATCTTTAAAATGACACATCGGATTTTGATGCGGTTTTTAATAGATAATTTGACTCAAGAGAAAGGTTTATATGTATAATACATACACAATAGAGAAACATTGATTATTGTAGAATTTTGTAAAGTGATGTCGTAAATAAAAACATTTTTTGGGCTTACATTGCAATAAATCTACGAGATAGATCAAAATAATGTACACCTTACAAAAGTCTTCAAAAAAGTCCGCGATGGTACATACATGTCTATGTCTTAGGTATAACCTACAATAACCATTTTTATCCTTTATTTTTACGAGAAATAATGGCTTATTTTTTAAGCAATACAGAATTAAAAAAGCTGTGAGCGCTGTAAGACATTCTGTTGTATATATAGTATCAGCGTTGCACCGTGCGAAGCCGGAGCGGGCCGTTAGTATACTATAAATGTGAATGTTTGTATGATTGTTACTCAATCACGCAAAAAACTGCTGGACTGATTTACAGACTGACAGACAGCTTATACCCTGACTTAACATATAGGCTATAATACTCGTCTCCAGGTTCATGTTGAACTGCGGTCGGAATTTTGTAAAATAATAATAAGAAGTATACCGTGAACTTTGTAAAACGTTTATGTGTGAAGGTGACATCTTACTATCAGACGGTCCACTTGCTATAAATGAATATACTACTAATTCCAAATTTAAATTCTCAGAACAGCTATAACTGAAAAGACCTTTTTTTAATATGAAATGTTTACATAGATTACTTGAAACGTACTTATAAAATATATTTAAATTAAGCTCGGCAAGCATCGAAAATAAACAAACATTTTCCAATATCACTAAATATACTTCGGATTCTAAGTGAAGGGTAATGAGGTCGTTGCCTATCATAAGCTTGTTGATCCTCTCTCGACATAACAAACGATATTCGACTTCTTTCATCATGATATTATGATGTTAATTACGAAAGGTAATAGGCACTTTTATTTCATCCTTGATATTCTTTTATTATTTTCACTTGTGTGGAACTATCCAAGTCAATTTATGTACATACTAATCATTGTATAATCCATCTCTTTATTTTTTATTTATTTAATATGTCAAATTGGCTATCTTATGTCAAGTGGTCACCATTGCTCATAGACATTGGTTGTGTAAGAAATTTCAACCATTCCTTACATCGCCAATGCACCACCAACCTTGGTAACAAAGATGTTGTTTTCTGTTACCTGTATGTATGTAGGTATTTCTGCTTGTAAATTATTTTAATAAAAAATATTTTTTAATAAATTGACATTACTTTAGTATTTTTGCAGCTTGACAATAAAACAATGATAGCTTTTAATAAGTGAAATGGCTACTATTGTTACAAACCAAAGATTGGGATTGAAACATCGCATACATTACACTGAAAAAATGTTTATACACCTATCTTTTTGTCTTTACGAGATTAGAGAACTGGTTAATTTTTCGCCCAGAGAAACTCGATTTAACAGAAATGTTGCTGGCATTCTTCTCACCAGTCATAATTTATATATCATTAATGTACAGAGTATGAAAATATTTAAGTAGTTGGTTAATAATTCTTACGTTAATTTAAATTGTCTATACATATAATAAAA
The DNA here is from genome assembly GCF_905147765.1 of Vanessa atalanta. NCBI lineage: Eukaryota > Metazoa > Arthropoda > Insecta > Lepidoptera > Nymphalidae > Vanessa > Vanessa atalanta. Next base: position 10,905,615 of record NC_061902.1, on the reverse strand, counting down.
TTGGAGTGTCTGTTTGTAATATTAAAATAACCGCGTTTTACTCATTGCATATGTACGTATACACGGTACATATACCTAAATAACATTTTAAAAATAATAATAAAGTCACGATTTTTTAGTAAATTCAAACGCGCACGAAGTCGCGGGCACAGCTCGTATTAAAATAAGTCTCAAAACAATTACCGTAAATTCTGTTATAATATTATAAAAAGCATAAAATTCACACGGCTGTTACTGTCTGTTATTATAACATGCTTCGTTTCAACGTGTTTTGTACAGCTTCATCGATTATGAGCCGTTAATTAATTTAGTTCATTGTTGAGATTTTATAAATCAAATGCTTATAGCAATCGGGTTTCGGTGATTAATACACAATCCTAAAATTATAATTTGGAACAAATGAGTATTTTAAATTAACAATACACAATAAGCAATGCAACGACGAAATTTTATTAATAAAGGCACATCTACAGTACACATATTGAACGCTTATTAATTCAAAACAAGTAAGTAACATTAATCTGATACATGTACCGATCACAGATATTCAGCTGCTTGACAAAAAATTACTAAATAATTCAATTTGGAACGAAGTTCTTTTATATATATATTTTTTTAATTATCGTTAATTTTTAAGTATCTCAAACTTTATTAATTTATTTAATTGTGCCTGTCATTTAATAGAATAAATGTTATATATGTATGTATATAGCGTAAGCGAAATTGTTCCGAACCGTCAAACGATACGTTCTTTTTTTATAAAACCACAATTCGAGTGGAGCTTAATTAAAAAAAACGAATAAATTTATTCTAAAAAATTTGTTATGAAGAATCTAATTGTTTATTAATTTTACGCATTGTATGTTTGTTCTATTACTCACACGTTACTAAACTAATCATCCGTTTGTGATGAAACTGTAGCAAGTTCAGCCCGCGAAGATTCCAAAAAATAATTTAGGAATTTTTCTTATTCTTATTCTCGTTCAATATAAACGTTTTATGAAGACCCTTACTCTTTCCGTGTAAAGCCGAGACGGCTAGCTAGAAAATATTTTTATATCCAGGAAATAATAATCAAACGTGTAAAATATTGGCTGAATTTTTTAGCATTGTAAAATTTTGGCTGAAGTTACTAGGAAATAGAAACAAATGAATTGTTTTCTGATACAAGACATCGCATTATTGACAATACCCATGCGACGGGGAGATGGCACGCTCGTTGTAATTTATCAATATTTATTAATGGAGGTCAGTCCTGTAGCTCTAACAGCCAAATCAGTGAATTGTGTAACAACTTTAAATTATATACCAGTCTTCTTACTAATTGGTCGCTTTTCATAGCGGTTGTACAGTTGCACAATTCATTGTCTACTTCTATGGAATGTTAAAACACTAATAATAGGACGAGACGAATCGGTATCATTACAATAATAAATAATTTTTCATAATTTCGTTTAAATTAGTAAGATATGGTAGAGATCAATATTAATATTTCCCTTTTTATAATCATTGAATGCTTCTTACTATTTGTACTGAAAATTTATATTTTACAAAGGTTTATTACATCACAAATATATTAAAAATTATACATTTTTAGCGATTGCACTGATATTAAAATATACTACGAAAACCTAATAATGATTTCCTACTGTCTCCGTACAAAAAACATGTGTAAAACTTTCGATGTCGACGTTTAAAGTCTGACAATCTTTAAAAAACCTAATACGTATTTATTAAAATTAGTTATTTATACTAAACAATTTTGTGAAGTATATTTGCAAAAAAATATCTTATAAATTAAACTATCACGAAATTTTTAGTATGCCTTTAGTTCAGGATAGATCAAAATAATATACCCGGTTCTATGGAAGGAAGATGCATTGGCTGAATGTCATTCAGGGCGCTGATTGAACGGCGCCGCTTAGTGGAAACGTTAGACCGTTAATTGAATGACAGGCAACTAACTTAATAAACTATGCCTGTGGCATAAATTTCCTATACCTTTGTATTACAATAAAAAAAAAAAAAATAATATAATATTTTAATAAGTTCAGCTTAAAATACGTAAATATTTATAAAGTGCGGACCTAATTGTATATAATATGTTTAAAATAATTATAATAATATAAATAAAATATTTTCTTGACATAATAATAAGCAAACTTACAAAAATGAAATTTGAGACGTAAAAAGTATCGAGACAGAAGACGTGTGTGAAATTATCATCTCAACTGTAGCATCAACTGTCAGAAAAATCAGAACTCTGTCAGAAAAAAATATGGACCAATTTTATATAGACTAGACTCATATAGAACAGTAGACAATAGTTTTCGACACTTATGTAGTCAAATTCTCGAAATTCTTTTTTTTTATATGGTAGCAAATTAACAGGAATCTCTTCTGATGGAAAGTGACTGTCCATCATCGATGGATCTCAGTGACACCGGAGGACTTGCAGGTGCTTTGACGGCTTAAAAATGCTAAATACGATAAAATGCGATGATTTATTTACGAACTAAGACATTTTAAAGCTCGATTTATAGTTTGATTCTTAAAACTCTTCCACTGAAGTATTTTGTGAGATGCTAAATATCGCACGTAGAAGATATAAACAGAAGTCACGTAAGTTTCAAATGAATTTCGTTACAGTAGACAAAATCAATGTGCTTGACATTTATGTTGGAATTGATTGAATAAAAACTTTACTGAGAAAAGGTGTCAGCTGACACTAGTCAAGTACTTACTTTAAATAACATTCTTAGAAAATTTGCCAAGGTAATACCAAATCCTTTTCTGTAAAAGAATTTTTTTTGGAGTTCAATGAATCGGATTTCGGGTTTTCCCTTTATTCGTGTATCAACTTTGATATTATAATATGTATCGAACCGAATTTCGAGATGTATTTGATTTTACTAGCTGAACTCGTAGCTTCGAATAGTCTATGGAATATAACTTGTGTCAATAATTCATCTGCCATTGAGGCAGTTTAATATTTAGGTATTATTAACAATATTTTTTATTTAGTATCAGCATTGCACTCGTGCAAAGCCGGGGCGGGTCGCTAGTGATTATATAAATTATAGAAGCAGACATGTCTATTGTAAAGTTCCCACGACACGCACTGTTAACTTTTCGAAGACATGTTTACCTTCAACCAGCAGTCTCTTTTCTAGTTCTAAAATGACGCCCGTATCCAGAATTCCTGATATAATATAACGTATAACCAATTTTGATATTAATATTATTTTTGTTGATATCGGAGCAATGTTAAAAAATTCCAACTCTATCTCTAAAAAATAAATATACTTAATTTATGTAATCTCATCTCAAATTTAGCCCCGAATGGGGCTGATACACTTTGATATCACTGGTTATTACCCAAAAACGTAATAATTTGTATCTATATTTCTACATCGACAAAGTATGGCAACACCTAACGTATTGTCATTTTTTTTTCAAAAGACATGACCCATACCCATCTGTCAATTTTCGACATTAAAATTGAAGAACTTACATACAAAATTCAATCCATACTGACATCGACCTTGAAGTATTAGTGAAAACGTTTCAGACTGACAAATAGTGTCACTTAAATTTATAATATAATCTACATATATAGCTTATATACTTTTATAACGTAAATGATAAACTATAAACTATTAATTTCAAAATCTACATTAGATTATTACTATAAACTTGAAAATTATATTAAGATTATAATTAATTTAAAAGTAATTCTGTCTGTCTATTAAGCTTCCACGGTTGAACCACTGATCTGATTTTGATGAAACTTGATAAAAAAGCAAGTTTGAATAATATTTATTATTTTCAGTATAAAGTCAAAGGGAACTCAATAATTCAAGTAATCTGAATATTTGATAATAAATGTGTAAATTCATTTATTTAGATAACTATCTCAGTAGATGGATTACGTTATTTTAAAGTTTTAAGACAATCTTACCATAAAATGATTTAACTAGGGCTGGACATAAGATAGAATAAATTTTCTTTCGTTTTTAAATATAAACATTTAACCATATAAGTATTATTAGCAATGAGCTCGAGCTTTTTCAGTATTAAAAACGTGGCCACGCTGGCCCAGTACTAGTTAAAGGCAAGAATTGACTGACTTGACAAGAATGACTTAGGAAAGACAGAAGTGCGTGCCGTGGGACCGTGGCAATAGATTTTCGTGCCAAACTAATTTCCAAGCGGTTGAAGCCAGGGGGTCAACTAGTATGCTATAAAATCAGTTTGTCAATCTATAATTTACTTATAAGCTTTCCTTGTATGCCTTTTGTGAGCTATAGAGTTTTTAAATGGCTTCAAAGCTTTGAGTTAAAGAATTCAATGCACGGTATTGAGTTTTATATTTTTTTTTTATTTGTGTAGCATTTAGTTTAAAGTGTGACAAAGTATATCGAAATAGTTAAACGTATTTTTGTAATATCGAATCGTTAAAATAGTTGTTCTTTGCGATAATTAAAGTTTGTTATAACTCACAATATACATTAATATCAAATAAAAAAAATATAATAATAAAAAAAAAAATCAACTATGAATTCCTTATTATGAGCCCTTTTTTTCCTAACCTATCCACAGAGATATACATGATTCATACATAAATATACGACGGATACCATCGCCTCTCTAATAATTTTTTTACTTTATCGATGTGTGCAAATCGCAATGTAATTAACTCACCTCTGCCTTTTAATAAATCAGTGCGGGACGATATGTTTTATATCATGAACCTATGACACCTTTCTTTGTAATTACAGGGCATCGAGAGTGAGGTCATAGCAACGAAAGGTCAACGACGTTTATCCACCTTTCAAAACGGTTCTACCTGACACTCTTATTTACATAACAACTCTTTGTATTAAACATATGTACTAGTGTTTTATATAAAGAGCTGTGGATAGACATTAGGATCTCTAATGTCTATCACTTTGATATTGTTTATTTGGTTTTCTATTATCTCTCACAACATACAATAACAACGTTCTAATTAAAAAAAAATTCACTATTAATGTTTCTTATGACTATAATTTACGAGAAAAATATTATTAAAGATAAAAATATTGGATGTCTCCTGGAAGCATTATTTGTATAGTTTCCTTTGAAGTTGCAAATCAAGTAAACTTAACAAATGAAGTTTTTTGACACAGAAGAATTCAATATAAATATTTATTTTATTGATGATTGATCAGAAGAACAGAAGAACAGACGGAGCAATGATAATAAAACACACACTTTAGATTTTAAACTTGGAACCGTGCTGAATGTGTGAACAAAATATTGTAGAACAACAACAGCAACACGGCCCGAATCGCCCATCCCTATGTCAAGTAGAAAAAGTAATTCCTGCCCACCTCCTTTTCGCTCAACAAAGAACACGCAGATTATTAACCATTATCAAAAACCACATCATCTTTACCAGCTAACATTCTCTTCCTAAAGACGCCAAGAATAATAAGATCTTAATAAAATAACTATGTATGCCAACTATTTCGATCTTTGGTATCAGTTATTGGTTATATTACAAAACGGTTAAAACCACTTTGACGATTTTTGGATTGAAAGCAATACTGGACTCATACTTTGCAATTTTAGTGCGATGTGAATTTAATATTCGTTGTTGTACACGAGTAATAACTTAAGTGCTTACTTTATTAGTTTAGGCTGACGGTATAACGATAGACTAAAACCTGCTTCGGAATAACATTCCAATTGTTAAATAATTCTTGTAATAGTTACTTTACAACCTACCTGCGTCTTATTTTGATATAGTTTCATAAAAATCTGCATTTTAAAGTAACTCCAATTCTTTATTATTTGTTATTATACATCGCTCTGTATGTACAACAACAAGATAGGACGAACGTAGGTAGATACTAATATCTACCTACACAAGTTTCGTTTCTATGATAAATTTGTTAAAATTATTTAAGTTTTGCGCATCTGAAATACGGTATAATCGAAAAATATTTTTTATATATATATAACCTACTACAAATTATTTATATATGCATGTTTCAATTTAATTTATTATTTTATTCTTTTTGATGAGACGATATGGCCCAGTAGATTTGTCTAATTTCGACGAAATTCTGCCACATGTGTATTCCACCAACCCGCATTGAAGCAGCGTGGTGGTATATGCTCTAAACCTTCTCCTCAAATGGAGAGGAGGCGGTTAGCCCAGCAGTGGGAAATTTACAGGCTGTTAATGTAATGTAATCATTTTAGATACGGCCTAATATGCCGACATAGTCTTAAAAAAAGGTCTTGGCTGTTTGAAGCGTACGCCGAAACTGTGAGTGATACACAAAATCCTGGTATAAGAAATTTGTAGGTCTCCAAACAGTATACAAAAAAGTCAGGCATAGCATAAAATATTCCTATATTTTACAAAGATTTCTCTATAACCATTAATATTCTTAAAATAAAGGACACATCGTGACAACTGTAGTTTAGTTGAATTGTCACAAAGTAACTGCTTATCAAAATAAATAACATATCAATTAAACAATTCATGTTGATAAACAATGCTGACAATAACACTTTTGCACTTTGCACTTTTACAATAATCCAAGACATATTTAAAAAAATGCACAGGGCGTGATTTACATGACTTAGCCCCTTAGGACAGTACCGGCGAATACTTCGGTTGGCGAATGTTTATATCTGATTGATTAAAATATATAATGGGCTAAAATATATATTAACCGAAAGAAGTCGAGACGTGCTACTTGTTATAAAAATAAGTGAATATGGAAAATTGGATTTGATTCGCAATTTTCCGTTAATATTTGTGATCAATTACCTTGTCTATCTCGATTCCCATTTCAACAAAGCTATTATTTAATTTATAACACTATTTATATACAATAGATGTTAGATTTGGGCATTTAGTCGATGACAAATAGCAAGCGTCTATTTCCGTACAATTGCTAACACCTATCGACTAAGCTCTCTTGGTCATTGTAACATTTAATTATGTTCAATTTGGCCGATTGCCGGCTCTACCTGCTAGGTAGCCTAACACTTTGGCGTACCTCCAAACGATTACATTCACTGAACTGTCAAAGATAAGTTATTTTAGATATCGCGACATTGAAACTTTTCGGTCGTCGAGATGTCACACCAGCCTAAGAACATATGATTTGGATCAAGTAAAATGGGTTTTATTTGTTTAAGAAAATGATTTAAACGTTATCAATGATTTTTCTTTTAACGTGGACTTCGCTGTGAGCATATATTTTTTTGTTAATTCTATTATAAAGACATGAACAGCTTAAACTAATGTTTCATGATGAATCCTACCGTCGAATAATTGCACTTCTGTCGATATTGAACAATTAAGTTAGCAGATTATTTGTGGTAGTATTTAATTGGCTTCAATTCGGTATCAATTATAGCGAGACAGTAATAGCCAATTCAAATGTTGCAAGGATATATTGAAATGCTACCTGATATTCATACTGAATATTTTAATAGGCTTATCATCTGCTGTTCGATGCAAATTGTAAATTTTGTAAAGGAATAAATTTTGAGTATCACTATTAATAGTAGAGAGAAGATAAATTAAATTAATCTATTGAACAATACCACTAACAAAGTAAATAATTATTTTGTATTTTATATGAACAGATATAGATACATTGATTGAATATAATGGCTGGAATTTTAAGTTATCTGTGCACTTTTAATTTATTTTTATTTGTTGCAACTGACATCGCTTGGCAATTAACTTCTATAATTAAATCGCTTTGCATTGTAGAAATATAATTAAAAACATAATTTAAAATTTTGCTGAAATAGTCTAATGTTAAATAAGAGCCGTGTCAGTTATGACGCAAGCAAGGTTAAAGAAAAGAATTGTTTAAACTTAAAATTTATTCGTAGCTCAAGAAAAGTTGACATCGACAAAGGAATGCGGACGCTCTGAATCACATTATCGTGTCCGTTGTGCTGCTAAAGTGAGTAGCGTGGGTTGAATCATGACAACGAAATCCTGTAACATTGATATAAAGTTCACGATCGGAGATCGGAGCTAGGTCCGCACAGCAACGTCAAGCGAGTGTTAGAGCGAAGCTATAGGTACACGGTATTAAATCCTAGTTTGGAATACTTCCTCGAGATAAGGGACTTTGTATGGGCACGTTGGAACTTGGCACCCACTGAGATGTGACGAAGGAGAGTCGTATCCTTGCTATACTTCTTGGTGCTATAGCTGTAGCCTTTTGAGAGGTAAGTTCTGAGAGCACGTTCGCCCCATGTCTGCGGGGTCGGTTTCTCGACTGGTATTCCGTGATTACGTTTGTCCATGTAGTTGATTATATCGTCATAGTAATTCCTTTGATAATCGTAAAGGTAGTTGTACTGGAAGAATTTTGGTCTGTAAATAATAAAATATATATTGTAAACAAATGAGAAGACACATGAACGTATTTTTTTTAAAATCTTTTAAGCTAAAACAAATATTTAGTCTACAATAATTGTTATGATTAAGATTGTTTCCTTTAAGCTATCTTATCGTATTAATTAAAACTTAGTCTATTTATAATATTTCATTTGTCACGCGTTTTTTTTAATTAGCAAATTCGAGAGTCGTACCTAACCCAATGTTTGCAAACAAGTCGCTTGGGATCAGTGCCTTGAGTAACATTTTCTGGTGGTGGAGGTTCAGCCTCCTCAGCTTTGGGCTGATCTGGTGCAGCTCCTTCAGCTCCTTCAGCTGCTGGTGCAGCAGTAGCTGCAGCTGCATCTGCTGGCTTCGCCGCTGCGTCTTCTTCTACTACATCATCCCACATCTTGCCAAGGATACTCTAAGATCGAAATACACCACCAATTATTTTATATAATTACACTAACACTAAGACATTAAATCAAAACATTCACCATACATTCGTAAATCACTGTATCACAAACCTAATCGGGATTGAAGAACGTGTGAAGAGGTTGGGTGATCGTTAACGACTGCAGGCGTTCCCTGATGGCACGGCAGCCACCCGATTTATCTCCCTTTGACCCCACCTGACTGTCGTAAGCGCTGCTAGTAGGAGTGGTTGCCAATGATTTTCTGTCAATACACTGACCGTGCACCGCGAAGTTGTCATGGCTAATTACCTAGCCAATTTGTGCTTTTCACTTTGATGTTTACGAGCACAATGCGTTATTAGTAAAATGTTTGCCAATTGATACAAACTCATAATATTAATCTAAATTATAAACACGTAATTAGCACAGAGCCTTTAGGGTATTCGTATATTTTATGAGTATTATATATTTTTTAATATTGATGGTATTTTAATTCGAATCTATTCCGCGATATAAGTATATGTCTTATGTTTACTTCGACATATTATACATTGCTATTTAAGCGTTAGTAATGAAACTTGAACCTTGACCTTTGTATAAAATGCAATTGAAAATATATGTAGACTCAAATATGTATTGACTTTTTATGGGCTCTTATAACTGATTAACTTTTTCACCAGCAAAGATAAATTAATCAGATACATTATTCAATAAATACAATTAAACGCGTACAATAAATTTATAGTTATATTCGTTGTTACCATTCAAGATTATTAGTTGTTTTTTTAATTATTTTAGGTAAAAGCTGAGTAATATATTTGAATTTGTCCTGGCTACTGACATTGATTCAGTGCCAACATCGATAGACGACAAGATTTGTACTCTTGTAAATTTTAACGGTCGAGCCCAATTTCGTGAACTTTATTAATGATACCTTTTATTTTAATGCTTGTAGTAGAAAATAATTCAAAGATTTAAATTTATTTTTAATTAAAAGTTAACTCATATTTATTGATTAAGAAATTAAATAAACTAATTTAATTACATTGAATAACAGTTTTTTTTTCATTCGTAATGTAATTACATAATTATGTATCTATTTCCAAATCTTTAAAAAATGGTAAAAATCTAATTATACGAACAATTTTTTTCATCAAACACGATTTAATTATTACAAAGACGGTCACAGGACTTTGGAGAAAAATACAAGACATATTTAAAAAAAAAGTCTGTCTAAACTATGAACTAAAACTTTTTCAATCGCTGCATCTTTTGGTGTAAGTTTTATGTATAATAATTTGTACAACAACAAACAACAAAAAAAATCTCATTTATCATTATTAGGTCACAAGCCGTTCATCCGCAGACGTTGCCTACCGTGGATTATAACCTAATAGTGGATTTCTCCGAAATGCATTGCATCTGGTATTAGTTCTATGTGAATTGGTTTAGTAATTTTCAGGAACAATTTGTTGAGTTGTATCGAGAGTTACGACGTTGTCACCATATAACATACTCTATGTTACGTATTGACAATGGTCTATTGGACAGAGGTGATTTTTCAATAATGTCTAGATCGTTAATTAAATAGGATAGGATTTGTGTATCATCTATTTACTAACATATTATCAATTAACGAAAGTAATGTTCGTCGAATGCCAAATGTTTAGAAATATGTCTCGTGATGACAGAATGTGAAAACTATTTGCAATGATAACTAATTTATTTAATGACGTTATAACATATTTTCACCAACTATTGTCGATTTTTCTCCGTCGCTATATTGAAGCCTTGATCACTTGATAAGAAGTTATTACATTAAATGTATATCCAGCTATCCGCGCGCTATAAATAAATAAACTCAATGCTGGACAAACAAAATAAATACGTTTCGACGTATGACATTTGTGAGCTTCTGCCAATCAAAATTCGTTACTAATGACAGAAATATTAAATATATTAACAGAGTTATATCTGAATGTTGTCGATATGTTTAACTTTAGATCACTATTAGCATCACTGATGAATGTTATCGATATGTCTAAATATAGATCACTATTAGTACCATTATAAAAAAAATGACTTTTTAGAATATGGTTGTTGGTTACGTTAGCTGCAAGACATCAACAGTATTTGCGCTGCGCCTGGTATTTTAGTTAAAATTGTATTCCATTCTATTTATGAGTAATGTGGCTGATGTCCATACGATCATTGTTTTTTAATCAAAAATGCTACCTGATGTTAACTAGTAACCCATAGATTATATCCATATTTTTAAGCCATTCCTCGGCTCACGCTGGCTCACTCACCCTTCAAGTTGCGGTTGAACGATGAGTGAGCCAGTACAACAATGTTAAGTATTGTAACTTGACAGTAGAATATATAAGTACGGGGTACCTAATAACCACCAAGTAAACATTCCACTGCCGGACTTACACTAATTTTTTGAAGCTCTTAAAAAGGAGAGTTTTTTTAAGTTTATTCCAGCAAGTGGGCATAACGGGTTGGTGAATACGAATGTGACAGATTTTAATGACATGTATTATAATCACTAAATGTAATTTGATTAATCAAATTCAAATTTACTTAGTATTTCCTCAGCCCGAGATAAATTTAATACACTGGATAGAATTTTGCTATTAAGAAGCAGAAACTTATAGACTTCTTCGAGAAAATATGGAACACAGTATATTATTTTGGTTGCAATATACATGTTGATATCAGTGATTATATTTATCGTAATCATGAAATGTAATAAGAAACAACTAGTACAATACTTGGTTGATCATAGGTGAAAGTTTAAGTCTAAACCTAAGAGAGCGAATTACTACTGTCGACGGTGACTAACGTACATAACGCACAATGCCTTGCACTCATTCAATCTTCAACTTCAGCTGATCGATCACTTTGTGTTGTTTTGACCAATTTAGCAAGACAGATACTATCTCATCATTCATATACGTTAGGCTACAAGGATCATAGTGATACCTACATACCGATTATACTTATGGCCTGATTGTACATCACAATTTAAAAGGATGGAATATAATAAGATCTGGAGCTATTCGTGATGTATAACTTAGGCTCATAAGATTAAATTAAATGTAAATCTAAAGAAATTATAGTTATTGAATGTCATTTTAAATATAAATTTGATAATTATATGTATGGACACAAGAATATACAAGATTTTTTTCACAATTTCGTTGTACATTCTGTTAACGGTATGGGCCAATGACTCGCCATCCCTATGCAGAGATGCTTTCCATCTCTGACAGAAATTCTCTAAGACAGCCTTAGCGAGTGACCAGAATGCACGTGATCCTCTCGCCAATTTTGCCAATGACACCGTCTTCGCCTTAGCAATCAAATCTATTTTATAAAATTTTACTCAAGTAAACTTCACAATGAAGCGCTTTTAAATCCTTATTTAAATACTAAGGACCTAGAGGCAGAGTTATATTCCTTTCTGAATGCACTGATATTTAGATCCAAGATGCCGATGCGTTAGCCCAGTTTTCGTAGTTGGTAGGTAGTTCCGAATTTCGGCATGAAGGCCGTTTTGCAGAAGCGACCAAACCAGGGCTGAATGAACAGTTCCATACCCTTAAGCACCTACTCGGCGACAGAGTCAGCAATAATGTTGGGATCATCCGGCGAGAAACAAATCTGTAAACATGGGTATGATACAAAGAAATTAAAAAAAATAATTGATAAACATTTTATTTACAAAAGAGTTGTTTCACAAATATGTAAATAAATACTTTAAAAAACATTTTTATATTTGATATAAGCCGTCACGGACTTTTTCTCAGTCAGAGATATTTATTTCCGAAATGGTGATTGATTTTTGACCATCAATAAGCACGTGTAACACTGCCATTGACTCGTCGACGTTTGTTGATTTCCAATTAGCATTAGGATTATTGCTGAGAAGTCTTTCTTGAAAGGATAATTTTACGTTTTATTCATCTAAAAGGGGCTATTCGAGCAAGAAGGGATTCCAGTGGTGAGTCTAAAGAAGTCCTTGAGTATTTAACCTTACAAAAAATTTAAATGAAAGGTTTTATTGACTCTAGTTATATGAAATGAGTCTCGTTGTAAATAAATATATTTTATTTGAACGGTTATACAACATAATATTATACATTAATATCAAGTTAAACTTATTAACACATTAGCTATTTATTAAGAAAAGTCAAACGGGAACAAATGTCATTTAAACCTTTCTCTTGGGTCAGTGTGTTTATTGTAAAAACCGCATTAAAATCCGGTGCTTAGTTTAAGCGCGACGGGAGGAGTCTTAATTTCATACTATGTAGTGATATGCATTAGATAAATTAACTTTTGTTCTGAAAATGTAGCACTTTACAAATATGCAGCTTTCGTACAAAAAATTTTATTCACACTTCAAACAAATTACAAAGTAAATGCGGTCTTGCAATGCACTTTTAAAAAAAAACGTGCAGTAAGGCAAGAACTCACATAAAAATCATCGAAACATCGTGTGATAAAAAGGGATATACGAAAATGACATAATAATTTAATTAACATAACATTTAAAATTGCATCAAAAAGAATCATAAAAGCGTATCGCTGTATGTCGATTTTCAACATTTCACGAGTCTGATAAAAAGTGAGTTTTTAACAGAAGAGCTGATTTTATTCAAAATAATTTAATAATGTTATTATTGATTCGTTCAATATTGAGACAGAAATTTTATTTTATACGATGTATTTTTTTAATTATCTGTCCATCGCTTCCCGGTGAAAATCGAGAGATTATTTTTTTTTTTTATATACGAGTATGTCACCGTAAAATTTTAAATACCGTTACATTATAATCTATCCCTTGAGATGTAAAGTGTCGAAATAGTGTGAATCATCACTGTAATCTATAATCAATATTCAATATGTGAAAGTAACTCTGTGTGTTTTTAGATTTTGTAGGGAAATATCTTGAGTCCCGGAGAAGGACATAGGACAATTCATCTCTCGAGGAGGTAAAGTCGGGGGATGTGACGGTCTGTGTGCTACAGGTAAAGTTTTATAAAATTCGCGCGGGTAAAGCAAAACAATATAATATAATTACAGATGCTGTTAATTAAAATAAAAAGCCTAATGGTATTTAAAATTTTACAGTGATATATATAAATGATGTATGTATACATATTATATTTAGTATATGCGCAACTATTTTAATCTTAGCATTTAAAATACATTGATCTTGAATCGACAGATTTTTTAAAATAATATACATTAATTTTATGATTTAAATACCTTTTGAGGTCAATAATTCGTGCGTACAAGGAAATATTCTGGAAATCTTGGAGGGAAGCCAAACATGAAAGATAAGAGCGACGAAGATGCATATGTCATAAGATAAATATAATTTCAGGTAATTTAATTATAACATATTGTACAAATCTAAGCGGTCTATGAAATGGTATTATTATATTCGAATTTTGTATGGTGGACTAATATTATCAATTATTTCAAGGTAATGGGATACGACCTATTCACTCACGAAGGCAAGCTGAATATGACTGAATGAAAATCTCTATAACGGCTGCCCTCTATTAGTTAAGTAGGGATACGAGATTGTTTTCGCATAACGTGATAGCTGTCTTCGGTGTTTGCCGGAGGACATACCACATAACACAAAGAAAGGCGAAGAGAAAAGTGTAATCCGAAATTTCAAGCGATAATTTGATACTAAATTCCCGCACACTATTGGTCTACGAAAATAAATTCATAAATGCATGTAGCCTCTGTAAAAGCAAACACAATATATATTTAGATTATAATCATGAGTTCTCTTGCCATCACCATTACCAACGTCAGAGGGCAGGAACAAGAGTAGGAATGTCGATGTTGATAGGAGCAATTCTCGGGCCATTAAGAGTTAAGAGAACTGTGTTGTAAAAGCCTCGCGGAGCTTGGGATAAAAATGCCTAGATGCAAGTAATCTTTCACACACATGAACATTGAATGCATGCTTGAATCATAGCAGTGCCAGCAGGAGGCCTTATATCAAACAGAATACTAAATTGTCTATACTGCCATCGCAATTAAAAAACACTGTAATTAGAGCTACTTCTGTACTTAAAGTCTTTATTTTTAATTAATAACACTTGAAATATTTTTGCTGTTTAATTTATATATTATAACTTTAGCACATGTAATTTTCATAGGGATATTGTAAACAGCATTAAAAATAAGGTATCAACTAGAGATTTAGCGCCTTTAACTTTGTTTAAACATGGACCAAAACTGCTTTCGTCAGTTTCACCTCTAGTTAGATTAGCAAATTTATGTAAGTCATTGCATATTGTGCCAAATATGGAAATAAATAAAAAAAAAAAATTTCTATTACAATTGTTTTTTTTTCTATTTACCATAACTTCCCGTGTTCTAGACCATAAATATGATCTGGAAATATTGTGTCTCTAAAAAATAAAAATCATGCACTGTTGTTATTAAATATCAGGTTTCATAATGATTATATTAATTTAGTAATTCTATTCCTCGATAAAATCACAATGCCAATATGATCAAAATCAACATCTAAACATACTTTATTGAAGTAGGCTCTTACAAGCGCTATTGAATCGTCAAATAGTTTGGAATGAGGAATACTATAATAATTTAGGTTTATTACGAATCGACAAAACAATTATAATATATTATGCTGTATATTCAGATTGGTATAATAATAGCAATAATATAAATAAAAGTTGATGTATTGAAAGTTAATTATATCTTACTTGTAAATAATATATTAGATCCTTACACATTATGAAATTAGCGTTTTGTCGTACTGACCACTTTCATCTGAAATTTATCAATTCATTTATTTGATACATTTGAGTTATGAAAACAGGAAAAACAAATGAATGATCGTTTGTTTTTTCCTAATTATTTTTTTCAGGCTTCGGGGTAAGTCATAAGACTGTGTTAATCCACTTGAAGCAAATCGGAAAAGTAAAAAGTCTTGAACGATGGGTAGTACCTCATGAATTGAGTGAATCGAACTTGCAAAAACGCGTCTACTACTGTGCTACTTTGCTCAACCGACACAATAATGAAGGGATTTTAAATCGAATCATTACTTGTGATGAACAGTGGATACTGTACAATAATCGGAAGTGCACGTCGCAATTGCTGAACCCTGGAGACCCAGCCAAATCCTGCCCTAAACGAAAATTGACTTAGAAAAAGTTGACTGTAAGTGTTTGGTGGACTAGCGCCGGTGTCGTTCACTACAGCTTTCTAAAAACTCAGCAATCGCAAATCATGAAGCAAGAATTAGCTGCTACACAAACGAGATTCGCTCTAGGCCATTGCTGCTTGGAATTGGGACAACTTCTTACAAGAAAAAAAATTCAACTCCGATGCGACAGTCCAAGCCGCCAAAGAGCTTATGGATTCTCGCCACCATGGTTTTTTTAGTAAAAGGATCTATAAACTACCTACGAGATGGTAAAAGTGTATGGAACACAACGGTGCATAATTTTATTAATTAAATATATTTTACAAAAAAATGACTTCATACAAAACGCCATTTTCATATGTAAGGTTTTCTTTCAACAATAATATGAGGTATATTATTGTTGAAAGAAAACTTAGAGACGTGGTGAAATAGTGGCGTCAGCTGGTGGTCATTGATATGACGTACTGTCGGTGAGGGTTCATCTTGGATTATTTCGGTGGTAGATATAACTAAAATTGAAGAGACTACTTTTGATTCGGTCGAAGTCTTTTTACTCAATTTCTAATTTTTTAAAGTATGTTAATGTTGCGTATTTTAACGTTTATTATTATTAAGGAACAAAAAATTCTTTTGAAATGGAAGGATCAGGCAACCCGGTAGGTCTTCCTATTTCGTTAGGCGTTTAATTGGTTTGATTCTTGAGCGTCTCGTCGTCGTTATATTACTTGTGTACTTTTACCGGCAACCGGTGCTTATATAGTTTCGTCCTCCGGACTATAAACGCGTTGTAGCTCACTTTGGTATGTCGACTAAATTGAAGTAAAATATCATTCATACGAGTTGAAGAATCTGGCTAAAGGTTCAAAAAAGGTAAAAGCTCTACGGTACTTCATGCATTACTTAGTCGGTTTAACTTTTAAAATCGTAACTGATTGTAATGCATTGAAGCTTACAAAGAGGAAAAAGGACCTTATGCCCAGGGTTGCTTGTTGGTGGATATATGGCGCCTTATATATCACCAAGGATTTCACTTTGTTCCGGTGGATCGCAATGGTTCTTCTTTCTTGACGATTTTAAAGGCGATTCAAACGAGGGAAAGGTTAGATTCCTTGGATATGGTTTTATCCATATCCGTGGACTCATAAACAGTAGCAATTTTTATTATTACTAATTTTTTCGAATTCATATTTTTGATAAATATGCAAACTTTTTAGAATAATCTAAATTAAAATTTCATGACTGAGTGTGAGAGAGTGTATGAATCATTAATAAGGAGGCTTAAGGAAGCGGATTTCACTCATTTAGACTTTGGTCTGAAGAGCAATAGGCCTCAATATTGTACACCCATGAGTGTAGGTCATGTTTCAAATAGTCGCAAAAGAGTCTATCGCCGACGTAGGAAGATATATGTATGTTCCAAGCTGCATTGAAGAGCGTTCTTTTGATCGGTTTTGGACGTTTCGTGTTTGCATTTCAATGATTGGGTGAACGGAATTTGTGTTCATCAAAATGGTAGATCGTTTGACCTCACAACGCTATATAACAGGTGGCTTAAAAGCACACGTGGTACCTTATATGGGATTAATCAGCGAAACATTTTATAATAATGCTCGAACCCACGCCGCTGCACAAATTCGATCGAATTTCTGGAGTTGTAGATATTCAATCTAGTTTCTCGCTAGGAGCAGGAACTTGCAGTGAATTATGGACTATTTAACCAAAAGAAGATAAGGACGTTGTCATTTTAGTTCATATTAATGAACAGAAACAATTGGTGGTAGGCCTTTGTGCAAGCCCGTCTGGGTAGGTACCGCCCACTCATCAGATATTTTACCGCCAAATATCAGTACTCTACTGGCATGCACTCTACAGGCACAAGGGACTTAACATCTTGGTTCCCAGGGTTGGTGGCGTATAGATAGTGTAAGCAATGGTTAATGTTTCTTACAGCGCCTTTGTCTATGGGCGGTGGTGACCACTTGCCATCAGGTGGCCCATATGTTCTTCCGCCAATAAAGCCATAAAAAAAAACAGAAACTGCGACAAGTGGTCAAGAAATTGAAGGCGCCGGTGAGACGATGTGACGTGAAGAAAGATGGGGGAAAGACGGGGAAGAATGTATGTCTTCAATTGTCACGGAGTTACATATTAAATGACAGTTGCGTGCTTGCTTATAATATGATTTTGTCATTACTTATAATTAATACTTTATTAATAAGTGTTTTTATTAATATTTCAGTCTATGGCCAATTAAATATCCGATTATATTTATAGTTAAATATTATTGAAAAATCTCAGGGTCTCAAACAATATATTAAACTGACATATTGCAGTTGTGACAGTTTTGTATATATGCACAGCCCACGTTGTGCATTTGGCGACTGGCTTAAGTCAATTAGCCACCTAAAGCCCTCTACTGAATGTATTGTCCATCCATTAAAATATGCATATCCATTTATTCCTCCGGCCCGACTGTAAGGTGTCTATTCATAAGCAATTGTAACACTGATGACTATTTGTTTGCTCCATGAGTTATTTTGCAATAATCATAGAGCTCCAAAACGTAACACATTAGACATCGTTAGAATTATCACTATTTCCAATCAGCGCATTCGGAAGAAACCGTTCTATTCATTATGAAAATCGATCTTTAGTCATCGGAATGTATTTAACGTTGTTATTTTTCATGAAATTCGGAACATTACTGAATTTTTCACATTTTGTTAAAAATACTAGAGCGATGTTCGAGGTTAATTTTAGTAACAATAATATCCCAAAAATTCCCAGTTCTTTTATTATTTAGGAATTCACAAGTTTTCATAATATTCTCTTGCCAAATATAATTATATTCAAATTAGAATTTGCACTCCTGCACACTATCTCTTAGTAAATTTAATTGTCGGCATGTTAGGAATTTGGGGCAGCTGTTAAATTGAGGGATATTTATGTAAGGATGTTTTAAATGCTCTTTATTTATGTAATAGATCGGTGGACCGGTGGCCCACCTTATGTTAATTGGTCACCACCGCCCATAGACATTGGCGCTGTTAGAAATATTAATCATACCTTACTTCGCCAATGTGGCACCAACATTTGGTAACTATGATTTTATTTCCCTTGTGCCTGTAGTTACACTGGCTCACTCACCCTTTAAACTGGAACACTAGTATTTCACTGAGCCGAGATGGCCCAGTGGCTAGAACGCGTGCATCTTAACCGATGATTTCGGGTTCAAACCCAGGCAGGCACCACTGAAATTTCATGTGCTTAATTTGTGTTTATAATTCATCTCGTGCTCGGCGGTGAAGGAAAACATCGTGAGGAAACCTGCATGTGTCTAATTTCAACGAAATTCTGCCACATGTGTATTCCGCCAACCCGCATTGGAGCAGCGTGGTGGAATATGCTCCAAACCTTCTCCTCAAAGGGAGAGGAGGCCTTTATCCCAGCAGTGGGACATTTACGGGCTGCTAATGCTAACTAGTATTGCTGTAGCGGGCAGAATGAGTGGGTAGTACCTACCCAGAGGTACTACCCACTCATTCATCATTCAATCACCGGGCGTGCAGAAAGCCCGTAATACGTAAATTAAATATCGAGTATAATTGTATTAATACTATTTGTTAATCTGTAAAAGGGTAATAAATTCCATCTGATTCGTATAATTTTAATTTTGTGCTCAAAATATTTTTTGCAAATAAATAATAAATATATCATAATATACAATCAACAAAAAATAATTCAACTTACTTGATCGTTATATTATATAATATTAACCTTTTCATCGCATCTATCGCTTAAATCAATTATTATTAATTTGTCAGTTACGTCCCATTGAGTTAATAAGTTATCTTAATGTAGATTAGTCAAGCCACAGAAGGAACAAAGACTATTAAACTAATTTAACATAGAATTAACGCGATATCATCGGTTAAGGTTACTAACATAACAGTAGTCTGGTGGAGCGAACTCCAAACCTTCTCCCCAAAAGGGTGAAAATATGATGATTCAAAACCTCCCTTGGTCTTTACTGTATACTACTACATCAGTATGTAATAAATTCATAGTAATGTAACAAGCCCATGATCCCACAACCGAGCATAGAGTATGAAAATCTACGTAGACGAAGATAAGAGGTTTGATTAATATATTATAGTTTATGGTTTAATCCTTTTCAGTATCTACTCGACTACATCATTAATGTACACCATTATTCGGTCAGTTAGATGCCACACAGGAACACTAATTACCGATAATATCCGTCGAGTAGTTCATGCCGTCACATTCTATAATAATTAAGTTATATTATTCGAGGAGACATGTAATACAATGAGGACAATTATAATAACTACCCAGAATATTGAAAATAAATTGTTCTATACGTAAATGGAACATGGTCCTTCTGATATTTAATATTTAATGTTTGTAGATATGTTATTTATTATTTAATGATAATGTCATATTAATTCATTAAAAATATTATTAATATATTAACGTAGCGCTACTTTATGAATACCATTTTACGTGTTTGTTGAATTTTTAAAAAGACCTCGAATAAATTATTTTTTTGATGCTTGCTTCAGCGAGTAACGATTGACGTTTACGTTGCAAAGTATTGACGAATAATTTGGCTTCAATCATTGAGTCGGCCCGGTGCGTAATGCATGTGCCAATGCTATAAAGGATGTTATTTATAGTTACAGATTTCCGAATTTATAATAAATTCTGTTTTAATAATTTTCAATTAATTAGCGTTAAGACGTTAAGACATTAGTACGAACTTTATATTTTATTAAAAAAAATGTGTCGATGTTGAAAGAAATATTTAAAAAAATAAATAATATACGAAAACATTAAGTTGTAAGATATGAAACACACACTCAAGTACTAGCAGGTGACGTTAATTATAATAAAAAATAAAAACAAGCTTTTTACAAAATTTCGTTTTTATGTTGAATAGTTCCTTCGTATTTAGCTAATTCTGCGTTCATGTTTATCATATCATCACCATGCTTTGTCATTGGATCTGAAACAAGATGAAAAATTTTAATTCTGTAAAAACGAAAGTTATACCTAAACCAGCATTGCAAGTTAAATGCTAATGCATGCTATAACGAATAATATCTTTAAAATAATAAAGGTATGAAATACTTTAGAAGTACTCTCAATGTAACGTTAGATTTAATTAATATATTAATATTGCAAATTGTTTTTGTCTCTGAGTATTTCATTTATTTACTCTTTTCTGAGCTTATGTAACGCATACCAAAATTTAACTGATTTAAATTTAATCTACATTTTAATTGGTCGATGCCAGTAGATTACACGATAGGCGACCAGTATTTAATCTGGATTAGTGGATCTGGTTTGGTTCATAATTTTAGAAACAGTCGGTTAATCACACAAATAAGTAAAGGTAGGCGAGCATAGAGGCATGTCTCGATGTTTGTTAATGGTTTTTTTACAACAATATAAACACTCAATATTAAAATAATAAACACTTGTTAAGTATATTTTACTCTATTTTACAAATCAATGTTCGAATTTATCCGATATTTGAACCAAGAAAAGCTTACAAAAAAAGCAATTGAAAGTCTGGACAAAATTGAATAAAACGACTACGTTTTAAATTTAGAATATGTCATTATAAAACAATAGTATAACTATAAACTGTAAAAAAACATTAATTAGTAACTAGTTATAAATAAGAATTCTGAATTTAATATATAAAGCTTGTAAACATATGTCGTGTCAAAAATATTTTCTTTCTACTTTTCTTATTTTTTTATGATATAACATCCCTACATTAATTAGCTGGGTTTTATCTTTTGGTAAAAACAAATGACATCACCCTTTCACGAGAGTTTGTTTTACGAAATATGTCGTCCCCAATTAATCGAGTTTCGACCTTGTCATTCAAACGCGCTCTAGTCTATATTTGATCCATCGTGAGCGGTAACGTTAACAAAAAAAAATAGCCCGGTAACAAACGTAAAATGTAATAAGACTGATTTCAAATAAAAATACTAAATGAAATATGACATTTATTTTAATTCGTTGGTAAAATGATTGATGGTCTATTTAGTGGGAAGTGGTCACCACCGCTTTTGTATAGATATCCTAATGAATCGTTAGGAGTATATGTCTATTGATGTATCTGAATATGTGTATTACGACCTGGCTCACTTACCCTTCAATTTGGAACACATGAATACAAAATATTGATGTTTTACGGTAGACTAAGTTACGGCAGGCTTGCATTTAACACGAGGGGACACCACTACTTTCCATCTCTCTCTCTCTTGTGATTCTTTCTTTCTCATTTTTATTAATATACTTTCATTTTTCGCTTTATTATTAATTGACGGCCATAATATCTCCATTTATTTACGAAACGCCAATTACTCTTAGGAACCTTAGTATTAAAGCCAACTTTGAACTTATGACTTTATTACTTCAAATCGCGTTCATCGAACTGAATCATTGGTATAGTAAAGTAAAAATTAATAGTCTGTAAATATCCCACTGCTGAGCTAAGAGCTCTCCTGCTTTAATTGTGGCAAGGCTTGGAGCTCATTTCAACACAAAAGGCGATTGGATACACAGGTGGCAGATTTTGAAGGAGGTTTCTTCGTGATGTTTTTCGTCACCACCGCGCACGTGTCAAATTATAAAAACAAATTAAGCATATTGAATGTTATTGGTTTGGCTGGGCTTAGGCACGTTATCTTCGATTAGAATTTGTGCCTTCTAGTCACTAGTATACCGACTCTTGGTATACTTTAAATCCTTGTTCCATAACCAGACTTAAGCCACCGCTTGTCCATAAATGAGTTTCCGGAGATAGAGATTAATTTAATTATCCGTATTGCTTAAATTACATTTACATTACATTTGAAGGGTATTATATTTGAACCACAAACAATGAAATATCATGTTTGTTAATAACCTCGTACGGATTATAATAAAATGATAATTAAAACCAATAATCCGATTCAGTACTTAGTTAACATTAACTACTAAAGTTAGTAAATAGCAAATCCGCACAGTTTGTGTAATATAAAACCTCAACGAACCGTCAATATTAATGAATTTAATATTATTAGTATAATGGTAATATAATCCTTTTGTTTTGAAATCGAATATCAATCTTTCATACTGAATAATTTCTTCTCAGGAGAGTTTTACAATTAGTTCTTGGTTCTTTATTTAAAATTTTCTTATAATTTTATTACTTTATTTTATATTGTAAAACAAAGACGTCACGTCAAGACAGATTTTCAGACGGTTTTCGCCTATGGGAGGAGAATCAATGAGGAAGGTTAAGGTGTATAAAGGTGTTGCGTAAATTGGCTGAAATTAGACTATGATTGTCTAATATGTCGGGATAAATCATGCCAACTGGGTGCTTTACTGGCGTGCATCGCGTATTTGAGTATTATTTTGAAATATACTCACGTACCTCATACGGGTCAAGTAAAAATATTCCTTTTATCATAGTTATCACAAACGAGCAACGAATACTTGTACGTGACAATTTAGAGACCGTTTTTCGTATCTATAATTAAATCCCGACGACAATAGTACATTTGTTTCTTTGAAAACATAAACCATATTTAAGATTTAACAAAATTTAACATATAGATCATAATATCATTACATTAATATATAGATTATTTATCTACTTAGTTATATTAATTGTGAAAAAAATAAGCACTACGCGTTGATGTTTTTATATGATATTTGCATTAATAAGAAATTAAAGTAAGTGTGGTTGGTATTTGTTGATATTTGTTGTTCTTATTAAAAAAATAGATTCGTTGACCTTGCTCAATTGGGAGTTCCTGATAAATATGTCCCGCGTAAGCCTCACACCCCCTGCGCCCTGTAATTACGGAGAAAAGTGTAACAGGCCTGTAACAGGCCTGTAATAGACCAGACGTTGTGCTCAACAGTTGAGCACAACGTCTGGTCCCGCGCTGATTTCTTAGGCGACATAGTGGTTGTACACAGCTCGTGATAGCTGTAACTGCAAAGATCATCTACTTCTATCTTCTCTACCATCTCTTCTGAATCCAACTTGTATATCGATTTAAATAACCACTGAACAGACGTTCCTACAATTAATAATTATTTAATTGCGACGGCTGTCATAACCAATGGCTGTGTTATCAGAAATCGCATTCGGTAAGGTGATTTAGATTCAGGTTTTAATAAACTACGAATAAGCACCCGCTTTAAAATAGATAATTGTGCGATAATTTGTAACCAAAAGCCCGTATAATTATATTTATTAGGCAACTGTTATTAATACCTCTAATCTAAGATAATGTATGAATTAATATTAATATAACTGAATAAATTCCTGAATTTATAAGATATTAATAAACATATGTAAATTAAAATCCTAATAATGTTTAAATAACAATTAAAAATAGTTACTTTACAAATCATGACCGCGTGGTATATCTGGACGAATGCTATCAGCAATTCCCCGTTGAAACGCATCTTGGATCCTCTGGGCAAAAAATGAACCTCCTGTCACCAGCGGAGACAGTTAACGGAATATCAAAACAAAATGTAATATTTAACATTTTGTTTAAATATTTGTAAATAAAATATTAGAACAAGATGTATTAACTCAAATAACTAAATACGTCGTTTCCCAAGATTCACACAATTCGAGGTAACAAAGATATGAAAATAAATCGACTCCTCGGAGGTCCACCTTAAAAATTAGTAGTACAAATACATAATATATAATTATCAGTATAATTATAGTATACATTCACTAATAGCACAGGTATAATTAAACTCTAATTGTATTGAGTTACATAATTAACTAAATCTATCATAGATATTTCAACATATGGTATTACAAACATACTAGTGAAATCCTGGAGCTTTCATTTGTTTAAAAAAAACTGTTCAAATATCGATTTAGATGTTTTTGTAGCGACAAAGGAACTTATATAATAGAATTAGAATTTATACTTAGAATGAAAATTATAACTTAGAATGAATACATCAATTGCGCAAAGATAAGTTATATCCTGTACAAGATAGCTTGATCTTTTTGACAGATGTAAATTTATCTGATCGAGGTAACTTTGCAATTACGAACATATTATTTTCTTAATTTAATGATTTTAAAAATTGTAAAAATATTTAAAAAAATACATATAATACAAAAGTTCCTAAAGATTCAAGCGTTATCCGAAAATTTTAAGACTTTTTCTATTGTATATTATTGCTTCGAAGTAAAATTTAAATATTGACACTGAAAGTAATAGACGCTTTCAACAGATTTAACAGGCAGTAAATATTACAAATATCGTTTACAAAAATCATTGTTAAGTTATTATTACGAGCGGGGGTCCTTTTGGTTGGGGTCTCTTTAGCTGGTATAACTCTTTTTAGAAAAAAAGCTAATTTGAATTAACCATTCCATCATTCCATCGACTGTTATATATGTTATAATTTCTGTTTCCCATCACTAGCCCGTCTGTCAAAAAGTTCAAGCTAACTTGAACAGGCTGTAGCATAAAATTTGAACAAGAAGATCGAATTTATGCGTGGTCAATACAACATTAATCACGCTTTATTATAATTAAATAATATGGTTTTATAGCACTAATATATTTTGAAAACATTTCAAATAATATTAAACAATAAATAATCCTTATAATATCCTTATCCATATCGAATATGGTATGTTTATCGTAATAACGTATTATTAACAGGACATAGGTGTGTGGGAATTGGGCCATCTGATGGGAAAGGTAAGAAATGTTACCAATTCATTAAATCACCAACGGCACCAACGTTCAGAACTAAGACGTTATGTCCCTTGTGCCTGATGTTACACTGGTTCACTCACCTTTCAAACCCGAACACAACGCTATTAAGTATTGCTGTTTGGCGGTAGAATAATTCAAGAAAGGGTTGTACCTACCCAGATGGGCTCGCACAAAGCCATACTACTAACTATATTTTTTTTTTCATTGAAAATTAAATTAAATATATAAACAAAATATAATCTGATGACCCTGCATTTTAAATCTGTAATGTCTTCGAAAATGTTTATTTAAATTATGCGTTTTAAAAGGTCATATTGATCTGTATATTAAATGCACAACGTATGTAATGTTACGTAAGGTACCTAATTGGACAAGGATTAATGCTGCATTGCTTAAAATCACTTCGTAAATAACCCATTATTTATAGTAACAAGTAAAGGATTAAAATTGATTAATTTCGTAGGATTGCAATGTAAGCGTAAAAAAATGTGTTTATTTACGACATCACATTAGAAACCCCTAAAATTATCAGTTTATAGTAGATATATTACGCATATATTATACATATTAACTTTTCTCTTGTATCACTCTATCTATTAAAACCGCATCAAAATCCGTTCTTTAGTTATAAATATCTAAGCAAACCTGGGGACAGACAGAGAGCGGGAAACGTCTTTGTTATACAACAAAGTGTATAACTGTCGATTGAAAGCGTTTAATTGAATAAAGTATATTATGATTTGTTTTATTTTTTATTTTGAGTAAATAGATAAAAGCTAAAATAGTCCTGTAATTATATTACTTAAATCTTAACTGAAATTGAGAATTGAACTCCGGGCAAGTCGGGCAACCTCTGACCTTTCATGTGCTTAATTTGTATTTATAATTCATCACGGGCTCAGCAGCGGAGGAAAATATATTCTAGAAACCTGCACGCATTGGATGTAAATCTTTCAAATATCAGCCCGCTCCATGTGGGTTGATATTCCTGGCAGTTATCCCCGTGTATTTATATATAAAAGTTTGTGCAAAATTTTATATGTATATGTGTCATATATTTAGGAACGTAACACCAGTTAAACGCTGCAGTATTCTTTAGACATCGCCGTATCTTGTAATATTTCTTGACTGTCTCGTTGGTCTAATGGCTATATATAAAGCCGCAGATCCCGAAGACCTGGGAGCAAACGCCAGGTCGGACCGATAAAAAGTTATTGATTTTCTATCGAAAATTTTTCAGTAACTGGTCAGAGTCCTGTCAAAGTCCTGCGGATAATGAGAGTAAGGGAACAAAAAGTGCACCTTTGTCTCTGGTGTCTCCTGAAATTGGACGCCGTGGCCATAATCCATCAATACGACATCATCATTATCTGGCAAAACTTATTGAAAATGACTGCTAACCATCCGGTATGCTTAAACAACAAACAACAATTCTAACATTCTCTTCTTAATTAAATTCTCAAATAAAACAAATTTATCTGTGATTTTTTGGTTGTACAAGCAAGAAGTTGTTAATGCTCCTATAGTGCTCTTTATTATTATTTCCTTCGATCAAGCATATTCGATAAGCGGTAAACCTAAATCTATTGATTATGTACAAATATTAAAAGTACGACGATCAAATCGAAAACAGATTGTGGATCAAGTTTAAAGCACAACTTCCTATTATATTATTATACTAGCTCTGCCCGCGACTTCGTGCGCGTTGTTTTAATTTAAGTTATTTGGATATTGTAGCGTGATTTTATTTTGATTCTATATATAATTATAAAATGCAAATACCCTAAGTTACTCCTTATTACATCCGCCAGTGAAAGTCCCGTCGAAATCGGTTCAGCCGTTCCAGAGGTTAGCCGGAACAAACAGATAGTCAGACAGACAAAAATAGTAAAAAATGTTATTTTGTATATTTAGTAATTGTGCATTTGTAAAAATGGTTTATTTTAATATTACAAACAGACACTCCTTTTTTATTATATGTATGGATATATATTATTCCAACTTACCATCAACATGTTTTCTGTGCTAATTTTAAATAAATTACCAACTGTGTCTTTGGTTCCTGTTACATGTGGTATATCCATATGTGCACATTTCTGATAATTTTTCTTTATTTCTGGAATATTCATCGCTTGTATATAGCAAACCATAGATCAGGAAAACCTTTTTTTACATTTGCTTAATTACATATTCTGCTATTTAAATCCCACACTAATCCAAATTATTCCATACATATATAATCACACCTTTATACTATTTTTGAGTGATAATATTTTCGCTTCTTAAAATTAAACAAATTATTCGCGATTGGTATGGTATTTACTATCCTCACAGACGTTTCCAAATCAACTGATAAAATTGCTTGAGACCAGTTGTAATTCTGAATTATCTAACACATTATGCGCCGTTGTCTATGAACGGTGGTGACCACTTACCATGTATGGCCCAAATGCTTGTCCACCGACCTATGCCATAAAATAATATATTGCTTTAGTAACATTTAAAGCAAATATTTTTCGACCATTAAAATATAGTAAATATTAAAATGATTAAAAAAACTTTTACAAATCAACGAATGTGCTTAAAATATGAACGTACATAAATCCACTCAAAGTGAATAAATAGGACCAATATTGGAAATGTTTAAATTATTTGGGTTTCAGTGATTAATTTGAAATCCTCATGATAAAGTGAATCAAAATACCACACATAGTTACTGAAATGTCGGATATTTAATTTAAAATTGTATTTATTTTTACAAATTAAGGCAACAGTAATAAAATTCATTCTTCGAAGGTGAAATGATGGAATGATATTAATATACACAATGCTGTAATTTTTTAAAGTTTTATTTATTTTAGACTTAAACAAAACCAGGGAAATACAAAGCTTTAATCTGTGCCAGAAATATAAAAGAGAAATATCGATTACAACGTGTTACATGTTCAAATGCAAAGGAATACACAGTCTAGCAATTTCACCTATGCCCAAAATTACCTCTACTTTCAAGAGTTTCGGACGTTTACGATAGATTTAATTGGTCTTTAGAAAGTGACTTGCTTCTTTTCTCGTTCAGCTCGGATGCTTATCTTCGAAGATGAGACGGTCGTATCAGATGAATCAGTATCAGCAACAAGAGCTCGGAGCCTTGCAGCACGTTTTTCTCTTGCTGCAGTTCTCTCGCTTAATTCCGACATTTCGTCTTCTAAATCAGTTAAACGAGCTCTCGTTGCCTTCGCTCGCTGAACTGCAGCACTTTCGTCATCGAAATCTTTAACGGCACTCCATTTTGTAAGAGAATTCTCCTCATTTATTCGGCGAGCAATACGTTTTTCTGTGCGTTCCTCATTCTCCTTCAAAGCCCTTCGCGCATTGCTTACATCACTCTGTCCGATTCCAACGCTTTCCAGAATTTTATCAGAGATTTTCATTCTGTTCTCAATACTGGCTACACTGTTCTCGAAGTCAATATCATCAGCAAATCTTGATGTCTTTTTACCGGCGCGTAAGCGTTTCAATGACTCTGTGATCTGAAAAATAAATATTTATACATAAATTTTATTGCGATGTAAAAGTGGTAAGTGTCTTTAGCTTATGCGGACTTTTGAGATCAAGTAACCACAGCGGTATTTTTATCATGAAAAACGTGGTGTCATTACAATATTAAAGGCCATTTAACCATATAATTTACAGCTAATTTTGCACCCTATGGAATTCCAGATTTAACATTTTAAATAATGTGGCGAAGAGTAAAATTAAGAGAGGCATTTAGAGTGAAGTGAAGACTAAGTCATCAAGAATGCTTCGGCATATTGACCCCGCCTCATGTCAGAGAAACAATGTAAGGGCGGGGACCGTAATGGAAAATGCTAATGCGCAACGGGGATTTCTTTTTGTTTTTAATTTAAAATTAACTAATTGTGCCGTTTGCAAATGAAATACAAAATTTTGCATTATTATTCCAGCAGTGGGAAATTTACGGGCTGCTAATGTAATGTAAAAAAAAAAACAATATTATTATAATATATATATATATAACAAGATATTCACTATAAAAAGCTTGGATTTAATATTATTTTACTTCTTAGATAACAAATAAATTTAGTTAACTATGTGCAATACATATTTATATTTGAAAAGTGGAGGAATTACTGCGAGTTATGAATGTACTTCTTGGTAGAATTGACATTTTGAACTTAGCATGCATCTTCTTTATCATCATATTCGAGTACGTCTATAATTATAAAATCATTCTATAATTATAAAGATTAACATGACTGCCTTTTACAGTTATTACGTTAAAATTACCTTTTTGCTGTAAATTGTGATATTATAAGGAAAAAAGATTATAAAATACCGCAAACTTTATCATTATAGTGTCGAATTCAAATTCAAATAATTAACTGATGTACTTTTAATTTGTGAACCAATATTTATCGAAGAGCCTTGTACGTAATAGTAACATTAAACAAATGAGAAAATAATTACTCATTCCTCCAGCGATAACCTTTCAGAGCTGAAATGAAACTGGCGAATACCGGACAAGAAAACATTACATCAATGACGATTTTAATGTATTTTTAATGAAGTATGTACGTTAAAATGTTTTTCATTACTCGTAAAAAAGATTAATTTACTTTGATACAATATATTAAACGAAAGTATGTATTTCTTTATATTATATAACGAAACGTTTTGAATAATATTTGGTACTATTTGTACATCAGCATCGTCTGGGTAGGTACCTTCTATTCCACACATATGTATTTTGCGACCAAACAGCAATATTTAGGGTTGTTGTGTTCCGGCTTAAAAGTTGAGTGAGACAGTGTTTCAGGAACATAACATATTTTGCTTCCTACGTTGGTTGTATTGGCTATGTAACTAGTAAATTGCTTAATAGTCAATTTATCTTACATTGACAATGCCTATGGATTCTGACCACTTAACATCAAGTTGCACATTGGTCTGTCCTTCTAAAAAATATATATATTTTGATTAAAATTAATAAGTAACGTTAATTAAATAAGGATTGGTTCATTTGATGTTTGTAATAAAAATAGTTAGTATACATTTATTGTAGGTGTTGCCACTAGCTAAAATGTAAAAATTGTAAATCCAAGTTTCTGCCACCTAACTCAATTTTAATGCTTTTCGTGCTACACGAGCATTTATACTACATCAGTTTCAGTTTTTTCTATGGATAAAAGTGCTTTGCATTTTGGTTTGTCACAGTAAAATTGTACCAATTCGTTAAGTTGGCTTGATCCCTTAAGGTGAATAGTCAGTATAAAATAGTAGTTTCGTGTTAAACTATACCTAACTTGATTATTTTTGATTTTTTACAAGCTTTTATTTAACTTGCAATGTAT
Organism: Vanessa atalanta; assembly: GCF_905147765.1. Lineage (NCBI taxonomy): Eukaryota > Metazoa > Arthropoda > Insecta > Lepidoptera > Nymphalidae > Vanessa > Vanessa atalanta. The sequence goes on along the minus strand of NC_061902.1, from coordinate 10,874,404 downwards.
TTTATGTACGGGTGAAATCTTGCAACTCAATTTTGAAGAAGATATCCTTAACCGATTGAGCTGAAATTTTGTATACACGTTCAGTTTGAATGACAATGTATTGTTGACTCTGTGCCGTCATTTTAAATCCTGCATGGCGGAACACCCAAGATGGCGGCTATATTTTTAATTCATTTTTACAAGATTGGCTTCAAACGAATGGGCTTGCTGAGAATAAGTCAAACAATACAGTGACGTTACTGTACACCAATATAGCATGGTAAGTTTTTAGTGCTTGCCTATAATATGGGTATCAAATGACTTACAGATAATATGAATGCGAGTTTATTTATTAAAAAGTAAAAAATAAACTATCAATAATAAATATATCAAATTTTCAAACTAAGTAAATACGAGTAGTTTAATCTCGCGGCAAGATTTTATATCGTATAAATTGTGTCAAATGTGAAATGACTTTATAAGTTAGCAGTAAAAGTTTTAGTGTAACAGTTTATTTTTTTTCATTTTAGCGTATTTAAATAGAAGCTTGTTTATAAAAAGGTTTTTTTACTTTTAATTGAATACATTCGTGGGTCGTTTTATATTCTTAAAAAGATTTCCAATAATTATTAACATTGTGTTAAATCGTTGTTATACTTAATTAAAATGTAAGCTATTTTAAATCTGTTATAATTGTCAATATATAAATAAATACTTTTATTGAAATAGATGTGCTGTCTTTATAGACATACTCTGTTATTAAAATGGTAAAAAAGACTTACTACTGAGTCTCTTGCCGGTTCTTCGCGGTCGAATTTAACAACTGTAACATGACGATTCAAAAGTGTTTTTATGATCCTACTTGAATTAAGAATATTTTGATTTTAATAGATGGTCAAATACTTAGGAATGTTGCCATTACAATAAAACTTTAAATGGCAAGAAATGCAAGATACTCGTTTAAGCATTCAATTCAGTTTCTCGAGAGATTACACTATTCGTAACTTCGAAACGATTTTCTTGATGCTAATATATTGTTCACTATTAGAAATTTATTCAAATGTTTTTATAATACATAATAATTGATTCTGTAAACAAACTTTTTACTATTCTATCAATCGATACGAACGAACATTGGTAATTGGTAAGCATTTACTAATGAGCGATACTGCCGCAATTTGCCGCTGTCTGCGGTGAAGTATCAGTATGCGGTGGTCATCCGAACTAGGTAAGTTCGATGTGAATGAGGCTTTATAAATACCAGCATCCTAATATGCAGAGCGGTGGACATTTTGTATAATTGTATAGTTACATTCGTTAGTTTCGATATACGACACAAAAACTTAACTCTTTGACAGTCTTTTGATAAAGTTGTTGATTAAAATGGGAATATACGCCAGTGCGAGGACAGCTCGTGTTAAATACGAGGTCATTTTATCACACGATATTACAGAATGTTAAAATGAGTACCGAACTTAGACGTTGGAATGCTTTGACGCCCCGCTGCCGTGTGTAGTGCGATTGTAAATAATTTCTATATGCACTCGTTACATTGCAATGAAAAAGTTTTTCAAGCAAGCGTCGCACAATAGCGCTTTATAACTACCTTTTTTACATTCACGTGAGATAAAGTTGTTTGTATGAAATTCGAGATCACGCTTAACGGGAAGAATAGACTTTTATGATGAGATGCTATAAAGCATTACCTATTAATTAATTTTACAGTAATAGAAACATTTACAGCAATTTAATGTACAAAGCATTTCACTTCGTCTTCATAAGACTGTAATAATAAAATTAATTTCCGTTCTGATATTATAATATGCATATATTTTTCTTTAGATCAAATCGAAAAATAATATTTTGTATTTAGGTATAGGTACAATACCTGTAAAATAAATATTCGGCTTAAATATATTTCAATCTGATATTACCTAATTATTTTATGTACAAAAATATTGTGTGGTCGAAAATCTTTTTGGAATCTTGCATTTGCCTTTATTATATTTTTTATTTAAGATAATTATACTTAAGTAAAATAGGTTTAGTGATACACATTCGAATAAAACTCATATTTCGGAATCGAAAACAAATGGTGTTAGCAAATAACCCACGAGACGAATAATAGTAATTATTAGAAAATTGAGTCAACATTACAAATTACATGAATCAATCATTATTATAATTCGCTCCGTATAGTACCTCACGTGCGATGTGTACGCCGTAGTCAAATGGCCGCGTACTTGTAGCATTAACAATCAATGTCAAATACGACAATAGTTTTGTCCAGCTAATTAATGCATTGTTTCTATTATATGCTGGAGCTAATAGTTGATCAATTGATCGTAACGTAATTTTTAATATGTCTCGTTTAATAATACCAGATTATTAATTATCCGTTCGAATACTTGTTGTTAAGGTATATCTTTTGTCAGAATGTATGTTTTACAGCTTTCCTTATCTTGTAAGGATCATATTAGTGGGTTGACCCAGAAATGACGCGTGAGTATCCAATCTCAAATGTGGGCTCAAATCTGGGCAAGTCCAATTGAGTTCGGCATGCGATTAGTTCGTGGATTTATGAAAACCTGAATAAAATTCTGCACTATGAAAGCTTTGATTCTTGTTACGACTCTATATAATTACAACCCTTTTAAGTCGCTTTTATATTCTAGGTAACAATGTAATTGGTTTTCATGTTAATTATTCATTTCGCTGAAAATTATAAAAGTTAGACATTAGGAACAATTAAGTATGGAATTATTTATGTAATGTTAATGTTTGTTTGTTTTGACAGGCAGCGTGAATATAATTTATTAAATCTAATTTTAAATAAAAAGAGGTCGACATTTAGGTTTTAGGATACTTTTTTGATTTAAAGAGATAAGTGGTCATCACTGGCCCTAGACATTGTCAGCGTATGAAATTTTAATCATTTCTCACATAACCAATATGCGACCAATTTTGGAAACTGAGATGTTACATCCCACTGGCGTAGTCACCTTCCAAACCGGAACACAATAATCGGAAGTATTACTGCTTAGCAGTAGGATATACTATGATGAGTAGCTGGTACCTACCCCCAGACGAATGTTAATTCCTAAAATTGTCTATGGGAAAATAGCATTGTATTTGATTAGTGTCTTTTATATTTGACAGCATCATACATCTGTAATAACTATTTTACATATATCTACAGTAAATTTGTACTTACAGAAGTATCATAACTTGTGATAACAATATATACATTGAAGGAAAACCACTTGGTATTACGTTATTATTAAGTTTCGGTTTGAGACAACGAACGGGAATACGCACCATAACATCTTCATCACGTTAGAGTTACTATGAATATGCTTGAATGGTTTATATTGATCACATTGTAGTCTATGATGTACCCTTACGATCAGAGAAATGATTGAAAAAAGCCTTTTATTCATGAAATAAGTGCAGTATTTTGTACGTCACCGGTAATTATTAGGTAGATTAAACAATCACACAATGTGAATATTTACGTAAGTCGTATAGCTTTAGTTTAGCGATGGCGTGATAAATAAATTTTATTGAAAAGGCACAGATACAAAACGATCATCAGATATATTATAAACGATTATTGTATAATCTAAGATCGGTTTAAATATCGAATTGTAGATAATTATGATATCGGTGGTAAATACATTTACATTACGCGCAACGAATAACGGAAATTAAAAAAATAAAATATTGATTTGCTCTTACAGTGATAGAGTGAGCGCGGTAGAAAATGACAACTATTTTTAAATACAGAAGCAGCTCCATTGTTTCATATGGTTTTTATTGTTTCAAATAAAAAAAGAATAGTTTTTAAAGCCGCTTGTTTACGCATAACGTAGAACGCCCCTTCCTTCGCTTGCGGCATCAAATCTTTTTCATTATTATCTGTTCGTATTTCGCTAACGTATAATATTTATTGAGTATAACTTATTACTCTTTGTATTAAGGGAGGATACCCTCGGGACATTCCAATGGCTCTATGTTGATGACGTTCTGTAGTTATAAAGTCTAATTACTTTTCAAAGAAATATAATTTTCTATATATTTTACATATTACAATATATGATGACTTCGTCGTATTTTTATTATAACATAAATAAGTAAAAGAAAGGATTTTTGTTATCCCTAAAGGGTTGTAAGTGAGAGAATTATAATTAGTAAAGAGAACATTTAGAGTAATAGAAATTCATAAAGGTAAAGGGTAAAATGGGTATTGTGATGCTGAAACAGATACTTATGTAGATAGATGCGTGGGAAATGACCATTGGGTTTTACTTTACTTTGTGAGACTAAATATTTCCAATTAATAACAGAATGTAAGAAAAAATAATTAAAATTGTCAATTATTGGTCGCTCGCTAGTCGCCACATATAACGAATTTTGCTCGAAGGTACAAATGCGCTGACGTGCTTAACCTCCGTGACGTTCCAACTCGATACACTGATAGGTCCTCCATGAACGAACTTTCAAAATGTTCTACATACTTTACCGATACCGATATTTTTTTAAAAATAATCATTGAAAAAACTGAGTTGAGATTTTTTTGTCATATATTTGCTCAGTTAAGCTTCCTTAACTGAGCAAATATATGACAAAAATATCATAGCAAAATTGCGAGAGAACCTGAACGCAAACGTATTTACGTGGTGTTATTTTTATGTATTTTGATATGGTTCTATAATTTCACTTTTTAACAAATCGGTGAATTTGATGAAAAATAACAGAATTTTGTTTACATTTTTCACTGTATCTAAATTCCACTATATGATCATCGATCCGGTGAACGACTGTTCCATCAAATGTTAATAGGGGATCAATTTGTTGCGTCGTTCACTTCACACTTTTCATTTTGGATGTTTGCTCTAAGATGAACGTCCAAAGTGATGAGTGTTTTCAAGTACAGCCTCAAATATAACGCCGATCAACTTCATCGCTATTTCAAATATTATGATACTTGCAAGTTTTTAATTTTATAGTAATTAATTATTTACTGGTTGTTATGGGTACTATTATTTTTATCATTATTTATTACGTCACAAAATATATTTTTTTTATGTTATATCTGTGAATTTATGTCCGCTGATTTACGTTTGTTGTTATTTTACCCTTAATAGAAATAGGGATCATCATCAAACCGTATGCTTTAATGATATTAAGTCACACCGTAAAAACAAAGTATCAAGTGGTCATGGGTCGCGGTATATAACGAATGTTGCTCGTAGGTACACATCAACGCGTGACCTTTATCACATTCGTACTTAAAACAGCGGATAGTTAAGCGCGCTCATAAAGATCTCAAAATTTTATATTTAACCCACTCATAGTATGTGAGTATTGCGAGGTAATTTTTTTTTTTTATAACAATTACAAAGACCAACGATTAGGCTCAACGAAAGACCAGGGATTGATTTAAAAATTATACATTTGATAGAAGTATCGGTAGCATGCGGCGAAAATAAATAAAGAAATGCTCTCACGTCTAATATACGGTCACTTTATGTTTCTATTGAGATAATTATATGATATTTTTTATTTTTTTATTTATGACTATCGAAATTATAATTATGTCAGACATTAATTACTTTATTTGTAACTTTCTACTTGATATTCTCCTGTAAAATCAAGTTAAAGATTACCAATTTCTCTTTAATACTTAGCGTATTTTCTCATTCCAAGAATAAGTCTTGAAATAAGAAAATGGACTTCTACTTTATCGGATGGAAATAGAAAAGTTGTTTGATAAAATAAATTTGAGAAGATATTTAACATCAGATCGAGGTGAGATAACCCACTGCTAAGCTACCATCGCCTTCCTCATTGATTTCCCGAGCAACCGATATTTGTCTACAAGTAATCGACAAAGTACAGATAAATCAAAATAAATACACAAATATAAAGCAATGGACGAGGACGTGGACGGTGGCTTTGTTTTGTTATGACTATGTAATTATAGGCGGTAAACACTTTTTTTACCTAAAAAGATTTACCGCCATTGTAGCTTTGTTGCTTGGAATTTTTACTTTATTTATTATTTTCTCATTAACAATTTTATTATTGTTTTTGCAGTGTCTCAAAGTTTTATGCAGCATTTAAACATGCGCTTAAAGGACTGATCTGATTCTAATTCTAATTTGGAATATAAGTCAGTTCCGCCGTGGATACTAAACTTTATAATTTGCAGACGGATTAGCAAATGGACCACTTGATGGTAAGTAGTCACCACCGCCCATATACAATGGCGCTTTAAGAAATATTAATCATTCTTTACATCGCCAATGAAACCAACCTTGGGAACTAAGATGTTATGTCCCTTGTGCCTGTAGTTACACGGGCGCACTCATTCTTAAAACCGGAACACAAAAATTCTAAGTACTAAATACTGCTGTTTGGCTATAGAATAATCTCCATATCACCAAGTCAACTCTTATTCCATAATGTATTTAAATTAAACTTTCTAGGTATAAGTTTAATTTGAATACCTCCAGCTATTTGTACATCATAGTATGGCTTTAGTAATATTCATAAATTACGAGTGACCTGCATCTGTTATTGATCGAAGCGTAATGTAACCAATATATTAATAGGAACGATAATTAATATCATATACACAGAGGATATAACTGAGAATATGGCCCTGTGTCTGTCTATAGGATCTAAAGCGTAGAGTAATTATCAGGTGAAAATGAGAATCTGCCAATCCAGTGCGGCTTGCATAGAAGTGCGTCATCGAATAAGATCTAAAGCATTCTCCTCGAGAAGAAACTTTAGTCCAGTAGTGAAACATTTATAGACTATTATCTTATCTTATATATTAATAGCGTAAGCCGATTTTTGTCCCAATTTACTAAATTATTACAATTTAACAAAGAATTAATTTTAGAGAGCAGAAACAAGTTACGAGCCGGTTAGAGAGCGGTGCTACGGCTGTATAAGAAAACGTAAAAAAAAGTAAAGTGTACCTTTACTTTTTTTTATAGAGAAACTCCAATTCTAACCGAACTAATGTTTACTATTTGACAATAATTTCATTCAAATAAAGTTTTGGCGCTTAATGTAGATGACTTATTTGCAGTTTGCAATGAAATAAAATGAAAATAAAACCTGTCATAGGTTTCGAAAATCCTTAAAAAATATTCTAAATAAAAGCGAAGTTGCGCGGGTGACCCACTAGTATTACAATTATTATTATTAATACTTTATTTATGGATTATACTCGAAAAGCTTTCTGATCGGTGTTATAAAGTATAATATATTTTATCCTAATACTTTATCCTTAGTTCCAGAGATAGCCTTTTCCCACATACAAACGAATAAACTTAACCTCTTTAAAATATTATTATAAATTTGTGTAACTCTTGCAGTTTTTGCGGCGCACGCCAAAATAGCTCGCAGACGTGTTTTATCCGACTTCCTTAACGTCATTGTTTCCCAATTTTAGCAATATCTATAAAAAACATATAGCCTATATATTATTCTGACGTACAAGCTATACTATTTACTAGTAGAGTTTCATTTAAAACCTCAATTATATAGTCAACAGAAAGATTAACAGACATCTATCTAAATTATAATACTAGTGGGATTCAGGCCGGGAGTATCTATTCGTTTATAATTGTATACAGAAATAGGTACACGAATGCTTTCCAGTAATTAGTTAAGCCCTGAAGATATTATGCATCTCGTTCATCAATGCGTCTTTCAGACTTAAGGCGACACGAACTGGCTACATATTAGATTCCTCTTTACAAATGTGTTGATTAATCATAGCTTATGCAATGTTGTAGAATAACCAAAAGCAGTAAACGTACTAAGCTTGACTATGAATAGCATCCATGTATAACATTTCTCGTAATGTATAGTTAAATAGAAGATATATAGTTTCATATAATTTAAATAACGATTAAATCGAACGACATAACTGTATAAATAATCAAAACTGAACTCATATAACTAACTTTGATACTCGTCAAGTTCTATGTAATTTGCTTGTAAATTTCAATTTATTATTTACTTTAGTGTTAATGTTGCATTCGCGGTAAAGGTTACCGTACCGTTGAAAGCTAAATTCCTAGATTCATCTGCCATGTTGTTCTATTGCAAGTTATCAAACACTACATATATAAATCTGTCTGATTTCAGAATGTTTGATCTGATATTCATGTCTATGTTTTCACACACGAACTAACACCATATAAGATAATCTAACCCTTTAATATACAGCAATTCTCGTTTTAAAGCATCGAATTTTTAATATTCGTGCTCCAATAGTCAATAAATGTTTTACTATTAACGTTTTTATTTATGAAACTATACATATTTATAGACGTGTCTTACGTTTGTATAATTTTACACTCATGCCGCAGTAGCTGTCTTACAATTTAAGCGTGACATGTTTTCTTCGAATATATCTGATACGTAATTAGAAACGGATTCATGGGTATACAATTGTATTTTTTAAAATTAGAAATGACGAAATATATAAATGTTTGACCAGACGAGTGATGCCAAATACGAATATGATAGTAGTATGTGACACCTACACGATAATGAGTAATGACAAGTGATCACATATACGCCCAATTAAACTTATACGAGGTCCGTGTAATTATAGTTAATTAAGGTGTAAAATTGTATGCAACAAATTGGTTGATTTCGCAAATAAAATTAAATGTTATCACAAAGAGATTCTATTTTGGAAATGGTTAATTTATGTAACATAATTGTGATTTCATTCAACCAGAAAGCATTCGCGTAAAAAGGAATTATAATATATTATTCACCTGCACAACATCACGACGGAATAAGTTTTGCATCGTCCCTCTCAAAGGAATAGCCGAACGCTTGAAGCACTTAATATGTGTATCAAAATTAGTTAGATTATTCAGCACGCCGTAATATGTAATTGTTTATATATGGAATACGTAACATTAGGATGAATATAAAGTTTTAATATTTCCTTTAAAGACTTCAACATGTTTCAGTCTTATGGAGAATTTTTATTATAGTAAAAATCCCTGCCAGACAGCTTACTTATTGCGTTGGAAAAATTCACTTAATATTTTAAAGTTATTACATCTTTACCTGTTACCCGTGGTTTTGCGCGTCTGTTAAATGCGGTAATCTTGTAAATTATTCTCTCCACCTTATTTAAAATCATACGCCATGATTGATTCTCTCTAAGTGGAAAAATATAAACATGATATATTGTTTTTTTTTAAATATTTTCTTATTATTTCTTTAATACGCAGCGAATACCTTTATAGAGTTGACATTTGGTTTTTAAATGACATCTTATGTTAATGACTCCAACAGCCACTGCAAAATTACACAACATTTTCGAAAGTGTCAATTATAAGCTTTGTCAGTTTTAATAAAGCTGAAATTTACTATCACATTTAATAAAGGCCAAAAGAAACTCGATGCAACAAAATTAATTAAACAGAACGAAGTTTTGTGTGAAACGTACTATAATCGCTGTAAAATGCTTTTGACGTTTTTGTAATTTGACATCCGTTTATATTGTGTGTTATTTTGAATATATTTTAATTTTTAATTTAATTACTCTTTCAAATAATATTATATTTAAGCACTTATTATTTTATGTTATCAATTCTTATAAGAATAAATAATAAATGTTACGGGATGTAAAAATATATCTCTTTTTTTAAATGCATAGCAATTTGTTTGAATTGATCTCTGAGCATCAACTAATGACCGTGTTTCAAGGAAATCCCTAGTTTACGTTACTGTATTATTATTTGTGAGGGATTATATTTGATGTTTGAAAATGGAAGCCACTCTGGCTTTTACTGAAAGCTTTTTTGCTGCCTTTAATTCTTTTATATATTTCTCTAAACGTAAAAATGTATATTATAAAGATATAAAAAATATTTAGCTTAGCCATTTCGTTGTAAAATATAAAATAAAACATAAACTTTATAAACAATACTTGTATATCAATTTTAATTTTAAGCTGTGATATTGTGAAAATCACACAAACGAACAAAATATAAAATTCTCTCTATAGTACTATGACGATATAACGTTATACACACATTTTTGTCGCTAAGGTAGAAATTTACCAGGGAAATTATTCTCGGATGAAGAGTATGAAATAGCTTTGAGCACATTCCTTTTATCCGTCCGTAAGTTAGAATGCAATAGATAAAATACTGGCCGTTACGAGTTTGAACGAGTTAAGGACGTGTAGCGCAAAGGATCATACGCATTGTACAAAGCGCTTTTGAATAGCGTCACATGCGGCCCTTCCTGAAATTATGTTCGAAACACAATGTGCGATTTATTATGAAATTTCTCTTGCTTCATAAATATTTTATGAGTTTTATTTGAGCAAAATTACTTTTTATTGCATGTTTTGTACCTTGACGGTTATTCGACTATCACTGTTTTACGTGCAATGATCGAAATTCGAGCATGATTATTCAGGAAAATTAATTAAAATAAAAACACTGAACATGAAAGCCACCACACGACGATAGAAAATAGTTTTTGAAAAGCAGAGTAGAAAAGGTACTGATCTGTTTTTCTGTAACTATTTATATTATGATGTCGTCCTGACGAATTCGGTCACGCCGGCTTATCTCCCGAGAGACCAGTCAACTACGCTGAACATATCACAGTGCGGAAGATTGTGCGAAAACACTGGTGCACTCTATGTCCCCTATAATCCGATGGTATGGCAAGTCCGACACAACCAGAGAGATTTCAACCACCAGGACCGACGTCTTTACGTGCTTCCCAAGACACGGGAGTAAACATACTTCCATCTTTTAGACTATTCATCAAAAATATATTATTTTTAATCAACCCGAACATGGGTTTGAACCCAAGAGTTCGAGATCTGCGGATTTATATCTCGCCACAAGCCTAGGGAACTACTTTATATATAGATAACTATATTATAAAGGTTTTAATGACGTCTATATTTGACTATGTTTGAAAGAAAATGTAAGATAAAAGTTAGGACAGCTATCTTTGTGATTGTTTATATTAAGCAATTTGGTCTAGCAAATCTAACCCATGAATGTAGTGACCAGAGACTCTTCACATTTAATATCTATGTGCTTAAAGTCGTGCTGTGTGTGTGCGTGTGAAAACTTTTTAAGACATATAAAACCACAAAAAAATCTTGGTGATTTAAAATTTATCCTTGATAATGTTATATGTTAGTATTTAAAGAGTTAAAGCAATAAAACACTGGCAATGAATAATTTCTTTACCGTATTCATATATGGTGTAAAAATTAGTACTATTACTATTATTTAAAAGAATAAATAAATAAGCATATCTTACGTCGTCAGTCAAGTCGTCATCTTCGAAAGCAGAAGAGAGAGGCTTCCCTCTTGATGCGCGAGCACCTCTTGAATCAAACAAATCGTCTTTTGGAGTTTCAATATCATCAAGCGCACTTCGGATGCGGTTTTCTACATCTGTCCTGATCTTGTCTTTGTCGGGCTCTCTAGCAAGTGGTACTTTACCATCCAGTCGGTCCAAAACCGGGCGGTAGTAGCTCTCTCCTTTGTCATAGTTGCAATCATAGACGCGAGTGCGCCTTCCTCTGCCTACGCGACTCATATTAGTATAGTAGTAGTAGCAGTAGTTTTTTCTGTGGATTGCAAAGAAAAACACTTTTAAAAATATGTTTTAATTAGGTTGTATTGAGCGTTTTGATTAGCGCGCAGTTTTGATGGCATTTTTTTAAATCGCCATTAAGGATTCCTAAGTTTAAATTAAAAATTATTCTCTACATTTATATGTTATATTCATTTGAACAGAAATTAATAACGGAATGCCTGTAAACTCCTTTCCTCTCGTAAAGGAAGCTTGCAGTTTATTCCACCATGACGCTTAGAGCGTGGGTTGATATGCCAGAATTTCATCCGATACTTACAGAATACAATATTTTCCATCTTCAATGGAAAATATTGGTAACAGATGAATTATAAGGACATAATATTAAGGTCAATTCAAATTCAAAGTCAAAAACTTATTGGTGCTTGCTGATGAGTTTGAACCTGCAATATTTAGCTAAGATTAACATGCAACTGAACATTACAGCGTTATTAAATATATTTTATCGTATTTCATTGTTCTGTGCGGTAACAGCAAAGTAATACTCCTGAAAATTCATATAAGTAGTTTATCAATCTCTTTGTGTCCGTACGACTAGTGTTGATCGGCCTTATTAATTAACTCGAATAACTCATGAAAAAAGAATGGTACAAATATGAAGCTTTATGTCTGTAACTAACTAACTATCTAGTTTATGGCATACGTGAAGGTACTAGGAATAATTTTATCCGGCTGTTAATTAGCACAGCGTTCCCAAATGGATATTAAGACTTACGATTCAAATTTGGTTTTGCGTCAAAGGCGCTCAGATTAATAACGTAAGTGCGTCTGTGAGAGTGTTTAGCCATTCAAATGAGACGCGGCTCATTTTATATCCCAGCTTTTGGCTTTCTCGCTAATATTAGTTTTGCTATAGAAAGCTTTGTACTCCAAAAGCGCGATAATTTGAAATTGTTAAATTTTCGATAAAATTTAATATTTCACTTTTATAATTAAGTAAATTATTTAAAAGTCAAGCATGTATAAACAAACCAGGCGGTTCTTTTGAAGATACTTTTTTTAATGTTTAACATAAATGGCGTAAAAATTCAAATGGCTACAATTTCGCTGCTGGTCAATTAAAAAAAAAAAAAGATTTTGTAATAATAACAAGAAAAATATGCATCTAAAAATTAGTTTATCTGTAAATAAAACGAAAGATTTATTCGAACGCCAGTTTTTCTATCTATCTGTTATCATTTTGTTGCTGCATGCAGCGGGTTTCTATTTTGATTGCTTGGCATTTCAATTTCGCTAAGATTAAATTCTGAGTAGTTTTGAGTTTCAATTAATTTAGCGAAACTAACAATACTTTTAAATTCCAACATTGAGGAATAAAATCCCATTTCAAATTTCGAATTAGAGTCTTAATCCTTATTTTCTGATTTGTATATAAATAATTTTGAAGAAAAAAATATTTTTACATATACATATTATATATACGTATTGCCTCCTATCTAGCCATTTCGTTAAAATCACTGACACAAAGGAGATTAGCCACATAGGTGCACTAGCTAAAGTACTCTATTAATAGCAAACAATTCTTTAATTATAAACCGAATAAAAGCTATGAATGGATAATACAATTGTTAAGGAAATAGATTATGTAGTATATATAACCACTATATTTACATAAACTAACCTATACACAACAAAAGTACCTAATCTTCACCAAAGCTTTCATATATTCCATAATATATAATCTACTTTTACTTATCTGTAATTTAATTATTAATAATAATATATTTATAAAGTTAATTAAAATCTATTTGCAATAACATAAACTTGAAATAATAAAAAAAAAAAATCATATCCAAATATTCAAACGAGTAATTGTTCTATTGTTAGGAGAGTCTATGTTCGTTTCGATATGCAGCTACATTGTCGAAATCGAAGATATCTAAAGTTTTTTAAATCGAAACATAACACAAATAAGTACTTCAGATTTAGGTCAAATATTATTTAATGTACATTGTTAAGATAATGCAAAGTAACTCATACATGTTTGAAATAATCCAGATAATAGATGTGTGCGTTCCTACATAAGATGAAAATGTTTATGACTATCGTAAAAGCAGTATTGGCAACAATACGAGATCGTCATTGGAAACTACGAAACAGAAGCTTTCAGAGTCACGTAATATCCTGTTTCAGCCGTTAATGTTAACTCGTTTATCACGTGCTAATAATAACATAATAAACACACATGAAGACGTTCATGTTTATATATAACACAGGACAAAAAACGTTTTATAAACACAGTTTGACGTAAGCAACGATGTACAAATGAATGAGAATATTACGAATTGAATCAAAATTTTATAAACAGTAATTTAAATTTATTAAAATTGATAAGAAATATTAATTTATCATATTATTATGAAGTGGACGTTGTATTACACATGCTCATCGATCATCTCCTGATGGATGATTCTTCTAGAGCACCGACGTGAACGACGAAGAGTGGAACAAATTCCAAAATAGATATCGCAAACATTCGATATGGGGATATTTTTAGTTACGAAACCCGGTTTTTGTTCGGTCATGAGTATTGTAATATGCACTCTGCGAATGATATTCGGTAAGACTTAAATACACGGCCACTCGAATTTGTACTTTCGGACAAAATAAGCTTTTTTAATACAATATCATAGATTAGATATTAACAAAATTGTAAACAAAACAATCACTTGATATTATAACGGTTGAACGTCGCACAGCAATATAATCGTGCGTTAAATGGAATTCGCAAACACAGCGTAAATTAATTTAAGGTGATTTTGTCAAATATATGCACTGACCTGGTGCGTGTAAAGGCGCTGAGAAGGCAGATGAAACTGGGCAATCTTGAAGCGACTGTGCCGGCGCGTGAGCAGTGTGGGCGAGACTATGTTTAACCGTGAGCCATACAGAAATATACTGACTTTTGTTTCGGCTGATTTCCTACTCCCAAAAGAAACAGCCGTTAATGCGTAGACAGGTGATATGATTAATTTAAAAAGTATTGTTGTTTCCAAATGTTGATTTACCACGTTTATCTAATTCATAACAACTACCTTTAATGATAAATACGACGCATATATAATATATACACTTTTGACACTAGTAACTATAGAACAGCGGTATATGGCTGACATTAGGAAATTAATAAAAAATCAAATATAATAATAATATTAAAAACGAAGTTTATTACAAATTGAAAAAAAGCACATCAGATTTCTATAAATATTTCGAAAGAATTTTCAAATACACTTGTATAATGTACCTACAAATACCTTTGTAGGCACCTTTTAGTTCATAGTACGAACGTACATAAATCAGTAACACAGTATTGTAAACCTGACAAATCATTTATAGATCTGTATATAGATTATTGGAACAAGGAAAAAGATCTTTAACGAAAAAAAAACTAATTTATTTTAATAATTAATTTTTGTACAAGTCCTTGATATGAGTTTGAGACTGCTTATCTATTAAAATTAACATCAGACTGATATACCCGTGTTATGACAACATCTATAAACGAGTTTTATGAAATTCAGTTACCAAGCTAAATTGCGTAATCGTTAAAAGAAAATAATTTGAAATTTCCCTTTAGAGTAAAATATATAAAATTAAACTATGAGACTTAAGTTGATGGGCCTTATGTTGAAAAAGTGATCAATATTACATTTATTGCTTTCTAAAACTACCAAATCTAAAATGTACATAAGATTCATGAGATGCAACAGATGGCTTTATCGCTAAATCAGCTATCTCTTACAGACAATCTTTAGGCAGAGGACTGATTATGAAACATGTGGGACGAATAAAATAATTATTAAATTTACATAAGAACTATTAACATTAGGCCCATAATTATTTAAAAATAAAAATTAATAGTTGCTACTGTAAAAATCATGACTGCGTTGAATGGTGGCAAGATTACCATTACCCCGTTTAATAATAAATCCGATCCTCCGGATAAAAAATGAACCAGCCCTTCAATCTAAAGTGGAGTCAAATAAGACAAGTTGCTGTACTTTTAATAAAGATTTTTGCTCTATTACTCCAAGGTCCAACTGCTTCAACGGCAAATGGAACAAAGAAATAATTTGGATTAAGAAGTGTTTATTTGGATCGTTTGTTCGCTTTAGCATTTTCCGCAGCAGCTCCGGTTTTAGCACGCTTTCCATGATACGAGACGGGAAAATTAATATTATATTATAGGTATTATTTGTAATCAATTCCTATTGTATAAAAACAATTGGTTTACCAGCGGTATAAATTCGAGAATGAAATCAAGTTACGATGTTAAATTAGTATCAAATTGTTACGAAATATTACAAATTACAAAACAAAATGGTAATCGATTGGCCAACAGAGGAGAAAAAGATAACAGTTCAGTGTCTATTGGTCTCTCGTCGCCGTTTTAAATTACTAGCAGTTACAGTTAGTATGGAGAAAGATGAACGGTTGTCAAAGAAATCTTAGCCTAGAACCATCACGGATGATCCATAATTGCTCATATTCTTAAACAATATGTTCAGTAGATTTCAATTGATTGACGCACAAGAAAATAAATCTTTATTTACATATTTATACTAGCCATCTGTTCTGGCTTCGCACGGGTGTAATTTATACGGAATCTATAGTACTCAGGAATAATATAGTTCTATACCAGTGATAAACCTTTAGAATTTATCCATTATTTCAGGACAAAACAAATAATTTGAACCTTTTTATAATAAGTGTATAAAGAAATATACACACACAACTACATAAATAAATATGAATTCCAATTTCCAGTTGTATTGCCGAGGTGTGAATAGTATAAATACTCTATCATATTTCTAAAACCTACATTTGATGGGGATGCTTCAATCACTTCGAACACATCCGCTGTGGGCGCGTTCTACGGGAAATTGTAGTTCATTGGAATGTCGAATCCCGAGACAGAGAGAGCGGGGACGTTGAAGTTATATGTGAATATATCAAATAGAAAAAAATATATTGGCAAACTTATAGTAACAATGTGCATAAAGGTTTTAGATAAATATATGTCTGGGACGTATCAAAATTGAAAAGTAGCTGCTAATTTTATATTCACGATGGTGTGGAAGCTTTTCTAGAATCTTCGCAGTATTAATCGCTCGCATTTCCGATTCTCTCGGAGAAAAATAAACCCTCCAGTCACTTTTAAAAGTATTATTAAATGAAGATACTGAGTTTTTTATACATTTTGCACGGATATTCTAAAACGTTTCGACTGTATCAAATATTTAATGACATACGAGTCCGAACCATACAAAATAACCTGCTCTTTTTATTAGTCAACGATTATGGATAATGAAAATAAACGGAGTTGTTTAAACATGATACAGTTTTAACTTTAAGTTTAATTATTTTTTACTTTATTTATAAATATTATATACAAATAAAAAATTAAATAAGCGCATTTTTTTTTTATAAATAACATAAATCTTAACGAGACTTCTCACGATCAAGCGCTAAATTAATCAATTAATTAAATTCGATTAAAATATAACGGTTTGAATAGAATGTACTAGTAAGATCGCTTTATTTAAAACTATGAGTTTCAATTGCATATTAGTCTAAAAATAAGACGAGATAAATTTTCAGAATCAAATGAATTTATCTGTTTAATGTTTAAATTAAACTTAGCTCAATTGTTTTAGTAACTATCACGCTTTGCAGTGTTAATATAATTCTATTCTAATATAAACATTCTAATTAAAGTATTGATGTGATTGTAAGGTTTCCAATAAACTTTAATGACTAAAATGTTGTATTTCTAAAGTGTAATTTAATATGTATTTTAATATAATAATATGGAAAATTTAATTTGACGATAATATATTCAATCAAATTTTGATTATTGAAAAAAATACTAGACACACAAATTATGCATGGAATTAATACGATAAAAATTATCTAACTCTTAATCAATTATTCTGCTACTCGAATTCCTTTCTGGAGCCGTACAGCACTTTGAAAAAATATTCGGACTGAACCAAAAGGTATTTAAACACACAGTTATATACTGCTTGAATTATTCAAAGTGTAAGTATCAACAGGGAAACCCGCTAGTTTCACCGATCTTGATGAATGTATGTAGCTGTTCATAAAAACTCTCTACTTGACTTTAAGCTTTAGGATCAGAGTTTCGTTATAATTAGGTTTAATGCATTATGTGACAAAAATGATCGAAGTTTTCGTCTTTTCTTTATAAGCTCAAAAGGGAGCACATCGATGAGTTTTGATGCCCTATCTTTTCTTAGTGGCGGAAAACACTACTTGTGATTTCCAACAGGGGCAATAGCAATAGCTTGGGGTAATGTAAATCGGCGAGTAAATTGTATCATTAATGATTATTCGACTTTGAATTTTATTTATAGAGTGCTTAGAGTTCTATTGAAATAATGAATTTATCGAAGCCTCTGCGCTTCCAGGACGTTTCCAGCATTCGTCTTTTGCAATTTTTTTGGACTAAACAGGTCTGTCTTTCGATTCACCGATTTTTTGTACACTCACATTGGCTTTGAAGTTACTCATAACAATATTATACGAGTTGCTATTAATGGCCTTTACAATATCTTCTTACGTGGCTTCTGCAACATACTGAGTGTGTTGTAGGCAGTGCATATAGATTTATAACCTTCAGGTAGTTTTCGACGGATAGTTTAAGGCAGCTACACAACCCAGTTTGACAAACTAATTTACCCAGCTCGGCTATGTGGAATTCGTTGTATTGTATTTTAACAGTGTTTGAAGATTTCAGATAATTCCGGCATAGGCAAATTAATATGACTTAACTCTATTTATAATTCGGTGAGGTAATGTTCCAGCCTCATTAAACATCCAAGCTTCATTTCCAAATAAAATCGGTCTATATGGTAGTCTAGTGATTCTTCATACCTCGTCCCGCAAATGCCACCGTGGGCGGGCCTCTCGGGAACTAGAATCTTCTTTACGTGGGAACTTGCCACGATATTGCCCTACACTCACCGTACTGGGCAGGTGTATTAGAGTGCGCAGTAAAGGGTGAGATTTGCTGTGGATGGAGCACTGCTGCCCCTTTGATCGTCCCTTTGTCTTTTTTGACTTGAGCAATTCCAATCTTTCACTTAACGGGCCTTATTCATCAATTCGTGTTAATTGAAATATTTTTTATTTATTGAAATGGGAAAATTTAACGACTAAGTTTAATTTAATTGTCATAAAGAATAAAATACATTATAATTTTAGAAGTCAACTTAAAAATAGACAAATATTGTTTTGTACACTTCGTAATTCGGATCAGAAATTTATGAAATATTGTGAAACATTAACAAACAAATGAACGCGTAAAAAAATTTACCGGACATCGTTGACGTACAAAGTACAAAGTACGATGGAATCGATGGGTTGGCGACTAAATATATATATTTAGTTGACGGGTTGGGCAACTAGTTGATATAAAATCAACACTATTATATCACAATATACCTCTTTTTCTGTTGTATAAAATATATGTTGTAGTTGATATAAAATCAACACTATTATATCACAATATACCTCTTTTTCTGTCAGGAATTATATTCTATTCCACTTATACGTTACTTCCAAAGTTTCAAATGCGACTTTGACTTCATTTAAAATGGTATATTTTCACGAATTAACATGAAGACCATAACTTACCCTTACACCTATGTAGAGAATGGCCATCACAGTGGTTTTAGAGGGTAGGACATAATCCGGTTATGCCCTGTTACCCTCGGTGCCGATTACAAAAAAACAAAAATTGACTATATAGACAAAGAATTATCATTTAAAGTTAAAATAAAACAATTTCATTTAAAATCCATCATTACGTTATTTATCTTTGACAGGAAGGCTCAGTTCCGCAGCATATGCGGCTAGAAAAGTCAACTAATGGCATTCACATTACTCAGACAGTAGAAAAAAAATTATCTCTGAGAAATTTGCAAACTCCGAAGTATCTTTTCCTTTGAAATGATTTTGATGATGAGGTAGTTGTTAGATACAGTAGCTTCAAAGTATATTATCCAGTATTAGTTTGTTTATATTTATGGAACAGTAAAAAGAAATTTTTTTTTAGTAAAGATGTACTTTTAACGTTTTTGGCTCTATGCATTTGTTCTTGTAATGATTAATGTCGCTGAATAATGTCGCTGAAAAATTGGCAATTAATAATATTTTTTTCATCTCAATTTTCAAAATTTTTAGACATTTATAATTATTTTTTTTATGTTAAAGATAGCAAACGAGTAGGAAGCTTACCTGATGGAAAGTGACTACCACCGCCCATGGACATCTGAAAACCGCTGGCAAAAGCTGATTCCACAGAGTTGTGCGAGGCAGAAAATGCCTTAAAAAGCGCGCTGTTGTGGATTTTCGGACATCTAGGTGGTGCGGGTTAATTTGAATTAGAATTTTGACGAGATGTCCGAAAGTGGAATTCAGCTGCCGGGATTAATCCAAATAATTCCTCGGAACATTCCCCGTGGAAAATTCGGTAGAAGATGCAGAGTGATCCAACATCTCTACGCAGAGCCAAAGGATCAAACAGATCGGAAAGGGCTTGATCATCGATAATTCGAGCCGCTCTACGTTGGATACGGCCAAATAGAAGGAGCTAGTACTGGGGTGCACCCGCCCAGGGGTGAGAGCAGTACTCCATGTGATGCCGAATTTGCGCCTTGTATAATCTAAGACGATGGGCCGACGTAAAATACTGTCTTGCCTTGCTGAGCACACCGAGCTTTTTGGATCCCAATTTGGCTTTGCCCTCCAATTAACCGCGGAACTGAACGAGGCTTGAAATATCGACGCCAAGTATTCCGATACTAGCTGTGGTGGCTAACGGAATATTCTCAAAGAGTGGAGATACGACAAATGATGTTTTTTAGCAGTTAACGCGCAAACTTGTGTCTTTTTGGGGTTGAAATGGATTTCTAGGTTTATCCGGCCCCAGTTCGAGACTTTGTTTAACTATGACTCGATTTCAGACACAAGTTTGTTCCGGTTTTCTTCGACGTTTTCCCGATAAATATTAGCACGGCCGGTTTATGAGGTGTCTACGGTGCTATCGTCTGCATAGCAGTAAATGTTACTGATTTGCAATAAGTCATTGATATGCAGAAGAAACAGAGTGGGTGATAGAACGCAGCCTTGTGGAACACCAGCATTGACGAATTTTAAGTCGGAGCATGCACCGTCAACAACGACCTTGATGCTCCGATCTGCCAAAAAACTGGTAATCCAATTGCATAATTTCCCGGGAAGCCCATAGGAAGGAACCTTCGAAAGAAGCGCTTTGTGTCACGCGCGATCGAAGGCTTTGACTGTGTCCAAATTGGCTACTAATGCCTCCCCCTTGATCTCAACTGCTTCCGCCCATTTATGAGTCAGGTAAACGAGAAGATCAACGGCTGAGCGACTCGACCAAAACCGTACTGGCGGTCGATAATCAGCTGGTACTTCTCTAGGTACCGCAGGAGCTGGCAGTTTATAATGGACTCAATTATCTTGGAGAATAAGGAGGTAATGGCTATATGCCTATAATTGGACGGGTCTCCAAAGCAGCCTTCCAGGAGTTCGGGACGACGCCGAATGGATAGGATTACCGGAAAAGACGAGTTAAGACCGGCGCCAACTCGGGAGCATAAGTCCGTAGCACGATTGGATGGATGCCATCGGGTCCACTCGACTTTTGAATATCTATGGAAAGAAGTGCTTTACGAACTTCATTTTGCCGGAATTTAACCTCCGGCATCGTGGTATCACACCACGGGATTGTTGGTAGTGACTTTCCTCGGTCATCCAGAGTCGAGTTCGTCGCGAAAAGAGAGCCTAAAAGATCAGCTTTCTCCTTCGCGGTATGGGCCAATGACTGTCCCTGTGCAAAGATGGAAAAGAGGGCTGACAGAAATTCCCTAAGACAGCCTTAGCGAGAGACCAGAACGCATGTGTTTCTGATGGGAAGCGCCCCAGTCTCTCGCCAATTCTGCCAATGTTTTCGCCTTAGCACTCACGTTTTTGAAGGACCAAGAGGCAGAGTTATATTCCTTTCTGAATGCGCTGATATTTAGATCCAAGACGCCGATACGTTAGCCCAGACTTGGTAGCGTTCCCATTTTCGATGTGAAGCCGTTTTGCAGAAATGACCAAACCAGGGCTGGGACTTGCCACCGATGGGGACCGCAGAATACGGAATGAACAGTTCCATACCCTGAAGTACCACATCAACGACACAGTCAGCAGCAACGCTTGGATCATCTGGCGAGAAACAAACTTACTCCCATGGGTAGGATACAAAGAAGGACCGCATCCCATCCCAATCTGCTGACTTGTAGTGCCACACTCGGCGGCAGCCCAAGAAACGAGGTCGTGAGTACCGCGCAACTGGCACTATACTCCGGACGAGACAGTGGTCCGACGAACCCAGAGGAGGATCGACGATAACCTGGTATACATCCGGATGGGAAGTCAGCAAAAGGTCCAACAGGGAAGGTGTATGATCCTCCACGTTTGGTATTCGCGTTGGCGATGTGACCAGTTGTGTCAAATCATATGCTAAAGCGAGGTCGAGAACAGATCTACCCGCATGATCGGTAGTGCGTGATCCAAGCCATTCGGCATAGTGGGCATTAAAATCGCCAAGAATTACTATCTCTGCAGATGGGATCTGCTGCAGCACGGAATCTGTAGCCAATTGGACGTGCTCATCCAGTCGGTTTGTTTCAGCATTACCGCTATGGGACCTATAAAGGCACGCGTAGATTCGCGGATGGTCATTGCAGTCTACACGCAGCCAGATAGTCGATAGGTCCTGCTCTTCAGGGCTGCCGAGGCGTCGAGAGCAGATATAATCTCTAACGTAAACACACACCCCAGCCCGTGGTACAAAGGAATGTTCCAATTTGTGGCAGGAGAGGATATCTGGGTCACGGTAAGAAAGAGCAAGGCTGGCTTCGCCGTCTCAAGGTGAAAGTGAACGGCGTTCAAGTTGGAGTTGAGTCCCCTAATGTTGCAGAAATCCACAGTGAGGGTTGCCTTATGATGTCTGCTCCGCTTGACCCGAACAGTGGCGAGCATAAAATTGCCCCCCTAGAATCCGGAGGACAGCCTGGGCATCCCTGCTCAGGTGGTGTACGCCCTCAGCATGGATGCCCAGAGAGGGATTTTCCACCGCAGTTGCTGATGGTACCTTCCTGAGGTACTGTAACCAAATTCTGCACAACCCTATTGTGGGGGGGGGGGGGGGTAATTGGGCCTCCGGGACTCTCACATACCAGACGAAACGTGGTAGCATAGCTACTGCTTTACGCCGGTTTTCAGTGAGAGAGTGGTACTTCCCCTTCCGTGCCGGCCCATGCCCAGCCCGTTTGGTTAATTTAACTAATTTATCAGCGTTAAAAAATATATTTATAAAGTCAATAAAATACTTTTTTGATTAGGACCTAAGATAATAATTTTGCAATATCAAGTAAAAATCTTATTTGATAAATTGCGTCCTTTAGATGCCGACCTCCTTAATAAATTTATTTAACAAATGGTGTCGAGATTCCTTATTAACCGCTGCATCAACTCAGCTAGGATACTTTGAATTGCATCCAAAGCTCTTGATCGATTCGTATACATTTTACTCTTGATCAATCGTCAATCGTCATCGAACACTTGAAAAACCACGAGAGAAAATTACAAATGGATGAATCTGGCAGTCTACAGGAAACTGAATCTTGAGATAATACACACGATTATTGAAGAATTCTCGCATAACTGTGATGTTGCGCCGTATTTTTGGAACCAGGTTTCTCGAACGTGTCAAAAACCTTTTTTAAAGACTGTTAACATCTCCTCGTAACGATCCGCATTAACAATTTCTGAGTTCATTTTCAAAAATCAATGTTCGGTGGAGTTCTAGAACTTCTTTGTCATCCTATTGGTTGTTTCTTATTGTTGTTTGTCAAATCCTGTCGCTTAACAGTAATTTATTGCATTATTTTATAGAACTGCAACAAGACGTCCTAAGTTGTAAAAACGTCAAAAGTTCTTAAAAAAACAATAGTTAACGCACACTGTTACCCATTCCACCGGTTTAAGGCTGCACATCCATATGGCTGCAATAACGAATTTCAAAATATTTCGTTATATTGTGTTACGAGACTAGCCCTAGCCTCCAATACGGTGCTACGTCATAGGATATAATAATTAATAATATCATTAATAATGTCACATTATTATTATTATTACATATTATTACAATTATTATTGTAATTAATTGATCAATAATTTGTACAACTTTATTTGATATTATTTTATAACATTTAATACTGGCATGTAACAGTATTTCTTATTTTAAAAGTGATTGAGCTGTCATAAGGAAAACAATTGGATGATGGGGGCATTGTAAAAATATAGAGAGAGATTGAAACATCATGGTACAACATAATTTTATTTTGCCATCCCGAACTACTGAAATTACAATTGTGTAATCCTGTATATAACCTAAAATAGTTGCGATCATAAGATAATGAAGGAAATTGTGAAACAAACATTGTGTGACCAAATCAATATATTCAAATTTATTTATACTGAAAATATGTTTTATAAAATTACAAAGATATCTTTGAACAATCTGGAGCACTGGTCTGCAATTTTTGGGCATCTTTTTATTTCCTCATATAATGATATTATTTTTTCGTCTTTGTTGGTATATTTTATTTTTTTGTCTACTTTAGAAAAAAATATTATTTAACTGTCTCACAAACATTTAATGACATTATCCAACCCATGGGGGTAGAATAAATGTGAAAATTAAAGGATTTTCGTTATCGGTTCTTAGTTTCTTTAAGCGACGTTTTCTCGTATGAGAAATATATTAATTATACTTAATATATTTCTCATACGAGAATATAAAATATTAGAACAATAGAAGTATTATATACTATACCATCAAAAAAAATAGGCTGACTTTAGAAAATTTAAATGAAATGTGTGTTATATTTCATTTAGAAGAAAAAAATGTTTAAAGGACAAAACAATAGAATTTGTTTATGAAATTTCTAGTCTAGAATATATGTTAATCAAAGCAAAAGGAAAACAAGACGTACATGTCGTAGAAATCTAGTATTCAATATTTATATATATAGCTGTATAGATTTGCTTTGTATTAGTTCATAAACTTCGGTGCATCGTGATAGTGACGCATTCAATTAAGTCGTTAACTACGTACTAACTACTAAAAAGAATTTCATCCTTTCGAACAATCCTTAATTTTCTCTATGATAGGAAAATAATGATTGTTGTCCTTATTGCAGTATTGGTTTTAATAAGATTATTTTGTTAAATAATATTAGATTTAAAAATTACTATATTTTAATAAATACTTCAATAAATTATTGAAGGTTTGCTCAAAATAATATAGTTTAATACCTGGTGATAAGTTCCATTTTTTATAACATTGCAAGAATTGCAATTTCCAGCCTCATAGATAGCAACTACAATCCACTTTCTATATTATATTATTGCGCTGTCGGTATTACTTATTCGGACAATGTTTGCAAAAGCTGGTGTATATGATTACGAGGGGTTGGACAATAAATGATAGATGATAAATAATTCACCCTGCAAAATAATGACACTGGACACGGCCTTCACAGATTAATGTGGAGATTCCTAACACTTTCGTTGGTATAAAAAAATGTTCAAGAATTTCAACTCGATAAAAAAGGATTTATTTTAGTGGTGAACGCGCAAATTTATAAATACATATATTTTAATCTACCCAAAATGCGTATATCACGCCTTACCATGCCATACCGTTCTCAGCCGCCTCGCTACTCGTGGTCGCGACGTTGTCATGAAATTTGAGATATACCAGCGAGACTTACCGGCATTTTGACTCGGATTATTTTTAATGGATGCTTTTTAATACTTGAAGTTCTTGACCTCTCGTATTCCATATTTAGCATCATTTTGAACTAATTAATTTATTAGTGTCATCTTTGATCTATATTATTATCAGTGCTATTTCTATCACGTCAGTGACTTTGGGTGATGTTTTAGAAGTTTTTTACAAAACATCTCACGTCGAACAAAGAGTGCTCGCATAATGAGACGTCGAGAACAGAGTGCTCAAACTTTATTCTCCTTCCCGCATGTTTTAGATAAATATTGAGACAATGATATCTCTGCAGCTGGCTAAATAGCTAGCCAGATCTACCAGTGCCCTCAATTTAGCCCCCATATTTTGTCATTAATTTTCCTTAGTTGGAGGTGTATGAAGGTGTTGTGCGCCGTTTCGACTGGCGCACCACACTCGTGGCAGGAGGGTGACACCTCCCGCCGCTCTATCCCGTGCAGGTACTTACCGAAGCATCCGTGCCCGGTAAGTACCTGCGTCATCCTGAAGGTGAGTGTGCCCTTCTTCCTCTCGACCCAGCAAGGCTTCGGAAACTGCCCGCTGCACAGACACTCGTCGAACAGCTCCCGAAGCCTTGCACCCAGGAATTCCAGGGCGTCGCACAGAACACGCCCTGGAACCCCGTCCGGACCCGGCGCCGTGTTCTTGGCCCTCAAGCGGCCGAGGGCCATCTCCATCTCCCGCTCCGTGATCAGTGGTGGAGCCACTGCGATCACGGAGCGGGGGGCCATCTGTGGAGGGACATGCTCGCCTGGATGGGGAAAGAGTTCCCCGACCAGGCGCAGGAGGAGTTCCGGCAGCAGCGTCTCAGTGACGGGGGTGCCTTAAGTGCGGAACTTTCCGCGTACGCCGTGGTACGGGGGCCCCCACGGGTCTCGATTGAGACCCGCCAGAAGCTCCTCCCTGGCCTTCTCCTTGGCCTTGCTTATCGCCAGCTGCAGATCTTTTTTCAACTGGCGATAAGTGTCCAGCATCTGTCCCTCCAGGTCCGTGTCGAGGCCGTTGCGCCTTCGACAACGGACGTAGGCCCTCCGCGCCCGGCAGCACGTCACCCGAAGGTCGGCGATTTCGGGCGACCACCAATAGAGGCGCGGAAACCTGCGCCGGGTCCGAGGCATGGCCGCATCGCAGACCTCCTTGAGCGAACTGCGCATGCGGCCCGCCAGCTCCTCTGCGCTGGCGCCCTCCGTCCTCCCCGCGGAACCCCACCGCTGCACGATGGTGGCCTCCTTGACCAGCTCTCGATCGACCTGGCCGAGAGACCACCTCGGCAGTGTAGTCGGCACCCCCGTCGTGTGAACCTGCCCCCTGTTCAGAAGGGACATGTCGGAGAGCAGGGCCCACACCTGGACGGCCCTCCCTCGCGGATTCGTGGCGGGGTTGCCCCAGGCACGCGACTTTGCGTTTAAGTCGCCGAGAACCAGTATCGGTTTCGGCGACTGCCTGGCCACCGCAGCTCTGACTAAGCCGAGATAAGTCTCGAACTCAGCCAGGCTGCGGTTAGGGGAGAAGTACGTACCGACGATGACGTACTCCCCCCACCCCACCACTACGTAGCCCGAGTCCCTCTCGATGAGTGAGAGGGGGGGCGGGGCGTTCCGCTCCTCGTGAGAACCGCCACGGTGTCGTCCGAGTCCCCCAGCCAGTGAGGTAGGGGAGGGACGAAGTAGGGCTCGCAGGCCACCGCCAGGTCTACCTGCCACTCCGCCATGGACTGCAGCAGAAGGTCCTGCGCTCTGGCGTAGTGGTTCACGTTCGATTGTAAGAAGCTCAGGTGTGCTGGCATACTTGATTCTTCTGAGCTTCCTCCCTGGTAGCCTGGCGGCTTTCCTCGCGCGGGGCGACCATACTAGCTACCTGAACTAACTTTACTTGGGTATGAGTCTACATAAAACTTACCTATTAAGGGTTTTTTTTGTCATATCCTATGAGGTCGTATATAGATAATCCACCAAATTTCTACTATTTATCAGACCAATGGTCAATCACACAAACATTCATTTTTATTAATATAGAAGAAGATTATTATTTATTTGATATTTACATAGGTACATAAATACATTAAACATATATTGCATTTAATTGCAAATGTTCGTGGAATAAAATTATTACACATTTTATTTACATTTCATAGTTGAATGATTTTATTCCACGAATGGTACGCGTTTTAACATTCAATAGATATTAGTGGTAATCCCTTTCAATAATTATTACGTTAAATGATCTTCAATTTTGTCAGAATAGCTCTGAATATTTTTCCTTTTAATATCCTTTTAATATATTATAAAATTATTTTAATTACATTGACATATAAAATTGGGACGGCTTGTAATGGTATTCGTAGGTTTCAATTTCTACAGCATATATATTGCTAATTACATTATTTTACAATTGTAAAAATGCTAATACTCCATGTCTTGACATCTAACATCTTATATTAAAAAAAAAAAAAAACATTTAATAAAGCTAAAAAAAGTAAAGGCAGCTAAGATATTTTTTTATGCGTGAAATTTGTGATACTAATATTTAGTTCATTATATATTCTATTTTAAGTATATATGTACTAAATGCTCTTTGAAATACATTTCCACCTACTCAAATCAAATATTAATATTATCTATTTACTTTAGTCGAAACGTGTCAATAATATTTTATTTATTTTAGGATCATGATCATATGACAAGTTGCAACGTTCATGTTTTTGGTGATTTAATAGGATATCAAGTTCCTTTTTATTCGCTTCAACCTGTTATTGATTCGCACTTATTTTATTAATTATTATTTATTATTATATTATTTTATTGAATTTTGATATACATTTGACCGACACAAATGATACATTTCGTGTTTAGAATAAAATATGAAACTGGATATGTCACGCAGCAAAGAGACAAATATAAAACGTAATGATAATAATAAATGAAAAACATAATAAATATTAAATTATATCTGCACAACAGTGGACGTACTATCAAACTCAGCATGTGTTGAACACGCGGGGATCACAGCGATCGATACTGCTTAATAATGATTTTCAGTAACCGCTTGTTGAATTTTACATAAATGGTTAGTCTAAATATTACGACACGGACAATTTATCAGCATCTTAAAACAAATTTAATATATCCATTACGTTAGTCATAAAGAATTACAGTATATATTGACTCGTAATAAAATAAAAATGTATAAGCGTAGTGCAAGTACATTTTTTTGATATTATGAGTGAGCTTTTACTCCAAGAGATTTACTCCTTGAAATGATTAAATCCTAGAGTTTAACACAGTTACTAAAATTAGGGCAATTAAAGTCGAATTAACGTTATACACAAAGCCCGTACGGAACCAAAATTAGAATTTATAGACCTTGTACCGCATTGTACACATGGAATATGGAATGTTAATCATAAACTTTGCTTAACTATAGTCTTTGAAGATACAGATGCAAGCATTCGTCTTCGCAGCCTTTATATTACGAATTAAATATATTTAATATGACGAATTCACATCATGTCACCTGGAAAAATAATAATTATTTATGTACGACGTACATTAACACCAGCATAATGTGATATCAACGTGACGTACAGATTTAAACAATTATGTCAACTGAAATAATAGAATAGATTTTATAAATCCAAATAGTTCTTTGTTGGATGAAGGATCTTGATTAAATGGAGGTTTGTTTACACGTGTAATGTATATTATTCTAGAAAAAGATATATTTGTAAAAAAAAAAAATGATCTATTAATTTCCGTCGTACACTTCTACTAGCATTTAAATGGATGTAATAGCTAACTCGTTGGAACAGATTTAGTTAGCAGTATAATAGTTAACAAGCCAATATCAGATTCGCCGGGAGACGTAAACTAACACGTACGAGTGAGATCACATTCATTACAAACTAGAACTTTATCAGAGAACAACATAGCCAAGCTTAAAATTAGGATCAACGGTAGACATTCAATGGAAATGCAATTAATGATACTTGCTTTGGAATTTCAGTACACCGCGTCAGGTGTCTTTCAAAATATTTGCGTCCATATATAAAATAGAAATTTATTTAAAATTTTATTCGGTACTTATTATTTTATAGAATTTATTTGTATTAGGGTTGCATATAAAAATATAAGGTCGATTGAGTTTGAACTTTATACAATATAGCTTTATACTGGTTACTAGATGAACAATGTATCCTCGTATATCAAAGGGTATTACCAAGGCCGTGATATTATTTCCCTAGTGATATTACAATTGCACTGGCAGTCATTTTGTCAGTCGTCACGCCTCCAATTCATACATACATACTAACCGATTTCAGTTAAATTGTAATACCGATACATATTATTTGACATTATAAATAGCTCTAGTCAATTTATCAATAGTTGAAACACTAGAATATGAAAGGAGGCCTTGCGTTTTGATGAGTCGGCTCTTTGACAGTAACATTAATGCCATTAGAATGGACGTAATTAGTGACCGTTTCACATTTTAATCATTATCGCTAATATATCATGCATTATATATATATATAATACATGACATCTATTGCATTATGACTTAAAAGAATGACAATATCGTCTTTAGTACGCTTGAGTGAAGTAGATGGAGCGGCGGCGACTGGACTGGAGACAGCCGTCATTGAGAAAATAAAGGAATTATCAAAAATATAAAAAGATAATAAACGATTTCAAAAGAGTGAAATATTATTTGAGTTTCATACGATGTTTCGTCCATCTTATTACAAATCTGATAAGGAGGTCCTCATTTACCTTCGTTATAGTTTTTCAGAATAGTGATGATATCTGCGAATGTATTTTCCGTGTTCATAACAGCAAAATATACAAAAATCTACAATACTTACTGTACCAATGTTCCTTGTGAACATATTATTATTATTAATACACCAGTATAGTATTATAATATTGATTATTACTTTACCAACGAAATACCCTTTTGTTATCCGATTATTTAGTCTTGAAAGTCAATACTTTATTTTGGTTTGAATTATAGATTCGAACTATGAAATAAATACATTGTGTGTATAATATTATGTTAGAAATCAAATTATGGTTAGCTTTCTGTGATATTTGTTCAGGAACTAAATTTAGATAGTAATCATGTCGTTTTACATACTGATCAGAATTTTTCATCATATGACCACGTCGTAGACGATATTCAATTGCTAGGCACATTTGTCGATACTAGTATATCAGTACACATGCAGACTAATTTATAAAATTATTTTTACGCTATATTTAAAATAATACAAGAGCAACAACGAAAAGCAAGTATTTAAGTTCGGAAATAAAATTTATCAAACTTTTAACGTTTATTTTTGATTTAAAAAATATTATTCGAATACGAAAATTCATTTCAAATAATAAATCTTTGTCAAAGACGATATGAAATTTTCTGGAAATTATTCATCAACGTATTCAAAATACGTTGATGAATAATTTTAACACAATAAAATTAACAGGAATCGGACACAAAACATGTCCGGCTCTTTTGTAGTGTCACGGCTTAAAATTTGAACTCCAAATTAAAATCCGTTATCACTACGTTATAATAAAGTGACTGCATTAAAGATATATTTTAAAAGCAGTCCATTAGTATTCACGCTCGTCGGAGAGCGTACATTAAACAACTTTAGTTACTTTGTTGTACTCTGGTTTCCAATATACGGAAAACTCGATTTCCATACAAGACCAAAAACCACGGTATATTGATAAAGTGTTATAACACTTACTACTCAGGTAGTTTCTTTTTTGATATCCTATTTTATTAATATTCAAACCGACATTATTCTCTATGACGTTTTGTAAATCTGTGAATTGTGTAATTGAATATTTTATGTGATATATTATGTTGATTTTATGATATAATATTTTCACGTCACAAATTTATTGTTGCCAACCTAAATCTTTTTAATTTTATTATAATTTAAATAATTAAATTAATTCCAGTTTAATTGATTGCAATTAGAATTAGGTTTTATTGACCAATTCAGTTACAAAGTAAGGTGTGATAAAGGATGGTCGTTTCCATTGACGTATGACATTTTAACCATTTGTTACCTAAACTGTTGGCAATGTTGAAAACTGTGACGCTACGCCCCTTGTACCTGTAGTTATACTCAGGAGCATTCACCCACCAAACTGGAACAAAACAATATCAAATACTGCTGCTTAGCGGTAGAATACAGAACGAGTGAGTGGTACATACTCAGACAAGTTCGCATTGTGCCATACCACAAAAAAAAATGTTTTATAAAACATTGCCACTCTCCACTGCGAACTTTGGATTTTTGTCGTGCAGTGTCGGACGCCCGACAGTTCGAAAAAGCACCTCGACGAGGGCCGTTCAAGGCATGATACTGGTATAGTGATGGGAGTCTGAGACAGGGAGTTCGCATTAGGCAGCAATGTGTGCATATCAACCGCTACCTTATCCAACTAAGGCACATCTGTCTTATGAGACGCTATCTGAAGACCCAACTCGCAGATCTTACCAATGTTCACCCCAAGCTCGGCGAGCTCTTTGGTTCTCTCGAAACTCTCTCCAGATGCCAGTACCAACGTGTCGCATTATAACCGACACTAACACTTTCAGGGAGAGTTACAGGAGAACTGCGTCGTACGACGTGATGGAGGGACGCGGAGGCTCCCAACACACCTCTCTGGGTCTTCGTACCGTCTTATTCCATGTACCGAGACATATGTATAGCGACCGGAATCGGAGGTTTTTGTCAAAGGTCGAACGGCCCTGTCGGAAACTGAACTGGCATTCAGCTAGGCTAGCTGGGCCAGACAGATTTCCGCAAGGCTTGTGGACTGCTCCGCAACGATTGTATTAAGGTTTAATAACTGCAGCCACAACAACTTACGTTAGCTAATAACTACAATTTTATAAGTAAAACATAAAAATATATATCAACTATATATTTAAATATTCAAAAGTTCGATACAATCTACAAATCGTTAAATACTAGTTAAAGCAAACCAAGACACTTAGTTAATATTAGTTTACAAAAGTGCTGCATCTGAATTTTAAAAGATTTTTAGCATTTCAATTTTAGAGTTGCAATTATATTATTAAATTTATCTGTTTACCATTTACGCATTTTAGGTTAGATTAAAAATTTAAAAGTCTAAGTCCGAATTTATTTAAAACGCTTTCGTAACTGTTAAACACATCGCTTAAAAATACACAAGCATACTGTGGTAGATATACATAAAGATCGCAAAAAAGCTGCAAATTAGCCTTAAAAACTATTTTATCCGCATGAAGTGTAAATAATTCGTTGAGACATAAAATTCTAAATAACTAAACATAGTCATATACTTGAAAGAGTAATTTTTTGCTAAATAACATTGATTGAGAAATTATCAACGTTATCCTTTCATAGAGAAAATTGGAAAGTCATCTACTTATATTCTTTGTACACTTTCAGTTGTCAAAGTTCCTTGAGCTTATAATTGTCTCGGAAGAAGTCGAAGTACAATTTGCTAGCACAGTGCTCACAATGTAATTGTCGTCCCTCAACATTGTTATTTTTTTGTGATTTCTTGTTTAGAGGTAAAGTTGATTTAAAAAATAAATTCAAGAATTTAATACGGCTGGATGAATATATCATTTCCATTACGTTCAATTTTATTTTATTTTTAGCTTTTCCAATCTGTCTACCTACGCAAGTTCAGCGCACAATATTCTGCGAATGTCGTATATAATAGAGATGACATATAGGAGATTAATTGGTTTGATATTTTGATGCATTTATTAATCACTAATGGTAGCCCGCGGCTTGACTCGCGTTCTAGTAGTTTGTTGTTAGGTGTTAGGTATATAGAGTAACTTGCCTTGGGGTTAAATATTACTTCATGTTAATTTTAATCAAATTCATCTATGGACCATGTATGACAAAACATAATAGCTATCATAACAGCTAAATTACCAAAACAATTGCACAAATATCATTAATAAAAAAATATGCAACCTGTCCGACCTAAAAACAACAAAATACTATTGTAAGCAGCGAGCATCGTATGTTAAGGCAAATAAAAAGGCTGATTTTTGGATATGTTGTAAGAAAAGTTTATTTGCAATATTCGATCTCAATTTTCTATATACTATGTTCGCCGCCACCTTGAAAAAAGTATGGAATATCGTTTTTTTTGCGATATCTCGGCTGAGCGTCGTGATACGAGAATTATCATAATACACTTTATTGTTGTTTCATTTTCGCTCTACAATTAAATTTCTATACAATTTTAACCTATCGTTAATGGTCATTGAGATACCGAGCGCGAATGTGATGATAATTTTGCTCTTTTGATCTTGGAGCGCATTCAGCATGTGCCTGATCTCTCGAATTAGATCGGCTTGGCGGCTCGAATTTTACAAAAATCCTCGAAGAAGGGTTGGCGGCGGACAAGTCAAGGAATTGAACCAATTAGCAACAAAGAGGAACCCGCGCAACCCGTCTTCTTGAAGTTCATATCGTGCAAATGCAAAGGGAAATGCAAATCTGTTTCATGTCTGCTTCACGAAAAGATGAATGTGAATAAGGAATTGAAAAAAAAAAACAAGAATTGTTCGTTGTAGGATCCCTATACTATCAGAAAACCCATTATGTAGGGAATATTATTGAAACTTGCGTTAGTGGGTCTATTAAAGGGGATTTTATTTGGTCTGTTGCAACTACGAATATTAAACAGCAATTTCACATGTTCGGTATTTTTAACTAGGAATTGATAAACATTTGTCTTTAAATACTAGTGTTGAATAGTGTTATCTCTGGGATCCGTAGTAACTGATCAAAATAACGCAGGCAAAATACTTAGTATTCATATTAGGTGAACATATCAAAATTAGTTTTATTCAATATCCGGAGTGCGCTTCTTTAAGAATTCACTTCCTATCTTACTCGGGGTATTAGGACAACTAACTATGTAATTGTTATTGTCTATGACGCACATTACATTTCACGTTCTTTTTCTGCGATGAGTATTGAGTTTATTCCTACAGAATACAACAGCAATGTTATTTTGTCAGTACTCACTTCGTAGATCACTCGTTATATGTCGGTTTTCAATATTTAACTTATTGTGACATATCACAAACCTATTCGAGCTCGTTTGAGTTTGCTTTTAAAAAATCCCGGCTATTACGTATATTTTCTCTATAAGGCTTAACGCCGATTTCTGATAATGAAATTTAAAACGCTAAAAGAATAATCTTTATCTCATTCATATTTGTAACTTTAAAAATGAATATACATACAATTTTTTCTAATTCCACCCTCATGATACATGAAATTCGAAAACACTATTCTGCCTGTTTTAACTCTTAAGTCGAAACAAGAATACCGAATTTCATATATATAATTTCAAAAAAGAACAGACATTAAAAACTTATTTGTTATTCGTTCATAAGAAATACCTCTACAATATTTAATATACATATGTACATAAATTTAATATATAAATAATGTTTACCAGATTTTTTCGTAGACTTTATCAACTATACGTATGAAATATGATGTATGAGGAGAAAATAAACAACCTGCCCATGGGATACAAAAGCCCACCTTAAAAGTTAGTTCAGTAACATTAACCTATTCGACTGCCTCGGGTTCTCTAGAGACGCAAGAATAACACAAGATGGTTGAGTTAGACGGAAAATCGGCCCTGTTACAATGAGATCTTTGTTGATTTACCTCTGCGGAAACAAAAAAGGGTACCTCCCTATTGTGGGGGTTTTGTTTAATTAAGCGACATCGCTAAATGAAACTGTTGCCTTGAATGAAAAAAGCGTAGTAATGCTCTATTAGTTTACACTGACATTTTAACTTTCAAAACAAACTTGCTTATATAGATATATTATATAGGCCACTGGATGGTTAGAGATTACCCCCATAGATTTTTCGCTCTAAGAAATATTAACCAATCCTCATATCACCAAGCGTTATCAACCCTGGGAACTAAAGGTTTCTGTCCCTTGTGCTTGCAGTATATTGTATTCTTTTATTTCTATATTTTATTTCTAATAGTTTTTCAAACCATTTTTAAATTAGTTTTTAAAAAAAGGTTTTAGTCTTATTCATATTAGATTGATATTATATTGCAATAACTGAAAGGTTAATGGGATGGTATAACTACACTAGAAAAAAATTACTTGAGCAAATTAGCTTATGTCAAACTTTTTTTATATAGTATAAATTTAAAGTTTAAAAAATTTATTAAAAGTAAAATTTGTTTTGTTAATAGTATCTTAAAAAAATCATAAAAACTTTCAGCATACAAAAAAAATAGTATTAATAATTGACATAAATTAATATTCTTTATTCAAATATTATTTGAATAAACGTATTTCATTAAACGTCAACTTACTTAGAATAAAAGTACAGAAGACAGAAGTTTATTTATTTATTTCTGTATTAAAAGCAAACCGTAAGTTATATAATACATAATATTATAAAAGATTAAACATAAATACGTATAAAAAATAAATATATGTCACATTCTCTTAATCATCATTAAAACAGGTATGACATATTGCTTAATAATTTGGTTGCCTTCTATGATATGAATTTTTAGATTTCAGAATGGGTTGCATGTTGAGAAGCGATCCAATGACATTTTGCGACATCTATCTACAACCCGAAACAGCTTTCGAAATAGTGGGACATTTGGGTGAAATGGGATGTGCTCAGTTTGTGGATGTAAGTTAATTATACTTTTACATATTTACTAAAGATCACAATTTATTTGAAAAAGTAAAATGATTCGTTGTGGGGCTAAGACATCCTCTGCTTTTAACGAGAAGTTTTGGAGGTTATTTAATCACGCTGTACCAATGTTGTCTAGTAGAAACATGTTAGTTTCCTTACGGTGCGTTGTTTCGCCACGAAGAACGAGATTAATTACTAACAGAAAATAAGTATACGAAAATCGTCGTTTCTTCTTGAGTTCGAAATCGAATTATTCGATTAAAATTGACGGGTTACCTTGGCTCTCATAATTAATAGTATGGACGATTTATTCATTAAATGGTCAGGATCAAAACCTTGAGGAACGTATCCGAAACATATATTCGTATAACTGTATCCTGATTTTCAAGATGCCTGAGTCAATGTCAGTACAGGCCGTAGGAACGTAACAGTTTATTCTTCCTAAAAAGATTTCCCGGTGCCAGCTTAAAGAATGGTTACCATTTGTCCAAATGGTAACCATTCATAATGACCATCAGGCGTACTTATAACTTCTCATTACTTTTCTTTAAATAAACCTCAATACAACAAACAAAGATATAATTGCTTTTGGTATTTTTTTAGGGTGTCTATTAAATATTCTATCGTGTTTGAGCTTTTAAATGCAAGCCATCGTTAATTCTGAACGTCTTTTGTTCTACAATAAAAAAGCCCATTCGGGATGTGTGCGTACAAATAAATGTACGCGTAAAACACGCCCAGCTTTGGTTAACATTTCATTTGCTCGTCGGCGGTTTTAAACAACTGTTAGTTTTTTGTCCGTCCGATTTTTCAAGGATACTTAATTTCGCACCCGTATTGAGTTTAGAATTTTTATGTGGTTATTCAGAAAGTCTATATTTGTGTTTGTATGATGTACGCGTATGTTTGTTAAATAAAATTACTTGATTTATTTTTTTAAATATCGAATCAGTTTACTAGTGATAGAAAATAGTATTCTATTTCGATTGATCAGTTGGTATTGTTATATGCAATTTGAACTTGAAATCAGATTTTAAAACTGTTTTGAATTTAGAAATAGCAAAATACAATAATTCGAATAGCAGGATATATCTAAAATATATTTTTTATAATTCCCAGAAATATGCACTATTTTGTTCGTCTAGTAATTACTGTATCAGTAATACAATCGATTGTCATATATTAATGTAATGTAATATATATTTTAATAATAGATAATATTTTAACGAAGAAATTGTAAAATCTAAATGGTCGGCGGTCTGTCCTTTTATACACATCAAAATTAAGTCATTTAAAAAAATACGTACAAGATGACAAGCAGAACTAATTTTGGATCTTTATTGGTCAAAGCTCGATTTACCGAAGCCAGAGGCGCGAATACGGCGGGTGCCATGGAGAGTTCATGCCACACGCTATTAAGTGTCATGTATATTACGCGCATATCCTAGCCACGGCTTTCCCATATTACATTGGTAATAAATTGCAAAAATGTATTCCGATATTGACGCTCTAACCAATTCGATTTAGTTTTTTTCAAAGCGCTTTGAAAGGGCACGTTTAATAACCTAACCCAGTTACCGTACAGGCTCGTTCCTATATCACTCACAAAGGAAATCTTCCTAAAAGAGTCGACCATGTAATGTATCCACACATCGTATAGGTACTTGCTAGCTTTATTTTTTGTTTTTGGAAGCAGACAAGCAAATATGCCGTTTGGAGTTATGTGGTCACCTTCACCTTGTAAGTCCATACAATGAAGTAGTTTCACCATAGGGTTACGTTAAATCCCTAGTAGTCATTTCAAACTAGAGTTACACCATGAGTTTTCATGTTTGGGCGTGTGAGATGCTTTTAAGTGGATGACACCTCGTAAAATTTTATTGTAAAACATCATAACTTTTTTATAATCAAATAAATTGTTTAAATAAAACTTTCTGCATAGTTTTTAATGATAAAGGGCCACACCGCAGAGGGACATCGACTGCACGACACCGTTAAAGCGGCAATGCACTTACTCACTCTGTCCATAGAAACTGCTACCTTTTCAATACGGTAAACTAGACATTCGTAGTGCTCTTCGAAGCCCCAGTACGGTCCAGGGTAAGGCGTATGCATGTCATGTATTTGCCCACCGTTTAACACAAAGCGAATTTGCAAGTCGGGTGGTTCCCTTCCGCAGTTCGTGGAACGATAGCTCTTCCGTCTTCCCCTTCTCTTTTGCCATTGATTATGTTCATCCCGAGATTGGTGAGAACTTGAGCACTGAGCTCTCTCGAAACTTTCTCCCAATATCAGCACCAACGTGTCGTACGTTTCGCGTACTAAATGACGCTGAGCTTGTACATCGCAGTATAACTTTCTTAAAGTCCTATCCTACTAGTGTGATACTTTAACCTTAGTCTTGGACACTTAAGGAATATATATATATATTTTATTTTTTAAGGAATATATATATATATGTCGGAGAAGCAGGATGCCGAACAGTTGTGTTCGGGATTGATCCGACATTTGGAAGACTATGTGGGCGTGCAATGGAGATATTCACAAAATAAAACGTATTTAATATCGTCTAATCATTGTATTCATTGATTCAATAATCGTACACCACAATAATATCAAAGGATTACAATAATTCATCTCGATTAAGAGCAAATGGGTTTGCAAGCAACCATCGCATTCGAGAAGCTTGTCAAAACATAACGACTCGCGTTGCCATGACGCTTACAACTCCATTCGGGGTGACCCGCTCTTATAAGTAAATCAGCCATCAAACATTATTGCCAACTACTCGATTCATTAATTATCCAAATTAACAACTAAAGTAACTACGCTCCGATACGGCCATCCTGAACTATCACACGTCCTCGTGTGTCTCGTTGCTGTAAACCTCCTCGTCTGTAAACAATGAAACAACAAATGTACACATCATAACACGCTTGGCCATTCTGACCACCACACGATGAATATTATAACCGTCCATGCTATCTCAATAGCATAATATTCTCTAGCAGCATAACTTTACAAGGTAAGCGACCAGCAAGACCACCAAGGTCTATTTACGCCACTAAGTCAATCTCTTGCCACCAAGGCTGTCATTTGCCACCAAGGCTGTCATTTGCCACCAAGGCCAATTTTGCCAAGTCAATCACTTGCCACCAAGGCCATCATTTGCCACCAAGGCCAATTTTGTCACCAAGTCAATCTCTAGTAGGGTCACTATGCTACGCTTTCTCTTACCAAGTAATTTGTTAACACCGAAATCAAAACAAAATGAAAACTGCCCACCGTTTTTAATAGAAAATAGACCTAGAGCTGGCTTCATGGTGCAGATATCCACTCGACATTTCATAACCGGCTCGCTTGTTTTGTTTTCCCTTCTTCGCACAACGCGTCGATATGTGGCTTCGCTCGCCGCAGGAAAAACACGTCAGCGGGGATGTTTTCTTCGAGACGTCCATTAAATTTCTTGCTTGCTTGAGCTTTGGCGTTGTTAACTTGCTGAGTGAGCCTTCGTGGTCTGATATGTGTTCTGATCCCACTTCTGATGTCGGAGATGCAGGATGCCGAACAGTTGTGTTCGGGATTGATCCGACATTTGGAAGACTATGTGGGCGTGCAATGGAGATATTCACAAAATAAAACGTATTTAATATCGTCTAATCATTGTATTCATTGATTCAATAATCGTACACCACAATAATATCAAAGGATTACAATAATTCATCTCGATTAAGAGCAAATGGGTTTGCAAGCAACCATCGCATTCGAGAAGCTTGTCAAAACATAACGACTCGCGTTGCCATGACGCTTACAACTCCATTCGGGGTGACCCGCTCTTATAAGTAAATCAGCCATCAAACATTATTGCCAACTACTCGATTCATTAATTATCCAAATTAACAACTAAAGTAACTACGCTCCGATATATATATATATATTCCTTAAAAAAATAAAGCTTATAATGTATTTAGTAGCATTTGAAGTTCCAAAACTACAAAACGTTATATTGAAAGTAAAAAAATCAATATATTTTTATGCTGAGTGTTATGAGAAAGATAAAGGACGATTTATTCATTGGAAGTTCGGCTCTGTAGATGTATCGATAGTTAGGACAATTTGCTTTGAAGGCAATTGCTAGTTGAATGTGTTCTTATAAATTCGAAAGTTTGGGTCGGTGTTTGTTACTCAATTCATCACAATTCATTTACTTATTTATATATATTTCAAATATTATAAAGTTTAATCCATATTAAAATATTAACATATATTTACAGATTTTAAGTTTATGATACTTATTGAAAGTTTTTCAAATCCGTAGACCAATAGTTCATAGACATCATCATACATTTTATATTCGTCGCAGAAAATTTTTGCTTCAAGATTACTATTTTCTTTGTAATAAATTAAATTTTTATTCTAATTCGCGGAAAGTTTATTTCGATCGTTTGCCCTAATTGCGATAATTTCTAAGAATTTGTTGAGATTTTAATATTTTCACGTTACGAATGTCTAAGTTCGTCATGTCACAGAGTTTGAAAGCATAATTATTTGTTATGTTCGAAAGAATCAGTACCTACCTGTCGGATTTTATTTTTTACGCTACGAAATAAAAGTATATAGTGTAAATAATGACTACGGTAATAACGATCCAGTACAACATTTCTGTTACCATTGTTTAATAAAATCATATGAATAATTGAGTTTGTTCATATTCGTTCTAAAATAATCACCGTGTCTGTTTTTACTGGGTACTTATTGTTGACAATCGATAACATCCTTTATTATAATACTAATCTGTTATATTAAGAGAAGCTATATTTATTTATTTTTAAAATCCAGCATATAACAATTACTATTAATACGAATGTATTTTTACAAAGCTAAATTTATCTCTGTTACTTTTATTTATAGATGACACCGGATGTTAAACCGTTTCAAAGAAACTTTGTTACTGAACTGTGCCGATGCGTTGAGATGGAACGCAAGCTCCTATACATGGAAGGGGAGATGTTAAGAGACAAGATCAATGTTATTGAATACAATACTTTGGCTCCAAAGGCAATACCACTTCATGAAATGGCCCCCCTAGAGGTGAGATATATTAGATATATTATATTTGTTCGCTCTGAAATATCCACTTAATAAATACAAGTCAAAGAAGTTTGTTAAAAGATAATTTTGTTTTTTCTTCTTAGAATATACTTGAAAAATGGGAAAACGATGTTTTAAGTATGTCGGAGAATCAGACCACTCTGTTAAAAAATTACTTAGAACTGACGGAAATGAGTTACGTTTTAAATCACATTGGTCCGATGCTGGGCGAATCAGATATCACAGAGGAATCTATATTTGGCAGGTATTTTATCAATATGTGATACAAGAACGTGAAATTCATGCTTGACACGTTAAAAGTCTAAATTTAAAGCAAGTAAAACTGTAAATCGGATCTTTTTATATATTCAAACCTTTACAATCAATATAGCTATGGTATAAAAGCGAATGTTGCCACAACCTCTGCCTCAGAGCATCGTACAAGTAAAATAATAGTTGATTTATTGTTTATGAATATTTTTGCTAACTTTTGAAATGCATTGTCGAGATTGCTTTTTTAATTCTAGGTCTGCTGGCGGTGACACGGGCTTACTTGGCCGACTGTTTGTCATAACAGGCGTTGTTAAGCGTAGCCGAAGTTTTCCCTTTGAAATGATGCTGTGGAGAGTGTCTCACGGAAACATCTATTATAGGCGAGCGACACAGGACGCTATACTACAAGATCCGCAAACAGTAAGAAGTTTAAATTACACATATGCATGTAAGAATAGTATTCACAGGGACTTAATTTTAAGCGTTCATCAATTACGTAATTAAAAACTTAAGATTCATTATGAATATGTGCTGTTTATATTCATAGATGCGTTCTACAGAAAATCGTATTATTTGAACTTAAATTCATGTCATGTATTGTGAAACCGTATTTACTTCTGAAACTGTCTCCTAAGACATTTGTGTAATTTATAAAAAAATAAATAAATAAAAATAAACAATAAAACAAAATGATATCTTACAAAGTAAGATTATTCTATAACAACGATTGCCTTGGATGAACTCACATCCTATTCGAGGTGAGTATGGTTCTTGTATTTGAAGTTTATGAGGAAATATTAAAGCAAAGTCAAACGAGAAAAGTGACGTGTACAG
This sequence comes from Vanessa atalanta, assembly GCF_905147765.1. Classification (NCBI taxonomy): domain Eukaryota; kingdom Metazoa; phylum Arthropoda; class Insecta; order Lepidoptera; family Nymphalidae; genus Vanessa; species Vanessa atalanta. The sequence continues at coordinate 10,831,901 of NC_061902.1, read as the reverse complement.
GGTCACAGTCTATAAAGCAATTACACGATGCCTCCATTGAAATTCAATTTTGCATAAATTGAACGTTGTGTACCTGCGACATAACGCATTTATGCCATTAATAACTTTGTGTTGCTCAAAATTAAAAATAAATTTAAGCTAAATCATATCTAATATTTACTTATACGTGTACCTTGTCAGAACATCTGTCAACAACCACCTTTCCCGTACCGATAATAATAATTTGTCATTATTGCAAGATATTGTATTTTATTCGTTTGCTTTGAAAAACTTTTATTCCTATTGGTTTCAAGTTGTCATATATGAATATCCCTTTTGTAGGCGATACTCAGTAATGTCTATATTCATAATGTTTCCGATTTTCCGCTTCTGATATAGAGCGAAACGTTTTTGATGGCATTTGAAACTTATCAAATAAGCTCGTTCCTAGTATGCGCATAGCTGAGTTACTGGTATATAATATTCAATATTTGCAGAGAGTTGAATAACATTGGTTATGGATTTGGCTTTACCGGCTTTAATAGTTATCTCGTGCTAGGAAATTACATATAAGTAATATTTTACTATATTTTTTTTTAATTAAAAGATAATTTACACTTTTCACACAGAATGCAGACTATATATCGAGCCAAAATGCAAATCCAGTATACGCAAAATTAAACAGTAGAATCCGCTTATAATGACTTCGCCTATATTGACCAACCGTTTATTGTGACGTACTTACACCATGAAGTTTGGTTCTCATATAAAATTATTTGTTAAAAAGTCGTGTATATATATTTGTGTATTTTTTTTATAATTCGAAATAATCTTTTGGTAAATTTATTTGTAAGTTAAATGGAATTTCGTGTTTTTCTCTTTCTTAAAAAAAATGTCTAAAATTTTCAATTGCATTTATTGTCATAAAAATTAGAAAAGCTTCATCTTTATTTTTACATTTAAATGCAATTTAACGAATACTTCATTCTTGTTGATGTCAGGCATTTTTTTCGGATCTTTGCGCTTTGCGCTTGGGATTGTTTGTTATTAGTGACGCCCGTGCTAACACTATTTCTTAGAGCCAGATGACTAACATAAGAAAAAAAAAAAATCAATTACAATGTATATTTTCATGAACTCAGATAATTTAACGTGGACGGGTGTGCTTTCGTGTATGATTAGATCTATATAATCTAATGGGCTTGTAATGAAGTATTTTTGTTTAATAAATAATATTTCATTAATTTCACCAGGGGCAGGATATTCGGAAGGTGGCATTTTTAGCAATCTGTCAAGGGGAACAGATTAGCGCTCGACTTGAGAAAGTTTGCAGTGGTTTTCATGTCAATCTATATTCTTGTCCGCAAAATTATAACGAGCGAATGGACATGATGGTACAGTTAGACTTGAGGATTGATGATTTGGAAAGGGTTAGTTAATCTTATATTGTAAGTATTCCCTGCCTATCATAGTTAAAATATTAGTAGTAGGTCGCCCACAATCTCGAATTCGAAACCAATGACATGTTTTATTTTGATTTAATTTCATTGTAAACTGCAAGTCGCTCATATACAATTGGCACCAAATTGATGAAACTTCATTTTAATGAAATTTTTAATGTCAAATTGTATATAATACTCTTTATTGCACTGAGAAATTTTACATGGTAATTTTACTCATGAAATTATTGTTCACAATGTCGGGCTTATTTCTAAAAGAAATTTCTTCCAGCCAACCCACAGCTGTAAGAGATAGTGTTATGTAGCAGGTATAAGTAGTGCAACATTAGATACTCTTACTAATAATATATAAAATAATATATACATTAGTTAAGTTATAATTGGGGTCTGCCGATAACAATTTACTTTAATTTTGTTTAAGTTTTTAATTTCTTTTCTTATACTCAACCGGCCAGTAATTTATTCCGCTCTAAAATTAATTCGTTTTTATTTTATAACAATTTAGGAAATTGTAATCACGAATCTCTCCTCCTCTTTATTTTACTGCACATCTACAGTGCAGATATTGTCCCATAAAAACTGGAACAAAAATCGGTCTACGCTATTGATATATAAGACTAACTTTATATTTTTAATATTTAATTATCGTCATCTGTCCAATTTTAACACCTCTTACGAGTAGCTGAAGGATGTCGATTACAGTTCACAAAAATCTGCAACATGGAAGACAAAGTTGAACAGCAAAGATGAACAGCAAGGAAAGTTGACAAGCAATATGCTTATTTATTTTAAACAAATCAATTATTATTGAACGAAGTTCATTAATTATTTATAGCCTTTTTGCTATTTGCTAATATACTCGATTTAACTTTCATGTTAAATAGACATCGGGGTAACCGTCTACCGTCAGTATGTACCGCCCATTACATACATACATATATATTTGTAATTAAACACTCCGAGGCCACCATCAAACCGTTTTTATATCATATTATATTTTATTCGAGGTAAACCTCGACCTTTTTTATACAGTTCTTTTATATGACAGCCCACCATACCATCACATTGCCCCCATTTTCCAGAATAATCAATCATAGCTAGCAGCCTTGAGCATCATATGCCCAGCTGCTGCTATCATTTCTATTTATGTAATTCATATAAACCGCCGCCAAATACCGTACTAAGCAGATGCCTGATACTGATATCTCTATATATGCATCGCGACGATTATGACATTCGGCTCGGGGTAAACGGAAATCTCTAAAATTTTGTATGGAAAAAAAACTGGCGCCGAGATTTTTACCCCAAAAGTGGCATGTCTTTTACTTAAGCAAAACACGTAACATTTCCTTCATCACACGAACATTTTCACCAAAAAGTATATTTAATGTAACATCATTCCTTTTATTATCCTTTTTTATTCCATGTATATATATACATTTCTTATGTAATCTAAAGAATGTTTATGTATCTATGTTTTATGTTTGTATATATGTATGTATTTATATCACTACAATGTATAAAATAAAATCGTTTCTCGACACACAAAATGAAACACTGATAATTTTAGAGGTGTCTAATGTAATGTCGTAAATAAACACTATTTTTGCTCTTACGTTGCAAACGCTGACTGAATCCTTCGAGAAAGAGCAATATATATGTACAATTTAAAAAGTGCAATAATAATGTGCAAATAGTATTGTACAACTTAAAAAGGTCTACATAAAGTCTGCCATGGTATATGTCTATCTCACAATAAACATTTTTTATACTTCTCTTTTTACGAGAAATTATGACCTATTTAACAAGCGATTTTAAGCTATACAGTATTAATCCTTGTCCAATTGAGAAGTTTAAATAAAATGTGAATTTAATATAGATCAATAAGACCTTTTACTGCAAGTTAAATAAGTAAATATTTTCGAACATATAACAGATTTAAAATGCAGGGACATAGCGGGTGGTATTTTCTAATGACAAGCTGCGAATGATGTACATAAAGACATACTGTAGTATATTTAGTATCAGAATTGCACCCATGCGAAGCCAGGGCGGGTCGCTATTATGTACATATATGTGTATGTATGTATTTATACGTACATACATGTACAAATTTACCAATTTTGATTTAATTTTAATATATGCCCAATTAAGGGTCCCCGGACGGCCTATATCGGTATCCCCGGACGGTAGGTGTCACTGCGACAGTATTTAAAAGATTAATCCGTTACAGCATCAATTAAGAAGTTTCAAGAAAACACAAGGATGATAATTTGAGTTGGAATCCTGAATTTTCGATTTTGTGATAATATTGAACGTAATGAAAGAAAAATCATGAATAAACAAAAAGAAAAAATTTTTTGAACACTATGATCATGACTTTTCCTTTTTTAGCTTAGATTAGGACAGAAGATCTATTTCAAGCTGCTTCCAGTTCTTAAGCTTTTAAAACAACAGGCTTTCGTCAAATTTTAAAAAAAGCTTATTTAGATACAGTTTCGTTGAATTTCATAAAACCTTAAACATTACAAATGGAAATATTTTCATCACTATCTTTACTAGTATTATCAACTTTAAAATGTCTTTGTTGGTTTGTCCTTTTTTCAACTAGAGACGGATCGACTTGACATTCAACATTTTATGGGTCGCGAAGAGTGACATACTTTATGTCACTAAAAAATGCACGAGAGCGAGGCTTGAATAGTTCAGGCCTTAAAATAAATAACTATATCGATTTAACAATTTATTTTAAATTTAGACAGTCCAGAATACATGTATATATATATGTCTTTATTTAAGATGTAGATCGACGAAGCAAAACGATTCTATTCATTACTCGTCATAAAGAGGGAATATGAAAAAGATTTTTTGACAGTTCTACTTCTTAATTAGTTCATTAAAAGTCTAACGTACCAGCAGTCGGGAGAAATGTTAATAATAATTTTGCTTTTCAAAGTACTTAGTTATTTATTTCTTCACATTAGTATTTTTTTTTTCTGACAGATATTTGAGACTGTGATTATATAATATTTTTAATTACAGGTTATGAGCAAATCTAAATACTATCGATGTAAAGCACTCCGAGCTGTTAGCAAGCAATGGGAGACGTGGATGGTTCAAATAAGGAAGTCTAAAGCAATCTACCATACGATGAATATGTTCACTTTGGATATAACAAGAAAATGCCTTATTGGTCAGTGTTGGGTGCCAGATCTGGATCTCCCAAAAGTTGAGGACGTTTTAGCACGAGTTTCGGTAATTATTATCTACAATGGTGTTCACCAGTGGTCGAAACTATACCATAGTATACTACATAGTGGTTGATGACACGCTCGCTGTCGGTTAAATGGCGCCCTTTTATTACTATTATTATTATTTAATATTGAAATATATTTTGGTATCGATTAACGTAATAGGACTTGTTCAGATATAGATTTTATGTTTTTGTTACAAGGATTTATTTTCGTTTTTGCTTTAGGTGAGAGCTGGGACGAATGTTGAATCATTTTTATTGAAATCTGACGATGCTGACGAACCACCTACATTTCATCGCACAAATAAATTTACAAAAGGTTTTCAAGCTCTTATTAACGCTTACGGTGACTCGTCATATAGAGAATTGAACCCAGGTAACTAACAGCGAAAGTAATAACTGAGCATATAGTTTTTTCCGACTAATAATTCTAAGAAATAAAATGTGATCATTTTTGAAAACCTATGTACATAAATTATATATGATATGAAATTATATATTCACTCTTATTTTGAATAACGGCCACAAGATCTTTATGCATGAACCCAATTCGTTTGCAGTGATCTGTAAGAGTTCAGTTTTCGATCAATTTTCGAATAGGCGTAATCGGAAAATGTTTGCAGGCTAAGAAATATTTCTTAGCGCAGTCCTACGCTGAGAGCATTTGCCTGCAATGTAATAATCTAAGATTCGATTTAGAGCTTTACGTTACAGTACTGCCTCACTGAATGACGTCAATGAAATCAATGTGAATGAATCATTTTCCTGTAAGATAACAATTTAAGATTCGATTTTAAGCATTCGCCTGCAGTTGAGTCCGTTATTTTACACAATGTCGGACAAATTGTATCATTATAGGTCGCTCATTTTATTGCTCAGTTTTTCTCACTTACTGATATAATGATCGAGTCGGAACTTACAATACATACGACTGCTCCCGTTGAAATTTAATTACGTTGTGTTAAAGAAAAGCAAAGTACACTCGCATTCAATATGTGATGATAATAGGTCGTTATGGGTGGTCAACTAACGAGTTGCCCAGTGCCTGCTGAATATTGCAGACCAATTAACAGTAATGTAGTGAGACACATGATACTACTACCATATTATGGTCTGTGTATCGCGTTTTGATAATCCACCACAAATACGATTTACCCGTTTGAGGAAATGAAAAGTATTTTTTTAAAGAAAAACTGTAGACGTTATTCAAATCAGAATTTAACTCATCTTCTTTGCAAACATAATTCGAGCAATTCTATGTGAATATGTTTTAAGTGAATCTTAAACGTTTCTGCAAACTCGTAAACGTGAAGTTTCCATTACGTATTGCTTTTTCATGATTTAGAATTGCTCTTCCGATGGAGCATGGAGCGCGGATGCTAGATATTAGTAAGATTTCAATTTATAGATTCAAAGTTGGGATAATTTCACGAAAAAAATCAGTCTGCAAGCTGGGCTGTCTCAATGTTATACCTCTTCCACAGCGTCAATTTTGATGTATCTCCTATGATTTAGAGTTAGGCACATAGAAGCGTACAAAAACAGTTTTATGTATAAAACACCGACAGAGTTCAATAATTTTGTACAAAATATTTACAAAAATACGTATGCAGATCTTTATCGCTATCTCTATTTGTGAAAACCTTATCAAAATCCGTTATGTATAAAATAAGAGAGCGTAATAGAAAGATTAGAAAAGCGACTTTATTTATAGATAATATATGAAATCATTTGATCCTACACATAAAATTATATTACACAAAATCTGTGATTGGGGTACGATACTTACCCAGAAATTTGTATGCGGTTTGACGTAGACCCGTGTCGTAGGCAATAGCGTGAACGCGTAATGCAAATTTAAACGTAGTACATTGTCAATGAAGGCGCTTCTCCTTTAATTTACTCTGTTGGCCGTAGGCAGTGTAGTGTTCCTTTGTTACGCTTGGCGATGTTGCTGCAGTTAGAATTTTTAGTCAAGAAGTTATCTTTTTGTTTGTAATAAAATAATGTTACTATTGTGATTAATTTATAACAAAAACATATTATATTTTTCATTGCAAGTTCTCAATAGCAATGTTCTTAATGAGATAATTTATTTTTAAATAGCGCTAGTGAATGATGCAAGTTTGTATCTTTTTGTTTTTAAATTCGTACTGACTCTTTTTTACAGTTTTCGATGGCTTACATATTCAATAAAAGAACCATTAGATAATAGTGTGTCGTTGGACGTTATTTTTGTTGATAATGACAAAATAATTATGATATAAAATATATCATTATTATATTTTTGTTTTTTAACTAATAAATAAACGTATGTGTATTGAAGGCTGATTTGTTATGAGTTTAATATTTTATTAATCAATAGATAAATGAAAATCTTGCACTAATTTTATACTTAAAAATGTACGACGATGGTTTTTCAAAGTAAAGTTGTAATATAAATTAAATGATATAAGCATTTTATTATATCCAAATAAGAACTTCTCGAAGTAGTTTCGCTTCGTATTCACAAATATATTAAATTACAGTCAACGATAGAGCAACAAAATTGTTTACCGATGAAATGAAATATTCCGGCTCGATTTAACATAACCTTTAATAGGAATGCAACGAGTTTGTGATTGGCTCTAACTGCGGTGCTTCAGCCTCGTTTAGACGGAAGGGTTATCATACCTACTTTAAGTCTGTCCCTAAAACTACTAGAAAAGGTTTTTGTATTCTTTTATTATTTGAATCTTTAACTTCGCGATATTTTATCTCCTTTGTTTAATAGCCTAAAAATATTCAATAATACGTACATAAATTCAATTCTCATTGATAATAATTCCACAATCACTAAAATTATACAATCAGGTGATATAATAAAGAGTAAATATTAAAAAAATATATAATTAAGAATCAAATATATAAGTACGGCATATATTGACATAGTTAACGCAAGCAAGTAGGAATATTACTACAGTGGTAAATGTATAACATATTAAATATTTAGATAGATCGGTGTAGATCTATTCATTCATGAATGCGTTCATTAGTATTGAGTGACACTCGTGCGTCAATACGTCTTGAGTGCGTGAGAAGATTAACATGAGTAACAAGAGCAAACACAGCAAATAAATACACATAAGATTATATAATTGCCTTTGTTTTTAAGTTTTACGTTTACTTAACCACTATATTTTTTAATCTATACATAATTGAAAAATTGATACTGAAGTATATTTATCTCTTTTTCTCTTTCTCTTCAAATAAAATATAAATATGTCTTAAAAGATTTTATTATAATGTTGGCAGCTATTTTATAAAAAAATATTGTTCAAAAATATGACTTAAATCTAGATTTATTTGTGACATTTTAATTATAATTTAACACTGTCAGACACTATCGAACGTCGTTATTAATGGACTCTCAAATTTATTTACAGGTCTTTACACAATAATAACTTTTCCATTTCTATTCGCTCTGATGTTTGGTGATGTGTGTCACGGTATTATATTACTTGCATTTGCGGGTTGGATGGTTTCGGTTGAGAAGGAAAACATGGATAAGACTTCGAAGAATGAGATATGGAATATTTTTTTCGGAGGTATTATTTAAGTAACATTATTGATTAGTTAAATAACATACTACATAAATAGATTATGGATATAAACCTGGCCCAGTTGAGAAAACATCCGGCTTCGGATCGGAAACTTCGAATCAAGTAATGCAACCTTTGCTGGAAGAAAACCACTTTTGAACACACTTATATTTGTATTAGGGAGATACCTCACACAGGTAAAATATATCTACAGGTATTCATATAATACCTACAAAGATTGGATACTTCGATAATGAAATTTGTAACGGAACTCTATGTATGTTGACCTTTTATCACATCTTAGAATAGAATACCATAGGTTACACAAAGAAATAAACTTTAAAGGTCAATTTTTAACACAGGTTAATTGGAAGCCAATTTTCTGATAAGATATTTTAAAGGTGTATGTATTAGCAATATTCTGTTAAATGTACGAGTATGTCATTATTAATGCTAAGAAACTATTATTATTATTAAGATCGGTTATACTCAGGATAGATTAGTGGAGACCATGATAAGATATAGAATCATGTCTACGAAACCTGTTAAGAACCGTTTTTTTGACACAGCATTGCATTATTATTAAAAGCGGGATATGAAATTGATGCTCCGACTCGTAATCATAGAAGCCTTCTAGAATTGTAAATCGGGACAGCAAGTTTTCTGTTACAAATTCTGAGTAGTCTAAGTGTCATATCTCGTTTTTAACTTATATATAAGAAATTATTTTGTGGTCCATATGTTGTGGGTTTATTGAAACTTTCATCCGATCAATTTGAATTTTGTTATTGTCGGTACGTGCTTGAAGGTTTTTCGCTAGGTACCTAGCTAGCCCTATAGACGAAAAGTTGTTGGCGATCTAGTTACATACTACATATAATAGATGAACCTAACTCTACTGTAATGTCTGGTACACATTACAGTAGAGTACCACCTCAAAACGTACAGCGAAAATTGTTAGTATTTCAAATAATACTAAAAATAAAATTCAATTTGTTAAATGGATAACTGCTTACAAAAATAAATCAAAAAAGCCAGGCTTATATTATATTCTGACGATAAAATAACACTACAATTCCGCGTTGCTTTTAAGATGTGCAATGAATTATGTATGAGTTTATTTGTGGTATTGATATTCGAGTGCATTTTTATATTTTAAGTAATTTTTATCATAAAGTAATATAATCTCGGCTCGGGTATAAACGTTCTTAAATTTAATTTTAAATTTTATACAAAATATATTTTTATCTTGAAACGAGAGTAAAAATATACAGATAAGATTAAAAAAAAGGATTAAAATAATAGACTAGCTTAGAAACCGTTATGGTTGATTGGTTTTATTAGTAGTCCAAGATTTATAAATTAATATTATTTTAATATTTACACAAACCTTATAATACTCTTGTTTTGTAACGAACTATTTACTTGTTTAGCAAAGACATCGTTTGCATTTAAGTTTTCAGCAAATACCTTAAATAAACATCGTTTTTGTAAGAGTATTCTGAACTTAGTGGATCAACTTTCCATAGATTTTGATCAAATGTTTTATCACTACCACAGATGAAATAGTAATAAATTTTTTGAATCGATAATGTTGGCTAATTAACAAAATATCCACAAATTATCAATGCGGTTGAATGATATTATTGAACCATTAACAGTTAGTAAAGCAAAATACCTTTGTCGGTATGTTTAGTCTACTGTACAATACCGTGTGTTAATTTCAATTATTTTGAAATGAATTGAGTAATTACATTTCGAAATAATTTAAATGAATGTTATAATATCTTAAGCTTAATAAGGATTTTACTCGGTGGTAGGGCTTTGTGCAAGTCCGTCCGTGTAGTTACCATCCACTCATACAATACATTCTACCACCAAACAGCAGTACAGTATTGTTGTGTTCCGGTTTGAAGGGTGAGTGAGCCAGTGTAACTACAGGCACAAGGGACCTAACATCTTAGTTCCCAAGTTTGGTGGCGCATTAGTAATGTAAGGAATGGTTAATATTTCTTACAGCGCCATTGTCTACGGGCGGCGGTGACCACTTTCCGACAGGTGGCCCATTTGCTCGTCCTCCTAACTATATATAAAAAAAAGTTCACCCGCTCATCACATGTTACCGGGTAGTAATATTTAGGGTTATTGTTCTAGTTTTAAGGGTAAGTGAGCTATTGCTAACTACAGGTACAAGAGACGTTACATCTTACTTTACAAGGAAGATGGCACATAGAAATTAACATAATGAATGGTACATAGTATAATTTATGGTAACATGTTTCATTAAATTGTCGTTATTTCTATATAGCTTAGGTTTCACGTTAATTGCAAACACAAAGTATATTTTACTACAAAATTCACAGGACGATACGTAATTTTGATGATGGGTCTCTTCACGCTCTACACTGGTTTTCTGTACAATGTGTTCTTTTCTAAATCAATTGTACTCGTGCAGCCGTATTGGATGAATACATACGACTTAAAGACAGTTGAAAGTAGCCAATATATAACTTTAAATCCTGTTTTCGAAACGCGTGCGCCTTATATATTTGGCGTGGATCCGGTCTGGGCGGTAAATACTAACTTAATATTGAATATATTTTTTATTTATTTGTAATTGTGTATAGCCTTGATAAATGTAAACATTTGTGAGATAGGAATTGGACGTATCTCATAACAGTAACATAAACGTTAGTAAGACTAGTGGTATATTTAAGTAAGTTTCGCTAATTTGCTACGAACATCAGTCATCCTAGTTCTAAAGTATGAGTTTTCTACTAAACCTCAAGGTAAACCATTGTTTTGACATAAAGGTCACAGAAAGTGATTAAATGAGCATGTTATAATTTAATAGGGTAAATCAGTTATCAGTAACGCTCTCAGTTATTTAAAATACAATAGATGTTTAAGATCTGCTAACGATAAGTAGATGTAATTAGAACCCGTTTTGTACATTTGTAATTAAAAAAAGTACGCACTCAGATTAATATCAAGTGTTTATTGAATATAGTTCTGAATAAATTGACGCTCATTAAATTTGTTTACAGTTGGCCAAAAATAAAATAATGTACCTGAATTCTCTGAAAATGAAAATGTCAATTATAATTGGCATCGTCCACATGATGTTCGGACTGTGTTTAAGTCTTTTTAATCATACGTAAGTTATTAAACATCATATAATAAATATTAAAGCCTTAATGAGATACTTTATACATTAATTAACATTTTTTAAATACATTATACGATCGCATTATTAACATTTGTAATTAATAAATAGGGAATAAAATAATGACATGCATTTGGTTTTATGCGTTGTTTAGCACGATTTTGGATAAACACTGATTTCTCTTTCTTTCATCATTGATTTGACATTCGAAAGAAGAAGACAACATTGTCACTCCTTAAGCAACATAATAGTTAATGCGTATGTATAAATATTTGAGGGAGGGGTTTTTACAAAATTCATTTGATTATTATTAATAGATACGTTGCTTTTTGGGATAAAATTGTACCGGAATGAAAAAATATATTATTTTATTGGACCAAACAAAAGATTTCCAAACACCACTCGACTTAAAACCTTCTTGTTAAGCTCAATATCAGTCAGACATAAACTACACGATATGGTACTTCGACATAATTTCAAACGTGGCTATGGCTTACTCGGAACTGTTGAGCTGAATTTCTCATAACTTTATGAGAAATGTGCCTCTTATTTATACCGCGGTATCCTGCTTTACTGTTTTACCCACAAATTCTACGGAACTAATTTCACTTCTCACTCCTCAGACATCATAAAATATATTATATGCATAATTTATACATATAATTATATGTATAGAATTATAATTCTATATATATGAATATAGTTAATGTGCAAATTGCCGTTGGATTCTTTCTCTCCTTACGTATATAGTAGCCACGATTCCATAATTATTATTGTTCCATATTCTAATTTGAAACTGATGCTACCCTACATGCTATACTACTGAGGACCCAGTAGACAGATGGTATCTGACTCGAGATACACGCCTATTTAATACAATTTGTATTAAAGACGTTAGCGGGATAAAGGCTACAAAGTGTTCATAAGAGATATGTGTATTGGACAGAGCCAACTTATGAAGCTGAAGACTGAGGATGGCAGGATAGTCACGTCAAAACTCGAATTGTTAAGAGGTCGAAAAGTTCAACGGATAGCTGTACACATCTACGTAGTCACCTGTCAGTAGTAGAGCTTTAGATCCTACAGCTAGACTAGCCCGGAATTGTACTGAATATATCCCGGACGTTAGCTTGTTACGTACAAGTAGCTCCCGAACAACTCAAAACCACAAGGCGCCTATTGAGAATGCAGCGAGAGCAGAGTTTCCCTTCAGAAGTTATTTAACTCCGTCATATGTTTTGTTTGATGGTCAAACGCCACAGGCATGGCACAGAAGTGTGGTGTTACTCTTCTCCAAAAAATGCGATGAAACCCTGTTAAAACCATTAGACTTATCTCACTTCTGAGCCATGTTTACAAGTCGTATTCGAGAGTTATTACGAATCGAATACAACTTGTAAACATGGCTCAGTCGAATCAAATAGTCTCGAGCGCAAGTTTTCCAGTCTCTGATAAAGTCTCTTGAAAGTTGCCAAATCAACTTCTGGTAAATCAAGGTTTAAAGTGCCTGTATGAGAACGGCATCATGTTGGACCGACTCCAGGATCAGAACTCGAAATCAATCCTTTTCATGTGAAGCGTTAAATAGTGGGGCATGATGTCTTCGAAAATGTTACCCACTACTTTGGAGAGTGTCTAGCTTCTGGATTGGAAAGGATATGACATCAATATCAATGGCAAATACATCAGTCACCTTCAATTTGCCGATGACATAGTAGTTATGGATGGGACCTTGAAAGACCTCGGCACTATGCTCGGTGACCACAGCAGAGCAAGCAGCAAGTAGGTCTAAAATTAACCAGAAGACAAAACTTATATTGGATGCCTTATTTTGTACATGGTACCTACTCAAGTAAAGGTTAGAGACTGCACTCGAACTTATAGACGATTATATTATACCTACGACAGACCATCCAACTAGGCATGTCCAACTTTGAGAAAGAGATCAATAGCCGAATCCAACTAGGCTGGGCGTTAAGGTTATCCCAAATAACACAGTGTCTCTATTCAAAAGTCTTCCACCACTATGTTGCCAGTGTTGACTTACGGAATACAGACATGTCACTTACTAAGCGCCTCATAAGAAGGCTCAGTCACGCTTCCGAGCAATAAAGAGGGATCTTCTCGAAGTTTTGAGACCGAATTATAAATGACGAAAATGGCGATCCAAAATAACTGATATAGCCCAAAGAGTAGCAGACGAACTGAAATTCTGAAACTTCTAGAACCGCCGGCCGTTGATGCAGAAAAGTTCTCGAATGACCCCTTACAAGATGGACTGTCGATCCGGTGAGAGCCGTGGGATGCCACTGCATGCGAGTATCGCAAGACCGGCTGTTTTGGAGATATATATGGGTGGCTTTTGTCCAGCTAAATCGTCTTCGGCTAAAATGAAGATGATGATACTCTAATTTGCTACATATATTTTAGTTATATAATAAATTGCTTGTAAAAAGGATTGGACTATATTGTTTTGCCGCGTTCTTTCATGTTGTTGAGGCACTTACTGTATTGAAATATGTTATTGGGCCTTATATTTGAAAAAAAAATATTAGTAAAAAACTTATTTATATCGGATGTGGACTATTCTGCTGATATTTGGGATGTATACACATTGTAAACGTAAATATGAAATATAGTGTTAACTTAAAAAACGCATTTTCAAACACTTTCTTAACTGACTACGTTGTCGTTGATATTATTAATTGAAGAACCTTAAACCAAAGATAGAACTATTTCAACTACGGTCGCGCTATAGCCATTAATTACCGGAATATGAAAGGTTCTAATCAATCAGTCAGCAGATTTCGTTAATCAAGATAGAAAGCAGAAAGATAAGCAATTTTGGAGGACAATCGCATAGTATCTATTTGAAAAAAATAATAATTAAATGGCTAATTTACATACAATGTACTGCCTAAGATGAAATTATACCCAGAATTTTATGTAGGATAAAGGTGACTATTAAGTAACACTTTTTCCAAAATTCTTCTCCTTTGGAGGTGAAAGAGAAGATGAAACTATGTATAGAATTTCGTCATTTCTCATGTTAGAATTATGAAGATTGGTATTTAGACTTCAACTAATATAATGAAGACAGTTGAAGATTTTTTTGTAAAATCATCACATAATAGGGTGAAATTTAGTATGAAAGTAAAGTTTGGGGTAGCATTTCATCACTTTGTAGTGTCATTAATTTTTAAATTAAAAGAGAAAGAGACAGTTGCTACAACGTCAATCGGTGAATTTGGTTAAAATTTATACCGAAGTTCCGGCACTCTTGATGTTTGAAACATTCGGCTCTTAAGGAGATAAAATTGGGGATGATAGCTTGTATGGAAAGTAGTAATATTTTTAAATGAGGAATGAACCTAAAACCTAAAAACAAATAATGTACAATCTTTCTGAAGGGATGTCCCCATCAGATACACGGTTTTATTCTACTATAAATTTATTATAATATTACAAACATGATTCAATGTATAAATAAATTAATGCATTAAAAATAATTTTGCAGATATTTTAAAAGATATTATGCAATCTATTTGCAATTCATTCCACAAGTGCTATTTCTGGCTTGCCTTTTTATGTGGCTGGTCACACTGATTTACATGAAATGGTTTATGTTCAGTGGAAAATACGGTATGTATTTAATTGCCTATCACGTATAATATACAAAAACAATGTTTTATTTTACACGATTCAGTTATATATTACTGTAAAAATCCTTACTGTCCCAGCAGTCAGACAAGGTATCTTTTTCTATAACGAAAAAGGTTCGGACATTATTCTAAAAGGCGGTGCTTAATTGACTGAATTCACATGTGTAAATTTCATACAAGACATGCAGATTTTAGACTGATTTTTATTGCTGAGAAATAAAACACAGAAAAACAAATGTCAATTTGAATCGGCGATCAGTGATAAAATTTCATTTTGGGTTTTTTTTTTCAGTTGAAATAAAAAGAGGAGCGGGATGTGCGCCCCTGATTCTTATTTTGTTCATCGATATGGTATTGTTATCAACTTCAAAACCCGTGGAGGACGATTGTGATGCTTACATGTTCGAAAGTCAGGAAAAACTTCAGCGATTATTAGTTATAATAGGAGTTATTTGCGTCCCCATATTATTATTCGGGACACCCGTCTATCTCCACAAAATTTATAAAAAGAAAAAGGAAGAGGCGTTGGTAATGACGAATATTTATCCTTAGATGTCCGTTAAGGAAGTAATCATCCCAAGCAATTTATATATTTATATCACAGTTTTGGTTACGAAAAATGATTCAACATATTTTACATAAATATTTAGAGATAAGTCTATTTTAATGATGGTTGGTATGAGTTTTTCTTTTCAGAAACGAATTAGTCAATTTCGTAGATATCAACGACGTGATTCTGACAATAAGCGGGCGGAGGAAAAGATACTAAAGGATGTGGCCAAATACTCGACATCTTTTGGTGAACTGATGATACATCAAGCTGTACACACCATAGAATTCGTGCTGAGCACTATATCTCACACGGCTTCTTATCTTCGTCTGTGGGCGCTGTCACTCGCTCATGAACGTAACGATTTTTTTATTATTTCATTTTAATGCTTTTGTAATAAAATATTTCTTATTGAAATTTCGGCAGGGGTTACTCTCCATCTATAAAAAAGTTGAAATAACTCATATTCGTTACTTACATCATTTTACTTTAAGCTTAGTCCTTAGTCCGTTTTTGATAAACAACATTTACATGTATGCAAAATTAATAATACGTTAAGAATATATTTATTATTTACTAATTATTATAACATTTATAATTGAATTCGTATGTTGATGATAACGCATCTCGTGGGGTACAATTCCTCCTGGCTATTTCTTGTTTTATTTAAAAACTATTAGAAAACCTAACAAGAATAGAACAGCTTAGTTTCTTCCACGGTTTTACTCGAGTCTGGGTTTTTTTCGAATCCATGTCAGTTTTTACTTTGACTGTCAATAATCAAATAACATGATCCTATTAATTGCGCTATTGAAAGATATACTTTAAGTTTTACGTAATGTACTTACTCATTATTATATTTTTCGCAATCTTTGATAACGTTAAAGGTTTCACAACAAAAACAATCCTTCTAAGTCTTCTTTTTCGTTCGAATATGGTTTCAATGAATTGTATATTTAGTCTTGTGGCGATTTACGCACCTGTACTTATATAAGTCGTTACCAGGAGAAATACTAATAGAGCTTGCTTAATTGGTTGAATAGATAGTGTGTGATAAGCGGCCGATTACTCCCTTTAAATTGTTTGATTCAGTAAACTATCTTACATAAGAGATAGATTTGGGATAAACATGAAGTAATATGAACTCTTATTATCATTACAATACAGATAATGTGATTTTATTAAAATAACAACAAATAAATATGGTTTGACGATAAATTTTAAACGCTTAAATAATATTTTTATTTTTTTTAAATATTTTTCTTCGGTTTCAATTTTCGTTGTTCTAATATCGTTTTATAATAATAATAATAATGATTTCAGAACTTTCGGAAATGTTATGGGTGATGATATTTGCAAAACTTGGTCTTCGGGATACTTCGCTAGCCGGAGGACCGAAAATTTTTATAATATTTGCCATTTGGGCTATATTCAGTCTTTCGATCTTAGTTGTTATGGAGGGGTTGTCAGCGTTTCTCCATACACTGCGATTACACTGGTAATAAATCAATTGATATACTTATCATTCCACTTGTGAATAAAATTAATTATAATATTGATATACATCGTTCCATTTTATGTGCGTAATTGTATGTACATTAGTGCGTGAATAAAATTATTTATAATGTTGCCTTCAAAGTAAAACCAGACGATATATATTATAGGTATATGTATATGAATTTAATAGTTAAGCGGACGGGGAAACGTGCCACCTGATGTAAAGTGGTCACCTCCGCCCATTAAAAGTGACGGTAAAAGAAATATTAACTGTTATTTATATCATACCGATTGCACATTGGAATAATGTAAGAAATAGTTAAAAGCCTTGGAAGCTAAGATGTTACGGCACTAGTACCTGCAGCTACACTGGCTCACTCACACGGTGATGTGTGGGTGATACCTACCCAGATGAGATTGCACAAAGCCTTTTCACCAAATAAATACTAAAGCAATAACTTGTACTGTGATTATAGTGATAAATAATTTGTAACATTTAAATCACTTTATCTCTGTCTAGTATCTGTCTAGAAGATATTTTTTTTTAAATAAGAATTACAATTTCGTAGTCATGTGAGTGTCCGTGTTAATGACAGTGTATTTGAAAATGTTCGTGTCATAGCTTCCAAGTAATAAATTTTTATCAATAAATATAACATACAATATTTAATGCTCATAAATAAACTTTTTAAAGTGATATTTTATTTATGGTATACTAGCTGAACCTGCGACTTAACACGCGCGAAATTAATAAAACTTTACCTATAGCACACAAACCATCAACCCAAATTTTGCTCATTAGAAAAAGTTAGCCGCCATCCTTCCCCGGGCCTCTCTCCATACAAAATAAATTTAAATCGTTTCAACGGCTTAAGCATGAACTAGACTACTATAAAAATAAACTGTTACTTTTGCATTAATAATATTAGTGTATTTTATTATATTTACAATTCATAAAATGTTTATTAAACAATCAAAAATTTGCAGGGTTGAATTTATGAGTAAGTTTTATACCGGTGCCGGTTATCCATTTAAGCCGTTTAGCTTTAAAGCTATACTTTCTGGGGAGGGCAAGGAAGACAAGTCTGAAGCTATGTGCAAAAAGAAGGCAGGAGCAAACTGATTTAATTTTATCTTGATATTTATTTCAGCTACTGATATTTTGTTCCATGCTGATATTCGTAGCTTAAGCTAAACGTAGGAGTACGAGTATATTATGTTGGATTTTAAATAATGTTGTCACTATTTTTTATGGAAACAATGTTTTTATTATTATTATAGTTTATATTAAACTTTGTATTTTCTGTGATATGAACATGTGTTTATATTACAAAAATATAATTGTAACCGCGGTTTGTGTAATTAATTTATACTTATTTTTCAGTAATATTGTCTGCTCGTACGTTTCTAATTAATTTACTTTAACTAAAAAAACTCAATATATACATATTGAGTTTTACATGATAATTATGTGTGTTAGCGTAAAACTTATTTTTTGTCTCGTCGTGAAATATTAAAGTAACAAAAAAGGTTTTCCGTGTCTAATGGAGATGCGGATTCCACTTTACCTCTTTCATGATCTCATTGTTTGAAATGCTCGGACGAAGTGTCCCATTATTTTCATACATTATAATAATTCAGATATTTATTTCCATGATTGCAAACTTTTATGTCCGCTTCCTATATCTTATGAAACGATACTGTACAACAATAATGAGTTGAAAGGTTTAATAACGTCCGTAAACGACATTCGTATACGTTTCATTGTTACATACCTATATGCTACTTCGTAAAGTTAGAATCAGACTGCATTTTCGTTCATTTTCCACTTTCACTCAAAGTCGATACACGTATAAACAAAAAATTTTAAGCAACTAGCATAAATACATACAATGTTTCCATAATCGCGATAAATATATTATAGAATGATTTATATTACTTTGTAAAGGTTATCTAGGATGTTA
Organism: Vanessa atalanta; assembly: GCF_905147765.1. Taxonomy (NCBI): domain Eukaryota; kingdom Metazoa; phylum Arthropoda; class Insecta; order Lepidoptera; family Nymphalidae; genus Vanessa; species Vanessa atalanta. The sequence continues at coordinate 10,812,789 of NC_061902.1, read as the reverse complement.
TTGTAACATTTGTGGCTAAAATGTCAAATGCTTTGAATGCAGAGAAAAAAATTAAAATAACATTGTAAAACGAAAAATAAAATCTAATTTAAAATGGTAACTAAAGGTTGCATTTGTGATATTCGTGCTAAGAACTTACAGTAATGGTTATGTTTTGTGGTGATGTAGCTAAAGCCGAAATATAATTAGCCGAAAATAACGTATTAATTAATTTATTTTAAGAGTTATTTATATACTACTCCATTAATTAATTTTTTTTTTAATTTGTCATTTTTTTTATACGTCTATCTCTCACTGTTTAGGGCGCCCACACAAAACCGCGATGAGCAATGCGATACGACGCCGCATCGCAGGAACTTAAGTTAAGGTGAACATATCTTCAACGGTAGTCAGCCGTATTAAACTCACTGTTATTATTGTTTAAAAGATATAAAAGAAAAAGAATATTTTGGGTTAATCCACTCATTACGATTACGCACTCTGATGGGAACTATTTCATTCGAAAATACTATGCTTTGAGAATAGAAGATATTTTTTCGATTATTTTAGAATGAGTATATCTTCATTTGAAGAACTATTGCATCGGCGGTGGCGTCTATCCCTTACTCGGAGCTCGGTTGTCTCGGGGCGGCCTAAGTGGCATCAACAAGCGACTCCGATCAGATATTCTTGCAATGCATTCGTGCGAGCCCGCAGATATCTGCGATGCATTGCGAATTCACATTTTTGCGTGGGAGCCCTTATCTTGAACTAAATACATACTATAGTTATGTTATAACAAATAATATGCAACCGAGAATAAAGTTACATTTGCTTAAGATATATAGTTAATTTATCATATTATGTATATTAATTTTGAGTACGAAGTGAAGTTATGTAATATATAATTATTTTAATATTTACTTGTTAATTCAAATAAATAATTTATGTTTAACTGAGTTACCTATTTATTTATCTTGAAACATTTTCATCGATGTTATTACATATAACGTCAATTTGGGAAATATTGAATATTATTCCAACTATTTAAAGAGTGGTCTGTTTGTCCAAACTTGGATATAGCGATGTAATGATATTTGCATGAAATGTTTAAACTGAATGCCCAAAATAGCTCAAATGGCTTAAATAAATAAAATGACATTTAAAATCTATTAATATCACTTCGATGGCGTCACAATTTCAACAGGAAAGCTTTTTCGTTTACAGATTTACGTCATATTTCATTTGCGTATAGTAGACCAACCCAGTCATTGCGTCGTAAAAAATGCCATATAAATGCATCTGACCTTTAGGAAAAAAGGGATATTTATAATCTTCTGGAAATGTTTTTTTTCGTTGATGGTAATGCTTGATGCAAGTCCATTTGAGCATGTATAATGGGAGTCACATATCAAGAGACGGATAAGATTACCAAAAACAAACAAAAATAACATCTTAAGTAATTAATAGTATTTATAGGCTAAAGTTGTCTAAATATTTTAAACATCCATTTATCCATTTATCAAAATATATCGGAGCACGAACATCGTTAAATATGAAATAATTCAAATCATTAGAATCATCATTAGAATGGTAACAAGTAAAGCGTCAGTCGTTACTAAGTATCCAAAGTAGTCGTCTCTGAGTATATAAAAAATGAACACATCATGAAAACAAACCTTATCTATATACATTTTAAGTACATTTCACATATTTAGCCGTGGGATGAATGAGGATTTTTGATACTTCATTTGTTATAGTGTACATATGATCTTTAATAATTGAAGAGATTAAAATGTCTATTTTGGCTGGACTGTGTAATCGAGACTTAGTTCTTTGAGTTCTTTGGTAACGTCAATATATAAATGAAATAATTTGATGAAAAAAAGTATAACTGCGGTAGCAACGGCTAATTGGTCTTGTATATATAATATGCTATGCTTATAAGGACCAATGCACCAAGCTTCAAAAAGAAGATATTTTTTTATATCTTTTTCGGAAATACTAGCGACCCGCCCTGGCTTCGCACGGGTGCAATGCTGATACTAAATATACAACAGAATGTCTTACGACGTTCACAGTTTATCAAAAACTATGTCCCTGCGTTTTAAATCTGTAATATCTTCGAAAATATTCATTTAAATTACATGCTGTACAGGGTTGATCTATATTAAATTCACAATGTTTTCAAGGTACTTAATTGGATAAGGATTAATGCTGTACTGCTTAACATCGCTTCGAAAATAAGCCATTATTTCTCGCAAAGTAAAAGATAAAAAATGGTTGTGGTGGGCTATCCCTAAGAGATAGACATATATGTACCATCGCGGACTTTTTGAAGATCTTTTTAAGGTGTACAATACTGTAGTACTGTAGTATTTGGTCTATGTCTTAGGGTTCAGCCAGCTTTTGTAATAAAAGCGCAAAAAAATGTTTTTATTTAAACCTTCCTCTTAAATCTACCAATTAAAATAACCACATCAAAATCAGTTCTGTTATTGTCCATGTTTGAATATTGCAACTTCCTATCATTAATAGAAAATGTGCAAGGTTAATTGAAATAAATACATTTGATTTTTTTTTGAAAATAATATTATGTCAATTATGAAACCAATTTTTGAATTTGAATTAAAATTTTAGGACATAATTTAGTCACTCTCCGAATTCCAAGTGGGCCAAGCCGCGTGTTCTACTAGTTATTTATTTATTTAAGTATTATTTTCTTTAAGTTATAATAAAATAAAAACGGTTATTATACATATGTAGAGGTTAGTTTTCAAACGCAGGCCGCGTGCGAGTACATCGTGTGAGCATGATCAGTGGTTGAGTAATTAAGACGCGAAAGTTCACAGACAAAAAACAAACAAACTGACTTTCAAATTTATAATATTATGTCGCCACTGACACTATGCAAAAACATGTCGTTCTCCTGCTCTATGAAAAACAAAAACCAATCTATCCCACGAGAACCGTACATTTTCCGAGATAAAAAGTTACCTATGTGCTATTCCAGACTATAATCTATCTCTGTGCCAAATTTAATTGCGATCCGTTCAGCTGTTCTAGTGTGATTGAGTAATAAACATCAAACGAAAATTTTGTAATATTTATAAGATAATTGTGTTTTCTCTAATATTAATGTCGGAAACGATAGAATTATCCTAAGAGCTAATACCACGGTACTTAAACCCGTAAAGTCTAAAGTCTAAGTAAATAACACTAACATTGATCCATATTCTTGTTTTTTGTTGTATTGTATTGATAAAGAAGTCGGGGGTTACAAGTATAGCTTTGATTTATATTTACGCCACCAATACTTAGTAATAATTAAAATAAAATTAATAAAATGCAAAAGAAACGCAAGAGACTTAATTTATGGTTTAAGAATAATATATTTATATACGTTATATGAAAAAGCTGTATATAGAAACATACTAAAAAAAGTAATTACTTTTTAAATAAATAAATTTTAAATTTTGACACACTTTTTATAAAGCGTGATCGATGATCACTATTCTATATTTTAATGTAAAAACTAATAAGTGTATTAATTTAATTCCGATACAGCTCAGCTTAAAAATGGTGAAATTGCAATTCACCATTTTTAAGTCAGCAGTCGTGGCCTAGCGGTCACAGCGCCTCGTGAAAACTAGTTTCCTTTTGAGTGTTCATATCTGTACTGCACATTTACACGTGACAATATAATTATGAACGTCTCGTTTATGTTTCTTTTTAATATTAATTACTCGTTATTGAAATGTTATTATATGTAATATAGCCAGATAGTTTATTTATAGCCTTTTAATTGATAGTCTAGCAATTAAAATAGTAGATTAATAATATTTAAATTGCATTTGCTATAGAATATAGTTTTAATGTTTTAAGAATAAATACAGTTGCTATATAGAGAGAAAATCTTGCAATATTAATTTATACAGCTCTCTAATAAACAAAAAACCAAGTTCTTTTTCAATTATTCGTATTTAAACTTTCAAATATCTACGTCAAACTGCACAACTGCACAACACTTTATTTTTAAATAAATACACAACGTTTTTGGTTGGTAAATACTGCTGGTACCGACTTTCGATGTTTCATTGTTTTAATAATGTTGAAATATAATATTATAATAAATCACAAAACTATATCTTACAAATATTTTAGTACCTCAATTGACTCTTTTCGGTTAGATTAAAATATTTATTTTGATTAATAATATGAGTTTTATTATGATTCGAATTTAAACTTTTAATAAAAGTCGGTCCACCAGCAATTCGTTTGCCAGATACCGAGCAAGTAAGGTCTGCTGGCAAATAAATAATTATAATATAAAATTACTAATTGTCTTTAATTATAATTCAAAACCTAATGTCCTAGAAGTAAAGTGCAGTAGTGAAAAATAAAGTGTTGTGCAGTTTGTGTGACTAAGCTAATAATAGAAGGCGGTAACGCTACCATTTGCATAATGCAATTCGGAGAAGCAGATACAGAGAATTTTTAGGATATTAGACTAAACGCATCAGAAAAAGATGTAAGGCGGACGATACGGTTTGCAGTCTTGCAAGTCTTGAAAACTTTTAGTTTTGTTAGGATGACGTCACATTGGTAAATCTTTAACAATGCTATACTGCGACGTTCACTTGTCTACACAATATTAGGTTAGAAATCCTGACGCAGTGCGTAATGGTTATGAGAACGTTTAGGTGTTTTCGCCTGTCCGTTCAGTTACATGACACACGGGCGGCAGCATAGACTCAAAGCAAAATTCAGGTCAAAGTCAAACAGTACAGTGATATAACTTTGTTTCGGTATAAGTGCAAGTCTCTCAAGTAAACTGAAACGTTTTCTCTGGCATTTTCGAGTGAAATTCTGAATATTATAAAATTTTCTCGTTCAAAGGCAGTTGCAATAAGAACGCTTGTCACTTAATCGCTTAAACTAACGCTATAATTTTGTAAGTAAGTACTGTTGGCATATTTATCTTCGCGTTTTTAATATAATACAATTATAACTTTCTTACTGTCTAATGAATTCACCAAATAAATTTATAGATTCATAATCTCATTTTTCACCGATGTACATCCTTATGTCAATTCAATCTATGATGAATAGCTGGCATACATGTGATATACGTTTACACACATCGATAGTTAAAATGAATACGAATCGACCTTGAGTTAATTAAGGACCTACGTTGCTGCCTTTTTTATGTCATTGTTGGCAAACGAATAGGAGGCTCACCTGATGGAAAATGACTATCACCGCACATGGACATATGCAACACCTGGGCGCTTGCGTGTTATACAGCTTTTCAAATTTGTAAAAATAAAAAGAATAGTCAAAATCATGAGACGCGGTTGTTAAAATTATAAAGAAAAGTTTTACGAAGTCTCTTATTGTTATAATTTTATAATGTAAACGCCTGTAGTGTTGTATCGCACTTTGTGAACTTGCCGATGGTGTTTCGAAGATCTATATATATATATATAAATATATATTATTTATTAAACATCAAATAAATGTACAACTAGTCTTGCAAAGTATAAAATATATGTAGATAAATACATACATACATATATGTAGATAAATATTGATTCGTATTAATACTAGCCAATTATCATGGTGTTCGGTTGAACGATATTGAAGCTGACATGCTGCAGAGCCGTTTATTTAGTATACAAACTTTTCCATGATAAAATACATATACGTGCTAAATTTATATTTTTCAGTCAAGCGCTGTCGACGTATATTAATCTCTATTTGATCTACCAACATATATTTTTAAATATAAATTTAGTTTTAATACCAACCGTGAGATGATAACTTTTTCTCCGACTGAACGTCGTGGATAATATTATAAAGAACTTATATTCCAACAGCTTAAAACTGAAGGAAAAACTATAAAGCTTATCTTAGAATAAAGACAGTAGGTGGTAACTGAACTATCGAGCTTAATCGGATTATAAGCTTTTGCGTAAACCCAGAAAAAATCAAACGTTTATAACTTACCGCTCAAAAAATTGGCAAGAATAATAAAATTGTATTTTTAGATCTTTCATATTTTTTAATAAACTAATAAAAATAAATCAGTGGTTTTTAGAAAATACATCAACCAGGTTAGGTTTCATCCACTCACCACTTATTCTACCAAACAGTAGTAGAAGTGGCACTGGCGCTGGTATTTTTTTATATTTCTAATAGATAGGGGCGGTCAGTAGTCACCACATATATATAATATATGTGGTGACTACTGACCGCCCGCCCGCCAGAATATTATAGAGCCGAGATGGCCCAGTGGTTAGAACGCGTGCATCTTAACCGATGATTTCGGGTTCAAACCCAGGCAGGCACCACTGAAATTTCATGTGCTTAATTTGTGTTTATAATTCATCTCGTGCTCGGCGGTGAAGGAAAACATCGTGAGGAAACCTGCATGTGTCTAATTTCAACGAAATTCAGCCACATGTGTATTCCGCCAACCCGCATTGGAGCAGCGTGGTGGAATATGCTCCAAACCTTCTCCTCAAAGGGAGAGGAGGCCTTTATCCCAGCAGTGGGACATTTACGGGCTGCTTATGTTATTATAGTAGTCACCACATTAAGCCTATAATAAATATTAATTATTCCTCTCCGTTATCCTTGGGATGTAAGAAGTTATGACTGTCCCTTTTAAATACAACCGTATTCCGGTATAAATAGTGCCAGAACTCCAAGAAGCCAATGTAATTGCAGGCACAGGGGACAGTCCTAACTTCATACTTTCCAAGGTCGGCGGCGTGGAATAGTTAATATTTATTATACTTAACGTGGTGACTACTGACCATGTAGTTGCTAATTTGTCAATATAGATGTTTCTATCTTTAACCATATAATATAATAAGCAGCTATGCTGTTTTTCTAAATATACATTTACATGAAAACTGTCGAGTGGCTATTGGAGTACGTTCCGAGGTGGCCTCATATTTTTGTTCCCAATATCTTCTATGCATATTTACTAATAAAATAATGTCATATAATTGAACATTGAATTATTTTATAAACTATAAATCGTATAATCTTGCGAAGGGCATCACGAGACCTTTTAGCGAAAGCTATTAATGAAATATTATAAAATAAAATATTCATTTAAATGTTCTAAAATTTAAATGTAGAATTTTCGGTATGTAATAATGATAAATAATTATTATGATTTATTGCAGCTTTCGGCTACGTAAGTCTTTACCGAAGAATGAGTTTTCCAACTCTAACAAGCACCACTTGGATTTCAAGTACTTCATCTCATTCATTCCTTATGTAATTATACGACATTATAAAGTTATGATTACATGATACCATGTGTATGTGTGTAATGTTGATGTTTTTTGTTACTGATATATGTATAGGATCATGAGAAAAATGAATGAATGAATGAATGATGAATGATGAACGATGAATGAATCGAATGAAATTCTGTCACACGTTTATCTACCAACCCGAATTGGAGCAGCGTGGCAAAAAGCATCCAACCATATCCTCAAGAAGAGAGGTGACCTTTGACCAGCAGTGGGATATATACTGTTCGTTACTTTACTAGGTTATTTATTATATTTTAATAATTGTGACGCCTCGCGTTAATAAGTTTTTTTAAATAAACAGCCGGTAATCCATTATCACTTAAACAATAGGATAATGCTTTTGTATTCTACCCACAAACATTCAAATCTGTTAAACAGATTGTTTGCACGAACCCTTTCTTTTAATTTCTGTTTGGAATTAAAATAAATAAAAAATATTCGAATTTCAAATTAAATATAAAATGGTATAATTTGGTCGAAGGAATTAAATATTATTTCGAAACTCTGTTTTCAAGATATCGTGCAATCTTAGCATAATACAATAATTGAGTCAAAGTTGAGACGATTGACAAAAAACCTACATCGGGCCTGTACACGTTTTTTTTTTTAAAGCCATAGACAAGCACACTGGATGTGTGTGAACTTAGCAGATAATTTCACAGCAGATCTAAAATAAATAGGATATTTTTGGACGTGTAGCTGAGTTTTATAGTTCCTGATACTTTAAGAAATAGTTCCAGCATTTTTACAGTGCTGCTTACGGGAAGTTAGGAGATCATTTCGTCAATTAACTTTTTTTAAGGTAAAAACGCCAGAACTATTTCTAAAAACTATCAGGAAATGTAAAAATCTAACAGAACTCACATTTAATTTTGATTTGCTGGACAATGATCTTCTAAGTACACACACAAGCACGCTGTCCCAAAGTGTATTGGACGCTTTACAAATAGAAACCAATGAGAAACCACACGTGACACGTCACGTGTACTAAAGTATAAGGGTGAAAAGTTAATTGAACAAAAAAACATGTTTATTATGGTTTAGGTAGAATATTTATTTCAAATAAAAATTATGATAAGCAAAATAAATCATAGCTAACAAAAACAAAGAATAAAGTGTTCTTTAAACTATATTGTTTGCAGTATATAAGCGTTATTATAATGACTTTTAATTATTTATTTTCCTCGTCGCTTGACTCTGATACAGCCGGTGTTACGGTCACGTTTCGTCTGCTAAATATCTTTTCACTTGGTAAGTATATGCCGAATCGATCCTGGATTAACATATAAAATTTTATCAATATACAGTTATGTGACTTGAAATTTAACATCCTAACACCTCTCGCGACTCCTTTTATTAAGAAAGGATTTTTGAAATTTCCATCCCTAAAGAGGTAAGATAAGGGTTTTAACTTTATATAGGAATAGAACAGTCGTCTTAATAGTTTCAACTGGGAAATCGAGATACTTTTAATTTGGCATCCGAAAACTTATCTCAAAACCTACATATTATTGTTTTATTATAGTTATTTTAGAAGAAGTATGAAATTTCATAGACAACTATCTGGTAAGAATTAAATAAATGATTCAGCGTTTATGAAACTTCTAAACAAAAAATCAATACATAAATGTTCCGTCGTTTTGGATTTCAAATGCGAGGAATGTGGTAGAAATATTTCAGCGAAAAGTTAAATAAATAATATAGTCGTAATCGTTCACTTTTTTTTATTACATTTTTCACCACCAAAGTACTATATTGTTTTGATGTCCACTGGATACTTAGGTTAGAATTGATATTACGTATAGGATTTAGTCGTTGAGGTATCACATATCGATCAAGCAATTTCATTACACTCTTCAAACTTTTTTATATCATTAACATATATTCACCCATTTATTGTACTTAAATGTTTATTGGTTGATCCTCCTTCCCCTTTTTTATGAATAGCCCAGCGAAGCGGACGAGTAACAACTATTTTGTATATATTTATACAAAAAGCATCTCATTCATATTTATATTTAATTATTTGCGAATGCAATAAGACAATTATTCTTATATTTAATATATATACACAAATTATATTTTCGTACATTTTTGTAATTTATTTGAATAGTATATTTGTAAAAAGAAACTTAAGCAACCTTCGGATATCTGTTATATTTAAACTGCGGATGACACACGCAAGGACGAGGAGGTGGTGTTTTGTAACTCTCATGGGACGAGATCTCGCTTTTAGGACTTGGAGGCGTCTCGTAACCTAAAAATTACAAATTACCTTAAAATTTTATCACACAAAATGCAGATTATTTTATATTATTCATAAAACAATGATAATTGAAACATTACTTTTATCGGTTTTTTTTTACAGTATTAGTTTTAGTAATTAAAGTTTAATTGAAAATTTGTTAACGAATAATATTCTCTCGTGAATAGATATCAGCAATAAAATAGCTACGTTTAAAATATAAATCAATCTATTGTTTAGGAGCCGCCTTTCAAAATAAAGCAATCAAATTTCCTCGCCCTCACTACTGGTGCTCATTTTTACTCTTTTCAACTGCGAATACTTCTTTTAGCGCAATTACGCAGTAAATCCATCAGTACGAGCTTCCGCAAATATGCTGGAAGCGCTACAGCCCCAACAACATCCTAAAGGCATTATTACATTGAACAGGGCGTTCAACGCCCTTTGTATATAGGACTGAAGCTACAGACTCCTCGCAAAGAATAGGCCTTAAATAATGTTATTTTAACATCCAGCCCTATTGCGTCGGAGCTAACATTTACCGTGTGTACATTTGATCGTCAAAATTTTCTTTGATGTTTTAGATATATTATCATACTATTTTTTGAACACACTTTAATTAAAATCTATTGAATGCAAAGTTTTCGCAAAATAGTAATATTATTCATTTTATATTTCACTCTCGGATTTTAACCGCGATCATACCTTCTTTATTATTTTGTCCGACGTTTGGACTAAGTTGTACTAGTAGTGGTCACGAGCTGACTGGCCTCAACTCGGTTCGCGACCACGAGGATAGGATCGCGGTTAAAGCTCGAATATAATATTATATTATATAAAATGGACATACTCAGTTGGTTAATATTGGTCATTACCGTAACTAACTATTATTTTTTTATTCTGTCATCATTGATTAAACATTTGAACAAAGAGGACACACCATTAAGAAGTTAAAAAATTGGTTCACATAAATAGGAACATCAATGTCTAAAATAATAATTAATATAGTATTTTTTTATGTTTTTTATTAGTACCTTTAAAATTATTTAGACGCCTCAAAGTTCTTTTCATTTTCTTTCTCATTCTTTTTTCCCAAGCGATAGCAGCAACTGAAAGCAAATACAAGACTAGTTAATATAGTAACAAAAATTATCTAAATTAAACATTGCAGTTCCTTATTTACTCTACTTTCAATTAATGTATAGGACACGTCATGGAAATGAAAACTTAAAGTGTCAGGGAATCTTCCCTGAAATATTTCATATAGAGACGTTGTTAAAATGAATATTCATCAATTACAATGGTGTTTCGCATTACGAATTTCTTTCATTCTATTTTATTTTGCGAATGAAAGGGCATAATAAATAAGCTCTACTTGAAAAAAGCATCACTTAATCGTAGCGAAATGGTTTGACACGTCTACCGATCAAGGAAGCAATTGGAGTTCTGCAATTAAAAAAAATAGTTATTCTACTAAATAATATCTTGCTATAAAGATTTCCTTTAGCTTAATAAATAATAACAAGATATAAACAACCGGTAAACTAATTTATTAGGGCTTTGCCAGTATGCGCCAGAATGAGATTACAAAAAACGGTCTGCTGGCTTGTTTCCCGTGTTTTCAATTTACAGCTCTTCAAAAATAGTACTCTATTTATTTCCTTAGATTTAAGATACCGAGGTTCTTCATATTATTGACTTTAATACTTGATTACTATTACTTTACTTTGATGTCATCTTAAAAATCATTGCTCGTGACGTAACGAGTCGTAAACTGTCCTTTTCAATTTCAAAATCCTCTGAAATCACTGAAGGTTATTTAAAAAAAACATTATATAATAGAATTTACATTTCTAATAAAAAAAAACAAATGAAATTAATAACTTAACTTTTTATTAATAATTAGGCAAGAGAAAATTTAGCCGTACTACCACACCTGGGGGTGCAATGCATTGAGGATTAAAAACAAGCCAGACGGAGTGATTTTCGAATTTGTAATATAGTTGTGGAGGTTAAAATAGTATTAGAAGTAGACGTAATGGCTTAAGGTCCGTCGAATAGGAAGTTGATAACGAAGCCATGTCGAAGTGCAATATTCATAGAACTTTAAAACTGAACTATTCTTTAAATATGAAAATTTCAATCAACAAAGTTGTTTGATTTAAAGTTAAATAAACGAGAATATAATATTAAATATATTTGGGATACAGATTGTCGCCACTATTAGAATAAATCCATAATTTCACTATTTTTTGGGAGTAGGTTTTTTAGTGTTTTCGAGTCTCGACAGTAAAACCTACCAGTACGCCGAACGGGAAATGGCATAACTCTCATTATTCTTCGTTCCCACTCTCTATTGTAAGAGAAATACGTTTTTTTATCTTTTTAAAGGTATAAATTCTATGATTTTTTTTTACCTTATATTTATTCCTTTCATTAAAAATTCTTTCAATGATCATCAATTCGTTATTTCATATCTGACAGTCGTTCCGATACGGCCACAGTCAAGACAATGGAAATTTAATATTATGTCATACCAAGTTAATGAAGATTTGACGCACTGATTAAAAAAAAATATATTAATTTTTATCAACCCATGAATCTCAGGTTTTCTCATGTGTAATACAGTAACCAACGGGAAATTTCCATGCTAGTCTGATAACCAAACTTCGCAGTCACCCTTACAATGAAAGGAAATTCTGAACTCTTAGTTGGACTTCCAATTCCACGGCTTAGTATCATTACTCGTCATTTTCAGAACGATATTATAAACGCCGCCTTACAACATACGATGTTTTTCAAAAAGATCGTTTTTGTTTATAACTACATTTTCGTCAAAGAACTCACTTTTATTAATGAGCAACTTTATTTCGTTACAACAAAAATCAAATTGAACAGGAAATAATGAGAAGATATTCGAAGATATAGTTCCATCACCTCAATATGACAGGCAATTATGTCGACACATCGATAAAGTGAAGTAAAATATTAAATTCATAAAGTAAAAATTATATATAGGAAAAATTTAATTCACCATCAATATAGTTTAAAATCTTTAATATTTTCTAATAAATTATTTCAGAAATATTACTACAGATCAACTATTACGTATATTGTATGATATTTTTGTTTAATTTCTTTATTTCTAATCTGGAAATCACAATGTTGTCAGTTTATTACATACATAGCATGTCAAATAGCGAAGCTGACGAGTACAACACGTATGCATGTACCGCATACTCGTCAACTTTTAGATACTCATCAAATAATACTATGTTAATATTGCAAATAATGGCAAATATATATGACGGAGTGGCATGTCCCGGCTTGTTTTTAAAAACATGACGTCAGCATTGCTGATGTCACGAATGTCAGGGTTTGAATTTCTATCCATCCTCGAAGGTATGAAATTAATTTCATGAGTTTAAACTCAGGAAATATTCTTCTCTGATTTATTCCAAATTGAGGAGGTCCGATCGCTGCGATGGTTCGAACAATCCTCTCGATACCGGCAGGCGTTCGGCTTTTTATAACAAAAATGGGTGAGGGCACTATTCACTCAATATAACACCTATTTATGGACGGTGAAATATTTCAAACTAATTTAACATCTCAAAATTCACTAAATATTATTAATTTAATAATCAAACAGTTTTCAATTATTAAAAATAATTAAAACAATAATTTCCGGGCACGTGTTTTTCTTAAATTCGTGATTTTCCGCCGACATGTACCTTTACCGTCCATAAATGATTCATTCAATATTGCAATACTTTTAAATTCATATACCTATGTTCAAAATCAGAAATCATTGTTGAGGAAGCCTTCCGATTACAGAAAAAAATAATAAATCTATTTGTTTAGAATATGATTGTACTTAATGCAAACAACAATTAGTAGTATTTATTTCAAAGAATAACAAAATTGCATAATAGCTGAATTCGTTTTAGAACGAAATGACAATAGATTAATTTATAAAACAGGTAAATGTATGACTAACTCAATGAACGCTCGTTTTATTTTAGGGAAAACTATAGTTCCAATCATCATGGACATCTAACGCGACCAAATCATTGACGACGATAATGTGTACAATAATATTTTCAGCAATTATTAATCGCAAAATAGAAAATTGAATTACTAAAGAATAGCAAATAATAATATCTCGAGTACATTCGATATTACAATAACATGGATGACATAAATAGATTCTGATAAGGTTAAATCACAATCTGATCTCCTTACCAATACGTTCCTTTTCCGTGATATTAAAATCAAACTTCTCGTAAGCATTATTAAAGAGTTCTAGAATATCCTTTTTTATTTCAGTCACTGGTATTTCCATCGCATTTTCTACTGCTTTCGAAAGTTCTATATATGCAGTATCATAGTTCAGAGCTTCGTCATCGACACGGAGAAATATTGCCTTATCAACTGTATTTGAGACTAAATTCAAGAGAGTCTCTGATAAAGTCGGTTCTGGTGTTGGTATCGGTTCTGTAATATTTAATAAGATTATTAATTACTTTTTGAAAAAACAAACTGGAAATTATTTGAAAAATGAACTACAATTCCTGTTCTAGAGTAAGGATGTAATTATATTGTTTATTAATTCGAATTCGATTTTTATTTGAGTATTTCAATTATTTTGTACAACTCATAACGTGAATTATTATAAAACGCTTTACGAACGATTATTTCGGCAATTATTTTTATTTTAGTTTACTCTTGTTAGTGAAGATAATAATTAAATGGAGATAAATTCTGTATTTTTCAAAAATGATTTTTATTGTGATAGAATCGTAAAAATACATAGCGTAGAAAATAAAATAACCCAATTGTGGATGGCTATCTTACTCAGTGTCTTTTAATTATAATTTATAAAAAGAGAAACGACTATTGTACGTAATCTATGTATTTCTTTTTGTTTAAATTTGACCATATGTAATTTTTTTTTCGATTCATTGATCGTTTTGAGCCGTGCACTTTAGGATCTTAATGCATTATTTAAAGTAAAACAAGTTTTTTTCTCACCCGGTGTTGCCAACGTGGTATCTGACGTCATGTCTGAAAGAAAAGAGGATGATTCTGTGTCAATGGTCGATAGAGAAGGAGTACGCCATTTTTGAGGTTCCGGTTGGTAATGTGATGTTATGATTTTTCTTATATCATCTCTTAGTTCAATATCATTGTAAGGAGGCTGAGTCCACTGAAACAGCAGTCAAAAATTAATAAATATGTCATTTTAGAAATTCCCATTATACTGTTAACATTTTTTTATTTAATTTTAGTGCTCTAGTAAAAACGTAAATAATATGGTATATTATAATATGTTATTTTATGCCTAAAATACTATAAATTAAATATTATTAAACATTTGCTATTGTCGGAATATTTTATATATTTATTATAACGAGAGATCATATATTTAAAAAAAGAAATAGTTGCATTGCTAAACTACTTATAAGATAAATTATAACCTGCTTTTTCTCTGCTGGTGACTGGAAAATGATCTCTTCTATTTCTCTCATCAGTTCATCGGCTGGTCTTAAAAAATGCTCAGCAGCTTCTTTTAGTATCCCTTTTCTCTTATTTTTTTGCACCATTTTACTAATGAATACTTCAAGCATAGCGTGTACCTTTATTTTATTATTTAACATTAAACAAATACATGATGATTTTGTCCTGACCGGTTTCTGCCACGGATACTAATCTCAAGGGTGATAAGCCAAATATGCAGAATTATTCGACAGAAAAATCTATAAATTATCGGCATACGGAATAAAACAACATGTCCTGATTTACTGATTCATCATCGCCGAGCGTATTAAAGTGAGGGCCATAAAATTTAGTGAGTAGGATCATTTTATTGTGTAGACACCCACTAAGGAAGGAATTTTGAAAATTCTACCCTTAAGGGGGTGAAACAGGGGTTGAAAGTTTGTATGGAAAGAGCATGAAACTTCTTGATTAAAAATGAGTAGATACGTATATAAGCGTTTCTGGATATTTAACCCTAAGGAGTGAAATACACACCGATGTGGTATGCAAAGGGCCTTAAATTAAGGTAATATTTTAAGTTACCTGTAAACATATTCAACTTTCAAGCGAGCAAAAACGCGGGCAACTGCTAACTTATAATAATTGCGTATAAAATAATACATTTAGCAGAGAGTGCTTCATCTTTATTTGTTTTTTTTTTCTTTTAATTAATTTATATTGTTCGTTTTATTTAATACTAGCTTTCTTTTTACTACGTCGAAAATACAAAACTTTAGCCATCACGATGATCCAATGCTAAATGGCGGATATACAAATCTCAGAGTATTTGGTGAAACATGTTTCTTCACCGCTGAGCTCGAGATGAATGGTAACTATAAATCAAGAGCTACAAATAATTCTAAGAGCACTGCATACGTGAGACAGCATTATTTAGCCAATGGTTTTGTTACACGTAAAAGATAATTTAAAATTACGATGAGGTTAATTAAATCTTAAGAAGTAACCTCAGGGTGACGTAATAAGTATTCATCCTGTTCTATTTGTAAAGTCTGACCAAATCTTGTAGTACATGCCGCCTGACAAGGAGATAAAGCATCTTCGTCTCGATTCAAGTAACCATCCGCAGGCAAGACATCCGGAGGCACACCTTTTATTAACTTCTTAAGAGACATCTTTACTACTAAATAAGGCTACAATATTATCAATTTCTTCTAAGAAAGATTGAAGTTAAATTCAAGTAATTGTATATACCGCTCTCGTTAAATCATTTAGAGTTCTGTCAAAATAATTATATAATTGAATTGTCAATTTTGAGTGATGAAATTAACAATTTTATAATTCGCCAGTCAACAACAATTATAATCCTGGCTTCAAGGTCTCTAATATTAGAAAATATTTTTCTTTTTTTTTCTTTTTTAACAGCATATTAAGCATAGCATATTAACAGCATAGCATAAAAAAACTCAATAGAAAATTAGTTAAATCAAGAAAAAAGCAATAATACAAAAAAAATTTAAAAAAAAAATTAAATATAACTCGAATTAAAAAAAACAAAAACAGATAATATTTTATAATTATGAAAACATGTAAAAAAATATTTAGAGATAATTTATAATTTTATTTTTATTTTCAAATATTTACTTACAATGAAATAATAATAATCTAATTATTAATGATATTAATAGAAATTTATGAAATTTTAACTAAGAATAAATTGCTGCTTCTAAACCAAACATAAAACTCATTTTGTTCGCCAGATTCCTTAATATAATATCAGCATTCCAGCGCTTACCTTACGTAAACAAAAATGTGGTATTGTATCAATAAAGGTACAAAAGAAAATACCTTGTATTTTATTAAAACAAAATGACGCGAAAATACTTTACAATAATTTCGTTTACATAACATCTACAACAATATATGACTTTAAAATTAAAGCTTCACTAATGTTATATGTGATTTATGTATCTTTATCTGTAATCATTTCATGCACTTGGTCCCCTTGTATAAATAAAAAGGGTAGTAATAACTGTGGGTGACTTACCGCTCAAATTTACCCCAACTGGATTTGTGACAAATAACGATATCATGCTATGGTATTAAATTAGTTTGCTCAGTAAATATTAAAGCTGTACAATATTTTTTCTTTTAATTTCACGTCTGGTATAAACTCTGAAAGAAAAATATTCGCCCAATGTCACGTTTTATAAGGAAGACACGTAGGATATCAATCGGTTTTAAATTTTGATTTTCAATTGAAAATATGAGTAAACAACACAATAGTCGATAATATTTAAAACAATAAATATGATAATAATTAAGTATTAAATTATTACTAAAATTTAAAACGATTTCTTGAATATTTAAAAATGCGCGTTTATCGGTTGTCATTAAGTATAGTAGTAGTAAGTAAGTAAGTATGTCATTGACCCAATTTAATAGAGACTATTCAGCTGTGCAGATTATATTATAGTGCACAAATGTGGGCGCAAACACAGGTGCGCTCACTAGTCCCATACTTTAATTATCCGATAAGGCAGCAATCCGACACGACCAGTAAAAGATCAGACACATAACCAAAGACTTCATATGTTTTATGAGGCCCAGACCGACAGACATCTTAAGAACTAACAAGTTTTCTTGAGCTGATCCTGATTCGACCCAATAAAAAGCGTAATCTTCAATCAATTAGGCATCATCTGTTAATGTGTAGACACTAAAATTAATCTTACAATGATCAAATAATAAGACTACCTTTTTAAGTAGAATATGAATAAAGTTCCTCTTGCAAAGATGCAATAACTGTGAATCACAATATTAATAATATACTTTTGAGATATTCTGTACGGGCGTCAAATATTAAAATGTGAAATTGACTATAATAATATAATAAAATGTATAGGATACTCGTATCAAAATAACTTACCGTAAATCGGTTGTCATAATTTCACGAGCGAGATACGAAATGCATCATCACTCTGTAGACATGTTTCGACTTATAGAGTTAAGATCAATTAAAAAATATAATATGTTCAATTATTGTTCCACTTAAGCTGTATTCAAAAATGGAATTTTAATTTAAATATTTGCAAAATTAGCCGGGGCCCTGGTATGAACAAAAAAAATGACATATTATAAAATAGGTAGGTGGACGTACAAATGGGCGTCCGATGATCATCGGATATCTAATCATGATTAGTCACCATCACATAGACACTGGCGGTGTAAGAAAGACTAACCGTTCATAACATCGCCAATGCGCAGTTGCTGTTTGACGGTAGAATATGTGATGCATGAAGGCCCCCTCAGGGTATGGTCTGGCATGAAAAGGACTTATTTGGGTACATAAGTCCTTTTTGATGATAAATGTAATTATATTTTGTTGAATTACAAATTAATTTTAGGTAACAGCTTGGACTATTTAGCCAGTTTGTTAAAATAATAAATTTTCAAATTTTATGTGATTTGGTTAATTTAACGGCTTGAAACTGAAAACACTTAAATTTAGGAATACAACAGGTGGCATCGGCACAACTTCCATCAGTTAGCTTAAATAACAACTTATTTTTATTTTATTTTCTTTATGATATAGTTTAGCGGACAAGCAAATGGGCCACCTGGTGGTAAGTGATCACCATCGCCCATAGACAATGGCGCTATAAGAAATATTAACCAACAAAGATGTTATGTCCTTTGTGCCTGTACACTGGCTCACTCACCCTTCAAACCGTAACAGAATAATAACTGAGTACTGCTGTTTTGCGGTAGAATATCTTATGAGTGGGTGATACATACCTAGACGGGATTTCACAAAGCCCTACCACCAAGTAAGACACACACAAAACAAAGATAGTAAAATAATAATATGACTAATTACCTTTACGATAATGTTTTTTTTTTTCAACGTTCATAAATGTCTATACTTATTGAGAGAATCATTTTATGATTTTATATATGAATAGCGGAATTACGACAATATTCGTTTTTGATATAAATTGTTATGTAACATTTGTTTTGTAAACATTGAAACTTTATAAATATAATACGTTGATGTTATTAAGACAATTTAGTTAATTACCATTACTACGAAAACAATATATTTGCAAGCTATGTACACGTGTACAATTGTCAACTAACAGAGTCTGTATTGACGTAGATTTCAACTTATCTCTATATTCGCAACAAATAAAATCATTTGTTTGATCATTTTATATATGTAGTAATACCCTTGTGAGCTTATTTCATATTTTTGATAAATAACTAATATTTATTGCAAACGTTCAACGATATCTCTATTAGATAAAATATACATATATTTTACTAAGTAAAATATTATCGCTAAAAATCTAAATAAAAATGTTTTGATGGATTAAAATGATTAAAACTTAACTTAACCTTTTGAGCCAATCACGTGTTTAATTTATGAAATCATATATAAAGTTGTTTCTCGATTAAAATGACTTTAAAAACTTAAAAAAAAATGATTAAAAGATTTTTTACTTTGAAACCTTCAAATATATTTTACTTCCGCTTATCTATCCCTGCTTCGCAAAGCTTCAATACGGGCCTACATCAAACGTTTATATTGAAGGATAAACATCCAAAGTGAAATCCCTATTTTTTTGTACCACGATCATTCACAGGCGTACGCCGAACACTCAACAAAGTTACATGTACAATACAATCGGATGAAGAGTTAAGGAACACGTAGAGGACGAATATACAAATATATTAATGCTCAAATGCTTGTATATATATAGGAGATTGCTTAAGTAGTCAAATGCACATAAATTTGTAATTATGTTTGGAATCAGTATTCAAACATGGAAACAAAATTTAGTTAAAATACATTACATTTTAAGATCTCTAATCAGGTGAATTCTACTAATTAAATATAAAAAAAACAATCCTCAGCAAGGAGCAATGTTGTAAAATATAATAAATTATTACTAGTTCTACCCAACTTCGACCTATCGCAGCCGGTGGTGCATTATGAAGGCTGCAATTTATCCCCGCCCAAACTTTTCATAGCAATTGTAACTTATACCGACAGAGTTTTGGAGTTTTGGGCCGTTTTAAATATAGCCGAGAAGGGAATCGTTTCTTTATTTACGATTAAGTTTTGACAGCAGAACACATCCGTTTTAAAAATCTGTTTTATTAACTTAAAACAAATTTCTGCATGAATTTAACTCTTTCATCAAACATAATGATTTTTATTTTGTATCTTTTAGCTTGGTTTTGCAATTTCAATAATAAATTACTTTTATTGGTTACATAATTTTTACAGCATTTGTAGAAAATTTAAAAAATATATCCTATAGTACAGCATGATTTTTGACTAAGGTCTCCCTCAATTGTCTTCATGGTTCTCTGGCAATATAAACCCTTGTCCAATATGACCCCAAGATCAGACGAATGTCGTTTTTCAACTTGTCGTACATTCTTGTTTCAAATCTTATGTCATGCATGGTAAAATACACGTGTTAATGGTTTCATTTTAACACCACAAAGAATTACAATTTACATTTCGGAACGTTTCTGTTTCCTAGGTGATAACACTGATGAATAACTAAGATCTTTTCAAAAAATTAAGATTTTTTTTTTCTTCTTTTTCTTATGACTCGGTGTTTTTCTCATATCTAGTGAGACTTTATATATTTTTCAAAATGAAACCATAAAATTTCGAACTTTTAATTGTTAGTTTTAATAAAAATACAAAGCTGATTCTTTTATAAGTATTTTGCAGGTACAAATGTCTCGTAGCTGAAACAAATAAAGGAAACAGACATGACAAGTTGATAATAAACTATTATGTTGGAATAGATTTGACGCGTTACTATT
The DNA here is from genome assembly GCF_905147765.1 of Vanessa atalanta. Classification (NCBI taxonomy): domain Eukaryota; kingdom Metazoa; phylum Arthropoda; class Insecta; order Lepidoptera; family Nymphalidae; genus Vanessa; species Vanessa atalanta. Next base: position 10,791,885 of record NC_061902.1, on the reverse strand, counting down.
CCAATATAACCAAATTCTCTTCATTGAGCTGCTCCCCTTCATCTTGTTTTGGATGATCTGAATAATTAAGATTCTTAATAATAGGTCGTCGAGTAGCAACCTAAATAATGTTATGCATATTTCACTAACTAATTTGGCTGGCTATGTCGATCCAATTATTTGAATATTGCTTCGTTGTCAACCAGTCCCCTTCACAGTTACAATTTTAATATTCACCCTACCGCTCTGTTAAAAATGTACTTTGTAAAGCTTTAGGATTATGGTTTTGGAAATTGAAAAATTTTATAATCGCAAGTTAAGGATAGGATTATTTGGAAATACATAAATCAATATGATTGGTTGTTTATAATGAATTCACCACAAAAGGAATAATTAGTTTAATAAATTAGAACATGGTTCTTATAATTGAAAGAAATTAACAAACCAATAATAATAAAAAAATCTAGAATAGTTGAATAACCTTAAAAAAAATTATGTAACATAATTATTAGCGTAAGTACTAATTAATTGAAAATATTAAATAGGTAAGTTTCTACTAATTCTTATCATTTAGAAGATTCCACATAATTTTTGGACAATATTGAAAATGCACCGTCAACGAAGAACTTGATTTTCCAGTCTACAACCTAAACTAAACTAAACCTTACCTAGAGGCAGAGTTATATTCCTTTCTGACTACACTGGTATTAACATCACAAGATGTCAAAGCGATAACCCAGTTTTGGTAGCGCTCCCGCTTTCAGCGTGAACCGACCAAACCAAGCCTGGATCTTGCCACCGTTGGGCATGGTACAATACGTAATGAACAGTTTCATACCCTGAAGCACCACGTCGTTTTGTTTTTTTAACAGTTTGTTTACATCAAACAACAACCAACGTTTGGATCATCTGGCGTGAAATAAATTTGTCCCCAAATGCAAAGAAGTACTGCATCTCATCTCAATCCACTGACCTGTGGAGCCTGAAACTGGTACTTTCCCGGGAATACTGGCCCATTCGGTTGCAATTCGAAGGCATACAGTGTGGCATTACATAGTAAATATAATCCTATATTACGCGTTACATTACACATTCAAATTGTTAATCTGGCATATTATGTATTTACAATAAAGAGTCAAAAACAAATCTTCTGTTATAATTATTCCCAAAAAAAAAATGGACCAAGCCCCTTTATTTATTTTATAAATGATTGTATAATTTGGAAAAACTTTGTTCAATTAACTTAATTAATTATTTTATAAAATGAAAATATACTTGAATATTAAGATCATAAGCACCAAGAACATCGAAACCGAGACGAGAGACATTTAACTCCTAGAACCTAATTACCTGAAATAATTTAAAGGTGCTATTTACTTTCTAACTGGAGCTTGTAAAGTTATATGTAGAATATTGTGAAATAAAGTACCTTTTCTGATAGTACTTCGTGAAAGCCTGTTATTATACCGTCATAGAGCAATGTCTTGTATTGTGTCCAGTAATAAAGGGTGAGTAGGTCAGTGTAATTACAAGCATAATAGACAACTTTGTCTCACGTGTGGTATTGTTTCGTTTATGTAAGATATTTTCGAACAATGGCACTATCTGTAAGTAGGTAAAACAAGTCTTCACGGTATAAAGAAAGAAAAATTTCTCACACTTTTATTAAAAGTAATATTTTTGCATTAAAAATTGGATAAATTAATGTAAATAATAAATGTACCAGTAAAATAAACATTTTCGTTTTATAAATAAGATGCATATTTGTAATAAAACATTAATGATACCAGTTCTGTATTCAGATGTCCTGTTTTCATAGTTAAAGCCCCGTCGCTCCAAACTTTGATTGAAACTGAAATTGAGACTCAAAAGATTTTAAATTAAAGTTGGCTGTGGTATATCTTTATAAATGATTAGTTATCCCTCCCGACCAACCCATGTTGGGTCGTGTCGTGTCGAATCAAGTCGTCGGTGATTGTTCGGTCCGTTCTGAAAAACTTAATCTGAACACGAATGAAAATATTCAATTTATTTTGGTATTTTTAACACGTTTAAGTTTTTATTTTGAGATTCATATTAATCTCGCAAGTCTATCAAAACAAAACATAAACATCCAACCTGCCCGCTCCTATTTTTCATGTTCTTTTTTATTTTAACAAAACTACGAGAACCCCCTTTTGTTTTTACTTTATCTAGTGCAAATCGGCTCCAGTGCGCCCGAGGATTATACCTTTGTAAAATCTATACGTACAAAAAGGTGCAAAACTTAAAAGCTGAAGCATTTTTCACCAATTTACATCGCTTCATTTAAAGGAACAATTTTATTAACAAGTGTAATATTGTTTTTAGATTTTATAAATCAATATGTACACACATATATTTCAATGCGATTGTAAATAGATGAGCTTAATAAATACCATTCTAAGAGTTTGTGTCCTTTGGTTTGCAGAGACTATATAATAAAGTTGATGCTAGCATAGTATAGAGTCAAAGATGTCTTTGTTTAGGATGTATAGATGTTTTCGTTTCTAAACGAAGACATCTTTGACTACTACTTTAACTACAATATTTTCAAACTCAAACATAATTCTTGTCGGTAATATATTTAATGGAAGACTGGTGATCCGCATACGAAGCCACATCGTCTAGCTAGCGATTCCGCTTTTATCAACAAGACAATAGCACAGTTGGAAAAGTTACCGTATTGACCGAGATCAATCCACATAGTTCATGAAGCCTCGTCGTATCATCAATAATTACTGTTCACGCTCTGCAACGAAATATAAATAATATGAAGGTCACCCGCTAAAGCAAATTTTCCCGAGACATTAACATTATATTTTATTCAATCAAGATTCAGAAAAATATAATACCAAAAAAATATAATACCTAATTTGAATTCATATTTATTTAAGGTCGTATTTACCATAGGTACATTTATTAAACACATGTATGTACAAGATACTATATTTATTATACTCATAAAATCTTTTGTCCTGACTGACTAAAAACGCTCATCCATAACTACTGAATCCTCCCGAAATTTGGATCATTCGTTTATTTTATAAGGTGAGGTTTGTACTTTATACGGGACAGTTTGTACGAAAACATTTTTTTTTTTAAATTAGTAACAAAAAAATTTGCATCCTCGTACTAATTTATTCAAAGTTACTGTTATAATATTGCATCATATGTCACGAAGAATCAGGGACGATAGACGTTAAGCCTCGAGCGGGGTCGAGGGGCCATCTTAACATTTTTGGCAATGAAAAATGGCTGAATACTGGATCGAGGTAGATCACTGTGAGAGTATTTTTTTTTAATAATAATGTTGTTCAGTGGAGCCAGATCGATGTCGCGAACACGCTACTCGAATCTAACCGATGTTATAGTAATAATAGTGACGTAATTAAACATTTTAAAACTTGAATTATATTTCGGAATAGCTAGCATTTTGTTTACAGCTCGCATTGAATCCTGATAACACCTATAAGATATGTAACCATTAATAATGATGTCAAGGAGGATAATGGTATAAAATAAATCATTTGCATCATATATTTGCATTCACAAATATGATTTTCGTCTACTTCAATTTGGAACAGGACTGAGTAAAAAATATATCGTTTGATACTCATAAAACAAAAGGCATATATATGAACATTAAAGGTATTGCGAAACGACGACTCTTTTTGTTATTACGTCAAAAGAATTGCGTCACTTTAATTATTAACTATTGAGGCATTAATAAATTGTTGATTATTACACAAACAACCGCGAATTAGATTTCGCTTTTGAATTTTTATTCGTTTTAGCTTCAGATTTAATGTACCGTGCGCTCAACCTGCCTTTTATTTTATAATCAAATTATCAAACGTTTATTTTTTATCGGACATCCGATATTGTTCAACTATATCAAATAATGCAAAAATAACAATTTGCGAAATGGAATATAAATAAATCAAATTACTAATGTTAACACGAATCACTTTGTTTGTTTTAAGTGTGATGACAAATTTGCAAACATCTATTAATTAATGTTCGTAATTTAATTATGTTGTTCAATGTACACAGTTGATATTAATACAGAAATGATATTGTATCTGTGTCTTATGAATGTTTGTTAATGGTTTAAAATACATTTTCTATAATAATTCAAGCAAGAATATAATTGTTTAACGTTTATATAATTTTGTCACTTTCTTTATAATGAAGATAGGCAAACGGACGAGTAAAATCGCCTCTTACACACAATGGAGTAGGCAGGACGGCATAAGAGAGCGTCGTGTTTTATGCCGTCATGTTATACGAATCGATCTTAAAAGCCTCAAATAAATCTATTTGAGGTTTTTAGGGTGAGGAGGATTTCAAACACGCATTTGAAATCAACTTAGCAATTGATAGTAATTACATTCATCAAAAGGTTTTCTTATAAAAACTAGTACTAGTTCCACTCTGATCCTACCTAGAAGACCGGTAAGACAATATATATCTAGTAAGAAAATACGATTAAATTTATATTTTAATATGTATACATTCTTTATTGAATAAATATTAATTCAAATTTCGACATAAGAACATTTTTAACATAAGATTTTAGAGAGATCCGCCAATTTGTATGGGTCATTAATATCAAAATTATAATTTTCATTTTTTATGATACATGTTGGCGGGATTTATAAAATAAAAGGACCACCTGATCGTAAGTGACAACTTCAACAACACCGCCAACCGTTATATATTGTGCCTTTTATATACATTGGCGATGTCAGAAATGTTAAAAGTTGCACTATCAACCTTGGGAACTAAAATGTTATGTCAATTATGCATGTACTTAAACTCGTTTACTCTCGTTTTAAATCAGAACTCAAGAGTACTAAGTAACAGCAATCAGTTTGGCAGTAGAATATCTGATGAGTGAGTATTACCTATCGAAACGGGCTTCCATAAAACGCTGTCACCAGGTAAAAGTATAAAGTATGTAGTAAAGTCGTCTGTTTTATTCCTTTGTCATATAAATTTTGCAATTTTTTTTTCTAATGTTGGTACGACTCCGATATCGTCTGTCACAAACTGTCACGACATATTAATTTGAATTTGAATAATTAGATTACTCTTGTCAACACCAGCACGATTTTGCTATTTGATAATTTCCTAACAGGAAATATTTGCATAAGAATACATTAAGGCCTTATTTATATACAATTTCAAATCAGATAGTCTGGGCAAAATATAGGCGAGTCCGTTGTATATTTTAATTAAATCTTATGCACTATTACTCCACGGTTGAAGTCCTTCAACTGCAAATGATACAAGTACCTACATGATTTGGAATGATAGATGAATAATTCGGAACAGGGCCGTTGTGTCAAGATATAGCAACCTAACCTATGAACCCCTCGGGAGTTGTAGGAACGAGTTCTTAGGTCAATCCATCAAGTCACCTGCCATCATCACGACTATTTCCACGGGCCTCAATAAAAGCAGGAACGTCGATGGTATCAAGAACCCTTATCATTATACGATTAAGAGAACCATGGTGAAAAAGGTTACTTGAACTTCGGTAACAAAGACCACGTATTCCTAAAAAGAAGAAGAAGAAGAAAGAAGCTGGCTTCTTCCCATATACTCGATTCCCATATACAGATACTCGATCTGCGGTCAAAGTACAGCGATGTTTTCAGTCGGAGACCTATTGTTATACGGAAATATTAATTGTCTAAAAGCGTTCCAAGATATTTAGAGTATAACAAATGCAACCAGTGACCTGACTCTTAGTTGATAATGCTAGCAGCATGGCACATGGCTATATAGTGGACAAATGGCGAATCCCAATAGCATTTCTGTGTGGTACCTTAATATCGTCATTTTCCTTTACTTTCCAGTTCTATATCACACCAATGCCACCTTATGAACGGAGTGTATTGTTTGGTTACAAGAATACTCACCAAGATATAAGCTTACGATTTTTTTCTAATATTGTTTTAGGGGAGGTATCGATTTCATTCTCTTGCCAAGAAAAATAAACTTCTTAACCAATGAGGTAATTTAAATCTTGTACTTTTATTACAACACCCAACATACTCTGTTCTATAGTACGTTCAGATACGCATCACGCAGCCCGAGAAGAAGCTTGAAAACCATCACTACTATTTTTGTACTAAATACCAATAAATTCTGTAATTCTCTTACTTTTTATAATAAGCTAGTTTTTTTATTATATTTACTTATAATATTATTTACGTAATAAATAACCATTAACATGCTACTGTATTGCACAAACTACTAACTGCTACTTCGTCGAATACTAACACTACTTGAAAAGGCTTAGTTCCTGTCGATACGCTTTTCAATAGGTAAGCTAAGGTAATAATATTTAAGTATCTTATATTTTATATACAATATAATTGTTCGACTTGCGTTCCTGAACCTTGTAAATTTTTATTTTCAGATGGTAACTGATGGTAAGTGCTGTTATCACTACTGCCCATAGATAATGGCGCCCCAAAAAAATCACACATTACTAATGTACATTGCCAATACACTACCTTGGGAATACAGATCTGGAGTATATTGGTTGGACCATTGAGGACATTAAAATACCGTCAGAACGATTGACAAGTATTGATTGATTGATTGAAAAAAACGTTCACATATGTATATATACCTACGTACAATATCGCGCTATTTATCATCTCAAATTGGTCATTTAGAACTTGTCTATTGACGTCCATTTTCTCTTTCTCTGACCGGAATCCCTGTCACGTCGTCAACACACTCTCACCATGGCAACGCCACAACTTCTTTATTCATTATTTATCAATGTTGATGTGACTCACCTAAGTATTTTTCAGGTACTTATACATACGTAATGAGTTACGTCATTATTCTTTTGAGTAATGCAGCCGCTATTCATATGAATTTAAGTCTGCAGATAAAGATAATTCGCGCAATCTATAATCAACAGACAATAAATATTCATTAAAGAAGAAATAAAAAATTATATTGGTAATTGCTTCTTAGATAATATATGTTATAAAAACAATAACGAAGTTTTCAAAAATCGTTGTATACATTAATAATATAATGAACAAAAAGAAACTTATTGTGATTTGTATTTAAATGTATTGGGACCTTCTTTTGTCGGTTTTTGTCCAGTCAGTTCTATGTAAACGGGTGTTAGTTTCACTTTGAATAATAATAATTAAAAGTAATAGTTATATATCCAATAAAGAAAATTCATTTGAATTGGAACCTGTAGCTAAAAACATAAGCTTAGCTAAGATTATTGATAATAATATATACCCACTTGTTTATTCAGTCCGGACATATAATTCTAAATTGTGGGCTGCTTAAAGAAATTTCCGCTGTTTGAGCGAAAATAAATGTCATCTATAGAGGTTAAATGGAGTATATGTAGCGCGTCCAGCGACAAAGGATATACTTTGCTACCACGTGACGGAATACGTAGAAAATGTCACGCGTACGTTATTCCCATTTTACTGACTATTGCCTTGCTTATCATTAATCGTATACATAAAAAAGTTGAAATACGACAATTACTAATTATAATTAGTAAATAAACTTGTTAAAATCGATGGACTGTAATTTTTTTTGCAAGTCGATATTATTTAACAACCTTTTTTTGGTACCTATAGAACCCAATCCAATAGCATCTGGTTGTTGAACATTACGTTAAGATTTTTGGAATTCAATAATATGAATAACGATGATTTTAGATAAAACATCAAATTTGATTTTAATAATGAACTTTGATTGATTAACGCTTGGAAGTAGGATTAAAATACTACTTAATTTTTAAATGATAATAAAATATGTCAATACGTATTTATTTTAAGCGAGCAATCTGAACATCGTAAAAAATAGAGAAAAGGCTAGATCAATTAGACGATTATAGTATTTTAAACAGGAACGCAAGTAACTTGAACAAACAAAATAACAAAGTCACATGTGTATATTGTTTTAATGTAATTCTCATTTTTATCTTTGCGTATAAAAACAGCTTATGCGTATAACAACACTGTCCAATATAACGACTAATGTTTGAAAATGAAAATGAATGAAATTGAAAATATTCAAATTCATTATCTTTGTACGGACACCGAACAGAACAAATACAATTAATTCCAGTGTGATATGTAACTTTTCTATTAAAGCCTGTCATCATCGAGTCTGGTGTTTGTAGCGAAATTAACACACAGAAATAAAAATTAAATAAAATAAAAAAAATAAAAAAGTTATAATCTTTTGTTTTTTCCTGTAGGTACAGCAGTTGTTTGTGCAATTTTTCGAATGATTGTATGATCGTTGCAATATTATTTCGTATTGATCGGATTCTTTGATAGATTCTTTGATGATTTTATAAATTGTTGTCAATTGAGTTTGCACAGGTTTATCGTGGCTTGTAGATAGTGGCGTCAATTTATCTCGCAATTCATTAAGATGCAAGAGGTATATGTGCACTTTTATCTGAAGAATATATTTTTATAGAAGAAGATCGAAGACCGTAAACAACGCAATCCGATATAACTATGTAAATCGAATCGTTACGATATCGTTCTCGTATGTAACAACCACATCAAAGGCAAATAAAATGTTGAATAAGGACTCTAACATAGAAAATGGTTACATATGGCTATGTTTTGGTTTGAAGGGTTAGTAACAGGTACAAGTGACATAACAATAGCTTCCTAGGTTGAATGTATTTATTTCATGAATTAAACTATTTTTTATGAAAACCAATCCACGATTATCTAATAGTTTTCTTTCATGAAACATTTTTCAATAACTGCGTTACATATCTACCAGCCACCGTGTGTTGTTCGTGTTTTAATAGTATGATGCCGACTCTTTTATGTCCTCTCGTGTCGGATTGCCATCATATCGGATTAGGGGAGGGCTTGCGAACACACTTTTGAAATAAAATTTATTCTACGCCATTGGTTAAACATTGAAACTGATCGTACCTAAAATTATGTCACTTTAATTTTATTTTTATTAGTAGGATATTATTGTTCAGTTGGGATTGTTGTTTGTCTTCGGACGACATTATGTGGCATATTTAGGTATCTTGCAAAATGAAATGACGGCATTTCGACATGATCATAATAAAACAAACCGACCGTTGAAACACTGAGCAATTCCTTGGCAGAAAGTGTCTCGGCCAACATTCAGGTGCTTACTGAGCACCTGAACTGAGTGCACGCGATCCCAATTTCAATTTTATAAAACATACAGGGCGCATTACAATATTCGTATTAATGAAAATCGATACAATATTCATATATTTTTTAGATAAAAAAAATAAACGTATAACTTCTCGTTTTACGAAAGAGAACTGTTGCATATAAAATCTGATAAAATCTTTTTTGGCATTACTTCCTAAAATTATTTCCATATCATAGAAAAAAAAACGAGTGTGAAATTTAAAAAGAACCATTGGGTCTTCGGAGTGTGCAATAATGCTAAAATTAAATAAAGCGGGGAACAATAGAATGGAGGTGGTCCCTAAAATTATTGCTCACGCTAATTAAATTAAATTCTCTAAGGTGCTGTTTTAATTAAATCAGACATCGCTGTAGGAGTCCTTTTTGATGTCCACGGAGAAGATGAGTTTATATATTATTAATAGAAGACAATTTGCATGTCAACAACAATACATATATTTCACATAAGATGAAATTGGAATGAAACTCTGTCACATGCGTATGGACCAGTAGAGCAGTCTGTTTGACTAAGCTTCAAACTGTCTCCTCAAAAGGCAGAGGGGATCTTAGCCTAGTAGTGGGACATAAGCAGACTGTTACTTTACTTTTAAATTATGTCATCAATTTTGAGTAAACTACAGCATTTATGTTTATATTTATAAGCTTTATTGAATCTTTAAAAGCTTTTTTTTTATCTCCGGAAAAATGTTTCAGGCTTTTTCTAAGACAATCTACAGTGTTGTTCAGTGAATACAAATGTCGCTTAATATCATACAATATAATATATACTTTTAACTTTTAATATAATATATATGTATATTTTTTAATTATATTAACGTAAGTTAACGTTAATGTAAGTTTAACGTAATAACTGTTTTATTTATTAAATTTATTTATTCGTGAACATTTTTCTACTGTACGTTACTATAATTGTAAGATTTATTAGTCATATAATTTTACTAGCGATGTTATTAAATTTGTTTAACGAACCATTTGGTGCAGACACTCGTATATTATAAAATAAATGTAATGATTTCATTTATTCTAAAAATTTAAACTATTATTTAATGAAGCTTGATCTACTAGGTTGTTTATGCAACCAACCTAGTAGATCTAGCTTCTAAATCTAAATTTTGGTTATAACTGTTAAAAATCTCAGCGTCATTTAATCGAAGATTATACACATGGTCATTAAAATCATCATAAAATAAAATACTTGTTTTATTTACAATTAAAAAAAAGGGAATTACTTATTATAATACTAGCGACCCATCACGGCTTCGCACGTCTGCAATGCTGATACTAAATATACTACACGATGTCTTACAACGTTCACAGTTTTTCAGTCATTAGACAATATAAATCGCTATGTCTCTTCGTTTCAAACCTGTATTGTCTTCGAAAATATTCATTTAAATTACATGCTAAATGGCCATATTGATATATATTAAATGCACAATGTATTTAAGGTACTTAATTGGGTAAGGAATCATGTTGTATTGCTTAAAATCGCTTCGAAAATAAACCATTATTTTTCGTAAAAAGTAAAGGATAAAAAACGGTTGTTGTGGGCTATCCCTAAGAGATAGACATATAACATCGCGGACTTTTTTGAAGACCTTTTTAAGGTGTACAATACAGTGCTACATTATTTTGATCTATCTCGTAGGGTTCAGCCAGCGGTTGCAATGTAGACGCAAAAAATGTGTTTATATAAGATATCACTTCAAAAGCCTCTAAAATTATTATCAGTGTTTCTCTACTATAATGTGCATGTTTTATACATATAATCCTTTCTCTTGAATCAATCTATCTATTGAAAGAAACCGCATCTAAATCCGTTGTGTAATTTTAAAGATCTAAGCATACATAGGGACAGACAGCGGTAAGCGACTTTATCTTATACTATGTAATGATGATGATGATAACGAAACATAATATTACACGATTTACGATAGTGAAATAAAAATATAAAAAATAAATATTCGCCTAAAAAACCTTTTAACGAAAACTATACATGTCCAGTTCAATAGATATATAAATATCCACAAGTCAAACAATATTGGGGCGGACGAGAGCCGGCGAAATTGAGCCAGAATCATTTATAAATGGGGGGGTAAACGAGGGAGGTCGAAATAGGGAGGGTAAAGGTGCGCTGCTGCATTTTGCATGAGCCGTGTTGGTTGCTCGGTCTGCTTTTACACATCGTCTCGCCTCGCCATGTCAAAATACGTAAACCCGATGCTTAATGTTATAAGCGTATTGTTCTATTACAAACAGATTTCATTACTAACAACAAAACTTGCTCAAGGTAAATTGTATCAGACGTCTTAAGATAAATAATTAATATTATTATAAAGTTATTAATCCTCAAATTGATTGTTATAAAATAATTGTTCATTATAGTGAATTCAAATTTTTTTATAGTTTTAAAATATATCTAGAACCCTCGAGATGAACAGAATTTTTTTCTTTTCACATTGTAAAGTGCTTTAAAATAAATAATTTGAAAATTATAATAAAAGTGATATTGAACATTGAATATTGATTTAATCATACAAATACCGTTAAAAAATTAAATATGGTATATTTAATAGTTTTCAGTTTGGCGAAAAAGGTGTTGGTCTGAATTAAGATATATTATTTACATAGGCTCAGGTAGACGCGATGAGGGGTGGCGAGGAGGCCGCCGCCGACCCCGTCTGCATTTTGCATTAGATTTAAATTGTTTACGTCGTTAAGAAAGGAAGTTTTTTCAAGCTGGCCGAGAGGTTAGCTTTTCGTTTACAACATATTCTCTCATTTACATCTTTGTAATGTCTTTACAATAAAATATTAAAGTATTTTTTGTGATTAGATTTTTAAGTACATCGAACGCCGACTAAATCTATATTAATTCATGCGAACGAATGAATGATGGTACTCTGTATACTATACTGTTTTAACTCGATTATCGATGTAATTTTTTTATAGATGGCAATCGAGACGGATGCTCGCCTGGTGGAAAGTGACTACCACATCCCATGAACATCTACAACACCATTGGGCTAGTCCGATTCCTTGGAAATGTGTTACTAGTAATGTTATTAAGTTTTTTTTTGGGTTTGAAAATGTTTATTGTTCCAAAATAATGTTACAAAACTCACTCAAAGGAACTTAGTGCTAACCTTATAAATAATACTTTAACATACATATATATTCAGCGTACAGAGAAATCCATTTAAACATACATAGTTCAGTTTATTAACAAAAAATAAGATATTTTTATAAAGTAGGTAAATAACAAAAAGTTAGATATTTTTATAAAGTGGGTAGTTTTACTTTATCGTCGTAATGAGTGACGAAGATGCGTCACATAATGGTCACAGTTAATTTATTGCTGTCTAGTTACTGGATGTGGGTCGTAAAGTATGATTATGTTTGATTGATATTGGGTGAGAATATGTAATTTTGTTTCATGTTTTTACATTATTTCATATTATTAGGAAGTTTGTTGTAAATTTGAGCACCTTCGAAAGTAACGTTTCTTTGTCCGTATTTAGTTCTAGGTGCTCACCTAGAACTAAATACGGACAAAGAAAAGCAAAATGATATTATTAGCATTTCTTAAGCGTTTTAATTGTGAATATTTATTTTTGGTATTTAGGCTTATGGTTGTGTGTATTCTATTGTATAATATCTTACGAATAAGAATGCATGTATAGTATTTGTATGTATTTATTATATTCATAATTTTTGTTTCTTTGTATATTTGATTTATCGGGGTCAATCGTCGTAATTAAATAATGTTTTTATAAGTTTATTTTGTGCTATTTCTAGTATTTTAAGATTAGGTATGGCGGCTGAGGCCCAGGCTTGTATAAGGCAATCTATGTGTGGCTTTACTAAAGAGTTATAGATTATGTAACGGACTTTACAGGGTAAGCATCGTAGTATGGTACGTAGAGCTCCAGTAAGAGATGTTAATTTCTTCTGTATGTTTTTAGTGAGTGGTTCCCATGTGAGTCTGTTATCCAAGGTTAAATCTAAATATTTTTCGAAATCCGTATTACTTATAGTGATATTGTTTATTTTGAGCGAGTCAGTGTTTTTAATTTTTTGCTGTAAATATAAAATACGTGTGTTTTTACTTATCTAAATAGCTAATAGATTTTTAGTTAATACATTGGAACCCAAATTTAACAAATTAAGATCATTTTGAGCGTCTTGGATAATGTTTTCTATTTTATTGCTAACGTCATTCATATATATTAGAAACAGTATGGATCCCAAGACCAAGCCTTGTGGAACGCCCTAAGTTATAAAATTTTGACAGCTTTGGGGTTCCCCTATTACTTCCCTACTTGTTGGCGATTAATTCGGTATGATTCAAAAAATTGATAAGATTTATTAAATAAATAAATATTTTTTTAAATACTATTAATTCCTATGTCCTTTAGTATGTTCAATAGTATTTCATGGCTCACTGTATCGAACGTTTTTAAAAATACCAAGTGAAAGAGCTGATAGGATGATAGTTACTGGGATCTGATTTTAATCCAGATTTGTAAATAGGGGTTACCATGGCTAATTAGAGAGATATGGGGAAGCTTCCAATTTTTATACAGCGTATAAGTTGATCGATTATATAGATTTTATTAGTTTAGTGTTTATGTTATCAATGCCTGAACTAGTGTTGGCGTCTAAGTTATCTGTAATTTTCATAATTTCTTCTGTTGTAGCTAAATTTAGTTCATGAAGACCATACTTAGGGTGAATAACGCGTATGGTATATATTTTGTTATTACGCTATTTTACGTTAATACTATCTGCTAATACTAATCCTGCGGTTGAAAAAAAAATCATCAAGTTTTTGTTTTTTTTTATGTAATTTTTTTTTATAAAATACGTAGGCTGACTTTCAAATGGGTCATGAGTTGGTAAGTTGTCACTACCGACCGATCGCCCGGTAGACATTGCTTTGTAAATGTAAGGATTGTTTAATATTTATAATATTAAACAATCCTTACATCATCAATGCACTTATTAATCACTTTTGTGCCTATCATGTCATTGTATTTTTCTTGTAATAAGAATAGTGCACATTATATATTGATTACATTACATGGTATTTTAATTGTTACAAATAAACTTAATCATCGAACCATTTCTTATATACACGTATTATCAAATTTGTTTGTCAATGAAATATCCAGTCAAATTAAAATACCTTTAACGCATTCCCTGTCCAGCAACCAGGTAGGTGTAGGCAACATTTCATGGGCTATAGAAAATTCAGGAATCGTAATGGGATTGTCGGATGATGCGGAGACATTCTTAGAGTAGGTTAATGGCTGGAACTTATGGCAAGTGATTGTCGCAGCTACCAGGTAGAGTACAACGTGAGAGCGAACCTAGAAAAAGTAAGAATGAGGAATGGAATGAATCAAACGAAGTGGAAAGTTTGTAAAGCTAAAGACATTGATATCGGAAAATTGATATTGATGTGATGCTTAGAATAGGTTTGAGAGCAAGTTAAATAGAAAATGACAGTAGCATGATGAATGTGATGAGTATGAATCATGATAAAAATTACTTATGAACATTTATTGTTAAATAAATTTACTGTAGGCACATTTGCCTTTCTTACTGGACATTATAAAAGAATGTAAGAGGAGTATTCATGAACTTAAAATTTCCTTAAATAATTTTGACTTCCTTGTCACAGGAATACTTGTGAGCGGGGTAATAGTGAGTGCATATGTGTTTGTGCTCTGCGCAAATGTGCAGAAACTAAATTAGTCACTGGGTTGTCTAATTTTATATTAATAATGTTAGTTTTACTAAAATAAATAACAAAATTAATTATATCATTCTTAACTCTTTAATGCATGAAACAATTTATATAAGCGAACGTGGATTGTTATGAAAATTCATTGTTCTCTAACTCAATACAACTAGTAATGAATTTGTCATTGTGTATGGTATGATATAAGTTATTATTTTAGTTCATACATAGTTGATCTCACAAACGGATGTAGAAACAAAATCATGAAGATTTTTTTATTGATTATTTCATGCGCTTTCCTTTACCAAAGTAACAACGTCGAATGTATTAATTTCGTTGATTTTATGACGGAGAAAGTGAATCAACTCGGAAATTCCATAACAGGTGCATTTAAAAGTTTGAAGAACAAGTTCAAATTATTTATGTTTCCTGAATTAAAAGAACAGTTGATAGATACAAATATCATAGAAGTTAAGTCTAAAACTAAAAAAGCGTTTTGTGACTTTGTGGAGGAAGAGGCTGCCCAAAGAGAAACCGAATCTCCAGAATACGTTAGCTTAAGATCTGAACCGACAGCATTGATGTCTACGGCACAATTAGCTACACTGCATGGAAAAAGAGTTGAATCGCATGTCGTTCTTACAAAAGATGGTTATCTTCTAACCTTACATCGCCTAAGGAATTCATTTGAAGAAGGTAATAAGATTGGAAATTTTACTGTTTTACTACACCATGGTTTACTCGGTAGTTCAGCTGATTGGATTTTACTTGGACCCGAAAATTCTCTTCCTTACATACTATCGAGCGGAGGATGCGATGTATGGCTTGCAAATGCCAGAGGAAATTATTACTCAAGAGGACATGTATCGAGTAATGTTGATTCATTAGAATTTTGGGATTTTTCATTTCATGAAATGGGTCAATTTGATTTACCGGCTGTCGTTGAATATATAAAAAAAGTTAAAAATTCCGACGAAAAAATTAATTTTATTGGACACTCTATGGGGGCAACGGCCTTCTTAGTAATGTTATCAACATATCCAGATTACAACAAATATTTCAGAATAGCAATATTTCTCGCTCCTTTAGCTTACATGTCGAATGCTGGAGGTCCCTTAAAGATTCTTACTCAAATGGCGAAAAGTCCACCTGAACAGTTGCTAAAATTACTTGGCGAGGGTGAATTCGTCCCTAATAGAAAAATTCCAATTTGGATAGCGAATAAATATTGTAGCGGTCCTGATATGTACTGTGTTAATCCATTATTGTTCCTGAGTGGTAGTATTCCAGAAGAACATAAATGGAACAAAAGTTTACTTGCAAGAATTCTTTATCATATACCGGCTGGAGGATCAACAAAAACAATATTACACTTCGCTCAAATGGTCAATAGTGAAAAATTTCATAAATACAACCACGAAGATGAAGAATATCCTTTGCGTCTTGTAACCGTGCCGATTGTTATGTTTAGTTCTAACGGGGATTTGATCGCTACAATATCTGATGTTTTGAGACTATATTTTAGTATATCTAGCCCCATCGATCACTACGTAATTCGTGATAAAAATCTCTCACATGTAGATTTCCTTTGGAACCCTCATGCCAAGGTTCTTGTGTATGAAAAAGTTATTGATTTTTTAAGTAATGGGTTAAATTTAAATGCATCTAGGGCTAACGAAATAATGTGGTGATTAGTGAACTAAATATATATTAACGTTTATAATATATGTAATTTTTTTAATTACCAGTTATATGGTTGATAAAACAAATTATTTGTAAAAATAAAGAGATGTGTTAAATGTTGTGTATATCTATGAAATGACTTCATTGCGTGATTTCTTTAAAAAAAAATACTTACAACCACACCTTATCGATGCGGTAACCTATTACATAGATAGTACTCATGATGTTATAACCCTTGAAGTTTTGAAACTCAACACGAAGATGGTATGTATGGAAGAAACGTCTTCGTTTTTATTAGTAATCTCGTCAAATGAGAAAACTTTAGTCACCTCTATTTCAGCTCAAGTTTAGTTAATTTACTGCTAAGACTCTCGATATGAGTTTGATTGGACAATAAATACCTGAACTGGTTAGTGATGGTTGCATAATATCAGAACATAAATTCTTATAATGATTAGCTTGCAGAATTTACTTGAATAATAGAAACGCATTAGCAATACGTAAACAAGATTTTTATAAGTAAATTATAATTAGAGAATAATTAAAATAGATATAAACACAGTAAGGAAGATACTTGAAATCTCTCATTCTAAGTATTCAGTGAAATGAATAAATTGGTTGGCATATTCAATGAAACTAAGTATTCAGAAGAAGGTTTGCTATTACTTAGCATAGTCAAGAGTACTCAATTTACTTGGCATTTATATTTGTTATTTAAAGAATAGAGCATGTTACTTAAAATATATTTAATATGGAATATAAAATTGTTTTAACTTATATTTCACAATAAATAATGTAGTAATTTTACCATCGTACTGTGATTTGTGGTCCGACATTTCTCAAAATATATTATTTGTTATATTTGCGAATTAAATTAGTTTGTAACGCTTCCTTGTCGTAACTATTCAACCGATCATCTTACCGAAAAGAGCACAGGGTACCAAACATCTGTCTGAGATTCGTTTTCCATAAAACCACAAATAAATTTATTTTTGCATACTCGTGCTGATATTTTCGACGATTTAAACGTAGTTGTAAATAATACAGCCTTATTATAATAACGGAAAAGAATTACTATTAGCGCTGTAAATTTGCAATAGAGGCACTCAGTAAGAAAATATTTCTTACTTTTTTTGCAGTTTTATAATACTATAACTATGGACAGAAAAATAAGTAAAAATCAATAGCTGTTTTCAAAGCGAATAGGAATCAGATAAATAATAATTT
The DNA here is from genome assembly GCF_905147765.1 of Vanessa atalanta. Lineage (NCBI taxonomy): Eukaryota > Metazoa > Arthropoda > Insecta > Lepidoptera > Nymphalidae > Vanessa > Vanessa atalanta. Next base: position 10,774,002 of record NC_061902.1, on the reverse strand, counting down.
GCAAAACAGATTCACGTTTATTTTTCTCAACAAACATTTAACGCAGCTTTGTAAAAGTTTTAATTTACAGCGCGAGCTTCCCATTATAATGTAAATACTGTATGAAAAAAGAATATTTTAATTCAACTGATTGCTTGTGGATCTATTGTTTTATTTATAAAGTACCATAGTATTTGTATGTGTGCTATAGATTTTAAGAAATTATTGTTGTTTTTTTATAATGTCTAATACCTATTTTAGACTTTTTATAAAATAAAAAATATGGAGGTATATTTTGTTCTTTTTTTGAAATTAAGATTTCATTATATTTTCATAATATATTTCAATTGGGATGATATTTTCTCGACTAGTATATCTTAGAACAAGTAACGCCTCTGAAAGGCGGGTCAAAAGCCGCTTATATTATTATGTTGCTTCTAGTAATTTTCTTAATGAATGTATATTTTACAATATTTTAGAAAATTCAGTTTAAAACGTAAATTATTTATTTATCAAGAAGATAATTTCAGTTTTATAACGACAATATGACGTGCCTACATAATGTTACTGTAGATTAATTACTGTGTTTCTTAATTGCTTTAACGTATATACGTATATTTTACTTCGACAGACTCAAGTAATTTTTAAATAACTTATAATTTAAACTTAATGGATATGAGAGACAGAAAATATTACATTTCAAATCTCTCTGAACAGTTTATACAGAACAGTTTTAGTTTATACACAGTTCATATACTGTTCATAAATATCCCACTCATGGGACTTTTTAATATCCAGATTTATTATCCCAAATTAATATAACATTATATGTTTTTTTTTTTGTGATATATGTAAGCGGACGAGCAATGGATCGCCTGATAGTATGTGGGCATTACCGCCCATAGACAATGGCACTGTAATAATATTAACCAACCCTAGGAATTAAGATATTATCGCTTGTGCCAGTACACTGGCTCACTCATCCTTCAAAATGGAACACAACAATACTGGGTACTGCTGTTTAGCTTGTTTGTATTGATTGTAGTGATTTAATGGTTAAATACTTTAATTATTTTTACCGTTACAAAATATTAAGATCCGTATATTTTTACACAAAACTCAGTTCAAATGAACAAATATTCTTACATAAACTGTGTTATATATAATAATGTATATAAAATGAAACGAGGCTGTAGCACCATCATGAGCGGAGATCGTGAGGTACTTCAAGTTCTGAGTACGCAATTTAATATAAATATAGACAAAATATTATAAATTATGCTTGTAATAAGAAATTTTATAAAATCAATCAAGTATTCATTTATTTATAGCTGTAATAAAACCGATTTTACTAAACATACTTGTTCGTCATAAACGAATGCAGAACATACACGCCAAACTATTTTTTAACTTATGAAAGTGACTGAGCTAAGGGTACACTGGTAGTCGTACCAATTGAACATAGATATTGTCGTTGTAAGAAATTTTAACCATTCATTACAGCGCTAATGCATCATCAACCTTGGGAACTAAGATATAATGCCCTTTGCGTAGTTGCACTGACTTACTAACCTTTTTAATTAGATCACAACGGCACTAAGTATTGATGTTATCCAGGCCTTCACAAAGCCAAACAACAAATACTTATACGTTTTATTGGTTTCTATATGTAACATTTAAAAATAAATTGTTTAATTTTCACTTATTTTACTTACTTGCGATGTTCCTGTGTGTTACGATTCAATGGGACTAAACATTTGAGCGCTAATTTTGTATTTATAACGTTTATAAGTGACATATTATAATACTTCGCTTCTTACATTTCGAAAATGATAGACGTATATATCTATGTGAAGTTATAGTTTAAAAAAAAATACGTTTAACACAATGTACGTTATTTTTAAAAATAAAATGATAATAATAGTTTCAAAATAAAACCTGACGTTCTACGGCTACGGCTACGGCTATGGTTTATATTCATTAATCAAAATATTATCACAAATTAAATAAATACACTTTATATTGAATATAAATGTTATTATAAACCCAATGGTTTAGTTCTGGGTTATTATTAAATTATTATTTAAGCGAGCTACGCCTCTGGCGTTGTTCGTACGAACTTTCAACATAAAGGTTGTTCATTTACTGAGCTAAATAGTATTATATGTCGTAGTTATTCAGGATTAAGACGCCACAGTGCAGATCTTTATTCAATTGTGGCACTTTCGAATGCACTGGCAAATGTTTAATACAAACAATGTTACGTATCACATCTGAGTTTATAGAAATGTCTGTGATTGTTTAAAAACTCATTTCTAACGAAGAGGCTTACTTTTTTATGTAAATAATCTTTTCAATTTCAAATAATAGTCTCGAGACACCGTGACTCGTAGTAGAAATGAATTACAAGTTACTCATATTTATGTTTCTTTGCTACCAATTACAAGTTCAATCGGAAGAAAACTGTGAAAACTGTTTCAAGAATGAAGTGCGTAAAGTCCGTACTGAAATGTTAAATTCCATTCGACATTTGACGAATATTATTCGTTCGTTTTTTAACAACTCTTTGTCGCAAGTCGAGACCGAAAGAAGAAAACTAAAAAGCGCCGCTTACAAGTTTATCAAAGAGGAATTATTGAATAATTGCACAAAAGAACGATAGAATGGAAAGAACGAATTGTAAGAAATAAATTAACACGTGTCTCATAAATTTAAATCCATTCGATTTAGAGTGTACAATACACTCGGACAAGTTACAACGAATAATTGATATTCCACGAACGTCCATAAAACGTTAGTATTGCACCAATTAACTTTATCGGGTAGCTCTAGAAAGTGGAATCTGTTAGGATTAAAAAGAGTTCCCTGAATTTGCAACCAGACGCGGGATATGATCTTGGCAATCATATTCGGAACGCAACAAACATGAAACAGTTTGTGTAGGTACATCATAAATTCGGAGTCCTCGAATTTTGTACCTCGTCGTAATTGACTACGAGTGAGAAGGCATGGGGAGTTTTCGATAGCTCTTGTTACCTATCGATTGCTCGAATTGAGTATCGCAGTTTAACTGGTTTGATATTGATCGTTATACTGCTTAAATTACACTTGAATTGTTTTCTCTTTAGATAATCGTTTATTAAACGTTTTATAAAACCAACGGTTAGCAAAATAATTACTTTTATATTGTTACGTAGTTATGGTTATAAAATAAATTTCATAAAAACTAGTTAATGAAAACTAGTTAATGAAAACAAATTCTTAATTTGAAAGAACGACTGAGGCGATACCGTTACTACTTATACTCGTATGTTGATACCATTATAACAGAAGTGTTGAAGTCTCAACAATAACAACAAAGTCTCAACTAAATCGGAGGAATACAAATACTAATAAAGATTCATTTTTCTGGATACTTATTATAAAAATAAAAAATTCTAAATTTTAACAAAATGATAACGGTCGTTTGTGATATCAATAATTAAGTTGTGACATCATATTATTTTTAGCTATAAGTAAAAATATAGGTTTTTATTTTAAATAAATAAGTCTTGCTTTTTTGTAATTAATAATATTATAACAAACTCTTTTTTGGAGATATATTGTATTTTAATGTTTGCACACTTTTACGATAGTCAATATTTGCATGGTTAATTAATTATCTAAATAATTGCCATATATAAAATATTTATCAGGCAATATTGGCAGGCTTTCAAAGTCACGATAATAAAATATTACATAAGGTTTAAATTTGATCTCTTTCATATATTAATTTCGTTGGAATCCAGAGACCAATAATGTTTGTTGTTTTTTTAAGTATACTTAAAACTCTATAGAACAAAAACAGTTTTATTCAAAAATATTAATGCCGATACTTAGTTCCATAATTACATGGGTATTCTCCTTTATAAATATAAGAGAGTGAAAATCGACTGTGAAACGTGCTTTAATTTTCATTGCTAGCGTAACAGAATCTCTAGTGCTATTTGTGACTAAATCATCTCTTCATTTGGCAAACATAACTGACGTTGATCGGTTACTGACTTTATTTGAGTTCTCTACGTAAACTCAGCTATATCTTGCCCACAATAAACTTAGTTATATAAATGTATGGATTGTTTTGATGTTCTATAAAATCTAAAAATGTGAATCATTTTGCATATCATTGTTTTATTGACTTAATTAAGTTTGAATATTTGTTGGAAATAATGTGCTTAGAGGAAGAACTCCCGAATAAAAGCATTAATTTTTCAGTGTAGGTTTGATCTTAAATTTATAAAAAATATATTATATTAATATTTTTACTAAAAACAAGAAATACGATCTAATAATAACAATAAATTAAAGAAATTATTCAATACATTTACGAATAACTATTATTAGAACAACATAAATTACTTAGTTATTTCACTTAAGTGTGTTGTAATATTTAAAAGCGGGTATGACGTATTCAAAGGCGTTCCTCTACAACTCTCACCTTTACAACTACGCCTACTTAAGTGCACTCCGAACATATTTCTGCATATATGTTCGCTTGTGCCGGACGAGCTGTTGATTTCCCATGGGCTCGATTCGCTTCCCAGCTGCTAACGCGACACGGCACTGGAAAACGTGCAAACGCCTTTACAACTTACATCAAGTGAAAACTAAGCTTAAATTACATTTCAACAATTTATATCATCCTAACTGTACCTATTTATTTCAAGATACCTGATGAAAGTTTGGTATATACACACAAAAGTAATGCATACATATTAAGTACTACTAAACATTTAGTATGTTTGAGCCAAATATTTTAATTTAAAATATTTGGCTTAATTTTTTAATTTTAAATTAATTTTCCAAGTACTTTATTTAACATAGAAGAACACTTATTGCTTAGCAAAATAGATTCCTAATACTGGTCTGAAGATCTGGAAGGAAACAGGGTAAAAATATAATTTGGCTTAGTTATATATTACATTAAAAAAAATTTAAACTCCAAGATCAATTTACAAAACAATAATGCAGCAATATACGCGCCAGCTCGGTCAGGTTATTAAATTTTACCTGAATATCCCTTACTAACCATTTACTTCCTGTGTTTAGTTAGTCTCAGTTGATCTCAGCCGCCGTCCTTTACTTAACTTAATCATGGAAAAACTAGCAGAGGCCACCTGTGCGATACTATTAGAATTCACTTCGTATCTCACTCCTGAAATGTTGATAGCCGACTTACGGAAACACACCATTTTGAGACGTGTATCCCTATTATTATTGTCAATGTATATCATATTTTTTATGCTCCTGTATTACGGTAAGTTTCGAGTTTTTTTTTAACAAAATTTATAGATTCAAATAATATGATAATAATAATTAAACTAAAAAATATTAACAAATGACAGAGGACATACAATTTTATAGGCTTAGGTTCTTTATTATTGATACTGCTTTGAAACAAGAATAAATTGCAATATGTTACGACGGTGTAAATAATACATATACCTTATATATATTGGTTTATTGCTAATACCTACAATAATAGTAGAAAGACAAAATATAGTATTAAAACTCCAAACGTAAATGTAATAACAAATGCATTACATGCGAAGCATTAGACATTCTAGACACTATAGAATCACGATATTATATGTTTAGTTGCGATGGCGACCTCAGCTTATTGGTGAGTAGACTCAGCTTTACAGCGTTTGCGGTTAAGAAAATTAGTTTGCTGACTTATATGGACATGGTTCACTTAATGTATTTTAGGTATTTTCACAGTGAAATAATGCTTTTGGGTACAACGACCACCAATATTTTTATGATTGATCTATACATACGTTTTTAACAAACCCCAATAACTTAAAGACACAAATACTAAAAAGTCTCTTTGTATCATCAAAGTAATGTTAGAAATTGTGGCGTACAATAAAAACAGATTCAATATCTGCAGCATTACTCCAAAGTAATATGCCATATGACATAATATTGTGAAAATAACCAAAATATACAAGACGAGCGGTATCAATATCAGTTAGTTATCTTACTTTTCTAACCAAGTATGCTGCGGAGCCGAGTCTTCTTGTCAGGGACGATAAATGAGAACTCTTTGAGAAATTTGGAATCCAATGATATTCCTAAAAACACCGTAGTATCGGCTACATCAAGACGGCTACCATTTAAAGATATATTATAATTTTGCTTTCTAACATTAGGTAGGGTAAAAAGTACACATTTTGTTTTGTGAGTATTCTAAACTAAATTATTTACTGTAAACCAATCATGTATCTGAGATAATGCACTGTTCACATTTGACACACACCTTAAAAATCAGTGTATCGTCAGCAACCAAAACTATATCACAAATACCTTTAACATAGAAAGGAAGTTTATTTATATATACTAGAAATAGAAAGGGACCCAAAATTGATCCTCGTGGAACACCCATTTTTAACGTAGATCCAGAAGACTTTATACCATTAATAAAAACTTGCTGGACTCTTTGACTTAAATATGAAGCAATGAGATCAAGAGCTTTACCTTTAATACAATAGTATTTGAGCTTATAAAGAAGCGTCTCGTGTTCTACATAATCAAATGCTTTAGACAAATCACAGAATACTCCAATAGAATTCTGTGATTTTTCCCAAGCATCGTAAATATGTTTAAGAAGTGTTATTCCCGCATCAGTTGTCGAGTGACCTCTTATAAAACCGAGTTGCTCACTATGAGAAATAGTATTTGTACCGAAATGGACGAGAAGTTAATTTAAAATATTTTTTTAGAATATTTAACTTAAAGATGGGAGTATTGAAATAAGTCTGTAATTACTGGGATCGCTTCTGTTTCCAGTCTTAAAAGGTGGTAAAACTTTATTACATTTTAATGTTACTACAGAATATCTTGAAGAATTACAGAATTATAGCTCAAACTTAGCTAGTAGGCAATTCAATGCAGCGTTTAAATAGAATTTTGACTTGTCATATGTCGTATTTTACTTCGGCGTAATTGTAAACGATACCAAAACCGATACGCTGTAAAACAGTTAAAATTAAAATTTTCGATGTCTGCATACAGGAGATAGAGATAAAAATGAAGAAATCGGAAACGTCAGAAACAGAGTAGAGCTATCCGTTGTAAAACAACAGAGAATTTTGATTACCTACAAATTTTTAAATATTGTTTGAGAATTATCTGCACCTTTTAGACATTTTTTTTTTACATCGTCATCCTCCAATCCAATCAAGGCAAGAACAATAGACAATTTCGTTTTAATCTTTTTTTAAGTATAGTTAAACGTACTCATATAAAAATATCGTAGGTAAGCTTAGATTATCTATATATCTAGAGAGTGTCGCACTATAAAAGAACTAAAATAAAGGGGCCAACTTAATTATCTTGGTATGCGTGACAGCTACACTTGACACTCGCACTAGGTATTTATTTCGACACGTTCTCAGCTTTGACTGTTTATCTAGATAGATTTGATAGATGGACTGCTTAGATTAGTTATATGTCTAGACATATAAATAATCAAAGCAGTCTAGTATCTATAGTGAGACCAAAGAATTATGTAATAAGTTTTAATACTACACAGGTTACAAGTAAATCAGATATTATATATTTTACGTTAAGAGTAGTGAAATTGATACATTTTAATGAATCAAACAACAGGAAGAGGGCTTCATCGCAAATATTTGAATACTCCGTGATGTAACTAAAAGCCGTCAAGTGTATTGAAACATGCCTTTGTTATTTACAAAGCTTGCCATATTTTTGTAAATTGAGCGAATTTAATCGAAGTCTAAGTTATAACATTTCCGTGTTCAGACAATTAATGCTATTTACATTAATCGCAATCACGTTATGTGTCATTTACTGATAGTGAAAAAATAGTGAAAAAGATAGTAAAAAACATGGCATGTCAATCGAAAAAACCGAAAAAAACGTTTAAAACTGCCATGCTACATACCTTTGAATTGCAGCCGAGTGGCCCGGCACACCCGGAGAAGTAGGTACCAATCTCTCACTAAAAATCGGCGTAAAGTGATTGATAAGCTGCCGCGTTTCTATCTATCTATCTAAGAGTCCTAAACATGAGGTTGTGCAGAATTTGTTATCATAACCCTAGGAGGGTACCATCAGCGATTACGATGGAGAATCCTGAGCAGGGGTGCCTAGGCTGCCCTCGGAATTCTTTGGTCAATATTGCGCTCGCCACTGTTGGGGGCAAGCGGAGCAGACATCATAAGGCAAGCTTTCCACCCTCGCTGAGGACATCTGCAACATAAGGGAACTTAGGGGACTCATTTCCAACTTGAACGTCGTTCATTTTCACCTTGATACGGCGAAGCAGGTCTTGCTCTTCTTAACGATACCCAAATATCCCCTCCGGCTGATACCATGAGCTGGGGTGTGTGTTCACGTCAGAGATGATATCTGCTTGCGACGCCCCGGCAGCTTTGAAGGGCAGGACCTATCGATTATCTGGCTGCGTGTAGACTGCGATTAATATCAGCGAAATTACGCGTGCCTTTATAAATAATATATAGAAATCAACCGACTGGTTGAACACGTTCAAATAGCTACAGATTCTGAGCTGCAGCAGATTCCATCCGCAGACATCATTATTCTTGGCAATTTTAATGCCCACTACGCGGAATAGCTCGGCTTACGCAATACCGATCATGCGGATAGATCTGTCCTTGACTTTGCTTTAGCATATGATGTATCGCAACTGGTCACCTTGCTAACGCGAATCTCGGGTGTGGATGATCATACACCTTCCCTGTTGGACCTTCTGCTGATTTCACGTCGATCACACACCCCTCATGGCCTCGCTTTGTAGGCTGGCGTCATGTGTGGTACAGATCAGCGGATTGGGATGGGATGCCGTTCTTCTTTACAGCTTACCCATTTGGGCAGATTTGTTTCTTGCCGGATGGTCCGAACGTTGTTGCTGACTCTGTTGCCGATGTGAAGCTTCAGCATATGGAACTATTCATTCTTTATTCTGCAATATCCATGGGTGGCAAGGCCCAACCTCCCTTCCCTCCCTTTAGGAACACGTGCGTTCCGGTCTTTAACTACGGCTGTCTTTGGGAATTTCTGTCAGCCTTCTTTTTCTTCTATGTACAAAGACGGTGAGTCATTGGCCCATACCGCGCTGGAAAAAGCTAATCTTTTAGGCTCTCTCTTCGCGTCAAACTCGACTCTGGATGACCGAAAAAAGTCACCAACAATAATCCCGTGGTATTATTAATCCCTGCTGCTGAATTGCACCTTCGGACATGTTGTCAAAATACCAAGTTCCACCCAAACCATAGATGTCCGAAAATCCACAACAACTCGATTTCGAAGGCATTTGCTGCCTCACACATCCACCCTGTGGAAGCAGCATTAGCCGGCGGTTTTTCCGACGACTTGGGAACCATCAAAAAAAAGCTTACACATTTCTTAATGGCCGGCAACGTACCTGCAAGGCCCCCAGTGTTGCAGATGTCCATGGATGATGACTTTCCATCAGGTAAGCCTCCTGACCGTTTGTCACCTATACCATAAAAATAAAGTTCTTTAATTTAGATCTTATTATGTTTTAGATATGATATGATTTAGTAAAAAAAAGTAAGAGCTAAAAAATTGCTTTTCACGACGAAACAAAAACAAATCGCCTGTAAAGCATTTATACTGGAAATTTTCTCCTTCTATATGACTAGGTACTAAAAACTTAACAACGTCTTTCTGTAGAATTTTTCCATTTACTAATTCCTATTAATCTATTTTAAAATTATATGATTACAATTGGATAAGTACTTTTTAAATTGAGATACATCGTAAAATACTTAGTTCCTTCACATTGCGTTCGCAGTTCATTAATAAATTATGAGAAAAACGATCTGCTGGCAACAGGTATTCACCGATAATAGTTTTTTCCCTTTTCAATCTAAAGAAATAGTTGCCTTCTAAAAGATTGCCATAACTTAGAAGGTGACTTAGATCAGGTGTACAGCATTATAGAAACGTATGTGAACATAGTGGAAAAGATGTTTATTTTTCCTAAGCAGAATCTAAATCTTAACTTAAGTCTGCATTGCATCTCACGGTTTTTTAGTAATATTTACCTTAAATTCGTATAAAGTTAAGAGATTTTTCGTATATATTGCCCAAATATGAATAGCTATGTTATACAACTCAGTCATAATTTGACTAATAATTAATATACCTACACCACCGCCTTGCATTTATTATTGAATACAAATATGTATAGTTTTCGTTTCAATATATATTTCTAAAACGCTTAATCTTTCGCTCTCTCGTACAACGAGCTACCTGTCTACTTTGCCCCTCAGCGTCCCTTCGTGAAGGGTTCCTAAAGCCCTACATTACCGCATCAAATAATAACACTCGGTAGAGAGGCTGCCGATACGGTCGATACAAGGCGGCGCTTATTCGTAAACAATATAAACGAAACTACGTAGTTTGTGTTACAAATAAACGCAACACATAATTAATTAAACTATATATTATCTTCACTTGATTACTAAATAATTAATTTTATTACTTGCTCGTAAATTCATATGCAAATTTAAGATGATAAAATTTCAACATGGATTAGAAAATGTAACCCCAATAAAATACAATTCCTAATCAAATCTATTATAATATTCATGATTACTTTTAGATGTAAGGTAATTGAAAATGACACCGTAATGGGCTCGTACCTCAAACAAGGGCGTTACACTTGTTAATATGACACAATACATATTGTGTTGCCAAATTAAATTACATTTTAAATTTAATATTTAATTTATTTTCAAAGACCTATATAATTTTAAAATATATAATAAATTACGATAAAAAATTCTTAAGCAAGAGTTATAATATTATAGTAATAATAAGTGTATGTTTTAATTATAGCATGAATTGAACAATATTATTGCAGGAATTAAAGTGGTTTTCAAGTGCCCTAGAAAAATACAAAGCATTACATGCTGGCGTAGCTAATGCATCACAGCTGCGTTCCTGTTTTTATTAGAAAGTAAAACATTAAATATTGCAATATCTCTACCGGGGGTGACATTCGTTCATTGAGAAACCGAGATCCCTCCGGGACAGAGTTGCTTTACGAGTATAGTTATAATAATGATTTTTCGATACAATAAAATATATTTCACAGTACCGATAATAATTTTAATTTTGTGATTACAGGACAAAGTATAAAGTCAATGTTAATTTTTATATTTTCATGTAAAATTATATGTTTTGATTTACATAATATCGGTTTCAATGTATAAACAATTGATTAATATTGCATTTGAATACAAAAGATAATTTGTCACCCTAAAAACATTTCATCTTACGAACTCACCCCCCCGATATATACAATATGTCTGCATTAGCAATAATATTACAAACAGGATTAAAGTATTGGTCAGCGGCAGCAATTTTTAATCAATAATATAAATTTATTATCCATGACGCAAAACACAATTCCATGAGCGAATTCGTAAAAATATAATATTATATTGTTTTCGTATTTTAAATCTTATTTCAGCGAGATAGGATTTATTTTCCAATGAAAATATTCGATTATGATTTTATTTCTACATACACTGACTGTACAATGTACATCCATATGGTTCTCTTTAACCCTCACGGTAGTGAGAGAAGGGGACGTATGTGTTTTATTTGTAATACTAACAATACCATTTATTACCTCAGAGAGCAAGTGTGTGGCAAGTGAATGAATATTATTTTTTATTCGTAAGAGTACGTAGTGTATTATTTTACGAAATTACTTTACATGTTTTTATTTTTAATTAAATATCGAAATATACATTTACATAATATTTACTTAAACGAATATAGTAGCTTAATTTATATAATTAGGTAATTCATTTAATTTTTTTTATAATTTGTGGTAGCGGATGAGTGAAGTGCCATCTGATGGTCACCACTGCCCATAGACATTTGTCCCTTGTGTCTTTAGTTACACTAGCTTACTCACTCTGCAAACCGGAACATAATTGTACTAAATACCAAATACTGAATAATTTAATAAAAAATAAGTTCAACTTCTCTTCGATTTCGCTTATTTTTACGGCTTTTTATATATACAAAAGTATTAAGTTAACTTGATTATTTATTTTTAAAAATAAAAGCGTTGGATGTATTTTTATACTTCTAGGAGCTCTTGTATTTTATGCAAATACCCTCCCACTGATAACGATCGTGTCTAATTAGCAGCTCCATGGTATTATCATTTTCATAGAACAATGTTTCCATATAAGAGTACTCAGTACTTATAGTACTTAAAGTACTTTTCGGACGCAATTTTTCGATTGCTCGTTATATTTCTCATTTGATTAATAATAAATTAATTGTTGTATTTTATATGTAGAAACCTTCGTCGAGAATCCATTACATTACAATCTTGTGAATGGTTGGTAAACGCATAGAAGACAAACATTTTATTTTTCGTCCAGAATATTAAACACCTGTTTTTGTTATTAGCTCTTATTATGTGTCTTAATGACAGCAACTGATATTATGAAAATAAAACAAAATTACGCCTAGTTTATCTGTCATAATATAACTTTTAAATGTTTAAGCACTGTTTTGATCAACTATCTTAATAATTGAGTTGCGCAATTGATTCCAATCATTCGCGACTGCAATTTAAAATACCTTAACGAACCTGGCCGGCGCAGACGGAGTGGAGTTAGACAAATAAAATTAATATTGAATCATAACTCAATATCTACCCGTACCTGCGAACCAATATAAGTTCGAATCGCTATGCCTCGCCTGTATCTTTACGCCAATCCGCTTAAACTCATTCTATTTGTTTGTTTTTCATTTGCAAGCTCCAGTTGGATTTAATTGTTGCGATTTTAATATTTGAAAATTGGAAATGATTGTGTACAATGACTGCTCGTGAACACCAATTTTATTAACGCTAGGCGTAATAAAGAGTCGATATGGCGCAGCGTTTAGAACGCGAACATTTTAACTGATGATTGCGAGTTCAAAGCCAGGCCAGCATCACTGAAGTTTCATGTGCTTAATTATATAGTTCATTTTGTGCCCGGCGGTGAAGGAAGGCATTGTGAGGAAAACCTGCATGTGTCTAATTTCAATGAAATTCTGCCACATGTTTATGCGCCAACCCGCATTGGATCAGCGAGGTGGAATAAGCTTCAAAACTTCTCCTCGCAGGAACAGTAGGCCTTAAATTAAAAATTATTACTCTTACTTTTAAGCGAAAATACTTCATATTGACATAATGTGAACTATTGTATCGATTCGTAATAACTATCTCGTACTCAACAACCTATATTTTGTTGTCATTTGCTTGTTACGTGTAGGCAGGTATTCATTTTCAGTGTTAGATAATCTTTACAATGCGTTTCCTCATTAAGGTAACGTGCAATATTTCTTCAACCTGATTTTAAGTTGTTATGATGGTATTATTGGCTATACCTTTATTGTTATTAGAAATCATAGGTCATTGAACTGTAATAAAATATATATAAAAAAAAAATACAAGATTATATCAATGAAAGAATTATCGCTTAAGATTTTACATTCAAACTGATATGATATGTGAAAAGGCAGAGCGCATATCACATTACGAGGTAAATTGCAATTTCATGTACTGACGACTTTAACTGAAATCGATTAGAAACCTTATCCATACAACTACAATAGGCCCTATTTAGTTTGAGTGAATCACTCAAGCAACTCTACGTTTAGTTTCGAAAAATATTATCATTGTCAGATTAAAAAAAATGTTATAAAATAAAAAAAATAAAGCATCTTTTGTCTCGAATGTATTATAGTAGCGAAGAATAATATACAAATTTAGTAGAAATTAATTATATATAGCAAAATATATCGGAATAACCGTATGCGGTCTTAAAATAAACCGAAAAAGTTAACTAAAGAGTAGATTAAGTTAAGAACTATAGGCATATTCGCCAATATTTCAACGAGCAGTAGTGGCCTGCCGGTTACAGCCCCTGGCGAAAATAAGTTTCCTTTTAGACGCGTAGGTTCGTATCCTATCGAGCTGTTTATATTTGTACTGCAAAATACTAGGACAGAACAAATATGAATATTTCATTATTGGATTTTTTTTTTAAATATTATTTGTATATCATTGAAATTATTCGGTTTTTACTCTAACATTAATTATTACAAGCAATTAATTGTGTTTTAATGTCTGTAAGTTTTCGTTTGCTACTTTTAATAATGATAACGTACTGTATTTTTTGTTAAATATTAGTAGTGTAATTTAAGATAAAGAATATAAACTGAGCGTTTATTTAATTAATATATTATGAACACGAGAAGATTTCGCCGAAAAGCGTGGAATGTTTATTCTACACTTAATTTGCCGTCTTAACTATTAATGGTTTCACGCACACTACCACAAATAAAATTATTGTAAGCAGCAGCATCACTTACTAATACCAATGTGCGCTGATAACAATTTAACGAGGCGTGTGTATGAGTAAATAGATTTCGTACAAGATATAAAACACCAAATTCAATATTAAAAATAGTAAGTGCTTTTAATTTGCACGTTTGTTATTTGTTATTTCTGGCTTGAATAGAAAAAAGTTCATATATATAACTTTTTATGTTAATCAACCTATTGATAAAGATCTCTTCTGAAAGAGCATTACCTTTAATGTGTTAAAAACTAATTTAAGTAAAATTATTTTATGTATCACTTATATTATGTTCGCAAATTCGCCAGATTTCCATCGGCAGTCGTGGCCTAGCGGCGTCTGGGAATTGCCCAGAGTCTCTTAGCAAGCGTAGGTTCGAGACCTACCGACTGCACAATTTGAAACCAATATCTACCTACCCGTTTTAAAATTTTTAAGTTTTCATTTTTGTCTAAAATATTTTTTACGCACAAAAATCAATTTTATTGATATTAGATTCTTACGTGTGCTTTTTCGTTGAAACATTACGATTAATGACAAAGTTAATGTAATTTATTTAAGTATAATATTTATGTTTTATAAATAAAATATACTACATGTTTATAAACAAAAATCGCTGAAGATTTACTGTCAAAAAGTAAAAAACTCCAAACTTAACTCAATATTTGTAGAGCTTTTGCTTAAATGATGACTAATATACATTTTCATGAAACATAACATCGATTTTATATACTATATATATATATATATATATATATATATATATATATATATAAGAAAACATAATTTTATTTGAAATCGATCGATTGAAATTGCCGATGAGAAAATCGATGTTGGAAAATTAAACGGAAATAATATATTTTTGTCGCCAGAATTAATTATTACTTATAATTATAATACATTATCATGCACGAAACGATATTATTTCAACAAACTGTTATGTTAAATTTAATTGTCAGCATTAAAATAGCTACGATCGTATTGAGTGAATCGTAGATTTAATTTAGAGAATATTCCAGCGAATTCGTATTTGTACACCTATATGTCTTCAATGCACCGGACGTTAAGTGCAAACAGGATATCATTCAGGCTATAAGCGTTGTAAACTAGTTAATTGAACGAGTCTCTGAAGCGTAAAGTTAATTACAGGCGCAAGGTTTTATTAAGTTTAACCGCATATAACAAGGACTAAAACGCAAAGCCAGATAATCGTAAATAGAACAACATATTATATCGTTATAATATGATATAACTAATCCTGACTAATATTATGCACGCAAAAGTAAGATTACTTCTAAATCGATCGTAATTAAATTTTGCGTACATGCTGTCAAGGGCTCAAAAAAGACGTACGGCACCTAACTCTTCCCCAGAGCGAGTTCAGAACTTCTAGCGAGGATCTAGAGTCGCTCAATATATTGATGATTCTTGATATTTTTTACCATATCTACCGTTTTTAAAAGGGCATATCTCTAATTGTGTATGCAATATTCAAGTGTAAAGGAGTGGACTAAATTAATACAAAATTTTTTCATTAACAACTTTTC
Organism: Vanessa atalanta; assembly: GCF_905147765.1. Classification (NCBI taxonomy): domain Eukaryota; kingdom Metazoa; phylum Arthropoda; class Insecta; order Lepidoptera; family Nymphalidae; genus Vanessa; species Vanessa atalanta. The sequence goes on along the minus strand of NC_061902.1, from coordinate 10,758,041 downwards.
ATATATTATTTTATTCAACACCAAATCGATTTAACAATAATCTGCCTTTATATTGAATCCCATAATTAAAAATAAATGCCTCATGCGTTTTTGTGTTAACTGTACTATGAGGTACACGAAGACAATTCTTGTTACTGATATACATATCCTCGGAAAATGAAGCGTTATGTCACAATGGTTGACTGAACGGGTTAATTGCAGGAACGTGAAGTACAACATTTTTCTGGATCACTGGCATTCATAAGTGGCCGTTAAAATGAACTATTAATTATAAAATTTACTCTTTCCTTTGTAAAACATGACATTTTGTCACCCGACCTGATGTTGTATCGTGACACGTGATTCGTTCTTTGTTCTACATTTTGCCGTATTTTACATAGCTACCGAATAACTGGAAATATAACTTTAATTATCAGAAAATTTTAACTATGTCGTAGTTCAGTGAAATTCGTCACCTGTCATATATTCAACGATTCGTTGAAAGGAAAATAATAATTCGGTACTAAATTACGAAATGTGATGTTCTACGAAATTACGTAAATGTTTTATAAATTAAAAATCATGACCACAAAAAAAGTCACCTCATTTATTTATATTATACAAGATTTTTCTTCCAAATTACTGATCTGTTTCTACACAAAACAGTTAGTTTCAATACAGCATACATTGTGTATACTACCTACTAATACACTATTTGTTAAATTTAAAATAAATAATAAAAAGCATTATAAAGTATTTTAAATGTGACTTCAAAATAGGGCATGATTATTGTTGCTTTAATTTGAAATCCGGTATTTATCGCCGATCCTTCTTAATTTATTAAGCACTTGAAAAATCTTTGAATTAAAAATTGGGTAATAAATGTAAATTTATTTAAAAGAAGAGTCAATTATTTTTGTTAAATGAATCGTAGAAACGTAAAATTTAATATTATGTTGAAGGGCTATTGCACTATTCGACAAAAACATTTATACTGAAATATCTTTTTGTGAAGCATAATTCAAGTTAACTGAAAGCATCATTCAGTAAAAAGTAATAATATTTATATAAATTCATCAAAAAAAATCCTGCGAATTTGGTTGAAAAATTATTGCCGGCCAAGCGCTTCTTCAAAGCCTCCTTCTTCCTTCGAAATTAAGCACCTAGATCACCATATTTTGGCAGATCGGAGCATTAAGGTCGTCATGCTCTGACTTAAAATTCGCCAAATCTGGTGTGGTGGTCCACAAGACTGCGTACCACTTGCTCTGTTTCTTTGGCATTCCAATGACTTGCAAGTCACTCCCACTGGTCTGCGCTGTTGTCTTGAATCTCGTTCAGTTCCGTGGTCAATTGGAAGGTAAAGCCAAATTGGCAATTAAAAGCTTGGTATGCTCCTCAAGGCAAGACGGTTCTTCACGTCAGCCCATCGGCTCAAACTGTACAAGTACAGTTTTCGGCCTGACATGGAGTACTGCTCTCACCTCTGAGCTGGTGCCCCCCAGTAACAGCTACTTCTGTTTGACCGTATTCAACGCAGAGTGGCTCGAATTATCGACGATAAAACCCATTCCGATCTGCTTGATCCTTTGACTTTGCAGAGTTGTATTTTCACTCTGCATTTTCTACCGAATTTTTCATGAATATTCCGTGGAAGTGATTTGGATTAATCTCAGCAGCGGAATATCAAATTCAGATATTACGTCAAAATTCGATGTTTCATCCACATCAACTAGATGACCGAAATCCATATCCAAAAAAGCGCGATTTAAAAAGAAATAACATAAAATTAGAAATACTTCCTTCGTTCCTGGCTATGTAAGCGTTTCTTACATAGCCACTTTGGGAAGTAAGATGTTATGTACTTTATGCTTGTAGTTACACTGGCTCATTCGCCCTTCGACTGGAACACGTTGACGTTCTCTTATGCTGTCATACTTCCTCTACGCCGTCGCTCTCTATTTCGCACTCCTTTTGTGTGCATAGCGCGTATACCATACAATACTTCGTTGTTTCTCTGCGTGTTCTGCACACGCAGCAAAAATATATTAAGCTTTCATTTATATATTAGTATAATTATATTAATAAATTATTTCTAATACCTTTCTTTTTTTAAAAAACAGAACATATTTACTATGAAAATTTGTTGAGTATATTTTCAATACTGATGCAAATAAAATTACATACAACCTGGAGCAATGCGTTTCATTTAATTTTATAACCCTTATATGACGACGAGGCGAGAAAGGCAGTTGCGATCACCAGCGAGTCTGTTATAGACCGAGAGCAAAATATTACATACTAATGTTGTGTTGGCATTGCTCGAGAAAAATAGTTTCCTTGGACACGGTGTCATTTGAAAATCTTTATTTCTTACTAATACATCTCTTCTCTGTATGTTTATTAAATCTAATCTTTTATTTAATCAAAGAACCAAAAAAGAATTAAATGCATAAAATATGCAAGTAAAATCTTAAAATATATCAATCACAACAACAACATCAATGCGACTGCAACTTTTGTAATCGTATGATACCTCTGAAAGGGAAATGTTAATAGAAAACGATATTTTTACACTAGCTTTAGTCTCGAGACGCGTCGCCGTATGCACCGCGCGAATATTCGCTGCAGCGAATTTCATTTTTTATGAGTAAGGAGCATTATGTTGTTTATATAACAAAATTAATATAGTTTATATGCATATCCTTTAAATTTTTAAAATCAATATATATTTGATAAAAATGCTTATTTTTTTTATTTGTTCTATCAATTAATGGAGAAAACTCTTGAATCTTGTTGTAGTTCGTCAAACCTCAATGATCAATAAACATGTAAACGAAAATGGACCTTATATTAAGTATATTGAATATTTCATAATTCTACATACAACAACGTAAAGCACAAAATTAAAAGAAAAAAATTGCAATAACTAACATTCGTAATTTTCGCTACAGATTGCGCAGTAGGTGCTTATGTAGTGTGTCATTTTAATCCAATTCGTAGTTTTATACATTTAAAGAGAGGATGATGCCGTAGGCAGTGTTATACTATAATTATACCTTTTTAATCTAATAGGGTACTTAATTTTCTATCCAAGTCAGACACAATTCATAAAAATGCAAATTAAACGTAGATACGTACTAACAATGTCTAATGTTAAAAATTTATACTTTTAAACTTTTAGTAAATCTTTCAATTTTTTCATCCGGTATTATTTGTATTGAAAACGAATTTTTAATTAAAACAAATAACAATTACTACGTCATCATTCTTCAAAGTAGGAAGGAAACCACACAACTGTAAACTTTTAAATTGTAAGAAATGGTGATTTAATTTCCTTTTTTGTATGAACCTCCAATGGGGATAAATTGAGGATGAAACTGAAAAAAGATTATTTTATCAAGTTAAGTATCTAAGAATAAATATAACAACGCGATTATAATTTTTTACAACTCCATCATGAAATAGTTAAATTGCCCATCCAAGCTATTTTAGGATAAAGTTAGTATGTTTCTATCTTTTATAAGATATACATTTCAATTTATGTAATAAGTACTACATAAAAATAATTAGTTATTTTAATGCCACAATGGAAATAATAGCAATTTAACTATATAAGCCCTGTTTATAAGCTGGCCTACAGCTGGAAAAGGCCCTCAAGAGTGAGAGAGCCCCGGTGCGAGTAGAAGTCAGTAGAAGTTTTCTAACGCAAACAGCAAATATCTCGGAAGCAACTAAGACATGCAAGTTTCTCACGTTGTTATCTTTCCCGGATAATGACATCGAAAAATATTTTTTTAATATTGACATTAAAAATTCAGAGATGCACGCCGTGGAATTGAACTTTTGCAATACAGTGCCGTAGTCACGATCATACCTTATATTATTAAATCATATGATTTAATAAGTAATTTCTGATTAAATTTTGGCGAAGTATTTTTTACAAATCGAATTCTACGCTAGTCTCGAGGGAGTAGCAGATCTTATATTCAAATAAATGTAAAATAAATTTATAACTCAATTACCTGACTAAAATTGACATATGTGACATGAAAATTATTAGGTAAACGATTAGCATCACTCTGTATGCGAAGTCATATTCATATCCATTATAAATATAACATACACAATTTCCTAAGTCTGCTTTACAATATTGTTTCGTTATATGGAGGCAAAAATTAAAACCTAGGACTTTCGTTGATTATTTTGTAGTAACATCATTCATTATCACTCTTAATTCCCTTTTCGAAAAAAGAACGTACTTAATCACAGCTAGCACCCATAACACTCAATGTCTTAATGTTACGACCCTTATTTGCTACATCATAAGTACGAATTTGTTTCAGTAAAAATAATTGGCAATTCGAAACATAAAGGCCTACAACTATGTGTCAATATTTTTCTGCTTAAATTATTTCTTAAGCAAAAATATCATATAAATTAAATTCAACAATTCATCCTTAGACGTATTTATTTCCAATACGACGATTGTCATCACATTTTTCTGTCAGTAAATTCCAGGCGACACAAAAATTATTAGGTGCTTATATTCAATAAAGTTATACGCTATTACGAAGCTACGAAGTAAAAATGCATACATATTCCGCTTATGAAATTGTAATTTCAATACCATTAGCGCAAAAGCAATCACAAGGACATTAAGTACCACACATTAGTATAAAAGCCGACCTGTGTGCAGATGCGAACCTAATCCCAGGCTCAATTAGATTCTATCGGCTTAGTTTACATTCGAATAAATGATTGAAAACAAAAGCATATCGAATCAGTTATAGCATAGGATTAGAATTGGAATTATCATTAGTAACATATCATGTACATAGATTATGATTTTAAAGGTATATTACAAAACACTTAGGAATAACAAGTAATAAATAATTATCTACCCTTTGCTACGTTACGCTACGGGATGCTAAGCTACGCTTAGCTACGCCACGCTACGTTCTACGTACTAAGTACGTGTTGTATTTGAAAGCGATACATCGATCAGAGCGCGCTTTTTTCATATTTCATCCGCGTGCCGCCTACTTGCTGTTTCTTTCTCCAACAATCGAAAGTAGATACAATCAATACTTATCTTCCGTAAATAGTTTGATCGACTGTGTCATGCGAAAAAATTAAAACTATAGTATTAAAACTAAAAGTATCAGCCTGTAAATATCCAACTGCTAATCTTAAGCCTCCTCTCTCATGAGGTGAAGGTTAGGAGGTGATTATACCACGCTGCTCCATTACGAATTGGCCAAGACAATGCAACATGTGTTGCAGATTTTCATCTGTTTTCCATCGAGATGATACAAAGTATATATACAAATTAAGGACATGAAAATTTAGTCAAGCTTCATTTCAATGTAATGGTTTGAACGTCTCAACACAATCGTACTGATTTAAGACACAAAAAAATGTTTGTAAAATGGATAAACTGCGACAAGAGATGTGTTTTTTTGCGAAAAGAAAATGTAGTGAGCGCAGAACGCTTTATTTCGTTACAAAAAATAAGGCTATGAGTATAAATTAAAAAAATAATAAAGATAATGGAGGCCATTTCGTGACATTTTTCTATCAAAAATATTTTATCTTTTATTGTTATGAACAAACACAACGCTCGAATATGTTATATATTTCACGGACTATATATACATTATTTTTAAATTTGAACTGCATTCATGCTTGAAAAATCAAATATATAAAGAGCTATGCCTTATATTACCTGTAAAATTCAACAAGACATTATTTTAAGATGTTTTCATAAAAAAAGTTACTTTATTGCACTATCGTAACTATCGTAAAAAGATTTTTTCATAAAGATCAATTTTGCAAGATAAGCCGAAAAAAACAGTACAGCGAATGGGTTTTGTATCGGACGAGATGAGAGAATATATCAATGATTTCTATACAGAGGTAGAACTAAAAACAAACCCATAAAAGTTCGACTTTGTATATTTCATGCGATGTTCAATTAAGAATTTAATAAAATATTACTATAAGATTATAAAAAAATAAAACATCTTACAGGATCACATCTGCTGATTTTGCTTATTTTATCTTAGTTAACATCAAATCCGTACCAATAGTATAATTCAGTCAACTAATTTAATTACTAAAAGTACTTGTCAGACTGAAAAATAAACGAATCATGTTCAAAGAGTATTTATTGATTGAAAGTTAATTTCTAAGATAGTGTAGGGCTGCTTAAAAGCAAAATACATATTCTGAGAACTGAAAGTAAAGTCAGCTTTCTAGACGAATAAAGTGTGCAACGGTAATGAGAATAACTGATTAATTGAATGATGAATTCTGTACGACTTTGTGCAACTATTTAATAAAAACTTATATTATTACTCTGTGTATACATAATGTTATTTGTAATACATATAACTCGATTAATATTCAGTCGTCGTACGTCAGTAAACAAACACCAACATTCGTTGCAAAATTTTAGAAAATTGTCATAAAATCTTTGTTATAAGTCACTCCGTCCTTTGATGAAAACCGTATGACAATACGTTCGTTAGTTTTTCAGTTCACTTCATTAAAATACACAGTCTGAGAGGCAGACGCTGTGGAGGGAGTTTATTTTAGAATGTGTGTATTTTCCAAATAGATCTATAATCTATTCACTCACGGAGACGATCCACGTAAAAATTTGTAGTTACACGTTTTTACAAGACGTCCCAGGTGCGTGAGACGACTAAGAGTAAAGACAGCAAAAAATTAGTTTATTTTTTTAGAACGCCAACAACCGCTCTTTGAGTCAATAGATCTATAATAAGATTTTAATTTTTTCAATTGTAAGTTAGTCTCTTTTTATTTAAAGGGATAACACATAATAAATAATCGTCACCTTAAATACACCATCAGTAATATTTGTATAATATCATTACTTACATTGAAATAAGCCATAAAAATAAATATCCGTTGTGCAATCATAATGGTGGAAGAAATTAATTACTACAGAAGGCAGTTGCATACAATAGCCAATTTATGAACTGATATAATATTTATATCGTTTGATTTCTCTAGCGAGTTATATTATAGCTAAATCTGTGGAATAGGTAAATATATATAAGAATGTTTTTCATTGTCTTGATTTAGATCCTAAAGTAGTTTATTAGTTTTATATTTTGAATTATAAACCTTTTGACATAATTTTTTTATACGATGAAATCTAACTTGTAGATACTACATACAAATTATCTTTGGCACAGAAGTCGCAAATAAATTTTCAGGTCAATTAGTTGTGTAGACTGCTTTAAAAATTCTATTGAAAGATTTGATGTATAATAAAAGTCGAAATCAAATAAAATTAGCATTCAAACAAAAATATTTCGATTTACTTTACTAAATATTAGATACATTAAAATATACCTTAAATTCATACATCAATTCTGATCAGATAATATTTTCTATCAATTGAAGTTGGCGTAACAGAATATTGAAATTGCACTTTATTTCATTCTTTGTCTGCATATGAATTTTACAATAAAATTATTACAAGAATGCTATAAACAAATGTAAAGCAGATTCAATATCATATTGATGGAAGTAAAGTTTGCAATATAAACCGGTAAGAACCTTAAAGTGTTGTTAGAGCGTATGCATGACTACATCAGTATCAATATAAGGTGACACGTTTTATACACCACATTGCATGAAATGAATAACGATAAATATCATTACAAAAATCGAATTATTTTTAAAATAAATTACGTAATTGAAAACATATGAATCATTGGGACAGAAAAATATTAAAATTAAAATTGGCCAAATTAAAAATTTATCGCAATTGAAACTTTTGTTCCTCAACATTAAAAAAAGTATGTTATTCAGAGGTAAAACTCTAAGGTATTCTGATAGGTTACGCAGTACCGAAATTACAAAAGAATATTTTAAAAGAATTATTGGAATTCACGCAGTTATAGGAGTTTTACTCGAGTTCTCCGACTTTATGGAATCTCGTGTAAGCTGTTTTGAATAACTTTTAAAAAGTGTTTCTTCTCAAACATAATAATTAGTATATTTTAATATAATGTCGTATTTAGAGTTTGGATGTTTTATGTTTTCTTAATAATGTTTGGACACTTACGTTTGTAATTAATTAATTAAGGATTATGCCTAAAATATAAACAAGGTAGGTACTTCTTTTATTTTATATTTTAATATTTATTATTGATTCGTGATTTATGAACGTATCACTTTAGCATTATTGCAGATTCCGCAACGCCCTACAACATGCGATCGTGATTTTAATACTACTGATTAATGAGAGACATTGGTAACGATGACATAAGTTAACTAACCTTAGCTTGGTACCACATATTATTTATTACATATACTACTCCAGCAACCCTGAAAGAGTGAGGAACATTAGCCTATCGCCAAAGACGTTACACAGTTAAGCTAAAAAATTATCTGACGTAGGCAGACTCATTGGTAACAGAAGGAAGGATACTACCATTTCGCCAAAGACGTTATATAGTAACCTCAAGCCCTGCAAATGCATCACTTAAGCAAATTCAAGATAACATTGTCACGAAGTACACTTGCAGATACCGAGATCAAGCCATAGACATAGCCTCGGGTTCCAATCCGGATCATAGATCAATCATCAGCATCAAGTAACAGCCTGAGTATAACCAGTACAGCTCTCGCAAAATGTAACGAAATTTTACTAAATAAAATTAAAATTATTTTAAAAATTTTTAACAACCATAATCTTAAAACACATATACATCGTCACCTAGATTTAGAACGATCGTACTAAAATTATATATCTTATGGTCTTTACTGATAATTATATTTGAATAAGTTTTTAGGACGAGCGTTACACGAACTAAAGTCTGCCAATACAGACACAGTTGACACAGTTTAGACGAATCGCTATAATTTCGACCGCTATACGGACAAGCAGTAAGTACATGCTTCACCGACAGTTCATAAGTATTTGCAACATAAAGTTGACAAGTCATATCTTTATTTATTTTAAACTTAATAACAATTATTATTGAAGCAACATAAGTCATTATACACCAATGCTTTGTATCGTATATCATATCGCAATATTTGAGTTACGTTGATTCAATTTTATCGGTAATTGTTACAAGATTTATTTTAGAAAAATTGTATTTCTTTAACATGACATCTTCATTGCAACTGTAGTGCTTACTCTTATCGAATAAAGGTTAAGCACACATTAATGCGCCACAATGAGTATGACATTCGGCACAGGGTAACCTAAAATTCAAAATATTTTTTATGATAAAGTTATCATGGATCATTTGGAAAAAATGTTTATTTTAAAAATATTTTTAATGTTATCTCATTCTTTTTTCATATACCTATTCTATGCATTCATCTCATTCTAATATGTATGTATCTTACTAAGCTGCAACTAAGCGGCTGGACCACTCTGGATGAAATTTTAAAGCCAGCAGAAGTTGTCCCTTGGCGGTCTAGATTGGATTCGGTAAATGACACTGTAATCGTATTATAGGAAATAACTAAAAAATAAACGATAAGTATAGATTTAGCTCCTTACAATAGATCAAATGTACAAGCATTCAATTATTATACTCCATTCTAAAATTTGGAAGGAATGACTTCAATTTAAACCACGTTTAGTAATAAAACAAAGAAAGGATATTTTTGAAATAAATAACAATACGATTTGACAGTGTCATAAAAACATATTAAATAGCTGAGCGTCTTAGTATTTATGAAAATATTTATAATATAATTACCAAAATCTGCAAAGTAAAAACTAAAAATCAAACAAAGCAAAGTCATGTTGTATTATTTAAAGGTCATATAACAAAAAAAAAAAACAAATTTTTTAATTGAAACTTTTTTTTATACGGATAATCACTCTCTGTTATATTTATAATACGTAATATTTTTAAAACGACTTTGAATCTAATTTAAGGTTAAAGATATTTGAATATCTAATAATTACATTAGCAAGAAAATATTAATTTACATAATAATTATTGAGATTAAGGACTTTATCATGAGACAATAAAAATGTACGTTTAATGAGAATCAGTAAATATTAAAATAGCTTGGTTATACAAAGTTATCTATTCGATGTGTTTAATAATCTGATAAATATGTAATATAAATTATTCATATATTATTTTTATTTATTTCATTTTAAATTGCTAATTTTTGTGAAAAAAGTAAACGTAATTTTATTTCTATTTTTTTATCTCTATTAATCAAAGTAAAGATCCATGGAATTGTATTTTCATCAACGCAGTGGCAGTTTGGTGATGTCTTTCTAAAGGAAGTCTGCTGGACAGGCAACTAATTCTTCAAAGGCAGTTTCTACTGCCTTTCGGCTTTTGAATTTTTCTCTCCAAGAAGTTATCCTAATTCTGGAAAAAATAGAAATCTGTAGGCGCAAGGTATGGTGTGTAGGGCGGATAACAACGGGTTTTTAATTCCAGCTCTTGTAACTTAGAGACTGTCTACTGTGCAGTAAGAGATCAAGCGATTTCATGCAGGAGCAGCGAAGACCAAAGCTGGTTGGAGACTGCTTCCCCAACATTGTGTTAAGTACACATCTGCAGTAATACTTCGACTATTTGGTGTGATGCTGTAATGAATCACATCAGTGCAAACAGTGACTATCATTTTCTATGGGTATAAGTTTTCGTTTAGGACATTGCTAGGATCCAACCAACTTGCTGTGCACGTGCAATTGTTAAGCAGGATGCAATTTTTGTCGCAAGTAAGAATGCCGTTCAAAATTCCTTCATTTGTGAGCAGGCACCTCTTGTCACGTCCTTCGCGCTGGCGATCATTGAGTTCACGGGCCATCCATTTGTCAAACTTTATCTTGCCAATTTGATGCAAATATACCAATATTTTTTATGCTCACTTCGAAAGCTGCTGCTATCGCATCCGATATTGTGTATTATCAGCTTCCACAATCGCCTTTAATTTTTCATCGTCGACCAAAGTTATCGAACAGTAGACGACCACGGGGTTCGTTCGTTCGTTATTGAGGTTGACATTTCAAGAAAAGAAGCGGGTAAACCAATAAAAGGCGTTGCATTTATTTGTAGTGTTGTTAATATGTCGCGTGCCACTTTTGACGCGTTGCTGTAGAAGCACTGCTTTGATGGAACCATATTCCTTAATTACTCGAATTTTTAACGTTCCCATGATGATGAAAAAGACTACGATTTGATAGAAATATCACGCCAACCAATCATTTAATAATAAATAAAAAAACGACTTTTTTAAAATTAATTATAAAGTAATTTGTAATTAGAATTCTTAGTCAAGCAATTCTTAATTCTTATATCTTGATTCGAAATGACCAGTACTGCAAAACGGCAATTTTGTTACTAAAGACCTATTAATTACAAACAATCTGGACTTTCATTTTAGCAGAAACGAAAACTTAAACGTTATAATTTTGATCTGGAGGCACGGCTAATCCCCCGCCAAGTCGAGCAAAAAACGCGGCACGGCCTTTTCTCGAAGCAGTTTAGGCCATTTTCGACCACCTATCGTTGTGGATTAAACTAGAAGCTTTTAAAGATCTTTTCTGGTAGCCGTAAAATTTCAATATGATAATGTTACGCTGAATGCGAGTAGGTATAATCGCAAAGTCCAGACATGTGTTGAAAACTAAGCATCGTGTCGATTAATAATTATATTATATAATAATAAAGTGAAAATGTGAAAATATTACTGTGTTGTGTATAATGAGTACTTTCCCTTAGTTTACCGTATATTATTTATTACCAGACAACGATCCGTTTTAGCGACATTATCGGTTGAATAGAGTATGTTTTCGAATGCAACAGGTTCAAATGTATTTCTATTGCCGCTATGCAGTTTTCATACAAAAATAATTATGATATCAATCTAAATTAATATCATTATATCAATAATTATGATATAAGACTAATAAAATATGTTCGTAACAGAATATCTCTGTATAAGACTAACTGGCTTGACGAAATAAAACAGGTAAATTTGGAGATCATAAAAAACGTGTATTAACTCTTTAAAATCATGAAGCGTTCCAACAACGTCGTATATACAGAATACAATCGTACATTTTACTTTTAGCTTTAAATTTTTAATTAATTTTGACTTTGCTGTGTGAGACGAACTTTTTACATTCCATGGAATCATCATGCCAATTCTAGGTCCATCGTGTAGCAAAGAGAATAAATGCGAGCAGTTCCCGAAACTTGCGACCCGGATGTAGGTTTAAAGGCCCCATTTGCACCATGCATCAACGCGCACCTTCACTGCTTTCGTAGACCCCCCTGCCTATCCAAATTTGATAGGAACCTGTTAGCTCAGCTTTAGATATTTGTTTAACATAGAACTTCAGCAGTTCTCGTTAGGCCGAGGTATTTTAGTAAGATAATTATAGAAAGATTTTGCTAGTATATCTCTCGCTCTCGCTTCTCATGTATATAATAGATCGTTATATTTTATTCATTTTTACAAGTATGTTTTAGTGTAATCCATACAACCCCTGGGATTTGATAGTGAATTTCATACGTATACATATATTCATATACATACATAGCTAGCACAAAATTACGAAAATCGTTAAATAAAATAGAAAATACATCAAATAAGTTAACAATGAGCAATAGAAATGTTTTCGTAGCGCAATCATTAAATTTATTTATAGCACAATTATTATTAATTATTACACATTACTTCATAGTTTTCTGTATGAATAACATAAAATAATAAAATACGTAAATGAATATAAAAAGAATAAATATAGATTACGAAAAACATTGAAAATGTTTTTCGTAGCGCAATTATTACACATTTTTTTCAATTTTTGACTTTGCCGTATGAATAGTGTAAAATAATAAAAATCATAAAAATACAGAAAAAAGGCTCAAAACTAGATTAAACAATAATTTAATAATCCCACCCTGTATTTTTTGACGGTGGTAAAACTCGTAACAACATCTAACTTAACAATAAGTTTTTTGATAAGTCAGTATTTAAACGATAGGGGGATGTGGGTGTTACAGGTTGCTAGGGTGTGAGGGCAGAGGGATGGGACGCAACTTTATTATCGATGTTATTATAATTTATCGATAATATTTTTTAAAACAAAGAACTTTTGCAATGAGTTGTATCAAATTTCTCTGGTACATTTAAGATGATATACATTATTTTAAAGTTCCGGTATTATTTGATTTCATGTTAAACATTTTTTGTAAGTTATTATTTATCTTTTTTCTCTTAAACAAGCTTAGTTTCTAATTATATTCTAGATATAACTCAAAAATTTGACGTAAATAAAATCGATAACATTTTTTAATAAGTTATTATAAAATCAATCAAAAAAGTCGTGAATAAATTAATGAAAAATGGGTGAAAAATTATATTTAGGTTTCATTTTTACTGTACCCGATTATAAAAATAACAATAACAGATCATTCATCAATTTATGAAGCCTTTACGACACATTTTTATGTATTTTTCGGTAATTAAAAACCGCCACTAAAATTATTAAAAAAAATTGTTATCGATGTTCTATATCGATAAAATCATTACGTTTACACACCTATGAAGCAACAGGGTGTTGGACGCCTGCGCGTACCACCCTGCCTCCTTTAAAAGGCCCGGCAGGACCGTGTGGGTCTCAAATCCACGCCTGACTCCGACCGAAGAGGAGTCCCTCGGAATCAAGAAGCAACCCGCGTTGTAGTAAGTGACGTAGCAATGTTCACCTTACCTGGGACAATGATTAAAATTTAGACTTGGTGCAGTGCTTTCTAATAACAATGATTATAAGTGACAATTATATTGTGAGTGACATCTTGCGTGAAATATTTTAAAATGAAAAAAGGTAAGTTTTAAATAAGTTAGTTATTTTTAGAAATTTGCCTCCGCAGCAGATTCTCACAAGGCTTAATTTGTGAAATAAAGATCTAATTCGGATAAATTGTTCACTGATTTCTTTTTAAGCTTATATACTTATTTAAAAATATTTTTGGCTAAATTTTAAAGAAACAAATATTTTTAAGGTTTTTTGCTTATTTTTTATTCGTAAATTATTATCATGTTACTATCATAATCCATTAAACTCGTATTTTAAAATCATTACGCCTATTTTGAATAGGTAACATCGAAAAAATAAAAAAACTTACTAAAAAAGTATATTTATGCAAAAAATATAAATTTCGCTAAAATACAACAAAGGCTACATACAATGAACCTTGTGCAAATTTGAGTGCGGTGGCAAAATTTATTTTATGTCGACATCAAAGTTTAAACATATTTTTTTAAATCATTAACTAGATTCGTATTTGATGTCGACATAAATACAGGTCATCGCCGAGACAAAGCCGCTACAACGTGGGATCATTGAAAATGAAAATACGAAATTATTCATTCGGGCTAAATTGCTAATCACTTTGCACTTTTGCAAATTGACCGTCGGAAGCTGTCGTAATGGTGGCCCTTAGCAACTTCGCAACAAATCGTTCTATTTGGTATAATTGAGAGCGGTTAACGTGTAACCAAGTTTTGGACTCGTCATATTTTTGAAATAAACTTAAATTATTCGTGTAAATCCACATTAAATAACATTGAAAAGCCTGTTGATGGCAAAAGCATCTTCTCTCTTTTGAGAAGAAGGTATGGAGCTTACTCCAACACGGCAATGGTTTCGTCCACGGCAAACGTAATTTTTTCCGCCGTCGTGGGTTGCAGCGTGAAGTTGTGTAGTGGATGACCTTTCTTAATAAATATGTTAACTTGCACAAACGACAAGGACACGGATACACGGTACACGAATATTAAAACGTTAAAAAAACCAACAAACTACTCATCTGTGTACTTAATATAGATTAAAGTAGATTACGTATTCCTTCGTGCACCAAATTTATCCAAACGTAAATTAGAAGGATGTTCGACTTAATCTGTATGAAAATTTTACTGCGTTTAATTTTTAATATATTTCGCGGAAACCTCATTAGAGTCTTGCAATATCCGCCATGGGAATAAATCGAGTTTCATTTTCTTAACTCAATCTTGTAATATATGATCCTACTGATACATCGAATGTGCTCTTGAGATTAATTCTTATTCATAGTTAAGAAATTACTCTATTTGCCACTGTTTTTGCGCATACACGTGATCTAGATATAATATTCCATAATAATTACACAAATATTATATAAACCATATCCTATCAAAAATTATTTAAATATGAAATTATTGCATAAATTGAGAAGCAATTATTCTAGCAGGGGCTTTTTAGCAAATGCAACCCGCATTGGAGGTATAAGCTCCGTCGGAATGTTTCTAGTATTAAGATTAACTAATACTTTTACATAAATACACAAACACAACAATGTACAACAACATACAAGAAGAATAATGAAGAACAAAATGAACTTACCAAAAACATTAATTTAAATATTACGACATAATATTACCGGCGTGGTGAAAGTTCGTTATCTTACACATTTCTACTGATCAGACTTGGAAAATTTGATAAATAAATTAACGAATAGTTGGGTGAACTGAATCCACGATTAAGATAAGGATACATAGGCACCTAGGTGAATAGGTAGATAAGATGGATCGAGATAAAATTGGATAAGTGTATTGGTAGTCAGGTAGTCAGGTGGATAGGTGAACATTCGGAGAGATGAGTATGTAAACAGGTGGTTTGATAATCGGGTAGACAAAAAAAAAAGAGTTAATTTTCTTATAAAAAAAATCTTACAGAAGTAAGAGCTTCGGCTTAATTTTTACTAACTGTTACGAAACGGATGTACAAATCAATAATAATCATTGAAAATATAGACAGTTACAAAGATTAATTCTAGACGTTGGTCTAAATAGATAAATTCGAAAAAAAGATAGATGTATGCCACATATGTCTTTAGACGTTCTTGATATTAGCGATGGTTGAGTATATTAGATACATATCATAGTTGAATGGGTTTACAAAGCAAATTGGTGGGATTATTGAATACATTTTTAGGGTAACAGAGATTTTTGACTGAATAAAAATTATTAATGCGTTTACTAAGTTCTGATTACCTTTTGTTTTGTTTATAATATGATTTGTCAATACTTAACAACATTTAAAAAAAAGAAGTTTGTTTCTTTTACATTTACAAATTAATGGCTTATTCTTATAGGGATTACAATAGGAAGTTTGATTACAATCTTAACTGAACAGCGAAAGTCCTTATTCGTAAATCGTTTCGAACTCCGTACCATAAGCTAAAAAATATAAAATAAAACAACCGCATCACATTTTTAGTAGCGCCATTAATATCGTCATTAGTATAGCAAAACAATTACACTTGTCAGATTTCCATTCAATTTTAATGTATTAATTGAAGAGAGCAGCTTACTGAAACCAACAATTAGTATGTAATCAAGCATCACGGATAACAATCATACCATCGATAATATACAATAACAATAACGGTCTACTAAACGATGGTATTAATTATTGTTCGATAAATTTTCACAAGCATTGTAAATATTTTATAATATGTAGTTGGTTTACTTTTGCTTCTTTAATACGGCTTTTTATAACAATTTTAAATAAGATATTTCCAAAAGAAAACTCCAATCTGGTAGTAGTCTAGTTCGTAAAGGCTAAAGAATAAACAAAGTAAGTAACCTAAGTAACCTTTATATTCTAACTCGTAAAACAATTTCCGGTCAATTTGAAGTATCGCCGAATTTGGAAGTTTTTAAATATCAATAATTAGAAGTGAAAACGATTCTTTGTTTCATCTCAATGTGATCGAAGATTTCAAAGTTTAAAATTATACTTAATTTAATCAATTTATTTGATTTATCTTATATAAAAATAACTGATATATTAATATCGCCCTTAAATTCAGTTTCGAATATTCAAATATTTTATTTTCATTAAATATTTAATCCATTTATTAATTATAAGCACAATTTCTATTGATACGAATTAATTAGAGTTCTAAAATTTTATTTTGTCGTTGCTAATATCAATTTAAACCATTACTTTAATAAATATATCGCGTGCAGAACAATGATAAACTGATCTACGAGTTTACATTGTACGCGTTTCGCGTGCTTAAATACTTTTATAATTAATGTTTTATCCGTTGCAAAAAGTAACGTAAAGCTTAAATATTTTGCTCGATAAATTAAATACAAATTTAAATGCGAAAAAATAAAAACAATATTTTTCAATCTATATTGCTGGAGAGTCTGTATCGTTGAACGCTGTAATCTCAGGAACTACCAGTTCAATTTGAATCGTTTTTCGTTCGATAGTCCGTTCATCGAGAACGGATATCACTTCCCGCTACCGCAGCGGTAACCATAAATGTCAATCAATATGGCGAACGAATGAACGAAAGCCGCGAGGAAAAGCTAGTGAAGTTTATAAATATATAAAAAAAATCCTTGTCACATATTTGTGACAGAAGAAAAGTATTTTGTGTGACGTAGCAATAAAATATCAACACATAAAAGTAATTCACGATTTTTGAACGATCCTTCATAGCCATAGTACTAGTGTAGTACGAAATATCATCATCGTTGATGCGCCACTAACCTATTGGGAACTAAAATATCCCTTATACCTATCACTAGCATTTTACATCGGCTAACTCAACCTTTGAAATGAGATACAACAATACTAGGTATTGCTATTCAGAGATATATAATGAGTGATGGGTTTGCACAAAGGACTATCGACAAGTAAAACAATTTAAAAAAAAGTGCATCTTAAAGCTGCTACAACTACACAACCTATATGGAACGACCATGAAATTTAAATATATTTCACATTATAGATATTCTAAAAAAGTCGTAACTTAAATTTGTGTAATTAAAAGTTAATCTTTATACAAAACATTCTGAATGATCTTCAGTCCAGTATATTATTAGGATCAAAAGTATCTAATAGATCGATTCACGGTACCATAACTAAATATATCGGAAGAATATATCGGAAAGGAAATTTCTTGAGAAATTAAGAGATAGTAATAATATGATGAGAAGAAGAGAATCTTAAATGTACAAAGAATCTGGAAAAAAAAAGAAAACGATATTCACAGTAGCTGTTTACAGGATTCCAAAGCAAAAATCCAACAAGGCGCTAAACACTCTAAGGACCAAAAGTAATTCTTCTTTGTATCAAAAACAAACGAGTACAAGGACTACTTTGCTTTATATTCAAAACGACTATTATTCTTATTTCTCTATATCAAAGATAAATATTAAACAAGGAGGACGAAGATTACAAAGGCACGATATTTATATCGTTGGAAGGATTTTTAACTTTGACTTTGACACGACTGGATATCCAACTAGTGAAAATGGATACTGTTTGAAAGCTAAGTATGGAAGAAGCTTACAAATGCTGTGCCCAGTATAAAAACTATAAAAAAACACTAAATCAGATAAGCAGCCGCTAGAAGTTGAAGAAAATCGTTGTAAGAAGACGTAAGTACCTACATTGCAAAATTCTAGAGGAAACAAAGCCCATACGAGTACATAGTATGAAAGAATGGAATAACGTGAACGAAAGACGTTTGAGAGCGTTACATATAACTTTGGAAAACAGTTTATATTTGTACCTGAGAGACGTCGGATGAAATTAAATTTAAAAACAGAGATAGCATGAGAAACAAATGTATACGACAATGAACCGAGGGTTCAGGACAGAACCTGCGTCTTTCACATCCCTAATTGTCCGAAAGGCCTTTGGCTAATGAAGCTGAAATAGCAAGAGTTATGTTTTTAATCTATTGGGTTTATTAAACTGTGACTAAAATAGTTATGGCAACTAAACTAATCCCTGACTAAAAAATGGAAGAAGAAGGTCACTAAGAAAGAAGAAGGTCAAGAAGAACGAATATAATACTTATACAAAAAATATTACTTTTGTAAAAAAAGTATGTTTATACGTTGTTGTTTTGACGTAATCTTTAAACAAATTTTATCGATGGATTCAATAAGCAAGATGACGTTAAATCTGTTTTAATTGTGGGATTAATTTAGAGTATATGACGTATCAAAAAACTACCAGACAATCGGGCTTAACTTCAAGGCTGCAAGACTATCATGGCGTGACATTGGTTTCAAAATACATACTATCTTGTATTGATCCTTACAAGAAAGTGAATCAAATTTCCAACATTCATTTTTGTATTAAAAAAAAGGGTATTTAGAATGTAATATTTCTAAAATATAGCGTTTAATTGTTTTTTTCCTCATCATTTTTATCTGAGTTTCTAATGAATAAATAAACATTTGTAAAAAAATGCAACTAGCTTGTTTTGTCTCTGAACTAGGACACGTTAGTTGTTCTACATGCTTGGAATTAAAAAATAGAACGCAATTTTTGTAATCTTTTGATCTCTTGGCAACTCGACTGTAAGTCGATTCACGTAGAGCACATTGAATTGAAAAATCGCATCTTTGCACGGTTAGGAGTCTTAGATTACCATGAAAATACCACGTTACATGATAAAATATATCTGCAAACAAGCAATGCTGCCAGCTTATTCAAAGATCGAAACTGATTTTGTGAATAAATAGCCAAATATTATTGTTATATGTGAAAAGTTTCCACTTCTCATTCTTACATATGCTTTTCATATATAATTTTATAAAAAAAAAACTATTAGACGAATTTTTAAATATATAACAACACATTTTTATAATAACTCGTGATGCTTTTACACATTAATCGTATTTGCTATAAAAGGGAAAACTCTAAATCTTGCGCTCATAGTATTTTTTAAATAAAATAAAATAATCACAAATCATTACTTAACACCAACTTACTGCTAATATAGTCGCTCAAAAATATTCCATCGATCGTATCAATTCATAAAATAATCTTCACCATATTAATTGTAAGCGTTAACTTTTTATGTAGATAAAACCTCATAGCTCTATTATAAACATAGAATACTACCAGATTCTTGATTAGGGGATTCGCTTATCAAGACAAGTTCTATCTATATCAAGCTACTCCGCAAATCATGACTTCTATGTTATACTGTGATTCTGTGTCAAGATTGAGGAAACCAGTTTAACTACAGGCACAAGGGACGTAATATCTAACACGAAGTGATCTACACTCGATTGTCAGTGCTGACTGGCTAATCCAAAAGGTATTAAAGGACAGTAATTGCCACTCAATTTGTCTATTATCAATAATCTCATACAATAAACATAATATTCTATAGTAGTAAGTTTATATAACATATTTTAGTGTAAAAAATATATTTATAAATTTATTTCTTTAAATTCATGTTGCAAAACCATCGTACGTATTCGAAGGTACAATAAGCTTTAAGAATAGTGAACAATTTTATCTCAATCTTGAGTATTTAAATTAAGAACTATTCAACATCTCAAATACGTGAAAAACCGTACACAAAATCACGAATAGAACTTGCTGCAGCAAAGACCACACTCGTTTAGCAACATAGTCTATTGCAAGCACACAATAGCACCGTGCATTAGTTTAGAGAAAATTGAAAATGCCGAAGCAATATAATTCACATTACATAAATCGTTGCATTCAACGGATTTCAGGTGGAATAAGCAGTGTTTGAAAACATTATTCTAAAATATTGTTCATTTTTAAATAAAAGTAAAGAAGATAGGTTAGGAGTTCTAAATTTGAATTGAATATTGGAAAATGTTTTTGATATTTAGAAGGATAAAAAAAATATGTGAATTTTGTCAGTATTCAATCTTGATCGTTTGTAGAAATAAAATAAAAAGAAAAAACTTGCGAATAAGATCTAGTGAGAACTGGATAGAAAAAGTTTTTTGATAATCGTTTATCTTTATAACTTCTAATGTTACTCTTTCTATTTCGTAGCATTGGGATTCGATCAATCACTATGGAAACTATGAAAAGTGAGACTATAAATTATTTCTTTTTTACTCTTATTTATAAACTTAGTTTGGGAAACCTAATACAATAACGTAACAATACTAAACAAGCTTAGACATTCGTCAAAAAATATATTTAATGTTAGTTAATGTCAATGCTACACTAATAATATGAATCGATATCGGAATTAGTATATATATTAATACTAATAGTATTACAAAGTTAGTATGGTTTAAGTAAGTTTAACATATAATACGAAAAATAACACCAATGTGGCATTAAATAAAATTATATTTTACGTCAGTCAGCTGCAAAAAAGTTCACAGGGTTGATGTGAATGGCCTGAAATCTCTCGAGACTTCTGTAAACATAAAGAAAAAGTTGAATGCACCATGAGCAATTAAATGTAAAATTTTCAATTACATTTTTAATAAAAGCAATGAGACTCGAAAAATAGTCGAATGTAGTTTGAAAACAAATAAACGACTTTCTCGGGTTTTTCTTTTTATATATAAAAGCGGCGAGTTGATTTATCGTTGGAGCTGCGAGCGACCGCCGCGTCCCGCTGCGAATCTTGATCGACGGAGCATTTCAATTTATTTTATGAGTCGACACCTATTGTATAGGATTGTACTTAGCGCAAGCTTTCGTCAATTTCATGATCGAGAACACCTGAAAATTTCAATTGCTGAGACGCTTGTATGTCAACAGGGAAATAAGTAACTGTTAAAAAAATAATTACATACATTTCAAGTTATTTTTTTACATCTAATCAGCTTGTAAATACAATTTCCATTTATAATCTATACCTTCTTAGCTCGAAAAGCTTTTATTTCATTATTGTGATGGATATAGTGCCAGTTTTAAAAGTCCTTTTAGATTTTAAAAGTGAATGCCTTTAAAATACCTGTCGAAAAGCTCGCAACTAGGAAGAATGATGATACTCTCAATGTTCACAGCTGCTATTGCATCCGATGTTACTAGCTAAGAGATAGAAAAGTTTCGATTATTTGAATGTAACAAAGCAGATGGGTATAAAAATTCGAGTCAACGTCGCACCTTTTAAAATGGTTATACATATTACATAAGTCCTATATCCCATTTGCAGTCTTCGGAACTGTATTTCAAGTATACTGTAAAGCAATATACGAACAATAATATATACGCTAAATAACTACTTATTTACTTTAAATCTAATACAAAATTATAATTTTGGAATGAGATAAAATAAAAGCGACGTCAGTTTAAAGTGTAGGAACGGAATTCCGTCGGCAACATAACAGCGTCGGCCGAAAAGGTAAATGGGATATAAAAGCGTATCAATATTGACCGCGTAACGCCCGACCAACGTTCATCATGGTTATAGTGCGATATTGCCCATATCTCACCGCTGCCTTGTGTCGCCATGATGTTTTTTTGTGCAATATTCATGTACACGTCATTTGTATTAATTATCATTTCTAAAATATTTTATATTAACAAATCTTATTTGAAACTGATAAATTATATATCCTTCTAGTGCAGTATGTTGATTTTGTATATTTAAAGGAAGAATATTTTAAATAGGCTTAAAATAAAGATAAAATGGCGCAGTGAGAAGAAAAGCTGGCGAATCCTTTCTCGTAGAACAATGCTACGCCCTCGACTGCTACGTCGTAACGTGATACCTTAGTTACTTTCTCGGAAAGTATACCACTAAGAGAGTATTATTTTTTTTAAAATTGTCACATACGTGTTTAAATGTGTTAGTTGAACGTATAAGGAAAACTTTAACACTTATTTTACGTTTGTCAGGCATTTAATATAATAATAATTAACATTTAAAACAATTATAGCTGAAACTAGCTTTTGTTGATAAGGATTTTTGAAAACAATCTAATATTAATCTCATCAATTGTTTTTGTAATATTAGCTTAACGTGGTGATAATTAATATTACATTTTACGTAGTTATGCATATCGATACATCATATATTATGTTTCATAAAATTATTATATTACTTAAAAAATAATTATATAATTCCCGTCATTCTATTTATACTATTGTAAAATATATAATGATTCAAACTTATTTATTTCTTAAATTTCTACTTTGATAAGGTACATAAATAAAGGTACGTTTGATGAAGCAAAACTCAAGACCCTTAATAGAATCAGTGATTAAATCGCAACCAAGGATTGAATTTAATTACTATTTTCGTTAGCTGTATTAATTATTACCCTTTTTCGGTAATTAGTAGAAGGATTCCTGTTTCATTGGAAAAAAGATCTATAATTTTAGGGTTTAATATTAACAAAAGGAATGACGGAAAGCATTTATTTGATAAATACCTCATTTCAAGCACATTTATATTATTTTAGTAATTTTTTTTTTTTTCAATACAATATAATTAGGTATATAATAATATGTTATAGGATTATTAATTAATTAATTTTTCATACACAAAACTATTTATATACGTGCTATATTTAAATATTGTTTTATTGGCCAATAAGGCACACGATACCACCAAATGAGTCATCTACATTCTACATAATCTGAGTAAAATTTTAATGGCAAATTAACCTAATAATTAAATAGGAAAGACGTTAAAAATATGTTTTATAGCAATGAAACATTCTTATTGCTTGCGTATATTAAACTGAGGTGGCCCAGTGGATAGGATAGCAAATCTTAACCGAAGTTAACAGGTTTAAATTCGGCAGCATGAAGTTTTCGTCGGCTTAATTTGTTTTTCCATGCGAGTGGACAGCGAAAACATTGTGACGAAACCGCCATGTCTTGGATTAAATTCTGCGACGTGCTTTGTCCACCAAACCACAGTTGAGCAGCGCGGTTAAATAAGTTTTATCTTCTCCTCAAAGTCAGGCTTCTGCCCAGAAGTAAGACGTTTATAGTCTGTTAATTTACTTTTTTTCTTTCGTTCATGGTCATAAAGCAACTAGCTGAATAAACAATTATTTAAATACAAAAGTCCTTTAAAAGCGGACCCAACTGATAGCATTTAATGTGCACCAAGAGTTGTTTTAGGCCCTACTTTACATAACGATGTTCGTATAAAGTCAAAATTTAAGGTTATTACGCTTAAATATGTGTGTAAGCAACGTTTGAGACTGCTTTTAAGGGACGCTATGAAAAAAATTGCTATAGCGTTTGGGGTGACATTAACGGGCGGTGGAAAATTGTTAGCGGATACCAACAAAGGTTCTTTATGAATACAAAGGATTCAATGGACGAAGTGACCGCATTTTGAAAATGAAAATAGCCGCCTCGGTAACAGAAAAAAATCTTTCAAGTAATTAATATTTCGTCTAACCGTAGACATTATATATACGTGTAACCTTTATTAAAGCTGTATATGTAAGGTGCCGACTATGTAGAGAAAGATTAGATCTTGTATAAAGAGTTTTACACTAGATATTTCAACTGTAATATCTTTATCGGCCTATAAATACATACGGAAGAAAAATATAGTTATGTGGCTAAATATAATTTCACTATTGTCTCTTTAAAATTACATAATCGTAAATCATAATCATACAAAATAGTCGTGAAATGAAAAATTGTGGCTGTCGCGTGACGGTAAACGTGAAACTTCGGAATTGATGGTTACTTTAATAATTTATAATTAAAGGAAACCAATAGAAATATATTTAGTGAACTAAATGAGTTTTGTTTTTAAAATAAATATTTTATACGCAACACGCTTACACGGAAGAAGAGAGCGTTGGCAATATGACGGCAAAACAGAGCATCAAACCGTTATCCGTACAGTAACAGACGTACACCTGTCCGCCAATAGATGTTTTAAATCAAAAAATTTTTTTCAAGCAGCAAAATGTTATTAACCACGCTATGACGTGATTCTATTCTGTGGTAGTAACAGTATGGTGCCGAAGATGCGACGTAAAATTTTCTTACCGAATTTACAATAATTTATTTCACAAAAAATATATTTATATATTTTAAATATTCACGCTAACGACTTACAATTTAACAACAACGTTAAAATAAGCCGGATGAACATCATTATAACCGAGAAAATATAACATCGTTTTCATATACATTTGAGCAAAATAATCCCCGAACAATACTCGTACATTATGTTTTTTTTCATCGTGAGTCAGCTGGATATAACTTATAAAAAATGAAATAATGGTTGTTTGATTTCATTGATTTATTATCCGCTATTTTATAAACACATTTTATTTAGGAGGCATTTATAAAGATTATCCACAGAAATAAACAATTGTTACGATGTAGCGAGCTGTGTGAGGGTCTGATAACGCGAAACGTGAGGACGAATATGTTAGTAATGTGCTCACTTTTGGTTCCCAAACAGAATAGCGTGGTTGATTAAAACCACAAAAAAATATATTATATTTATTTCTGTTCAAGACTTAAATGAAGGATTATTTACGTCAATATAAATTTCAATAAGGAATATAACAGCTTTCGGATTAAATTGTATGTTAGTTACAAAGTTTAAATTGAATTAATTATTTTAATAGTTAAAGAGGCTATAAATCGTGTATAACCGTATATAGCCGGTGATTCACCTTAAAATATAAGCAAATATTGCAATTTAAATTCGTGTTCCAAATCGTGACATGGCGTTTGAACTCCACAGTAATCACACTCAATGTACACTAAGGGCTCTAAAATGACCGATGTTCATTTCCTATCTGCTAAGTCTGCGAAGGTTTATATCAGAAGTCATTAAATATATATTATACATATTTTTTAAAGAAAGTATAATAAAAATATTGATATAGGTTATTTTTTTAATAAAGAAGTCCCCTTTATCGGATTTGGGTAAAGGCGACCATATCAAGAACTAGCCAAAAGCGCAGATGATACTCGTAGTAGTGTATGCGTGAACACAGTTGCACTCTCTGTTCCCACATTGATAATCTGAAGGATTAATCCGACAAGATTGACACCCAATGACTTTAGGCACTTTCCAAGGCACTGGAGAGCTCTTCTGCTTCTGAAACTTCTGATCTCTGAGATCATTTTTTGGCAGAAAATCAATCATCATTTAGATCAGCAATGACACTTTTTTTACCAGTAATAAATATTTTCACGTTAATATAAAAATAAAGTAATATAATTTTCAGTTCACTATTGTATAAACATTAAAAATATTTTCAATACCAAAAATTCACACAGGATTATTTTTAAAAACCTTTGATTCGACTGCACTAAAGTGAAAACGGTTTTACTGTCTCACGGCGGACTTTGTTAATACACGTAAAATGACAACAATAATTTTCCGAAGCATCGCCGATATGAGTATAAATGAAATATACCACTCGCACGGAAAAAAATTAAGTGTAAGAATTTCATCGCCGGAAAATGGCCAAAAACGTTTGAAGTAATGGGAATGCATTTTGAGGGTAGGATAAAAGTGGTGCACCGTCAAACGTGAGGGATTGCGGAGTCAATTTTAAATGTAAATCTTCCGCCGGGAGCCTTGCTTTCACCGACATTTATTATTCAGTTTCATTGCTCGCGTAATCGCTGCATCAGTAATAAACTACCGAACGATATTCTCTGACCGGACAAATGTTTACGCTGTTTGTAAACCGTATTCTCGCTTTATAAATCGCTTTTCAATTTAATTAATTTTGTTTTCGTCCATTTTAAAGCATTTACGTAAAAACAATTAAATCTGAAGTCCATGCGATAACGTTGTTCCTTTCTCTGACTGTGACGCTTACAGACACTGGAAATATATATACGTATTATTTATAAAGAGCCGTATCCAAGAATACTAGTGAAATTTTCGAAAAAAACCAAACAGTCTCACAACATTCTCATTTAAGGTAACGCTGATTCGTTTTGATGTATAAGAAATAAATGTTTCCTATCAAACAATCAAGAATTAGATTTCCCTTAAAGTAATATGTTAGGGAGGATATTTTGGATATTTAAAAACAAACACTGACACTGACTAGAAAAATTGTTTGATAACAAACGCCGAATTAAGATAATACGGCTTGAATTGAAAACATTGAGGAAAAAATATTATGCAGACGCACGCGCCGCACCCGCCTTATCGTAACCTCTTTGGCAATCTCCGACATTGAAAGCGTACTCAGAATTTTATTTTGCAGAAAACCCCAACACAAGACCTTCCTATTAGCAATATCTGGTTGATATAATAATAAATAACGAAATGAATCTAAGGAATTTCACATTTTAATCAATATTTTAGTTTCAATATTTATGAACTTTCATATAAAGATAATTTATAACGTCCAAGGTCTCATTTTAAATTTTATAAAGGGTAAAATTCAATCAAACTTAATATATAAAAAAGTGCTCGATAGTTACTAAAAGTCAATATTTAAATATTGAATTGAAATACCTATTTTATTTCTGACACGGTTCCTTAATAGATGTTATATTATCGTTTACATTTAATATTACGTAACGTGTCGGTAGCGCTCCTAGCTGGAATTTCTAACATGTACCTGAAATTTTTATATTACCTTACCGGCCAGTGCATTGGCTGAATAAACTAGGTACAGTGTGCATCGATTCGGGGGCATGCGGGCCAGACAAAGGAACCCGACCGTCGCATTATGATAATGCATCTGGAAATATCGCGCCTGAACCGAAATGGCGATAATGCAAATGATATTACTTTTATATTACAGGAGATGGCCGTTTAAGTTACCAAGCTTATAGGCAGGCGGTTGGCAAATGACGAACTTAGAAATAACGTTCAATATTTTCAAAATTTTGTTTTAAAATATTTACATAACAAAGGTATTAAAAAAACTATAAAACTATATGCGAAAGCTTTAAAAACGAGAATACTATTGTTTATTATTATTATTATTATTTTAATTAAAAACAATAATATTAAAAAAAATACACGCTTAATAGCGATGATAAAACTTTTGCAGTTTTTCTTAGAACTTTACGTATATTTTATTCTTTAATATTTTGAAATACGTTTTCAAATAATGTTACACGTCCAAGTTACTATCTGCTGAATACTTGCGAACTTTTAAGACTTATCAAACAGGTATCAGAACATGTTTGAAATATTCTTGTATATCACAACTCAAACTCCTAGCTTGTATATCATAACTCAAACTAGATAGCTTTAAAGTTTATTGTTAATCTACAAAATACAGCAGTAACTGAAATATGATCATGATGCCCTTCTTATGTATTTCGATAGCGGCGGCCATTTTAAGTAGCGAATAACCACCTACACAGAAGGCATTTTAGTACTCGAGTTTGTGCACATGCACAGATGCACTCGCTAATTCTGTACTCCCATAATCCGATGGTATAGTGATATGCACGATCACAAAGATTACGAGACATAAGATAAAATTCACGGACAGAAAAACTCTATAACTTTTTAATGGAGTCGAGGTTTGTACTCAAGACCTCAGAAGCCGCAGACCTATATGCTAGCGACTAAATTAACAAGACAATAAAAGTCCCCTTTTGAAAATAGACAGAACTTATTCCACGGCGCTGTTCGTATGCGGGTTAGTGGATACAAATTTTATACGATGTAAGAGGACGCTTATGTAGGTTTTTCAGGATATTTTACTTAAATGCAGAACAAAGGATAGAGTATAAACCCATAAAAAATGTATGCTGCTCAGATTTGAAACTACAGTTTTCGATTAATATTTAAGCGGCTGCCCCTCGGCTAGTAACGCATAATATAATATGATAAATTAAATTATATACATACTTGAAAGTAATTGAAACAGTATCGAAAAGCCTCCAAATAAAGTTACTACTCAATTAACAAAATAATTATATTAAAGGGCTGGTTTAATAATTAAACTCTTGAAAAACATTTTTTTTTCTTTAGGAAATTCAATAAAAAATTAAATTGTCTCGAGTTATATATCTCGCTAGGAGAATTTCACAAATGCTTTGATCTTTGGTCCCCTGCGACATCTATTCCGTTTTAACGAACGACCAGGTAGCAACTACACTTTAATATTTGATGACACTTCGAACACAACGGAATAGAGAGAATTCTAAATTATCCAAGATATATTACAGTATTTAAATATACATACTTAACAGGATTCCTGCTTTACAATTTGGTAAAGTAACATTTCCATTGATTATCTTAAATAAAGGAACTTTTAATTAAATACACTCCTATATATATATTTTACATATTTTTCTCATAAAGAAAATTCTGTGTCGATATTTTTACTTACATAATTTCTTTAATATTCAAATGTAAATCATTGTATCCACCTCGCCTCTTAAATTATACGTGCTATTTTAAGTACGCAGGCATCGCTTAACGGGGACCGAGTCCCCCGAATTTCCTTATCTGCATGATTTCGCCCCGAGATACCATTTAGGGTGAATTGATTGAAAAATGTTTGGGTCCACATATAAAACGTTCGCACGAATTTGGGATTTAGTTCCTTGATTCTAATTATTATCGAACAAATTTCAAAATTATCGCACATAATTTCAGAATTCCCTATATATAAATTAATTGACATACTTTTACATACTGAATATTTTAAACGATGTATGTAATAAAGATTATCATAATGGATACCAGTTTCACAAGGCAATATTATTACAGTACACTATTCTACCAGAACAAAAGCAATAATATCTTGACGTGATATATCAACGGATTGAAACCGATGCGCAAAACTTTATTACAAATTGAAGGAACAGACGTCATAGAGTGGAGCAGATCGTGCCGACATTGTATCGGGCCCAATAAGGAGTATCACAAACCGTTCCACATCGCTCCGAATTTCATCGCGGGTTGGATCGTTCCAGTGAATATTGCTTCAGCTGCAGTATGGTCGAAGAGTAGTACATTAAAAATTGTTCGTTGAAAGGTCTTTACACGCATTTCGTACGTAACGCTCTAAGTACCCAATTCGTGAATGAATAAAGATCATTATTCATAATTCCGTCGGAAATATATTGGGTTATTAATAAAAATAATTGGATGACTCCAAATTTCCTAATCTGATGTACAATATCTAAAGATTTGGTTTCGTTATAATAATTACTGAGCATTATTGGGCTCCATGTAAAAAGTTGATTAATCCTTAACCTCTCAAATCGGATTTAAATCAGTAAAATTTGAACCAACATTTGAATAAAATTCTTGAGATACTGAGAACAAGAAAGGGAAAGAAACCAAAGTTATTTAATGGAAAGAGACTGGGATGGAGTCGGAGCTGTGACAATTGAAGACCTGCTCATATTAGCACCATCCAACCAAAGATTTTTCCGTAGTCCGGGCTGCATTGTTCTGTACCAGATCCCCTTAGCAAGCGATTGCTGAT
Organism: Vanessa atalanta; assembly: GCF_905147765.1. NCBI lineage: Eukaryota > Metazoa > Arthropoda > Insecta > Lepidoptera > Nymphalidae > Vanessa > Vanessa atalanta. The sequence goes on along the minus strand of NC_061902.1, from coordinate 10,727,849 downwards.
CAAAATAATCTCTCCACAAGTTGTAAAATCTATGTTTAGCTAGATATAATAATTCCGAACGATATTATAGGCAGTTGTAGTAAATACTATTTCATGCTGCATGTTTTGCTAGAACATCAACTTTTTTTACTATCTTCAAGTCCAATATGAGCAGGAATGGATTCCTGCAGTGGACTGCAACATCACTTTTTTATTCTTAGAGTTCCTCGAAAGGTCGAAGTTGAGGAAACCCAGCCACATGTTGGAGAGCAATTTTAGAATCTGACAAAATGACAAATCTGTCACAATCTATAGAACTGATGTAAAGCCTACAAAATGCCTAATAGCTTTGTACGCATCACAGATATTATCTTAGTATCTACTCTCAGTTGACAACTAGCATAAGTTTGAGGGTCATAAAAAGAAACACCAATATTAGAGCTATCTTTTGATCAATCTGTAAACAATTTATGAAATGATAAATATACTATTTCTGTAATATTCTGCAAATAATAATTTTAAAGCTGCATTACTATACTTACTTTTATTTTTCTCAATTGAGGCTAAAGAATATTTAATGTGAGAGGATAAATCCACATTGCTTACCCACGTGTCTAGACTAAACATTTATAGCTTATTGCTTTGGTGGATACCGATGCATTGTAATCATTGCAATTATAGCAACATAACTCCCAAATAATATCTTCTGATCAACAATAGCGGTACGCAAAACTCATTTTCATTATATGGATCGGTATAGTCTTAACAAAGCCACATCAATCTGAGACTTTGATTTTGTAATACATCGACTTTTTTCAAATTTGTTTTACAACTATCGTCATATACGAGGCTGGTATAATTCTGCTATGAATGAACCCAAAGTACAACCGCCTTAAGTGAATACTGTACTACTGCGTTTGTACTCCCCAGCCTGGTTCTCTTATAATCTTATTGGTAATTAAAAGATATAAAATTTTTACTCTTAATTATTTAAGTGTTTGGACCATCTCAACGAATATATTGTCCTAAATACTTAAAAGCGTTAACCTCTTCTATGATTTTGTAATTCAATTGTAACTTTACTGTACATTTTTTACGCCGCCTCTTAAAAATGCAAACTATAGTTTTAGTACTCGAAATCACTAACCCTATATCTAATAAGTGGTCAGCCATAGTATCGAATGACGATTGTAATTTCTCAAAGCTTTTGACAGGCAAGATGTTTTGCATCATATCCTCAAATACCATAAGCCTCTTTTATAATGCACAAACATAAATCCGAATTAAAACCGAAAGAGGCCTCACGAATAAATAATGTTGTCTCATTTTTTAAAGGTCTTAAGTCCTTCGTCCTACTTTATACGCCCATGTTTTTATTTTTCATTTTAAAAACTCTCGTAATTATGAAGAAGGTTTCGGGTGGAAAATGCCATTACCCGGCTATTTCTCTTACGTTGATTATGTTATTTAATTGTTTTAACTGTACATGTTATGTAGAATGAAATTATTTATATAACATTAAATACACTTTTTGCTATTTTTTTCAGATATATCTTAAACTTGGTTATATTTCTGAAATATTATCTTTAGACAGAGTAGATAATATCATGAGACAACGTTAGGTATTTACAATGTTATCGTGACTAAATGCACAACCATTCGTTATGTTAATAGCTGATATTATTTTCGATAAATACTCATAATTATTATAGTTGGCCTATGGAAAGTAATCACGCGATGAAAATTGCTGGACTGCCTCATGCCTCATAGATAAATAATTCCCTTAAAAATTTTTGATAGTGGCTATTCTTAACTGTTTAGTCGAACATTTTTAAATAAAATTTTAGGCCAGTTCTAAACAAGATTTAAATTAATGCACTAAAGCGCTTGTAGAAGCTAATTGACCGTAAGTAAAAGCACTAGTACCTAATTTAAAATGGCTCGTTCTTTCCCCCCACATTAGCAGCAACTTTATCACATATGTTTGTATGTAACCAGCTAAGACACTCTAATCCTGAGCCAAGTTCTTGCTGTGCCATTTATAAATCCTCCCAAAACGGGTGCTACGTGTGAAGAACCTTTGTTAGCTGTACTACAAACATAGAACAGAACAATAATGGTGTATTATCCTCTCCATTAACAAAAACACTGTTAAAAAAATAGTGTGAGTTGGCCTCTGATGGATTATGAGAAAATTATATAGAAGATAATCTTAAAGTTTTAAGTTTACATAAGTTTTATTTAAAAGTATTATTAACATATAAAAAAATCCTTTAATAAAAAAAAATATGCTTTCGTTGTTAATGTCGAATCATCGGGGTAGGTATTAGGAACTCATAAGTTACTTCATCGTAATACAGCAATATATTGTGTCGTTGTGTTCATTAAACTTACTCACTAACTCACTCAGTCACTCGATTGCATAGTCAGTAATTCTTTTATGGTAAACTGTTAACAGTTTGCTCAAAAATAACTAAAAACTTCACTGAAAATGTTGCTAAAATAACTAATAAAAATAAAGTTTGCGTGTAATAAGTTATTACACTATTAGTGAGTTCAAATATAGCACACCTGGCAATAGAAACGACTATTTCTTTCTAAAATTTAAAGCAAAAACGACTGAGTTCATTTTTCCAGTTCGTCTCAAGTTTGAATATTTACTTTTTCGAAATGGTGATAGTTTTTACTTTGACTATAAGTAAACAAGTGCAAGGTAACTTCGACCATTAATAAGAAGTGTAATACTTTAATGGGCCATAAAAAATAAATATTGATATACCATTCGAGCAATGATTATGTCAGTATCATTAGAGACAGCGCGTAATTATACTTCATAGCATTTTTTATACTATGTATATGTAGGTACATCTTACAACACCAATGTCTATGGACAAAGATGACAACTAAGCATCAGGTGGCGCATTTGCCGGTCCGCCTTTATACTATGCAATAATAAAAAAAGCTCTTAGAAGGCATAAATTTATCTTCATATTCGACGTACATGAAAATAAAGTTAGATTAAAAGTAAAGTCGTTTATTACACAACTAGATTAGCAATTAAATGGGTTTTACTTACTCATAACGCGAACGCGAACATATACGTTTAAAGCGAAAGAAAAAAAATTAACACTGATAGTATCGTAAGGGACGTGTCGGCTATCAAACTTAGTTATAAATATTTATTGTAATAAAACACTAATAAGTGTGAGCCAAGGAATATTTTTAACAATTTCCAAATTATGACCGGCTGCTTAGGTTCAAAGGAAATTATGTACTGAACTGAGACCAGTTCCGCAGAGACAATGTCTCACGGCGTAATTTCCGGTAGATGCAAACGAAGGAACACATATTTTAAAAGAAGCCGAAATAAACCGGTAAATTAAAGATTTGTGTGATTTCATATTCAAGTAGGTGTTTATCATTTTAAAATGATTATGATTATAGAAAAATATATTTAGTTTGATTCGAAAAATTTATCATAGAATTCATTTACTATTTCCGGCTTAACTATTAGAGAGAACGAGCGCAAGAATTCTCAAACTAGATTTTGTATTTATTAGCTCAGAAAATTAAGTGAATCTTGGCCGGCCAGCTCTCTCGCTAGATTAGATCTAAAACGACCACCTAGAAGATATTGAACTCCAATTGGTAGCGTTAACCCGCAACGGACACAAAATCCAACATTTGTACATGAAATTTATAGTACATTTATTATTAAATTTGGCGAGTTCCTCGTACTTATTTTCTATTAATTGCGCCGTCAAATAAATGATTTGTTTTAGCTACTTGTATTATTTAACAACACAATTTGTTAAATAAAAGTAAAATAATTAATGTCCTATTGTTTTATTTACATGCAAGTTTCTTTACAATGTTATTTCAAAAAAATAAATACAAGTTCAGTACATAAAAACTTAGTAGTCATCTGCCGGATTGGCACACCTTAGTAAGGAATTAAATTTCGATAACAATATTTAAAATAAAATATAATTCCGTGTCGTCATTCATCTAAACATTAATTAAAGCGGAATTATAATCACATTCGTTTCGAAGTGTCGTGATGTGGTCATTTGCATTAATCACCGCGTTATGGCCGATACAGGCGGAGAGAATTTGCGCGGGAATGTCATTTACATAGATATATCTCATTATAATCTATGATATTATATTATATTGAGTTGATATTCGCAACACAAAAAGACATTGTAACTTATGACTTTATTCGTGTTTCGATAAATTTTACGTTTGCATATAATGCTACATCGAAAATTATATGAACAAATAATATAACATTTAATACTGTATCTTAAAATAAGTATAAGTAAAAAAATCATAACTGCACAAAATTTCCATGATCATTATACCCATTCATTAAAAATTTGGGCGTAAAGTAATATTCAAAAACTTTTATTGAAGTGTTTGTACGGCTTACAGTAGATTGAACTGGCAGAAAACGTGACGTAAGGATAAAGCATTATTCCCTCTCTTTCCATATCTATGTATCTGTTTCTATTGCATACAACTAAAAACTTATTTTTGTCATTCCCAAACGTTAATTTGTTGTCTGTTATTTAATATACAAAAAGCGAAACCGTACCAATCGGGTGGGTGCCCCACGACACGTCTTTATTTTTCATTTTTTCAATTATTATAATAATTAAAAATAATAATATTTATTTGTTTATCTGAGAAAACAAAGTATAATAATAATAATTTATCCTTAGACAAAAATTGAGATCAACATATAACAAACCAAGCCAATTATGCTTTTCATGTATGGTTACGATATCATACCCAATCATATCACATTCGGAGAAATGACATTTTGACACGACATGATGGTTGCGGTTGAGCGAAAATCGAAGTCAATGTCTGAATTACACGCAATCCAAATCCATTTTGCATTTCACGTGTCACTATTTGTCTCGTGACAAGAGCTTCAACAGAACTATTTTAGCGCTCAAAACGGGAACCGTCTGTGAAATCGTTATATCAATTCAATTTATAATAGATATTATAATTGCTATCAATTTTATTCGATTCAGTTGACAGAAATAAATATGTTTTAATTTAGCTACATTACTACATTAAGTAGTACTTTTTTTTATTGTAATGATATCAAAAAACATAAACATTTATATTTATTTATTAAGACGAAAATAAGTGATTATGTTTAGGTGTACAAGGGATCATCATCTTTAATGGGATGATGGGGTTTTATAATTTACAAGGCCAATACTAATGATAGAGTCTATTTTTCAGTCAACTTTCTAACTAATCCTTTATAAAACTCTTATGGTTTTAGTTAACAGTGATATTTTTAATTTAAAAATAATGTGGACTATATTTTTTGACAAATATTCGTAGAAAAAGATTTCATTCTAGGCAATTCTGAATCCAAATATTTTTTAAATTTCACGCACAGCTTTGTAATAATGTCACCGCATCGGCTTAGATAGAAATCAATCTTTGATTACTTAAAGTCGAGACTAAGTCTAAAATGAACGTAATATTAGACTTAAATTAATTTAAATTGTCATTATCAATTGAAACAATTACAAGAGACGCTGAAATTCAAATCAAAAAGAAATAAATATTAAAAAATTGAAAATATTTTTTGTTTATTAAATAAATAACATGACTATATATTTAAAACAAGTCACAAGCTAGAAGTTCCCTGTTTAAGTCATTACTCCTGGGTCTCCTGGCTGCGTGCTGTACGGCTCCACCATGCAAGTTGATGATAAGATATTTCCAGTTGTAAATAGTATAATTTTGGATATCACGCTATACAGTACGCACACTTAATCAACGACTTAACTAAGGAATTGAAAGAGTACCTATTTATTCACTACTATGGAACTTTAATTAAATTGATCAATAAATTGGTTTTATATAATAAATAAGGTCTTAACTGATTTATAATGATGTATACATACATCATTCTATTACATATGTAAATATTGTAATACACCTTGTGTAACTTAACTAATTAATTAATAAGTAATAACATGGATTAAACTAACAGTCCTTTTTTATTTCGATACAAAACTAAAAGCAAAGTATCAATAAAGTCTCACGCATACGTAATTCCTTAAGGACCTCAGCGTGGGGATAGCTTGGCTGAGCTAAAGACCAAAAACATGGACGATACCCCTGTTTGTCGCCTGAGATCGTTAGAGTTGGTGAAATCCATCGGATGCTCATATCGCTAGGCGTTGTGTCGGTCCGATGCCCATCGCGCGCAATAAAAAAGCAACAACAAAAAAGTGCGAGCCCTGTTGCGAGAGGTAAGAATATCCACCCAAATAAGAGCATCGTACATTTCCAGGAACACACTATACTGATTTACAAATGCTGGCTCAGTGTTTTCGGACATACCACGTTGGGTATGAAGTACCCGAATATGCCGCGGTATTGTTAAACCTTGGGCTGGGCGGGACAAAATACTCCATCTTTCGTCCAGGTTAAAGCTAGATCTTACCTGGGCCGGCACTCTAATCACCGTTTTGAACAGTATATGCTACGAATAAACGGTATAAATGCTCTTCGAGGGGGGTGCGACGTAGACCGTGGAGCCTTCGTTTTTATGAAAAGCCTACAACCTACTTTACCTTTACGTAATCTGGAATTACGTAAAAACATACTTGTTAAGGGAAAATAAACCAAAAAAAAAGAGAAGATCAATTGTTTGTTAATATTACAGCTTGGTGTTACGATATTCTAAAACTGCTAGCGATTATCAATTATCAATGATGCTGATAGATCAATACTTTGTAATTAGTATTACATTGTTTTGGCTTATACAGGGAGTGAGCCAATGTAATAATATGTACTAGAGGCATAAGACTAGATCCCATGGTGAGAGGTTTACCTCTAACACTATTTATAGCATTGTAACGGTTGGGTTATAATTCCTGCAAAACCATTTTCTCTCGGCTCTATAGGATCTCGGGTACCATTAAGTGTAAATATAAATATTATATGAGTTTGTTTATTAATATCAATGGGTCCTATGTATAACAGGGGAAATTTGGTATATTTTTACACATTACAACTGAAGTTTATATATACAACTATGCATCACACCTTTGTCACATACATATATCTATATTTTTGTGTATTAATCAATGCAGACATTCGTTAATTTTTAGTATGTTTATTCAATCAAAGAAATAGTAAAAAGCTTACAGTTATATCGGTAGACGGACGAGCAAATGGGCCACCTTATTTTAAGCGGTCACCACCGCCAAATATTAACCATTCCTTACATCACCAATGCTCCAACCTTGGGAACTAAGATGTTACGTCCCTTGTGCCTGTAGTTACACTGGCTCACTCACCATTCAAACCGGAACACAACAATACTGAGTACTTCTATTTGGCGGTATAATATCTGATGAGTGGGTGGTACCTACACAGGCGGACTTGCACAAAGCCATACCACCAAGTAAGTAAAGTAAGTTCTTTTACACATACGACCCATCTATATATACATAGATGTATATTTTAAAGGGAATTTTGGAATTTAATCATTTTAAGTATGCTAAGATACGATGAAGCAGAAGGCTATATAAATATGACGTCCGTTAAGTGTTCCAACTTTGGACATAGTTTAATAATATTAGTGTACGTGACGAAGTTTCAACGAAATAACATTTGAAACGCCATCTATAATGTCGTTAGGAATATACTGTCGAAGTCGCTTTGCCGAGAAGTGTATGTTTATTCAAAATTCAAACTGTACATTACATTATTACAAAATAAATTTGTGCTTTTGATATTGACTTAATCGTACTAAAAATATTAAAAGTAAACTTTAATTATGTCCTTTTTTTTAATACAACATGGTTTTCCGACATTTTACATTTGTAATTGTATAAATAATTGTTTGTATATATACGTTGTAGAAGGGTAGTTGGGGGGGTAGAGGGGGTACAGCAAGCTGGATGGCATTTTGAATGAATAATTGCGGCCGGGATTTGACGTGAGGTATTTTTATTGCCTTCCGCTGTGAACGTTTCGAATAATATACGTTATTGAAATTATGGTGAAATTATTTTAATTATTAGCTACTATGTAAATATGCCTTTTATTTTATATTTTCATATTAAAAAGATAAAGGTATTTAACGTTAACATTTATTTTAAAAACAAACGATATTCATAATAAAGTTCTGTATTCAAAAATATGTTTCATTTTAAATATTAAAATTGTTAAGAAGAATTATTTTATGTCTAAAATAAAGCATTTAAAAATGTTCTAGTTACAGGATACAACGCCTTAAACTAATTGGTACTTAATGATTACGAAACCAAGTTTAAGATCTTTAATGCCGTCTAATGGCGCCACGGTTGAGAAATCACAAATACTTTTGAAATAAGAATGTTTCATTATTATCGTTTCTTTCAATGGATTTTTCTGTTTTTATTATACGAATTCTTTGTGAAAGGTATTCCAGATTTAAAAAAAAAATCCCATAAACGTATCTTGTGTTTTTAACATAGCACACTTATAATCTTCTCACGTATATGATATTCAACAATATACAGAGAATTACAAATTCCTACTGAACGTAGGAAATTGAACATATTTCAATTCCATTACTTTGAAAGATCGGAAGTATGATTAAAATGACAAAGGTTCGACAGGGACTCGCATCCTAATCGGTATACATTCAAACGAATATCGACTCTAAATGTGTTGATTTTAATGCTATTTTATATTATGGTACTAAAACTTTACAACTTTGTTAATGTTTGTCGTTTGTACTGGGACATAATCGTGTATAACAAATATACTTATTGATAAAAAATATTTAAAATACACGCAAGTGCTCTCAAGGTAAATAAACATAATATAAAAAAAAACATCATAATATAATATGTAAAATGAGAATATGACCTTAAATATTAAAATTATGTTTACGAATAATGAGGTAGAGCTTAATACATATGGATCAAACTGAATGTCTCGGGTTCAAGTCCCTACAGAAATCAAGTTTTCAGGAGTTTAATTTATGTATATAATTCATCTCGTTCTCGGTGGTGATAACATTAAAAAATAAAATTACGCTAGCTAATATAGCAGCGTCGCGGAAAATCCTCCAAAACTAATCTAAAGAGAAGCCTAATCCGAGTAGTTATTTACTTACAAGGACTATTATCCTTAAGTACAAAAACAAAACCCAATTTGTATACAATAAAATATTCATACTACAACTGTATTTGAACAAAACATTCATACATATATTCATACCCAGCTGTAGAATGCCAGTAGAATGAAAAACGTAATGTGATATCAATTTTTCTCGTTTATCATAACGGCACCCGGAACAGAGAAGGCAATTCGAAGCACTCGTCGCAGATTTGACGTGGAGTGCTTTTACATCAATAGCCCCTGTTTGTGGTGTACCGAATCCTCCTTCATTTTATTTTCACTGAAAAATATTTTCATAAATACGATGACTTATTTTTTATCGGATTAAGTTTACAAAGGAGCAAAGTGAAACTGGTTAGTAAGTGATATTGTAATCAAATAAAAATGTATGATCGAATATCTGCTACAGCGAAAACTATCGAAGAGAGGAAATTATAAAAATTAAAATATTAAAATAAAGTAACTAAATTAACAAACAGGCTAATCAGTGATAAATGCCAAAAGCCACTTATCTAAATCCAGACCACTGAAAATTACTAGATGGAAAAACCCAATGACTTTTTATTGATCTACCCACACCTAACCTAGACTCTGAACCGGCAACTTAGAAATATGAAGCGTTATTAGTTTTATTTTTGACAAAAAACCACACTGGCTAAATTAAAAATGAAAATTGTAACGATAAATATATGTATAGCAACTATATTAAAGCTGTTGTTTAACTAGAAGTATACATATTTTGAAATAAAATAAAATTAAAAATATTATATAATTTAAAGACTTACATCCGAAATAATTCTAGAAAACTACTGGGAGGATACTTTATCAATTTAAAAATATAAGCGACGTGTATAGTACAGCGGCTACGGGAAGTTTTATGATCAAACTTTCTGTTTGTATGAACAATCAGCTAACATTGTCGAAGTTCGGAATATCGCAGCTCTAGGCATTCGACTAACACTGTCAGGTTTATTGGTAAATATAATGTCGATTGAAAACTTTTCTCACGAGCTTATTCTTTGAAACACTGTATGCTATAAATTGAAAACGCTTATTTTACAAATAAAACATATTCTGTTATTTAATAGATTTACGGATTGAGTACAATAAAGTCATGATAGTATATGGAGGGATTTGTTTTTGACGTTATAATTTTGCTTAACTTGAATCGTCTAAGGAATTACATTAAATATCTCCGTCGTAAGAGCACAAAAGAGAAACATCGCAAAATAAACTATTCCTTCTGAAATAAATTAAATTCTGAGAATAAGTAACTGTCCCTTTCACATTTCTTCAGTAGAATTAAGGGAATTAAATAAAAACTAGATCTTAAAAAGAAGTCAAGATGACGTACCTACTCGAAAATTTTAATTCCGTGGATTAATTAACTCTTAAAGTTCACTAATAAAAGTTCTGAAATAGAGAAGAAATAACGTCTTTCAGTCTTGTCATAAACGAAGATTTTTATTTTAAAAACAACTTCACGAAATTCGAATACAACCAAGTAGAACTATTTCACTTTATTAATTCCGAAACAAGAATCGCAAGTTCTGTGATTTATGAGCCGGCCCGCATGTTTCGTAGACTCGTTTGTATTGCAATATTGTCCACAGTTCTACGGCACCGTTCCACTCCATCCCCCACACACAGCCACCACTTATTTCATTTCATTTCGTCGTAACAAAAGCCAGCTTAGCTCGGCTACCCCAATACTAATTACCGATTTCCGACTTTTTCGGTAACTTGGAAAAACCAATGAATCATGCAAGTGTGACATTTAACGTGATTTTTCTATAGAATACCTTTAGTCTCTACGTCCAAATACGTTTCTTTATTTGTTTTTTTTTTTGTTTTATTAAGAAACGAATCGATATATTATACTTTGCGTATGAGGTTTTCTCACAAGCAAAGGAAACACAAATCCATTCGGATAATTATAATGTATTTATATATTAAAATGATTACATTAAATATTATTTAACTTGTAAATAAAAACGATAACAGTTAAACCCAAAATATTATAAATAAATGCCTGTTTTCTAGGGTAGGTAGCTATTTTTCTTTTCATATCTATTTAGCCCTCTAGATATAGCTTGGGCCAATTAAACAGGTCTTGATTGAACTTGCAAATTTTACAACACTAGCCGATCCAAATTCCATTCGACTATAAAAATGTAGTCAAAATCTTCACAGATAAAACATTTCGTAGATTTGATGCTTTAATAACTATAATTTGTTTTGTTATATTTAATGATAAACTTTAAATTTAAAATGCAAATAACAAAAAATATTGATTTTCTAACTACCCATTAGTTAGAGCATCAATATTTTTATTTTATATGAGAGATGGATGTTAACGATCAGATGACAAATACTAGAGAAGAATGGAAGGAAAAGAAACGCTGCGATCCCAATATTTATAAAAATAGTTTTGGATAAGGGCAAGTAAAAGAAGAATTTTAACTAATTGTCAATAAGAAAAATTTAATATTTTACGAGAGCACGCCTTGAGTATGCAACGATCGCATCGTGGCTATTTTTAATACAAATAAAATGGAAAAAATGAATCATCACCGTTTGATGATTTTTTTTTTTATCTTAAAAACGAAAAGAAGCGTTATTACGGTGTGTTCTTCTCATTTCCGAGTGCTTATTTCTACAGCGCTAGTACATTTATAACAATCGATCAGAAAGTGTGATGGTTTAATAAAGTAAAAAGTATAAAAATGTTTGAAGGGTGAGTGAGCTGGTGTTACAACGGCACAAAGGACATAACAGCACAAAGGACATAGTTCCCAAGATTGGTGGTGCGTTATCGACATAAGGAACTTATATCTCCGATATATATTGGCGGCGGTGACCACTTACCATAAGGGCATTTGCTCGTCCGTCAAAACATTTCATATAAAAAAGTTAAAACTTGATACAAAACTTAATTGTACACATTGAACAGAGGCTATAAAAATCGCAAATAAAATATATTTTGCCATATTAAGATGTGCAGTTAAGTTAGCAAATAAAGCTCTGCAGAGCCAATACAATATGAAATAAAGGCAAAGCGTAAATGTGAAATGAATAATACAAACAAATATGGAGCATTTATTTATCAAAGTGCAAGTGAAACTCGTAGCAGTGTTCACATTGCTTTCTATTTAAACGAATGGATTAAACTATCGGGAGTATTTCTATTGTTCGAATATCTGTTCATATTTTCATTTCGATAATTAATTAATAATAATTGATTTCAAATAATTCACTCACAAAGGCGTAAACCTCTACGTGAAATTCCCTATAATCCCCGCATTTTAATAACTTTAATTAAAAAAATATATCCTTTTGTATTTTTTTGCCGTTTTTAATCTTTTGTTAATCGTCTCACGCATATTAAGACATCTCTGTATAATCTTTAAATATTAATTATTTTAGTATTATAATCTGATTTCAAAATTACGCAGATGATTTAAATTTTCCTTCTTTTCTCAAAACTTCATACGCGTAACCTATCCCCTGCTATTTTTTGAACCAATTAAATAAACATTCGCCACCTGATCTGTTTGCCCCTACTGTGCCCAGAGAGAAATTTACCAAACTTGAACGTACTATGTGTCCGTCTACAGGCATTAATATCTATGTGCAGTGACTACTCACCATCTGGTGGCCTATTTGACCGTCAGTTCGTCCGTTGTTTAATAAAAAAATAATGAGATAGCTCTTCGAATCTTTTAATCCAGATAAATTCTACCTCATGTGAATCCATCAACCCCTCTTTTAATTTCTTCTTAGCAAGAAATAAGACTTTTGGCAACAGTCTGATTTCAATGTATTTTATCCCAATCGATATAAACTTCCATCCATATGAACGCAGTTACGGGCACGTTTCGTAATTAATAAGCTCTAATATATACTAAGAAGTAAATGTGCGAACATAATCCCTGGGGATTGCAGTACAATAGGTATTTTCCTCCTTCCGCTAGACGAATTAACTCCTAATTTATTATTTACTTTAATTCCCTGGGTGGTAACAGTTGAAATACATGAATTAGAAGAGGCATACGGATTAAACGTTCCTCAGTTATATACCCTTGTGGATGTGAAGAGGTACTTAGTACGTTATGACTTTATGAGTATAAACTCAGTTCCAATTTAAATACGCGCCAGAATCATAATATTGTTACGAATTTATCTTATCTGACTCTATTTATATAGGAGTGAAAAAACTATTTGAAATAATTATTTTAAATTTCGAATTTTTATATTCGAAACTTTGACATACATATATTATTATTTATTATACTTATAAAATAACATGTCCTGACTGATTCATCATCGCCGAGCGTAAACTATTACAGTTAGGATAATTAAATTTGGTGAGTAGGATCGTTTTTTTGAATAGAAATCCACTAAGGAAGGAATTTTGGGAATTATACCCCATAGGGGTGAAATAGGGTTTGAAAGTTTGTATGGAAATCCGTAATTTTTTAAGTTAGAAACATGAAAATTTACTTTCGGTTACTGATTAAAAATGAGTACATACGAATTTTAACCGTTTCTGGATATTCTACCCTAAGGGGTGAAATATACACCAATGTGTTTTACAAAGATGTCTTAAATTAACGCAAAGCCGCGGGCAATAGCTAGTAATAAATGTATGTATATTAAATATATTTTTTGCATAGTTATAAAGGTTTTTAGCCGAAAAATACTAGTTATATAACTATATAACTTAAACATGTTATGTAGAATTTTATATAATTCTACCCATGCGAATCCATGATGAGTAGATTAGTCAGATATAATAATGTAAATTACTACGGATGTCGTTTATTCAAACGTTAGTATGAAGTAACAAATACTAACTATTCAAAATTTATTTAATCCCATTTCCTTTATACTCCACATTCTGAGGGGACAAGCTAAAAGCCCCTTGTCAGGTGGGATACTTAGCCCTCTCTTTCCCTCCCTCCCTCCGTCTTTCACTCTATTTCAAACAAAACAATATATTATAAGCTACACAATAAGTATCTTTTCACTTATTAGTAAATTATTTTGAATTCAAAACAATAGGCTTCCCCATAAATGATATTTTTGAAATAATCGGTATAAATATATGAAAACGACAAAGTGAACTTTAAAGAGGTAATAGTGAGAGCGATCTGTTTGATCTTGAACTTGCTATGTTCCTATCTTATTTCCGCGTAGCAATTCTGTATTTGTCTATTTCATTCACACACACGGCGGAGGGGGACACAATAGGGCACATGTCTCTCGGGATGTATAAATTGAAATCTCTCAGGATAGGCCCTTCAATATATATTCAGTGATGCTAAACTTATCATTGTTGCATATTTCTTCATGAGAAAACATATCTGTTGTAAATTACACGGGAAAATCATTAGACATTACATACTTTGCTCTGTTTATCTGAACACGCGTAATATAGCAAGGGAATCTCTCTCGAACCGCATTAATTTAGAGACAACTAATCCTTGAATGTTATTTGATGATAATAAACTTGAAAAGGATAAGTGTTAATCATGTGTGAATGGGCTCAATTATTTCAGATACATAGAATAATAGGTTTTTTAAATAGGTACTGTTTTTAGATAGAATCAACTTTCTGAAGTGATGGTAGCCTAGCCTATATATGTAGAATTGCAATTAGTAATAATTAATTTGAATGATATCAATAATAACTTTCATTTTGAATATATAATTTTAATGTACATAACAAAGTCAAATAACGTATTCAGTTACACTATAACGATGATCTTGATGCTTGTTTGTATATTCAGCGACATTAGCTCATGACAATGGAAACGATTATTTAAATTAAACAAGATAGTATTGAGCGAATGCAAACGGGTTAGCAGGTATTTACGCGACAGGGCGACACCGCGTAGCAATTTGCAAGCATTTCGCAGTTCCATTGCTTTAACGTAATTACAAAATTTAACGTAACACGGTTATCCTTGACGCTTTATGGAATAGATTAAATTTTAAAGAGAATGATCGATGCATCATTGTATGTTTAATTTTATGCGGACGTCGTTTACATCAAGAGAATTAAATTTATATGATGGGGTGTGTTGTACTCCTGATCGATTTATGAATGGTTGCCATGTTCGAGTCGCAAGCGCAAACTTAGGTGTGTGTATTCCCTCACTTTTCAAATTCGATGGGGTGGAAAATCTGACAAGTCTAGAAAGAGCTCAAGCGCAGGACTAACGGCTGTACATGCTTTCCATGACAAAAAAATTCTATTGAAAACTGAACGATGAGTCAACCTGGAGTTTTTACTCCGGGTTTTGACCTTACAAGATAAAATACTAGACTAACGATACCGTCAAAATATACGTATATACAGTTCAATTATTCTGGGTGTCCACTAAAGTTTTCATTATACCTTAAGTGACTGTGTATATTCGTAGATTTTATACCTTCGAATTGTGTTTTGGTATGTTGAAAAGTACTAAATGAAATATCATTTTATAACTATTCAAATTCGAGGAACACTTGACATTTTTCGAGAAAACTACTGACAGTTCTCTAAGATATCGTAAATAAAAATCATTCTTGTTTAACAAATTATATTTTACCTTTGAAACTTTTCTTTTATTGCATTGTATAGCTACAATAAAGTTATTTTATAGAGTTCTCGTTCCATCTCGATAACGCAATTTGTGTCAGAGACAAACATCGTAAGCGTAGCATCTCCGTTATAGCAGGAAATTGTTGCTACACAATTATAGTACGCAAAGTTGAACACTAGTTTGCATATACCAGCTTATGTAATTACTTCAAGATATTATCTATATTTATAGATAAGAAAATTTTTACCCACAAAATTGATACTTCATACCGAGTATTTTTATGCACTGCACACATAGAAATATAACCTGAGTTTAAGAGTGCAATGCCGAGCGCCAAATTAGTGAGTAGTTGTTATACACACAAAATGTATAAACATTTTTTTAAAGGCCATAATGATCTGACTAATGGAAGGCGTCTAATTGGTCGGCATGCTAATGAGTTTTCTAAAAGCACCTTTCAGAAAATTGATTGAAGAACACTTTTATAAATGTAGAAATAAAAACAAAGCCATAAGATCATCGCTAAACGCTATGTATGTTTGTATAAAATAATTTTATAAATTTAATCATATACACGATATGAATTTATTGGTGTATACGTAGCTATTTGTTTTATTGTTATTATAATTAGTTCCCTTAGTATAACTTTAACACCGTATGTTAGCATTCAAGCATCGTTCAGAAGCGATGTTTGTATACAGTAAACACTAGTATGTGTCAACACTCTGATTGGGTGTGAACAAAGAGCACGTTACTAATCCTATGTATTCTTTGAGACTCGGTTATTCCGATCACGGAACGAAGGACCACCCCATGATGCGATAGACACCCTCTGTATAACGTGTTTGGTATTTGTAAAGCGCTGCTGTGAAAACAAATTAATTATAATCAAGTAAAATGAGACCAATTAAACTTCCCTCTTGACTAATCCGGACTTTGTTACATATGGAGCAAATATATTATGAATACTCTACAATCCTACTGAAAATAAAGACGAAATAGCACCAGTGGGTCTTATATCAAATCCCTTGATCGAAGATCGCGCCTTTGAATCCAGAAGCACCATTCGAGTTTAATGAGTATATTTTTTCTGGTACTGGGAGGTCAAGGAAAACATTAAGATGAGGGGCACATGTCTGGTGGAGTTCTGCCACTAATCTACATTAAAGTAGAAAGAATAAGCTCTAAACTTCATTCTTAAAGGGGAGGAAAGGCTTTACCTCATAGGAAGTTTATGGACTGTTAAAAAATGGACCACTTTAAATAATTTTGTGTCTTTACTTAGTTTAACTTTGCATTTTTACAATGTACACATCTCACGTCCGAACTGTACTCGTAAATAAAATATTCAATCTTTCGCTTTAAATTTATTCAGTGTGAATTTTTAGCACAGAAGTTATGAAATCGAGATAGAAACGTTTTGAGGATACTGTTTTTTCAACGAACGTAGGTGAAATTCGATTTCGAATTGTATTTGCATGTCTATTGTCTGACATTTCCGAGTGTTCTCAATGAAAATTCATATTTTGCCGCAATCTGACATATCTATTTTTAAATTTCTCCAATAGAATATCTATGGAGAGTTGCAGCGAGAGATATTTACGCCTAATAGAAACTACGAGAGAAAACACTCTTCTCATAAAACATGGAGACCACGCACCGAACGTACTACGTCAATGCATTCATCGAAAAATGTTTTAGCTCCAAAACTGTGAAAGCCTATTGCCTAATTTGCATTCAAAGGATTTCCCAAGCTTGATTTTTGTTTTTAAATTGCACCCCATTGTTATTCAATATATATGCAATATGAATAATCAGTATAGAATTCTTGTTTTATTCTTAAAACTTAATTAATTATTTTGTTGCATGGTATACAATGAATATTTACATGATAAAAAGGTTAATAAATTTATAACGCTTGTATATTTTTATTATTTTATTATCGTCAAATCATTAAATGCTTACGTATCTCTAAATAATTCGGCAAGATCATTAATAGCTAAATATTAAAATTATTAATATTAATAACTGAACTTAACTAGAAATATACTTTTTGAAGTTTACGTTAAATAAAAATTAAAATTACAGTCTATTTGCATATTTAGATTGCTGTTGGCAACTTTGACCTCACACTTTTATTTTACTTTTTATAGATAACTAAGAATACAAAAAAATAATATTATAACTATAACTATTCGTTGAAGAAGTAGCACACATTGATATTAATTGCAATAATTATAAAATGTTCATTGAATCTATTGAACCCTTTTTTCCTTTCCGGAACAAGAAGGTCTTTTCCGTATACAGTTTAAATATAGCTGAGCGTTTTTAAAATGTGCTCTAAAATGTTATTTATCAAGTTATACTTTTAATTAATCTCGATGTTAATTATCTTAAAAACTCAGGAGCTATGTGATGAGCCAGGACAAGGGTAACCTACACATTAATCATCCCGGCCCGCCTTATCTTGGGCTCGTCCGCACGTCAATTCACGTTTTCAGTTTATTTTGCTGCTATGAAGATCATTATAACGTCCATGTTTCATTATGTACAGGTATATAAACAGTAATATTATACAAGTAATTGATCAAGACAAACTTATTCGTCGAGACGATTCAATCTCGAGAGATTGATTATTGCTTCTGACTACAACGGACTTGTATTGATATATTCAGAATATTATTAAACGAGTATCTATTAAAATGATAACGTCCATCATGTTAATATAAATAAAAAAATGCTTGAATATTGTTATAAGAATAAAAGTGATTTGCTTTTTCAAAAGTAAAATATTTTAATCGTTTACAATGATTGGAGTATTAAAAAAAATATATACTTATTGTTTTCTACGGGGTATAATAAACGCAAATGTTTTTAGAAAAAAAATTATGTATACGACTTATTTACAGAGGATAAAGGTATGTATTTTAATATAATATCATAATTACATAAGTCAGACTGATTTAGGGCCACTTATCCAGCTTCGAAATAGGTATGTTCACAACTGTGTGTGCAAGCACATGTGCACTTCCATTTCCTCACTATAATAATATAATGGAATGGTAAACTGAGACAACCGGAGATATTTTAGGCAATGGACCAACAGCTTTACAATGTTTATCGAGGCCCGGAAGTGTAAACACTCAACTTCCCAATACTGTTACTGAGAATTCTTCGATAAACCCAATAACCTCATTAGCTCTCCCTGGGTTTGAACTCTTGACCTCGAAGTCTGCAACCTAATAAACTAGCTAGACCACAAAAGTTGTCTATAATTACAACGATATGAATGTATATGAATGCGGCGAGAGCAAGATCAGTTCGAGTTATGCTATTTTCAGTTTCAATTTTGATTTTCTTTTTTCTTTCTTTCGTATAGAAGTTTATTTAAGGTAACTGGTTTTATCCTCTGAAATAATAAACATAACCAATTATATATTATACATATTACTATGTATGAATGCAGGATACGAGTATAAGGACCCTAATACGGCACCTACAACATAGATTTCCACCTAATACGTGTCACGACGGTTTCGTGTAAATTATTGACACCGTCTCATATCGACATATTTTATTCAAAAGATTGCTGCTGTTGACGTCTTTGAATGTGGCATAAAATTTAGTGCAACGCTTATTTTGTTAATATAGATAGTGTAAATTTCTCAGTTTCTTTTATATATATATATATATACTTTTAACATACATAGGCAACATTTTCTATTCTTTGAATAGGGATTGGAAAGAATAATTAGCGTAAAAAAGTTAAGAAACGAATACGTTCCTCTATTCAGCTAAGACCACCTCTACTTGAGATAAGGGTTCAGAGCTTAGTCACCTCGATGCTTCAATGCGTTTGGGTTTTACACGCAGGTTTTTTTCGTGATGTTTTCCTACATCGCGAAGCTCGAGAAAAACACGAACTAATCACATGATAAGTCCGTATGTCTCGAATTTATAAATAAGATTAACATATCCATACCACCATGTTGCTCCTATTTACTAATCTGTTATAAGGCAATGCAGAATATATTTTTAAATTTTCAATGTCAACACTCACTAGGATCTCACTATATCTTAACTGGTAACACTATCAGTTTGGTCCATTAGTGCGTTGATTGTATCTATGAGAACTAAGTCTTCATTCATTAACAACATTATGCCACATGATGACGTCAATGAAACCTACCCTCAATGTCTAGGGACGTCCGCTTCAGATAATCTTAAGGCATTTATACTTACTTATACATTTATACTTTTATTCGTTCATTTTTTATTTGTATCGTAGGAAAGATAATCAAAAATTTAACCAATAATGATTTAACAAAAACATCTAATAATAATCCTATATTAGATTCCATTTATAATTAAATCGGTCAAAGCCAAAACCATAGCAATAATAATTGAATGGATAATATGAGCGCAAATCTTCCAACTCCTATTGTCATAGGATAAACGTTTATGTCCTATTGAATGAGTACATGAATGCGGACTAACGTATTATAGGGAAAAAATAAATAAAGGACATATATATTAATTGATTAACCAAAACATAATACGACCGAACTTTAATATAAAAAAAAAAAACTTAATTGGTATTAAGTGGCCCGTAAAAGTATCACTAGTCTAAGCACTTCACCTTTTTGGAACATATTCCACCAAATAGCTCGAAGGCAGGCTTTCATTCGTAACAAGCGGGTTTCCTTACGAAATTTTCTTCAAAAATCGATGAATGTTCATTCATCGATATGAAATTCAAATGTGCTAACCTCCGGGTCATATCGGCCCACACTTCATTATTACTGTACAAGTAATAATGTTTAAAGAATTTTTATTTTTTCCGTAACGACCGCAAAATAACTTATGATGGATTTAAAACGTCTAAGGAACGTTCTGTACGTACGGCGGGCTTGAATTAAATATACATGTAATCTGTTAACTTCATATTCCTAAGCCAACAATGTTTGTAAGATTCATTACCCGCCTACCAGGCCTGTTCTGGTGAAAACGATAAGAATTAAGAGGGATTGTTGTATTTCATTATTTCGACCCATTCTTTGTTTAAGTTACATTACTCTTATCTACACGTCATTAAGTGCATGTATAATAAATAATAGCCGCAATGGTTTGGTGGATTAAACGCGTTGTACTTAAACGAATTGATACGGTTCAAATCCAGACAGGCTCTAGTTTATATTTTATGCATGTGTTTTTTTCTATATCAATATTAAAAAGTAAACAATAACAATATAAAATATTATCTAACAACGTATGTATTTCAGACATCAGCGCTGTTCCATAGGATTCATTCACACGGTAACTAAATTATAACGATAACTCTATAATAACTAAGCAACTATTAAATTGTAATAAATAATTTATTAATTGTAATATAATTTATAATATACAAGATATTTTTTATACTATAAAATGTAATATTATACAGAACGTTCGCCGTCGAGGAGCCCCTTCGTCTAGGCATAGAATCAGTTTATTCTTAACATAAAAATGCATTGTCACCGTTACTGAAACAACCTGTAACCTGCAATCCGTAGTGTGAAAGAGATTGAAACGAAAAAAAAACATTAACGAAACTAAAGATTAAAAAAAAAACTAAAAGTAATAATTAGGTCCTCTGTCCTGTAAAGCATATTATAATAAAAATATTTATGCTGTCAGTACTTCAAATTCAATTTATTTTTTACATACAAAAAATTGTTTGCAATCTTAATTGCGATGTAATCTAAACAGGTTAAAATTCTTTCAGGGTATTAATGCAACAAAAACAGTGTGGATAAATGGCGTCAAATTGGACTTCCAATTTTAATAAATCCAATTATGCGAACGCTCGATCGGTTTTGATTAAAAACGAACATCGATTTTCTTAAGCCATCACCTGGCGCATAAATTTTAGGATTATTTTTACTAACAATACAGTTAACATAAAAACCGTGCTCGAAACAATTATTCTTGTAGGATTCTAATAAAATTTACGTTTTTAATTTATTAAAAACACGCTTAATGTACGATCATGATTAAATTTATGATTAAATTTGTTGGTAAGTCCGAGATATTTTCTTAGCCAAAAAGTTTTAATTATAAATCTTTCATAATAAAAACATCGTTATCTAAAAATATAAGAAGTTATATTGTGTGAAAAAGACCATCATTCATATTACGGGCACACTCAATAGCCTCCAAATTATTCAATGATTGATGAATAACACTAATATATGAGAAATATTATTATAATGTATTCAGATTTCGGCGCTTGTTTTATTTATATATAATTTGCCACTGACAAATATACACGAAACAATGAACTGCCTAATGGTTGCTATCAACCATTGGATACGGCAATAAAAATATTTTACCTGTCCTTCCCCCTATCTGCCGAGAGTGGGGCGGTAGTCACGCGATGGCGTATTGCTTTAGTGTCCATTAGTACTAATTTCACTGTCTGCTTCAGGTTTACGACTTACTATGCTACATTATATTATACCTACCCACCCGTGTGTATAATGTTTGTATGTCACTGAAAATAGCGACTATTATAACGTACTAATGTTTATTCCCTCATGCAGACAGAATCAGTCCATCTCTATATTTAAATGATACATTTTTTTTTACGAAAATGGAGTTCTTTATTCAATTTTTTTAAATTTATTTTCTTCTTTTTTTCCGGCAAACATATACACAGCATAGTAGAATACACAAACACTTGATACAAACTAAGTCCCACATAAGACAACAAACCTTCCATTGTTACATTAAAACATGGAGTGAACCTAATAAGAACTAGTAATTAGCAGATAATCAAAGTATATAAAATGAAAATTTTTAAAATACTTATATTAAAATTTAAGCTAAAACCTATCACCAGTAAATAAATACTCCTTTACTTGATTCGGTGTAAGTTATTTTCTTTCCAAAAAATATAAATCAATTTTATGTTAAGACTTCCATAGAGATGGTTTCCGTCAGTGTATAACGTCGTGAAATCTGACAGGTGAAGGGAATCTGACTACAATGGTACGCCGCCCTTATCGCTAAAAGGAAAATAAATGAGGCCACTTTTTTCCACTTTTCCAGCAAGTCACTCTATTTTTATGTTCGGTCACAATGCTAAAACCATACAACACATCGAAGTTTTCTTTTTTTATTTACAATAGACGTGCTTATTAATAAATTTATTTATACTGACACCTCAATTGCTGGTACTAATATTAACTTAGATTTTATCAATCTATCTGCAAATTCATTGAATGAACTCGGCAAAATTATCACATTTTTTTAATGATGTACTTGAGTGAACTGGCAAATTTGCCACCTGATGGTACTTTATCACCAGCGCCCTCAGACATTGGCGCTGTATAAAATATTAACCATTACGTTGCCTCCATACTCGGGATGATATGTATCTTATGCCTATAATGATACTAACTCCCTCACGCTTCAAACTGGAACAGAACAACACTCAACACAGAGTATTGCTTTTGGTGGAAAAATATCTGATGAGTGGGTGGTGCCTATGCAGACGCACTTGCACAAAGCCCTATCATCGGATATGTGCCGCCTTTTCATTCTAATGGCATTTAGCTTACGAAGGCGCTATGTATTATATGTGTACAATATGTTATGTAAACCATCAATTAATATGTATATGTTAGTGTACTTATTAAATAAATAAAAAAAAAAATATGTTATTTTTGAGGTAGAGCTTTTTATGTTAAAGTGTTCTGAGAGAAAATGTAGGGTGATCTGTATGACACTCGTTCTACAATACTGACGGTTAGCTTAGCTCTATACCGATTGCATATTTATATTTATTTTTTATTTTCAATTACATTAGCCAACATAGATATTAACATATATACATAATATTCTACCGCCAAACAACAATGCGTAGTATAATTGTGTCCCGGTTTAAAGAGTGAGCGAACTAGTGTATCTATACGATCAAGGAAGATAACATCTTAATTCCGAGGTTTGTGGCGCAATGACGATGGACTACGAACGGTGTTGACCACATACCATCATAAAAAACATAACAATAACTCTTTTTCATCCCCGTAAAATAACGACGGAGACGGACGGATTAATAGCCGTATAAAACTGTTAAATAAATATTACCCGTTTATAAATCAGAAATAACATTGTTACATTATTTTTACAAATAAATAATATTGTTAATTTAGTGCTCAGGTAAAGTTTCTCGTGCGTTAGAATTCTTCAGGGAATAGACGCATTACTGATTCAGCTCGCAACTTGTTTCCCTTGAGTATCTTAACGAAGAAAAACTATAAAACAATTATATATTCAAAAAATACTTTTTTCCGTTAGTTTGTCTGCTTTTATTTTATTATGTTGCGTTATATTCTCAAGAGAACTAGTTTATTGAATATATATCACAGGAAAATTGTAAATACCGTTAGATTATAATCTATCTCGCGAGTTTGTAAACTATTGAGAGATTGCGAACGATGATTGATCTTAAAATAAATAGTATTAGATTTGGATAGTTTAGAATTTTTATAAATTAACTAAAATTCATATCGATAGATTATAATCTATCCAAAAATGATGCGTTGATTTGTAAGCAGTATGTTACGGTTTGCAATCTTTCGAATATTTACAATAGGTTCTTAT
Organism: Vanessa atalanta; assembly: GCF_905147765.1. NCBI lineage: Eukaryota > Metazoa > Arthropoda > Insecta > Lepidoptera > Nymphalidae > Vanessa > Vanessa atalanta. The sequence goes on along the minus strand of NC_061902.1, from coordinate 10,703,472 downwards.
CTAACGGTATTTACAATTTTACAGTAACGTTTATGACAAATTAAAAATTGCTGGTGATTCTTAAAATGTTTTTGACGTATAATTAAAATAACATACAAACAAACAGTTACATTTATGTTGTTCTCTATATCCCGTATTATACCGAGAAGTATATTACTTAGCAGAACTACTTAAGGGTAGAATTTATAATACAAGAGAAGAAGTTTTTAAGTTTGGAACGTGCATCCTTTCAAATAAAAAATAATTAGTTTCTTAAAAACCAGTAAAAACATTTTATTTGCTTAAAACGAGCTTATGAATAATATTTATTATATATTTATTTGTTTAGTATGTGATGTGGCCGTAGTCACAATTTACAGCACATTAACCTTTGTATGCTAATAATTATTTATTACACCTAGCAACACTAGACCTTAATTAGAAAATTTTATGTAAGTTTATAATATGTTTTATTACTATTTTGCTTGAACAATTTTCCTCTACAGCTCTCAGCTCCTTTCATTTTAAAAAAGCAGACAAGCAAATTATCCGCCCGGTGATGGTTCAATAATTCCTTGCTATCTCGTAGTGTAATTAGATGTATATAAGTACATCTAATTACACTTGCTTGGTGATCCATACTACTAATAAAGTATTATTTCATAAATTATACTCACAAACAAATTGCCAAGTCTGAATAAATCAACGGTGAGGCTGGCAATATGAATATACCGTTGTATTTCATTCTGACCCACAGATCACGACGAAAGCCCACAATGCTATTGTCATCCCCACTACAACAGACCCCCTTCCCCACTAGGGCATAGCCCTAGCTCAACAACGAGCTCTACATTTCATTGAAAGAAAAATCTACTCGTTGTACGTTAATATAAAAACCAGTTCAATAAAAAGAATTCATTAACAGCATCCGTTTAAAATACGATATCTGTCAATTCTTATCACATGGTATAAAATTGTCATAAATAATAGTCAATTTGATTGTATATTACCTACTTACATACCTATTTATAATTAAATTATATTATCGAACACTTGTAAAAATTCTTGTAAAAAGTGTTTATTAAAGACGAGCGGATAATTTAATTAAAGCTGTAGTTAAGTAGTTAACTAAAGTTACTTTATACAAAATCAATGATTATAGTGTATATGCAGACTGCTGAAAGATAATCAATTCCTCGCGGACTTGGTCTTTTCTCAACCATGCATTTAGCCGGCATTTCGCCAAGAGTTGCTTGTTATTCTAATCGCTTTTTAATAAACTACTTGCTTATACAAAGCGATCGGACCTTTACAACGTTTTGTAAGATAAATTAAATTCTATTTGCAAACTATATTTAAAATTAAATTAAAGATTCTTGCTATTGTGTAAATAACGCTTTGGAGAAAGGTTGGAGTTTATTCCACCACGCTGCTCGAATTCGCGTCGTTGGAATACCCGGGTGGTGGAATTTTATTTAAAACATACATATTTAACTAACCATGTATCGTATGGTGCGCACAAAATTGATTAATATCTATTATATATATAAATTAGCACATTCCGAAGATTCTGAAGTAATAAGTACATCATCGGGTCGGGCCTGTAAAAAAATAATATAATATACATATAAGTTTAAATAAGCAATAATAAGAAAAGGCTATGCAGGATACCAATAAAGCATATGTATATATTTACTTGTTCACTGTAAATTAATTTCTATCGTGTGCGAAAACAGATGCACTCTTTATTAACTCACTCTCATTATCCAATTTGACGGCAAATCCGACACGAATAAGTTCAAGCACAGGATCACCGGCTCTACGTGCTTTCCAAAGAACAGGAGTTAACCCTTCCATCTTACAGGCCCCGGGCTGTTACTGAGAATTTTTCGGGAGAAAAACCCAGTAACTTTTTATCGGCCTGGGGTTTTGACCTAGGTCGTCGGAATCTGCGACCATATATCTAGCCACTAGACCAACGAGTTTATTACATAACGGCAGTTTTAAGCATATGACGTACTTAAATCTCAATAGCCTCATATGTAAATTAAGCAAAAAATCAAAATGATAGATGTAAAAAGATTTGTAAAATAAATCACTCGAAAATTATATTCATCGGTAAATTTACTTTTATTTGAAACAGTCCCGCAGCGAGTTCTCTCTGTATATTTATCTTGCCAAGCATAACAAGTAAAAAGGGGAACGTAACACGCATCTTTCACATTCAAAGTGTTGTTATTCTATTTACATATCCAGCTCTTCCTTCATGTTACCCGATGAAATTCTTTTGAGCCTACGATAATGATATTAATTTTTTCGTTCGCTCTAGTTATGCCAACTTGCAAAGACTTTTTGTATTTTTGTGATTTTTTTTTCAATTTTTATACTAATACAGCATTATTAAAAATAGCTTCCATACACAAAATTTCTATGACATTGACTGTTGAGAATATTCTTCATCTAGAGCTGAACCTAGGCTTAAAAGCATCAATTGAGAAATTTATAATTATAGTAACAGAAATTTAACTTGCGAGATCTAATCAAAACGAACTCATAAACATTGTAAATTAAGCAAAGGCTTGTTAAAAAACTACCGCAAATTGCATTTGGTATAATATTGAACTCTGTCACTAATAAATTATAACACGAAACCACATTTAATGTACAGTCAAGAGAGCAAACCGTATGAGAAGAATTGCTTTTCACGGATCGACTAACATGCCCCAGCTTCTTGAGACGGGGAGATCTACTGAAATGATTTGTTAACCGGTAACATTACGTTATTGCGAACCTTTGTGGCTTTTAAATTGCATTGAGTTTATATAGGATATACTATCTATGGATTAACGATACTTCGTTTAATGTAAATAAAGGTTATAAGGTTAACCCTCGAGCTTTATTAGATGCCTGGCCTGCAATATTGTTCTGGATATTTTATATGCTTAAATTATCCTGAGATGCATTCATAATATACAAACTATACAGATAATTTAAATATAAATCCATAACAAATAACAAAAGTAATACGCGGTAATTGGTGCTACATAACAATATGTTTAATTTAAATTTATTACCTGACCTAAAATATTTTCTACTGACTTATAACCGTTACGACACGTTTAAATTTTAAGCGCTTTAAGATGTTTTTTTTAATTAAATTGAATTCAATACGGCTTGCGTTCACAAACATATACCCAAGTCTATATGAAACGTTTTTAATTTAAAATTTCATGTCTGATAAACTGCCGAAGCAATATTTCATATTACTGAGATATTATTTGAAAAAAATGGAAATAAAAATTATAAGGCTATTACTTGAAAACGCTCGACGTAGCGCTTACAGTGCCTTCACGGGAATGAGCTTAAAATTAATATCTAAATCTGGCACGAATGTTGAAATTGTTTAATCTTACCGAGATATTTTAATCTTAGCGAATGCTCTTAAATCATAGAATAAAATATTCCCTTTCCAATCATCTACTTTCGAAACATCTGTGTCACGGCTACATTAGCTATTGCCTAATAAATTATCGAACAATACCATTACGGGGACAACACTTGTTTCTCGTATTAAAAGAGAATAATTGATTCAGTATAATAATAGCACGTCTCGAGGGATGGAATAATTTATTGTCACTCTAAAAATATAATTTGAAGTCGTTCGATTTATAAAATTATTTTAGTTACCGCTTATTTATAATGTTGTAAAGTAACAGTTTCTTACTGTCTCACGGCTGGGCAAAGTACTACTAAACAGGCACATTGCTTGGATATTCTCCGATCTCTACTCAGCCTTTAAATATTATGATCGAACTTGAATAAAGTATTTTGTCTAGGTTATAATCTACTTTCATTTTTGTTCCTAAATCAAATAATTATTTTATTAATCATGTCGAAAATTACTAGTGTTACAAAATATTTTTATTTACAATAAGAAACATTCTTTCTTACATTTCTATAATATATTATTAATTATAACAAAAAAAAAAATTAATTAATATTTCGCCTAAAGCATATACGAGTACAAAAAGAAAGCAGAGTAATCTTATAATTTATACATAATTCGGTGGGTCCTTGGATGAAAACATTCAGTTAATTATAAAAAGAAAATCTTTATAAAAAATATCAATGAGGTTTTAACATAATATACAGAATTATAAAATACTTATAATTAAATATTAACTAGCGACCCGACCGGACTTCGCGCGGTGCAATTTAATAATAACGAAAATATAAAATTTGTACTCTATATCACTCAGTACTTACAGTAGGATAATTTAAGTATCTACCAGTACCAAAAATTTAGAATTGGATTATTAATTCCAAGATTACCCTCTATATACAAACAAACAATTCTACATCTATAATACTACAGTTATAAATAAGATTTATAATGTATGTTTCACTAGGTGGTAGGGCTTTGTACAAGCCCGTCTGGGTCGGTACCACCCACTCATCAGATATTCTACCACCAAACAACAGTACTAATTATTGTTGTGTTCCGGTTTGAAGGTGAGTGAGCCAGTGTAACATGCACAAGGGACATAACATCTTAGTTCCCAAGGTTAGTGGCGCATTGACAACGCAAGGAATGGTTAATATTTCTTACAGCGACATTTTCTAGTGGTAGTGGTAACCACTTAGCATCAGGTGGCCCATATAGCTAGTCTGCCAACATATGCCATAAAAAAATGTCTGTTATAACTGTGTATAAGTGTACCAACCTAATGCTGTCTAAAATAGAATAAGGCGTCGGTATCTATATATCTAGATAAAGAAACAGTTGGTTTCATTTCACCAAGAATAGTGGTTTTAATATAGCCCGATATTATATGCAGATTTCCCGATGTTTTCCTTCACTGGGAACGCGTGATGAATTATAAACACTTTGCGCGCGAATAACTTAGTGGTGCAGGCTAGTACTTAAACTCGCGACTTCATCACGGGCTATATATACATTTGTAATTATAAATCGGCAAAGATAAGATTTACTATACTTGACGTGATTTGATCAATTTTAATGAATATTGTAATTATTTAGTTTTGAACTATCACAAAAAATCGACGAAATATACTTTCATTACTTACAAGGTTTACGTTACAGTTTGAACATGTTTTTAAAAAAACAATACAATATACCCTGAGGTCCTGGTCCTGGTCTCAAACGCCAGCTTGGGCCGGTAAAAAGTTATTGGTGTTTTCCATCGAGAAATTCTCAGTAACAGCTCAGAGTCTATAAGTTTTTTTTTTTTATGGTATTTGCGGCAAACGAGCGAGTGGCTCATCTGATGGAAAGTGATTACCAACGCTCTTGGACATCTTGCAGGTGCGTTACCGGCCTTTAAGGAATAAGCTATATAAAGCTAACGAAAGCTATATAATAAGTTGAAAGTGTGTACAATCCTGTGCCTCGTAAAGTTCGTAAAGTCGTTGTTCCTGCGCCTGAACATATTTCCGGTTATGTCGGATTTATCGTCCCATCGGATTCTGATGGTGAGGGAATAGACAGTGGAACTGTGTCTGCATATACTTGGGCACAGATATGTTCTGAAGAATTATCTGATCCCTCTTGAGATCGACTGTCTTGACTGAAACCGGTCTGGACGACATCTTGACATTATCCCCACTTCATATTATAGTTAATGAAACTAATAGCATCATTCGAAACTACAATTTTAGTGCTTCAAACTAATTTTGAAATAAGAACAATGGCTTGTCTGGAACAGCAGACAATAAGTCTTTTAAGAAAATATCCACCTCAATGTTACCCTTTGAACATTGCATTAATATTAAATAATGCGTCTTCGTCCCTGTGTGTAGCCAGCGGCAAACTTGAAATGTCTTGGTAATATAACTTTTAATTACGTATTACAATAACTTTTTGATGCTCGCTTGTATATGCGTTCTATTCGTGTATGTTTTTACCCCGTATTATATAACATTAAATGTTTTTAGCTTTTCAAACTCAGTTCTCCCTGGTATTTCGTTTCGACGTGACTTTACACATTTGCCTTTTGGCAAAACGAATTGTACCCAAAGCGGACGTAAAATAATTCTAGAACAAGCTTAACATGTTTCCATCTCACTATATTCAGTGTAAAACCAGTATATCATTTTAATAATGAAATTACCTTACATGCTTATATATTATTAAATTTTGGAGTTTGTTTCGGCTTGAAGGCAGTGAGAACTGAGCCAGTGGAGTTAGACACACAATAGACTATGCATCACTGTTCCCATTGTTGACGGCGAATTGACGATGTAAGGAATAGTAAATATTTCTGAGAGACCCAATTCTTATTTGCATTTGCTCGTTCCAATTATGAATATAAAAGAAAAAAAAAAACAAGACCCTAAGGAGTATTCGTATTTTACGTAGAACTAATTTTAATCACTCAGTATATTCAAATTTCTTATTTAAACTCGTCCTTTTTACATCTGCAAATTGAATGAACACATTAAGTTTCGAGGAAAGTAATATTATCTTTATCACGCTCAAGTAAGAAGTTTTACAACCCGGTGTACAAAATGGAATCTGAGTTACCTTTTACCTTAAAAGGAGTTCGCGAATATGGAAGCCCTGCTCTTACCATTCAGCGCTGTAAGATAATCGTAATTTTATAAATCAAGCTTACTAGCTGAGTGGCTCACACCATATAAATTTTATCTTAATTCCGTTTTTTTATAAAAGATTTACAAATTAAAACATAATACGCAGAAAATGTACAAATACGTTTAACATTTGCGTTCTTTAAAATATTTCAAATGCATTAGTTCAACGATAAATGACAGACCGTAGTAAACAAAAGGTATTCCTTTATAAAATAAATAAGTACATATATATGGCAGAGTAACAACTGGGTTAAATAAACATTAATAAGATTTTAAGTCGGTACTAGATATAAGCACCTCATTTTAGTAATGGAATCCTATCCGCTTGAATTCACCTTTGCCTCTAAACGTGGACCAATTTTTGTAATTGGTTTTTTGTCCTGTTCCGATTTTCATTTCATTTCACTTCTTATATTTTTTATTCGAATTAATAAATCATTGAATGTTCTATGGTTTCTTTCATACAATCTTCTTAAATTATTACATTTATCTGTCATTGTTACTCAAAAACTATATTCATAGCAAGAAAATATTCTTGTGATAAATTAGAAACAAATTTTATTGAAACCTACAAGACAACAGATATTATCTTCACATTCGACTTTATGTAAGTACCTTTTTACTTAACACTAAGCGTGTGTTCCAAGCGAGATGGCCCAGTGGCTAGAACGCGTGCATCTTAACCGATGATTTCGGGTTCAAACCCAGGCAGGCACAACTGAATTTTCATGTGCCTAATTTATGTTTATAATTCATCTCGTGCTCGGCGGTGAAGGAAAACATCGTGAGAAAACCTGTATGTGTTTAATTTCAACGAAATTCGGCCACATGTATATTCCACCAACCCGCATTGGAGTAGCGTGGTGGAATATGCTCCAAAACCTTCTCTTCAAAGGTAGAGGAGGCCCTAGCCCAGCAGTGGGAAATTTACAGGCTGCTAATGTACAATGTAAAATGTGTCTTCCAATGTAATTGGAAAATTAATTATAAAATATGAAAATATATAAATTGACGTTGAATTTTAATGAACAAATTCTAAGTCAAATTAATTGCGAACTATGTCTTTATGAAAACTATCGCTTCGAACAGGTGAAATGTAATTAGTTTAAAGAATATATCTATATTTTATAAGAAACTACGATACGAAATCTGAACCGACCAAACTTTAAAACACTACCGTTACCTATGTTACGAGAAAAATCTACTTCTAAAAATAACAGCTGGTAATGTCGAACTGCTGGAAAAATCACTAATGACAGAAAGAGAGAAATCAGTGTTCAATTAAACACCTGCTAAACGGCTTTCATGAGGAAGGCCGAAAGCAATTAATATTCAATTTCCAAACCATCCACTCCAATTAATTTCTAAAAATTAATTATTATCGATAAAAAAAATGTTTCGTATATTAATAACTTAATTTCACAGTTTGTTCTCAGACATATAAGTATCCGAAAGAATAGTACGATAGAGCCGGCTTGACTTTAGAATTGGATTCGAATATCGTGAAATTGGCACGAATGGGTGTTACGCCTGGTTTTACTCCCTCTCATTTTATATCCCCCACCTGCAGGGTTTATTTAAGCTTGCTGTGTAAAAATGTTTAATTATCTCCATTCTGCTCGTCCTTTTTTCCATTTTATTACCGGTTTTGTCTGAAATAATACTGACTAATAGTAGAGTTGGGGAGCCGTGGAATGTACAGGGGGAAAGACGTATACTGTGTTATGTGTGGGAGTTCAGACTAACACCTTTGTGATTTTCTTTGCGAAAACAGTAAAATCTCAGAATCAAACAATTGTGATATTACAATTTAACCGGTTATTTGTAAACTATAACATGATGTCTCAGATATTAATACGGTTGTTAAAGTATATTTTTAATCGTACTAAAACTCCTTTCAACGATATTTTTACAATACATTCTTTCAGCATTTTGTCACAAAGATCCTTTCAACCTTTTTCCAACCGTAGGTTTCAATGGAGAACTCATTCGATTTCACTCGTATATGTAACTACATCATTTGCCCCGGTTTTATTCAGGCTTTTATTTCTGGAGCAGCCAGGAAAGCCCGTTTTATATTACATGTTGCCGCATAAAACTTCGACACAGTAAAGCACAGATATCAAACTTTAATGCCAGTATTTTTTTTTTGCTGTAATGAAATAATACGACAGAATTTTGTATTTAATGTAATTATTAATGTAGTTGCTTTAATATTCAGAGATCATATATTAATTAATGTATTCAACAGTACTCTTCGAACAAAGAAACGATGGATGGATTGTGTGAAAGAATATATGGTTAGAAAGAATGTTACTTGTGAGATGACGTCCGACAGAGAAGTATGGAAGAGGTAGACATGTTGCGCCGAACCCAAGTAAAATTGGGATAAGGGCAGGAGGATGATAATAAACAGTATCTCTCTAATAATTTATTTATAACATGGCACACGCACTGAAGATGTGTCAAAGGTAAAAAACATGGTCACTTCCACCCTGAGACATAAGCTCTGTGAGACATAATATTTACTATTTCATACTTCGCCAATGTGCTACCTTGGGAGATAAGAAGTTATGTCCTTGTATATAAAATTAAAGTCAGTCTAATCACCTACCTCAGTCACTTCTCAAATGGCAGAACAACGACACAGAGTAGTGCTGTTTAGCGTTAGGATAAGTGATGAATGATTCGCACTTACCCAGACTTGCACAAAGCCCTACAACCAATGAATATTTCTAAATCGTAATTTATTTCATAATATTATTAGTACATCACGTACGTATATATTGACGTTTGAGTCGGTTTTATTAAATACTCCGGCCCGATCACCGTGAAACGAAATATATATGTATGCCTACACCTATTTAATATTTAATAATATTTTATGTTGTTTTTCGTTCTATCTCCTAAATAGTATAACGTTAAGGATCATATCATAATATAAATCTAATTATTCTAATATATTATACTAGAAAAACAACCTTATTACAAAATTATATTTTTAGTAGTTCTTAGCCAATATAGACATTATCACTACAACAGAAACAAATCAATTCCTATATCATCATGATTGCATAATCGCTAGTTGTCGCTCGTGGCTTTGTGCTTCCTCGGAGTTAAGCTTTGTTTGATACAAATTTCATCAAATACGGTTCACTAACATGACCAAAGCGTAACAGACAGGGTCACTTTCGCATTTATAATATTAGAATAGATTAATATTAGCCGGTATAATTTATATTACTCGAACCGAGTTATTCTAATTTCGTACATAGTCACATCTGGAACTAAATTACAAATTGGCCGTAAATTGGCAAAGCACGCGATTAAATTGTCAATTTAAAATTAACAGTAAAACGAACCTACAGATATAAGTCATATCTTTTTTTTTATGATTTATGATATTGCTAGCACAGAGCCCTACCACCAATTAAATAATATTCGTATAGAAATAATTGTAATGACATATTACCAACAATATAATATAGTGTAACTGTTGGTTTGGTCTGGTCTGGTTTGGCGAACTTGTCAGACCCCAACGTGTCTCAGGTTCGATGAATAAACAGTTCTAAACGGAAGTTCTAAAATAGGGAGTTTTTATAGTTGGCTTGGCCATGGCTTGGCTTGGAAGGCAAGTAAATGCATTAGTGCTGCACCTAAAGGCAATGCCGTCACGTTATGAGAGTAAGGGAATAGGGAGCGAGCCTGTGTTTGCACGCATGCTTACTAGTTTCTGTGTGCGTAATAGTTACTGCACAGTGACTTTTGAGAATGACAGTTGATTCATCATCGTCAAAGGTTAATTAGTACTTTAAATACAATGACTTAAAACAAAACAAGTGAAAAAAATTACAAACTTTAGGAATGAAAATTTAATCCTTCAACATAATATGTATGATAGTTTTTCTAATATCATAAACTTGGTGCTTTTAAATGTCTGTTACTCAATAAAACTTGAACAGTTGTTCGGATTCTACTTAAATTTGGAGTAGAAAGTTATGAAACGAGAAACACTTATTTAGAAAGGTTTTTAGTTATAGTGGTAAGGTTTTGTGTGTGTGTGTGTGTGTGTGTGTTTTATCATACATTCTACCGCCAAACATGAGTTTATAATATACTAACTACAGGCACAAGAGACATAACATCTTAGTTCCCAAGGTTGTTGGCGCATTGGCAATATAATGTATTGTTAATATTTCTTAGAGTGCCATTGTTTATGTCAGGCGTTGGTGACGTCTTACCATCAGGTAGTCCATTTATCAAACCACTTACCCAATGCTAATTAAAATTAAAACAGTATTTATTTTCATGTACTTTTTTTCAATAAAGAATACAAGCAACCTACCAACCAACAATACCTACGTTCAGAGAATAAATATTTTCTGTCAGCATAGCGCACATGCTATATTAGGAGAGGATCATATCGAAACAGCCTCTGTCTCTAGATTCAAGCCATTGCGCTTTTGAAGCTATATAAAACCCTTAAAACTAGATTACCTACGTAATCAAGCAGTAAAGATTGTAACATTTACCCTCCCAAATCATATAATCGTTTAAAAATTAAAAAAAAAACGATTTATCTTTTAATAAAATCATCGAAATGATTTTTAGTAATGAAAATACCGTAACTTCACTCGCGTGTTTAGACTTTGGCGTTAAGTAGCTATACGTAGCTATTTAAGTCGGGGCTTGAGCTATCTCAATTCCAAATTTCAACGATATCCGTCCAGCCGTTTTTGCGTGATTAAGTACAAACATTCCAACTTCTGAACTTTCTAATTTGTAACATTAGTAGGATTGATTGTTTTTAATTATAAGGTAGGTAGACAGGCTGGAAATGGTCCACTTGATGGTAAGTGGCACCGCCCATAGGTTGTATTTGTGAGTTAGCCTGTGTATTAAACACAGGCTAACTCACAAAAATGACCACAATAAATCAAATTAATGGTATAGTAGAATATTTAATAATACCTACATAATTTAAATTATATATAATTATAAAAATCTAGTAAATGTGTGTATAAGTAATATAATAAAGGCTTGGCTCGCGTTTTCTCACGCGTTGAGCTATACAAGTCTCTGAAATATACATGATTAGTAGTTGCCTACAGTTTGCACAGATTGGTTGACGTTTATGGTTACTGCTCCGCTCCTTAATATCGTAGCGTGAATTTATACAGCCTATTATATACATCCGTCCATAGGGACTATCTCAAACAAAAATATTATACAGATCAAACTGATAGTCACTAAGAACGTATTCGACCATACATCCTGTTGGAAAGTTTAGAGTAAGGATCTTTATAGCATTATGAAGTAGATAGATGTCAGGTTTATGACTTTCAATGTTATTCTGTAAGAAGTTCTTACATCTTGTGAAATCGAATAACCGACATTTTGACGCGTTTAAATGTTATAATAATTCTATTCATGTCGCATGTCACTTTCTGACGTTTCATGGTCGTGTGCCGCGGTGACTTGTGAGCGCGTACATTAGAGCTCTTAATAGTAATAGTTTAAACAGAATATACGAGAACATTCAATCAAATATATAGATTTACGAAAAATCAACAATAATAACAGTATTAAATATTGCCGTTCTCGTTTTAAATTTGAATGCTTTACTATCGTATATCTGCCGAAATCTGATAAACGACCTCCCTTTAAAATTGATCCTTCTAAAGATCTAAAGATACCAATTCAAAAGTTGTCTAAGTTTAATTAATTCAAACCAATTGTCTATCTTTTCATTCAAGATATATTTGGTAAAAGGGATTTGCAGCGCATCAATTAACTCCTACTTTAAAGCATTTATTTCTGCTAGAATATACAAAATACTAGCCTATTAAGTAATATTATAAACTCTAAAGTAACTCTGTCTGACATTCTATCTGTCTGTTGCTCTTTCGCAGACCGATTTGATTAAATTCAGTACTAAACAAACATGATCTCCAAACTAGTTTTTATCGCTTACATCTGACGAATGCCTATAACACGAACGAAACCGCAAACAACAACTAGGTATATTTCATATAAATCAATGATAAATGGATATGTACCATAAAAATATGATATATTTTTAACTTATAATTATTAAAAAGTCTGTCTGTGCATTTATTAGCTTAATAAAAAATATTTAATCCAATTCACTGATTTCGTTTTATTTGCATCCAAATATCAGTTATATTGGATTTTATTTTTAAATGTATTACCAGAAAAGCAGAACGTGAATACAAAATAATATATATAACTGCGACTGATTACAAAAAATTAAAAACTAATACATATGAAAAGTAATTATGGACTACTTACTGCCTAACGCTGCGTTGGTCTAGTAGCTTTGGCTACAGATCCCGAGAGTCCGGATTCAAAGTCCAGGTCAAGCCATAGAAAATATTCAGTTGGCCGGTAAATATTATAATATGATTTCAAAGTATAAATAAATATACTACGCATATATTTTTAATATCATACTTGTATAAGGAATTAGGTGAGCCGTTCTACAGGATTGGACCGAGAACCGACCCCTATGGAACGCCGCATCCTACTCGATGCCGGACAATTAGACCGTCGCACTCCACGACCTCACACAAGACACCTGGTACTGGAGGCATGCCCACAACAGCCTCCTGAGATAGGAAGGCACTCCATGCTATCGGAATGCCTTCCCTAGAGCCTCGATAAAAATACTGTTGAAGGCGTTTGCGACATCTAACGATACCACCAGGAGCTCGTCCCCTCGGACTTCCGCTTTCGTACCTTCAGGACGTTTAGGGCTCGATATTCGACACACGCCCTAAACCCGTACTGAGCTTATTTGGAACCTGGCCCCATCTCCTTGAGGTACTAAATGAAACGGACAGCGAGAATTTTCTCGAAGAGAACAAATGGGCCACCTGATCGTAAGACATTTTAACCATTTCTTACAGCTAAAGTGCGACCAACCTTGGGAACACTAGCACTGGCACAAGAACACGTTACGAGTGGTACCTACCCAGACGATCACACAGTCCTACCACCAACTGTAAGGAATGATAGCAAAAAACCTAAGCTGATGTAGTCGATCTAATGTTTTCTTATGAGAAATGAACCGGTGCAAATATACTATGAGAATCTCATATTTAGATCACGTCTCATAAAGCCGGTGCAGACGCTAAAGCTGCTCAAGTGCTTAAGTGCCACAAAATTTCCTTTTTTGCGTAATATATATGAATTTTCAGAACGCCTTGAACTTTTGATTTCGCATTCTAGATTCAAATTTTACATTTATAAAATGTTACAAATGAGCTTTTAAGCTTTGAATGTATTTCGCATATATAATTATGGTTTAGTCCACGATTTAAAAATATATAAACAAATATTATTGCTAGAAATTACTTTCAATAAATACAATTATTCATGTTTTAATATAGTTTAGGTAAATATAAGTACTAGTATAATATGTTTTATAAAAAAATGTATAAAAATATTTAGAAATATATAAGCGATTCAATAAGAATTTCCTTTACATCTCACTCGTGAAATGTTGACAACTGACTTACGGTGATACGCCATTTATAGAAGTAGCGACTTATAGAGGTGTATCCTATAAATTTTGTCTATACATATAATAAAACTGGACTGTCTGTTTGTAATATTAAAATAACCGCTTGTACTATATGCATTTGTATGGTATATATATTCACGGTACATATACTGATGTTTTTTTTTTCAGTTTATTCGGTCTGTCTGTCCATTTGTTCCGGCTAATCTCTGGAACGGCTGGACCGATTTTGACGGGATTTTTACTGGCAGATAGCTGATGTAATAAGTAGTAATTTAGGCTACAATAATAATATTTTTTTTTGTTAAATTGAATGCGCACGAAGTCGCGGGCTCAGCTAGTTAGTAATATAGTCAATGTCGCATATCGTATTCTGACACTTCACGCTTGCGTTCTGCGTTGAGTTTCGAGTCTATTCTTACAGAATACCTCTATCATATTATTATTCGATAATTTACAGCTATTTTACAAAGCTATGCTATGCTATATTAGGCGCAACGATTTAGTGAAATTACAACCATGATGATTGCATGTTGGTAATAAATTTAACGTACAGTTTTAATTTTACTTTTTACTTTCAAATTTATGAAGTCACGTACATAAAATTCCAACGTTTTTTGAAATTAAAATTTAGCGACAATTTTGGAGTAATAATTCACGAAGTTTCAACGTAACCTCACGGCCCTCGAAACTTCTCCGTTCAATTGATTGTGCGCTCTAATAGAAATGAGTTCAACGGAGTGGAATCGCCTTTTCTTTTTTATGTAGACAAATGTTTATTTATTTTAGTTTTTACTATGAACTTTTATTTACGAGTAATTATTTAGAATAAGTTTTTAAAAATATTTATACACATATATTTTTTCATGCATCTTTACTGCATCAAAAAGTATTTGGTATTTTTATATGACCTGCCATTCGCATGCTTTTTTTTAAATTCCGTTCGTTTTTGATAATTCATCATAATAAACCATTTTTTATTTTTTTAAATTTACATTCACAGCCTGTAAATTTCCCACTGCTGGGCTAAGGCCTCCTCTCCTTTTTGAGGAGAAGGTTTGGAGCATACTCCACCACGATGCTCCAATGCGGGTTAGTGGAATACACATGTTGAAATTAGACACATGCAGGTTTCCAGATGAATTATAAACACAAATTAATCACATGAAAATTTAGTGGTGCTTGGCTGGGTTTTATCCCGAAATCATCGGTTATGATGTACGCTTTCTAACCACTGGGCCATCTCGGCTGTCGGCTCGCCTCCCATCTCTTATTACCAAATAAAACTAAAATAAGAGAAAGACACAATAGTTGCGGTTCAAAATGAGGAGAACCAAATTACGATATTTAACAAAAAATTCAAATAATACTCAATCATAAAAAAACGAGTAAGTTAAAAACTTAGCTGCTTAAATACTCTAATTGGCTCAATAACTGTCTCAAGGCGCTTTAACTGAACAAATAATTGTACCAGTTTCATACTTTACTTAAACAGGAGAGTCCCTGGAACAAATCTTCGAAACTTATTTCTGCAAGTTCGCCTGTCTCGGATTATATTAAAGAGGAGAAATTAAATCATCTTATTAATGGAAACCGCTGCGTTTAACTTCAATAACAGCACTGCATTGTTTTACTGTTGACAGCGTTGTGCTCTTATGAATATTAATTTCTTCGTGGTAACAATATTTTGCAGTTCGTATAGATAAATAATAATAACTAGTTTTAAATGATAACAATAGCGACCTGTCCGCCGGAAGACCATACACAGAATAAAACCGCAGAACGCAATTGTGAAAGTTGGAAAGTAGTATGCGACGGTGTTATTTTTTTTATAATTTGTGATCCACATGATAATCATTTTAGCTTTTATTTTAGCTAAGTTGACAAAATAGATTATTTTAGATTGTAAATTATTTTTAATTTACATATCTAAAATTAAAACTTTCTTCAAAGTATGGATATATAGTAATAAATATTCTTAAAATTCAATTAAATAAAAGTCTTCTTCTTACCTACATAGTTCTTATATTATAAACATATATGGAATGGACGAGATATATTCAGTGTAGGAAAGAATGTCGCCGACCGATAGCAATTAAAATTTTATCTTTACTATATTGGTAAATTAAAATTTTAAACAAGAACATGTAACTGCTCACTTTAATTTAAACGTTTAGCGTTAAACTAATCTATGAGCAGGTGGTACCTACATGGGCAGGCCTTCCACCATTGAGTAAAAATAAAAGTAAAACATATAAATGACATAAGTATTTATTTTTAATATGAGTATTTTTAAAAACACCCAACGTACTCAGTCTAAAAATTAAATTAACGAATGACAGAAATAGACGTGAATTAGCCTTTGTAAAATGTAAAGTAATGATAATTTATATTGAATCATAAATCGTATTATGGATCGCGACATCGCGGAAAGTATTGTAAGCATGCTGTAGAATTAACTTCTTCTGAAAATTATAATTACCCGTAACTTGTATAACCTTGAAAAGGCGAAATTCTAAAAGGTAGCTTACTCCTGATTACCATTATATACGTATAATGGTCCATTCTCAAAAACAGTATCCTTGTTTGCACCCATACATTTGAGATTTTAATAGATCATATGTATGTGTGAAAACACATGTCCACTATTAATTACGGCAGTCTAATGGCAATCCAACACAACCATCTCGGTTCAGGTGCAGGACGAACGTCTTTACGTCCTTTGGGCTTTAATTGCTTGACTATAAAAATCAAAAACTTTTATTGGCTCAACTTGGAGATTGAACCCAGAACCTCTAGATCGGAAGCCACTTTCGTCAGTTATTATACCATCAACGCCATTAATCAATAGGCAATAAGAACTCATAAAAAATTTTCAATTTACGTTATATTAAGTCACTGAACATTTAATTTCGGTTACAATATCATAATAACTTATCAATTTAAAACTCTATTTCGAAATATATAAAATATAAATACAACTAAGTATAACAAATTTTCACGGTTCTCCCTCCTCGCGAAGTGAATAACTCGGTTCCAATAATCCCATGATCCTTATTTACTACCAGGACGCGTGGTACCGACTTTTGAGTTAAATCTTGTCAAAACTCCTTGAAACTGGATTCTCCTATTTTAGTTACGTTATTCTATTATTTAAAACTTAAATATTATAAAATACAAATAATGTTAATTTATAAAATCATAATTCGCTTCATACATAACTCATTCCTCTGATGCCCTGCAATTATTTTTTTCAAATTTCATATTATTACTTTCCAGAATTATATAAATTTATATTATAAGCAGTAAATTACTCTACTAGTATCAATATGATTGTAACTGTCAAAATGGTTCGATTATTCGACAGACAATATCTGTAAGAAAAATAGTAGTGACGCCTTCATGACGGAGTTTGGCCATTCTAAATGGAGACTAACCAAGTACGATTATATTTCACAAGTGTATGTCAACACAAGTGCACTCTCTTCTCCCTCGCTCCAAAATTAGAAAGGACTGTAATTCCAACACATCCGAAAAGAGTTCAGGTGCAAAATCAATAGCTTAATGTATTTTTGTGGCTCGGGTCGAGCTGCTCGGCAAAAAAATCCAATAACCTTTCATTTGCTCGACCCACTGTTTAAGCCCAGAATCTCAGGATCTGCGGCTTTATAATCTAGCCACTGGATGAACGATACTATCAAAACAGTCTTTTACTTAAAAAATAAAGACAGAAATGTTCATCTCTAGAATGTTTATATCTTTGCTTCAATAAAGCTTTAAGAGCTCGATGTAATAGTCCAAGAAGCGACCGAGGAAATTGAGTTGAAAAATCTATAAAAAAAATATTGACTGATTTCCCGATACTTAAAAATAGAAAGAAAGATGCAATAATAACTATCTAGCTGTGCGATTGATGCAACAGGAATGATTATGAAACATAACACGTTTTGTTATCAATCTTCTTTTGTTTTTTTTGGAAGGCCAACGTATAATCTTGTCTCTAAATGTTAAGTGTTAACCGTTGTCTATAGGCTCCGAGACTTTAATCTTACAGTATAAAAATCTATATAACTCAATAAAAATTTAATTGTTGCGGAAAAATATATATCAAGTCAAATATGACTCGAAAAAAGTAAGAACTCAGTTAAAAAGATATATTTGTTTAAAATAAGATATAAAGCTAAATTCACATAATATCAATACATCTTATAGTCCTAATTTTGACGAATTTCCATATTTCAATCATAAAGTTAAAGAAAGGCTTCTGCTAATACATTACTTCATAATATTGACTAGGAAATAACACGAAAGTATATTGTATGCTTATACTATACGATCAAGTTTTCATTAATTTTATTAGTTATAGTAGTACCATATCTATCCATATTGAGCCGAGATGGCCCAGTGGTTAGAACGCGCGCATCTTACCCGATGATTTCGGGTTCAAACCCAGGCAGGCACCACTGAAACTTCATGTGCTTAATTTGTGTTTATAATTCATCTCGTGCTCAGCGGTGAAGGAAAACATCGTGAGGAAACCTGCATGTGTCTAATTTCAACGAAATTCTGCCACATGTGTATTCCGCCAACCCGCATTGGAGCAGCGTGGTGGAATATGCTCCAAACCTTCTCCTCAAAGGGAGAGGAGGCCTTTATCCCAGCAGTGGGACATTTACGGGCTGCTAATGCTAAAATAAAAAAGTACCATATCTATTCCCCCTCTCCGGCGGGATGACAATCCGGCGTTACCTAAGAGAGATCAGACATAGCATGTTCATAGCCTATATTCAAGCACATTTCATATAAAATACGATTCATATAAAATGATGCTAAGTTCACTGACCTCCAATATAGAGCAATGGGCGTAAATACAGTATACTATACAGCTATATAAAATAATGAGCAACACAAATAAAATTATAAGGATATTATTGTTAAACAAATACGTTATGTTAAATAAATATACGAAACCGGCGAAATTGTATTTCAAAAATGAACATTATAGACTCTAGGCAAAACACGCAAGCTTTTTATATAAAAGTATAAAGTAAAGTAACAGTGAATATCCCACCGTTGGGCTAAAGTGAAGAAAGTTAGGAGCATTAAATATTTTTTTTAATTTATCGTTAAAATTAATTCAGCTCGGCGTACCAGAAGGTAAATGTACTTACAGATAAAACACATTAGACTGTGCTTAACCGCACTCTCGCGTTGAACCGGACAAGCAAACTTTAACACGTTTATTATACAAAGATAATTAATAGTCACATTTCACATAAACATTGTAATTAAATGTCATTTGAAAATAACAATAGTGAACAATACATCAAAAATCTCTTAAGTCTTCGATATAAAGTTGAAAAACAATAAATTGACAATGAAATATTGTTAAAGTTAAAGGAGTGATGTAACTAACTGCAATACGGAATGCAGCGATCTATAAAACACTCGTGCACTGCATTGGATTGTAAAGTGGAAAATATAAGTGCACGTTACATGACATTTCCAGCTTTAATGCACAGCATAGAAATAAAATAATAATAAAATATTGTATCTCCATTTTCCGTTAAAACGACCATACATACAAAACGGAACAAAGGTGTATTTCTTTTAACACGACAATATATTGTAACACTATAAGTATGAAATTTGACCAACGATGTCATAAGCTTAGAAGTAAAACTCAATAAATAATATGATATTAAATGTTGCGCCACTTGAAATATTTACGGCCTTACATATAAATGTCGTTAAGGGGTGATTAGTTAAACAATTCTGTCTCTTCTCATTTCAAATATCGAATATATGAAGGCCGTTCATTATCATACGTATTTTTATTTTCAAAAGATGTTACGAATTAAAATAAAAGTTCAAGAAAGTCAGATGTTTTGTGAAAATCTCTGCGACATTTTACTTATCTTGGGTCACAATTTCATTTGTGGAGACGTTTTATGTGGATGTAGGTCTTTGTTTATCCCCTCACCTTTGGTAAAAAGTAAATGTAACTGACTTCGTGCAAAATAGTCTAAATATCACGCATTCATAAGAAAACCTTGTGTTGTTGTGTTTCAATGAAAAGGTTGAGTGAATCACTAATTACAGGCTCAAGTGACACAATGTATTAGGTACTGTCTTTATATATTATGTATACATACATTTAATTTTTATTTTTATTTATATATATAAAATGGTTTCATTCTTACATTTACTGTGAGGAGCATATTAACACGAAAATTCTCTCACTATATTTTATTTAAAAAAATATATGCCTTTATATTCCGGCTAAAATTCATACTATGATAGAGATATTTATTATCTTTATATTTACTACAAAACATGTATGAAATATCATTTTATACGTGATTATAAACAATAAAAAAAGTTGTTATTTAATTATATTTAATTTTATTGAATAAAAATCCTAATAAAATATCTTTTTATAAATACAATTTAATAGCGCTCCTAATTATATTAAAATAATTTAACTGCTAGAAGCGACTGTTTTATAAAATAATGTACATTTAAGGACCACTTACTAATTTAAATGCAAATTTAAATAAAAATTTGTATCGCATTGATATATGAGTCTTTGTTTTATAAGCAAACAATTAAATAGTGCCAAAATCGTTATTTGTTTCAAGAATGTAATACAAAATTATATCAGTATTCAGAACACATCTGTTAGAACCATCCAAAGAGACAAGAACATCCATCTCAAACCGGAACCTGTGCCTTCTCATCGCAAATACAACCGGCCGGAGGAATATTTAAGCCCGCTATTTGTTAAATATCACAGAATTAATCCCTCAAGCCGGCAAAAATTATGGCACAAGTCAAACGTACCTTCCCAAACAAAGAAACAAGAAGGTGTATCTATAATCGATGTTCACTTAAACGACAGATGCTACAAACGGGTACCATCAATCTATCTCCCCGCCCACCTTCCGAATCATGCCCCCCAGAGGGCCGAATTGTTATTCGCGTTCCATTACCTCAATTTTTTAGAGTCGAGGTGTCTGAAAAGAAACCCTTTCGCTCATTGTGTCTCATTTCTGAATAGGTGAAGGGCCATCGTAAAATTAAATTTCGTAGATTATTCATTTTACCTTTCTCTTTATACACCGTATCTTTTCACCGCCTAGTTATTTTCAACCTATTAATCGGGGCGGTAAAATCTCGCCGTGTAATTTCTCGGTTAAGTGCGAGAAAGTTTTTTGTTTGTTAAATAAAATAATAAATTCAGAACGAAAGCACGCACGGGCGCGCGGCTAGCACGCGACAAGAATCGCTCGAGAATCGATTAAAGTCAGCACATGTACAGGAGTCGAGCAAACATCGAGCGCCGATGGCCCGATCACGGGCGGAGCTCAGTCACGTCCCACCGAGCTATAATTCAATAAGACGCGATCTAAACTCCGAGTGGAATCGTTCAATTCACTTTTGCAATATGTCATAAATGCTATTAGGTTATTATTTTTAATAATCATTTTATTCTACTTAGATCTTAATTGATTGAAACGTTTTATTATTATTTTTAAGAATATTTTAAGTATATATTCGAATATATTAAATATAATATTAAATTATTCTGCTATTTAATTTATTCTGTAATATTCTGCAATACTTTATAAAATCAAATCGCAAATATTATAAGCTAATATTTTAGCGTAAGCTGCTAAAGATACTAATTGGAAGCTACGTTAATGAACAGAGTTTAAACGTGAATTTAACTTGAAAATCGCTCCAATGGAAGATAAATAAAAAAAAAACAAGAGCAGTGTTCCAAATTTACGCCTACATACAATGATATTGACAAGCGAAAAGAAAAAACTGATTATGAATTTAGCTCATTCAGTGAATTAATGAAATTGATGTGAGGGTCTGGTACTTATGTATATCCCTTTTTTATTTACAAACAGGTAATGATTACAATTATACCAAATATTTAATTTTATTTCTCATTCTGTTTGTGTAAACAATATTGAGTTTTATTATAAACTATCATACAATATACTACTTCTGACCGTTACTATATAGTTAAAATAAATTCTAGGTAGAAGCAATCGAAACTGACATAAATAAATTTTGTAACATAAAAAATACTACCTAAATTTTAAAAGTTGAATATTTAAATATTTCTCAAGCAGCTCCCTACTCTTTAAGGTTCATTACAGATGTTTTCATCTTTCTGGAAGACGGATTCTTCGCATTTTGAAAAGTCACGAACTAAAAACAATAAGTTTCGCTCTGTTATCTACAACTTGTATACAACACGCACTATGTCTTCGCGTAGTTTAAACGGAAGCCTTCAATTTGTCTTAAAAACCATTATTTGTATCCTTCATTCCGAGTTCGAATACAATTACTTCACAGAAACTAATACAATTTTATACTGTATATAATATTAATATCGAAATGGATAGTTCGTGTCGCTAGAAATAACTCTCAAAAAAGTTGTTCCATGTTGTTTTTTAGATCAAGAAAATATTATGTGAGTAAAACGCATTCCTACGCCACTTATGCGAAAGTATCCATAGGACGGAGTGAAATTTCCAACTTGAAATTGTTTAATCAAATTATAGAGGCCTTCCTCCCGACGTTGCAGTAATTAAAATTGATGAAATAAAGTTGCACTTAGGACGAATACAGAATCGTTAGACTTCACATTTAAAGCACTAATTTGATTTATTTCAATTAAATAAAAAGTGTAAGAAATACACTATTCTATTTTATTTATATTTATTTAGATGATTGATAAGAACAAAATAAAATAAGTCCGTTCTCCCGTAGAGAAGGTTGGAAATAATCCACTACACTATTCCAATGTGAGTTGGTGGATTTTTGTTACACACCACAGGGCACAAATTAAGTAAATGAAAATTGTTAGTATTCGTCGAGGATTGAACCCGCAATCGTATGTAAAGAGTATTATGTGCAATCCACTGGGTTATATAAGTTTAGGTGTATGATTAAAGGGAAAAACATTCATAAAATTAAGTAATAAAATAGAATGGGTGTAAAGTGGAAATCATTTAGTACAGATGGAGTTTCGAGTCGCATTTGTTGTTAATTGTAGAAGAGTTAAGTAACTTTTGTTTGTTTCCTGGAACACTCTGGTATTTTTTATTCAATGCTATGAACTCTCGCAATTAGGAACGATACGTGAGATAGTCTTTTATTTTTGTCTATTTTATTCTTATGTAATATATTGCAGATATTCGATTTAATGTTACGGTGTTTATTTAATTGATATGTAATTTGAAAATTAATGTTTAATTAATAGTTACTATTACTTTTGCTGTATAAGTGTATGTGTACCTACTTGGTTGGTAGGGCTTGCTATAGGGGCTCGTTACCCAGGTGGGGTCTCTCTCTTGATACCCAGGGATTTTTTAATTTTACTAAATAACTTAATTTCATTACAAATATTAAAATGAAATACATATAATCATATAATAAAATAATTTATATAAATTGTTATTGTAAAAAATAATATTTTTTTATAGAATTAAATTATTAACTAAAATTTATACATGTATCTATAATTCGTCCACAAAAGCACGGATTCCTACTTTTTAAATTCTTATTCCTGCACAAACAATTGAGATTTGTAAATAGAGAAAACAGCCCGTTGTTTTTTTTTCTCAATCCAAGAGCGGAATGAGGATTCTAATTTAGTGAAAGGGAAATAAAAACGTAAAAACCAAAACTAATTCAGTTATTTTTGAACTCGAGAATTGCATTAAAGCGCTGAAACACCTGGAAGAGAGAAATGTTGGATAAGTTAAAAACCATGTAGCGTTCACATCCCATGTGAACGTCACCCTGCGAAAAATGGGGAGACTCTAGGAAAATAAGGAAAACCGACCGCTTTTGTGTTACTCGAATACATTCGCTCCGTGTTCAGGGAGCTAGCTGTCTCTATCATACCTCCCAATTTTAAAACCCTGTTCCTACCACACGTTCAAACGCCTCTAGGCTTGAGTATTCGCGCTACATTGCACTTCAATGTGTTAAATAAAACTCAACGAGTGCGTTTTAAGCGCAATGTCAATCTTTCGTGCTCGGTCATGCGGACGTAATACCGGTAGGGGTTTAAAGATAAACGCGTGATTTGTCTGTAAAACCTGTGTCAGTAAACAGAAAATGCTAAATTGATTTTTCTTAACGCAGTTATTTTTTATGAAAACTTTTAATATATAATAAACTGTTGGTTATACCAAAAAACCTATCCATGATTTTTTTTTAGTTCAGATATTAACAAAAATATACTTTAATATAAATAAATTTTGAAAACACCTCATTCGTTTTATAACGTTAAGGCAATATTCACGTAAGATGTTTTATTAGATGTTTGGCACGCCAGATTGTTGGCTGTCGTATTACCTAATTTTCTATATCCGAACGAATCTAATCGCTTTCGCGGAGCATCACGACACGTCGAGACGATGCCATTCCGAAGGCGAACCATAAAATTAGGTTACCACGCTCTGGCTGAGTCCGATCTAAAATTCCGAAATCTCGATCCAATTTCGAGGATCTTTCTTGAGAAATCGACGTACATCGCATTTCTCTATTTGAGGAACTTCTAAATCTTGAAGTTTAAACGGAAGATCGGTCTACATTCTAAATTAGAGTTTTGTAGTAAACGAAGGAATGATTAAATTAATACAAAATACAAACCAAAACAAATATGGTTATATTATTTAGCTAAGAATACAGATATTATTTCGAAGAATAGTTGTTAGTATAACTTCGATATTTATAGACTGTCTTGATATCATTTTTTATTCTCAACCCTCCCAATGTAAATATTTACATTGAGTGTTTTCATTCTGTAGAAAATATCAATGATATTAGAAAAATACACTAAAGAGAAAAAGTAATGAATGTGTATTTTTCTATAAAACATTTTATTTAAAATATACTTATATTAATATTTATCTAGTAATATAAATCAATACACAAATATATAATATACAAATACACTTTAAATGAGCACCAACTTGGATTTTGAAATTCATTATACAGCAGGATCGGTAACTCTACTTCCTCCGGCTTAATTTGTTACCCGGAGAGGCTTTGGTAGGTATTGCAGATTGCTTTTAAAACCACATCACAGAAAAGTTGTCACAATGGACCTTAATTACATACACGGCCGGGCCTTTTTCGACGCAGCCTTGACAAAGACCATCAAAAAGTTTAAACCGCTAACAGGAAATGTGCCTAACCAAAACCGAAGTTTGCTGTACATCGCTCTTATTTTCGGGCAATATTTAAAACGGTAATTACAAAACTTCGAAAGTGTAACTCGGTTTACATAAAGGTTTTCGGCTGTATTTAAATGAAATCGACCATTCACTGAGTGCCCCGAAAACTCAAACTCAAATTGAGTTCACAGTGTCATGTAACTTGCTTTACTGTTTTGAATTCTTTGGGAAATTGGAAGGTTCGCTATGAAATGGCTAAATGATTCGATATGATTGTTCCAACAACTTAATAAACCAATTGTATTTTTTCTGTTTAAGCTTCCAGTAATAACATTTGAAGATTTTTTTTTTAAGTTTATTATTAATCCTTTCAATATTTAAGAAGCGGTTAATTAGACAATACATCGTTTTTAATAGTGGGCTAAAATTATCCCAAACAAATTCCGACTTTGATGTTTTACGTCCTATTCTTTTTTTTGGTTTTGTAGTTATTTTATCAAATATAATTATAAAATCGTTATCGCAACAGACAGACAGTTTATCTCGCCCGTATTAAATACTTATAATTTATATCCCAACAAGTCCTATACATTCCTTTAAAGTTTTCTTAAAAATAACTTGTTTTATAATGGTACGAATTAAAATAATAAAAATTAAGCTTTTGTTTACATCATAAAGTTAAAATAACTTTTAAATATGGTGTATCAAGTGGTTTAATAAGCAATTTTCTATATATTTCTATCTAATAATGACACCAGTACTCCAAATCACATTTGATTTTACGCCTGATATCAATTTTTGGTTCACGGCTTTAGCCAATATAATACAGATATTTTTAAAAAAAAACAGTGACAATTATTATAAAGACACAAAGAGTAAAGTTAAACTTATTAATAATTTCTGAATTCGCAAAATAAATACATCCTTCCTAAAAAATGGTATCCGTTTCGTATTATCTTAAATAGGATTACACGGTTATTTTTAACTCGGCCTATTAATCAAATCAAATCAATTTTATTCAAGTAAACTTTACAAGCGTTGAATAAATTTAGTTCTCATTAATAATGTAATTATCTACAAATTAAAAAAAAGAGAAATTGACCGTTAGTTCTGGAGATTACCAGCTGTAAAAATACAAGTAAATTTTACCTCTTTATATTATGATTAATGATTATATAACAAACAAATTTAACCTAAATTAAAATCATATATATAGCAATCATATATATTAAAACACATAACATATAATAAAGAATACTTTATACACTACATGAACCTTACGATATAATGATAGTTTACTAAAATAAGGTTGCCAATTATAAAATTCAATAACGATAAATTAATTAATACAATAATATATTCGTTTATTTTTTTACAAAAAAAAAAAAAATAACTCCAATTAACATACTTTAATAATGAATATTCTATTATATTTAAGACTCTTCTTTGTTCCTATAGAGGATTTTTTCTTACTTTTTTCCTCTGGCTTTTAGTTAATTAACTTTTTCATCTTGTAACACACCTTTAATTTCATTCATCCTGTCTAAATGATAACATAAAAATGGGTACAGACCTTTTTTAAATATCATCTAAAATGTATACTATTTAAAGTACCCTGCGAAAAATGTATTAAAAAAAAAACGCATTGCGCTCGTTCTATATGGATTTGTATTAAAAAATTGCATTATTTTTAAAGTTTCAAGTTACACAAGTCACAAAGGGGGAGAAAAAATCATAATCATCAGTCCGTATACTGATACGGATTGCCATTGCAGGACATCGGCCTCCTACTTTACACGCCAGTTACTTCGATCATCACCTCTTCTTCCAGTCCACTTGAGAATACATAATATAAGCCACAAATGCCACCTACCACCAACTGTTGGTTGAATTGAATGGTTGTGAATGCAGTTTCTACAACAACTAACAAGATTAGCTATATTCATTTTAGCCGTTAATTTAAATTACTTTCGCATTTATAATATTAGTATATAGATGATATATATGTATTATACGAGAGAGTAACCCTGTGACCACTTCACGCTGCCGCTGGACCGATTTAGATGAAATTTTGGTATGGAGATCATTTGAGTCCCGGGAGAGATATACGCTACTTTTTTTTAATTCACATAAAATAAAATATAGCGTGACGGAGTGTGTTATAAGTAAAATTTTATAAAGGCGCAGCTTCTGCTAGTAATATAGAATATAAAGAAAAATTCTAAAGACCTATTTTGGCATGATTTTGTATTCCATTGCCCAAGTAAATAAATACGAAATATTAAAATTAAAATCAACCACCAGAATACAAATTTGTATATAACCTTGTCTAATTAGCAACTAACACATTTTAACTAGTAAGATTAATAAAATAAAAGAATATTTTAATTAACATTGACCTATGCGTGGTTGGTATTTTTTCTGGTTCTTTGTAGGCTTCAACTCGAACAATAGCGACATACAACAATGAGGGTAAATTCAATGCTTTTTCTCTCTAGATCCACACATTTCTAACTACTAGTCGTAATAATTAAACTTATAAACAAAGTATTACTAGATTATATTAAAGCGCTCATCTCGTATTTAAAGTTTAAACTAAATATTAGGAGAAAACCTTTATATAATATAACGGTGAGATATCAAAGATTCCACGGTTAGAGTTTTAACTTTCATTAAAACGCTTTACGTCTCTCGCTAAATTAAAATTCTTCATTTTTACGACGTAGTATAAATTTCAGTTTAATTTTACGCTAAATTACAGAACTGAGACATTTTTTTTTTAATTCATAAATTTCAACAAGCTTTTTTTATTTCAATAAATATTTTTGTAATGTTATTAACTTGATTTCTTATGTAATATATAAGTAATTCGAAATTGACATAGGTTGTGTGTACCGATGCTATTTTTTGGTACACAAATCGTGTATAACAGTTTCATTTCATTACATAGTATAAAACAAAGTCGCTTACCGCTGTCTATCCCTATCTTTAAAATTACTCAACGGATTTTGATGCGGTTTTTTTAATAGATAGATTGATTCGAGATAATACGTATAATACATGCACAATATAGTCGAGAAACACTGATAATTTTAGAGATTTCTAAAGTGATGTCGTTAGTAAGCACATTTTTTGCGCTTACATTGCAAACGCTGGCTGAACCCTACAAGATAGATCAAAATAATGTACTACAGTATTGTACATCTTAAAAAAATCTACAATAAATTCTACGATAGTACATGTTATCTCTGAGGGAGAGCCCACAAAAACCATTTTTTTATTCGTAACTTTTTTACAAGAAAGGCTAATTTTCGAAGCGATTTAAAGCAATACAGCATTATTCTGAATCCAATTAAGTACATTAAATACATTGTGCGTTTAATATAGATCAATATGGTATTTTACAGCTTGTAATTTAAAAGAATATTTTCGAAAATATTACATATTTAAAATACAGAAACAGCGGTTTGTATTGTCTTATGACAAAAAAGCTGTGAACATTGTAAGACATTCTGTAGTATATTTAATATCAGCATTGCATACGTCCGAAGCCGGGGCGGTTCGCTAGTTGTTAGATAACAATCTATTATAAATTTAAAAAATATGGAATAAATTTAAATATACTACATTCATGCATATGTCTCTGAAGATTCACCGTAGTAAGTATATACTCGTTGTATCCATACAAACACTAAGTAAACCAAACATCGGTAACGTGGAGGCGCCATCAATGTCACCATTTGCATTTTATTGCTAAAGTTCCTGGCCGCAGAACGCCTATTTTTATGGTAAAGTTATTCAAATGCACGGTAAGGTCATAAATCGAGAAAGGGGTATCCTGGCACGGCAGGCACTGAAAAAGTTAGCTTATACAAAGTCTTGAGTCTTAGTTCTCTATGAATACTTAGTTTAATATTTGTGTTTTGTTTTCTCGTTTGAAAAACGATATAAGCGTTGACGCAAAATATCCTACATACGATGGTGAGTGAGCATTCAGTAAACTCATTATAGCAGAAACATACCTAATATTTTTATCGAATAAATAATTTTATTCAAATTGACTTTTATAAATTCTTTTGATCGCTAGACGATGACTTTGGATGGGAATTTTATCGAGAAGTTACGATCTTTTTTGGTAAAGAATAACAGTCGAAAATTACTTTTTAAATTGATACTATTAAGTATAAAAATTATAAAGACCAGCCGTGTACCCGATGGTATATTCATCGGAAATATTATAAATATAAGCAGAAAATGTGAACATTTCAATAAGATGATGTAACAGCTGTCTTTTACTCATGAACAGAAGCCTAAACACTGATTTCCATATTTCTTTACAACATAAATGACGATCTTCCGTACAAACTTTGTCCCCGCACTCTAAAGAGGGTTAAATGAACCCTTTTAAGAGATGCGTTTTGAAAAATCCCTTCTTGTGCCAGTGAATTCGACAACCACACATATTCTTAATATTGAATTTGGCTCCCATTTTCAAATAGATGTCTTTTAATGAGATAAGAATTCTATTCTACTACGTATGATATTGTTTTTGTTGCTATTATAACTTCAAAAAGGTGTTGAAAGAAATCGATTGCTGACAAATTATTTCAAATCTTAAAATTACCCTGTTTTCTTATTATTTATTTTATACACTCACAGCTGTAAAGCTTAAAATTTAGAAAATGTTATTAGGTTTTTGATCTACATATAAGTCAGTCAGTCAGTAAAAAAACTAGGTTATAAAAAATAATAGATTTTGAATACTTAAGGAGGAGAGAGTCTTTTTCTTGGCTTAAACTTAGCTGGGCACACTGTTGACACATATTTTTATTTAGATTTTCATGTTTATTCAAGATTTTCAAATGACCATAAAATGAATGAAATATTTTTTTTTCTAAATAATGTTTTTACTATTAAAAATCAAATCAGCTGCAAAAATATCTCAGCAGTTATTTGTATGTACATTTAAGTTTCTACAAAACAGTGATTTTTATAAATAGCCAAAACAATATACCTTGAAACTAAGAAATTAGCATAAATTTCAACACTTAGCCGCAGGTTCTGAATGTATCATAGCATTGATTTCCGACAGCGGCTTCTTGTCAAGTCCTGAAATTAATCTTTTCAATTTAGCAATAGCCAAACCAGGATGCAGTCCTTTAGGACAAGCAAGAGTGCAATTCAAGATGGTGTGACAACGAAAAGCTTTGAAGTCATCTCTCAGTTCATGCAATCTTTGTTCCGTGTCTTCGTCACGAGAATCAATAATCCACCTATAGGCGTGGAGTAACGTAGCAGGGCCCATAAACCTCCGTCCGTTCCACCAATAGCTGGGACAGGCGGTAGAGCAGCACGAACAAAGAACACACTCATATAACCCAACTAACTTCGCATTGTCATTAATGCTTTGAGCATATTGGTATTTACCTAAAGGTCCTTTATTCAATCGTACAAGATAAGGGCGAATACTGTTGTACGCGTCAAAAAAATGAGTCATATCAACCACTAGGTCTCTAATAACATACATATGAGGTATCGGATGTATGGTTATAACTTTATCTGGTGGAATAGGTGTAATGCAAGCAAGACAGTTCGTTCCTTGAAGGTTAACAGCACATGAACCGCAAATGCCTTCTCGGCAGGATCTTCGAAATACGAGTGTCGGATCCATGTCCTTAATTTTAATAAGAGCATCTAAGATCATCCGTCCACATTTGCTAACATCCAGGTCGTAATTTACCAATTTAGGCTTCTCTTTGCTGAGAATACCTCCGAACCGGTACACTTTAAAAATTCTTCTTGGATCAACAGGTTGTCTAGGTTTAGTAGGTACTACTTTTTTTTCTGTCGAATAAAATTTTATTAATGATATGCATAGCGAATTCTTGTCCCATAATAATTTTCGGAAACTTTTCATTTTTTAATTTAATGATATATTTTGATTACTCTAAAAGCTTTTGTATTTTTTTATTATTATTGTTACTCTTTTCTGGCGTGTATAATTGTTATTGTATTTAAAACTTGTTAATACAATCATTAATCAAAAATATTATTGACAGTTTGACATTATTATTTTTAATATATTTCCTTGTCACAATATTCCGATAGGTTACATATTACATGGAACATGATGATAAATTAATAAGGTTTTTAAAAAGGAGGATATATACCTACGAAAAAAAAGTTACTGTTAGAAATAATTGGTGTTTAAATGTAAAATTTATTAAAGAGCAGTCATTCATATTAACATAAAAGATGCTTTATACAAAAGGTAAATAACGCATACATTTCTTTAGATTGTGAAATAGATTCCTCAGAGAGATTATTGTTAAATGTGAGCAAGTACAAGAAGCTAGCGTAGTTGAGGCTTAGGTTTGTAGCGTAAATATAAGTTTTATATGAATTTTAATGGAGAAAATAATTCAAGTTTGCTTTTAAAACAATATTTTATGCTTTCCATTTATATTTCAATTATACACTAAGCTGTTTCAAGTATTAACATTTTTATTTCAAATTTGATATCATAATTTGGATACATATTTTTTTTCAGTTGAAATATATCAAATCATAATAACTGTCTCTAGAAAAGCGATACTGTACAGCGCCTAATAGAGATACTTAACTCAGAGGGTGAAGTTAGATAACCTTTAATAATGAAACAGTCTACAATGTGAAATGAGCTTAAATAAATTAAAAAAAAATGTGTCTACAATGACAGCAAACTTAATATTTTTTTTATTATTTTAATTAATATGAGGGTAACCTTATTACTGAATTTGTTTTTCACGTTTAATTTTATGAATACTAACTAAACTAAACAAATTACAGCAGTAATATATTATAAATAATATATATTTGTCTTTCGTTTTATTCTGAATAACAGTATAAAATGCAAACTGCATTTTATACTGTTATTCATCTCGTATTTAGTAGCAAAGTTTTGTATTATGTATATTTTAATTATGTTCATACTACATGATAAAAAACATTCCCATAGAGGCTCAGCTCAGCAGCTGCGCTTAGTTAGCGAACAAAGTTCTCGTAGCACATATAACTAATGTAATAAAGGCTCTAGAACACACAATTGTTCTTCGATTGAAAATAATACGCCTATGGTATTAGACATTTAGAGCAGTTTTAATATCTATTATAATGACAGTTTATACGTACGTGTCCATTATGAATATGAATTATCCGTTTGAAGCTCGTGTTAAATAGTAAAATTTACATCAAGGCATAAAATAACAATAATTTTATGCAAAATCGCTTTGTTGAAATATGATGATGCGTGGTATATCAGTAAAGTTATATGTTATATTAAAGCTTCAGTGCGTAATATTGGTTAACTTCAACAGAACGCCGTGATTGTAGTTCAATTTATGCATCAATATATCAGAACTGTATTTGTTACCAATTAATAAGTAACAAAATTTATCGTCGGTATTTAAAGTTTCGCGGCAAGCTATAGTTAGAAGATCGAAAGTGTCAAACTTTGTTAAACGGCGAGTTAGACTAGCAAAGTAAGCATTCTGCGAGGTTATAACTGTCAAAGTTATTATTACCCGCTCGGTTTACCGGTATAATATTCTCACTGATATGTTGGTTTGTGTGTATGTTTTTTAATGTATATTAAATTATGTCTTTAAAGATACAAAGAAAACCATCTTTGTTTAATGATTAAAATTAAACAATGCCTATAAAATTGTTGTAATATCTATTACATAAATTCTATAAATAATAATTCGATACGACTCGTGCGCCGTTTGATAATATTTATCATGACGGTTTCTGACATAATAATATCTGTACCAAATAATTGAGTGAATTATTTAGAATCAATGTTGTATCTGTGTTTCTGTACGATTCACTAATTTAACTGTATATAAACACCCTTATGTTTATCAAAATTTCCCACTGCTGGGCTAAAGGCCTCCTCTCCCTTTGATAGCATATGTTATGATATATGTTTATGGCGGAGTATAAATGTTGAAATTAGACACATGCAGGTTTCCTGACGATGTTTTCCTTCACCGCCGAGCACGAGATGAATTATAAACACAAATTAAGCACATGCAAATTCAGTGGTGCCTGCCTGGGTTTGAACCCGAAAACATCGGTTAAGATGCACGCGTTCTAACCACTGGGCCATCTCGGCTCTATGTTTATCAAATTAGTATATAATGATCTTTTTTTCTTCGTCCGTGAATCATGTCAAAACTACTGAACATGTTATTCGTACACAATTGGGTTGATTTTGATGTTATGGTAGATACGCTTTTAATTTAAACAAACAACAAAAGTATTAGCTAGTTTTTTTTTTATATACACACATAAATTATACTATAATTTATATAAGTATAAAAACCAAATTTATAATATTTATTTTATATTTGTCAACATTAAATGCCACGGCCTCTGAAGTTAGAAGCGTGAAATTTGAATAATAGATACCCCTGATAATGTAAACATTAAACGACTTATTTGTTTAAGCCTTGGAATAAATATCACACAAATAATTTTCATTTCGTAACACGATATGTCCTTTCATTTTCTGAAATTCAACTCCTATAGGAAATATGAAATATTTTTAAATTAAACGTCGAAAATATAACGGATGTTTAAATATATCATAGGTTTTGTATTTTAAGCTTTGTAATACGAATGTTTGTTGACGAGGACGTCAACAAACAATCTTTCACGGATTGAACAGTCACAATTATTATGATCAATCAATATCGTTCTTTGTAGTTTTATTTACCGTATTAATTTAATAAATAAATTTGCATTCGTAAATAATTTCAACAAAAAGCCTTCGCGACTACTTTTTTATTCTGCTACATTTACACATGTAGGGGGACAACCACCAAGCCGCTTTAGGACAGAATGATGAATGAATTTATCTCCAAGCCTATTATTTACTAGCTGTTCCATTTTTGTAAGAGCAGATAGTATATTATGAAGCCCAATAACAGTCGATAAAAATAATATTTAAATGAATATAATGATACGAAAAAAGTAAATACATTGTTAATGAATTGACAATAAAATCTCCCGTTATTAAACTTTCAAATTATTTCACATCAAAAGGAACGTTATTACCATTTAAATATTAATAAATTATTTTTGAATGATAAAATACGGAAATATTATAGAAAAGGTACGACTTTGCGCAGGCGCACTGTCAATTATACGCAATACCACAATAGTTTTTATTGCTGTGATTCGGATTGAATGATGAACGAAAAGTTTAATTACGACCACAGGGAGTATATTAGATTGGATAGAAAATAGACACCGTTACTAATGGCTCATATAGATATGCTACCGCCAAACAGCAAAACTTAGTATTGTTGTGTTCCGATTTGAAGGGTGTGCCAGTGCAACCACTGGCAAAATGACATAAAATCTTAGTTTCTGAACACATTGTCACATTGGCGATGTAAAGTTAATATTTTTTACAATTTCTATGAGCGTGGAGCCACTTACCATCAGGTGGCCTATTATCTCGTTCGCTAAAATATATAACAGAATAATAACAATAAACCTTGTAATTACCTGTCAGAACGATCGATACCTACAGCTTCAGTTATCACATTTTGTTCATACACGAACGATATGAAAAACGTCGGCTAAATACGCTCACTGTCCTAAAAAAGCAATGAAAAACTTGACATTGATTGCTACAAAATAAATTCATTTCTAACACACTTCTGCCATGAAACTTTTATTTTTCTACATAGATTTTTTGAATAAAAATCATATTCCAATGGTCAGCATATATATATGCATGTGTGTGTGTGTGTGTGTCTGTATTCGAGGGTTAAACACTACGATTTATAATACAAATTTTCGTACCTAAATATACACTCTTGAATTATGTTATAAGTAAATTCTGAAAGGTGTCATGGTGACTGGACTTAGGTTAAACAAATTAGAACATGTAAATCTAGATAGCCGAGATTATAGAAGACGTTAACTTATACAAAGTAAATAACACATACAAGTTAAACCTAGGCTGAATATAGAGTTACATTCTTCGTAATTAGAAGAAAGAAAAAAAAAACAAAACCTGCTCTTCGTTTCTCTTTCTCGAGTATTCTACTTTAAATAAAGTTTATTCTACACGTAAGAAAAACAATAAGGAACAACCAGCTTTATAGCGCTATGCCATAAAATCCAGAAGGAACAACAAGACGTGCTACAATAAGGTTCATCGCGACGCGGCTCCTTTTACGAAGACACTTTTCTATTATACCGTAGATACATTCGACAACCTTATAGTGCCTTGTTACAATATACACGAATGTTTACGAATATATAATGCAATGGTACTACGTGAATGTTATTTTATTTTCGTGTTGGCTTTTGATAGCTATTTTAATATTTAATTTATAATAACCGTTATTATAGAAATGTCAATTTAAAATGAGACATTAATTTCCAATTTGTTATTCGATATCAGACATGTTCGTTTAAACATGAGCATATTAGCGGTAAACGAAATATTAATTATAAATTTATTATAATTAAATTGTATTAAAATTAAATTATTGTTTCAGATAAAATGTGGCCGTTAGCGCCACTGGTGATTCGGTTGGCTGCCGTCTCACTGGTGGCGCTTGCTCTCGCCGATGGCGGTTCTGGTAGTCGTGCCTTGGCTACGGTGAAAACGCCGAGGCGTACAACCGTTATGCCAATAAGGAACACGGCAGCCAGTCAAAGGAAAGAACGCCGACGCAATCGACGCCGAACTACAACTAAAACTACTACAACTACTACTACTGAAATGTATGATGACGACGATGAGCACACCACCCCCGTCATTACTACCACTGTCGACCCGCGCTCCTTCGATCATAGTAAGTAAATTTATTCACTAAGACCATGTACCTTTGGCTTAATATAAATGAGAATTTAGAAAATAACTAATTAAATTTTATTACAATTAATAAATGAATAATATTTTCAATATCAACATACTTGAATTGCAGGAAGTCTACCGTGATTTATCGCGATAGCATATTCTTTCCAGACCAAAACCTTTTATAATTTTAAAATGCATGTTTATAGTTGTATAACGCGTTCGATAAGGCATAGGCAAGCGGTTCTACCACACGGTTTGTTTTATATGTAAGATATAAATAAATACGCCACAACCCTAAACAATTACATCGTCCAATGGAATACTTGTGTCTAATTTCATGACGTAATTCCGTTTCCGCATTTCGAAAGTTCACCCAGAGGGTTTATGCCGTATCAAATACATTAAACTAAAATGAACGGTTAATTCACTTTTTCGAACATGGGATTAGTTTAATTGATTTTTGCTTAAAAGATAAATATAAATTTTGAAGATCTATATAACCTAAAAATCTTTCATGAAATTTTTATATAGTATGTAAAAGTATTATGGCTCCAACCGAAGTTAAACAAATTGATATTACAATTCGAACCGGAAAAATATGTACTTATCATTAAAAGAATACCTTCTCTTTTTTATCTATCATTACTAAACGTCCTAAAAGAGATTACAATTTCTATTCTAATCTACTTGAAGAGGTAACCTTAATTTCGCCAAGAACTGGAGAACTAAGAACTATTAATGACCTCTCTGCATTTCTAATAGTACTTGAAACTGATCCACACAGAAATCAAGCAGTGGGACCTTCACGAGATCTAGAACACAGCTATATAGAATAAGTTTAGAATAGACGGGTGATATAATATATCTTCAG
This sequence comes from Vanessa atalanta, assembly GCF_905147765.1. Lineage (NCBI taxonomy): Eukaryota > Metazoa > Arthropoda > Insecta > Lepidoptera > Nymphalidae > Vanessa > Vanessa atalanta. Next base: position 10,666,393 of record NC_061902.1, on the reverse strand, counting down.
TAACGATAATATTCAATTAGTAAAGAGCAATGAACAAAAGAGGGAATATCTTTTAACTACTAGAGGAAAACTTTCTACTGCGAGTCGGAGATAGAATTAAGTCTGCATAATCCGTCTATTCTGAAGCATGTCTATAGACAGAAAAGATATTTCAACAAAATTTCTGTCATTCTATTTTTAGTATAAATTATTTCTTTTGTGAGACAAAAATGCAGATGTAACGTAGCAAGCTACGTCGGAAAATTCGGTAGTACTCTTCAAACGTCGAGCGCGTCTTGAATAGGAAACATCGCATCGTATCCGTTAAGCGCATACTTTCCAAGGGGTACATCTTAAGGAATGGCCCAAAACGTGAAAACATCCAAATTGTTGTAGCCGACAAAGTACGAAAGTAATTCGAGAGTGTAACTCCCCGGTCATCGAGGGAATGCGCTGAGTTAAAGCAATCGACATATTTGCCTTTCAAGTATTTTAATTTCAGGAACCTTCCACTTTAGAGCCAATTGTAAAATAAATAAATTTACGTATAAAGACATACCAACATACGGTACATATCCGCATAATACAACCATTCATCTCGTTTAACAATGTCTCATTTTTTAATGTTTTCTGAAACTGAAAAATTGCAAAGGTCAAGTTGAGACGGTGAGAGGGGAGTCCCCTTTATGGAGACGGGGAGCGGGTCGTCATTTCACGCCTCTTGAGCGCGTATCGAACCAATATTAGGTTTATTAGATAGATGGGCCAATGTAAAAAGCGATTTTTTATTATCACTTCCTTATTTATCCGTCTCTCCAAATAGTATTAAGGTGGTAATTGTCATATTTGAGTCGGTGACAGAATATCTTTTGCAGAAAAAATGTAGTAATAGTAATGTTATACAAAATTGTACACAATTTAAACCATTTATACTACACGGAATTTATTACTTTAGTATAAATATCGTATAAAACTATACGTGATAATAATAATTAATTCTTTGAAATCACATATTTTCGACATAAGAAGATTAACCGATGTAGTCTTATAACAAACGAAACTACATCCAAGTGATATATTTTCAAAGTAAAACAATGAATTCACAATAATATTTGCCATAATTTGATGTTCAATTTCGCAACGAAATTCGATAGCGTATGCCTTGGAAAAAGTTCACATATTTTGTATTGCAGGAACATAACCGCAGCATTCAAAATGCTTAGAGAGCAGCGCACCTATTTCCAATTTTCCTCAACTTTTCCGTATTACGTGAACCGGACCGACCGCGATACATACGAAGACTAACCGTATAATATCCATTATTGCAAATACAAAATTTGAGAACGTTGAAGAAAGTTTTAGCTTGAAAACTGTTGAAAATTGTTTTGTCTTACATAGGCTTATAATATAGAACGTGCTCGATTAATTATAAAATTATACTTCAAATGCTACAATAAATAAAATAATAGTATCCATTCTGAATTACAAAGTGTTCTATCGCGAGGGATAAAAGAGAAGGAGAATTTAAATTGTCGTGGTTAAAGTGAAAATAATTTTTATGACCACTCAAATCAACCGCTGTACGTGACAGGCATGTTGATAATGGCACTTGAAATATAACACTCGGCGCAAATACGAAAAGACTTAAATACACTTGAATCAAGCGTCATGAAACAAAAATTGATATTTTTTTATGATCGTTATTAATAAATGAGGACATTTTCTTGTTTATCTCCATGAAAAAACTGCTAAGCCAATACACAACAAACTTGTACCAGAAGATGCAGCACATTTCGAAAAAGGCTAAAGTATATTAAATAATATAATACGTGGCAGACAAAGTCTTTTCGCAGTTATGCTTTATTATACATAAAAAAATTATTATATTTGAGATTTCGACTTGGATATAAATTTGGCAAGTAACTTTTTGGAGACTTTTTTACGGAGAAGTTTTTACTATCCACTTCGTCTCGCCACTGGATGGCACTGCAGCACATCAATTTCTCATCATTCAACCAATCAACAACGCCTTCCACGTCATATAATAATTTATTTATTTCTATAAACGTAAAAATCATCTTGATTTTAACGCGTTGCGGAATAAACAAATCCAATTTACATATGATAAATATCATTCAGTCAAATCCATCCAAATAGCTAAAAGCTTTTTTATGTAGATAGTACTTTGTAAAGTGCAATCTTTAATCCGTTTGCTACATTTTATACAATTTGTGTTATTATACGCGACTTTATTACAAAAAATAGAACAATGCTCGGCCAATAGTACTTTTCTGTTCTACCACATTAATATATACTTGGCAGAATTTCATCCGATGTTCATGTTTTTTCATAGTCAAACACAACATGAATTATAAATATAAATGAATCACAAAAAACTTGGTGATACTTAGCCGTGTTTGAACCCGCATTCTTTGGATAAGAGTCACGTGTTCCAGCCACTGGACTATTTCTGTTATATAAAATAATTTAACTAGTACAAATTATTATTACATTACAATCGTGTATATATTATGCTCTGTCTGATATTATTAATAGTCAATAATTTGAAGTAGTTCTTTAAAAACGAATATGTAGTAAAAAAATACTTCATACAAGAAAGAAAAGGCTTACCGTCTCTATAATAACATATGGCCGTTTCTTTGAATTTAAGGGTTAGCTGCTCATGCAGCAATGATGAGGTCTGTAAAACAAGAGAACGGAGCCTCTATGAAATAACAAGATCACGCCCCTCATAACATTTCAGTCCATACGTTATTTTCGTTACAAATTTTACATGGTTTAACTTTCTGATTCTAGATAATGTTTTTTTTTTTTTAATTTATTATTATAAATACTCAGTATTTAAAAGATTTACACAAGCAACAGACAGAATCGATTAAGATCCAGTACATAAATTACATAGACAGAGCGTCCTAAACGTTTATTTCTTAGGTGCATAGTTACTATCAGCTAGAAGTACTAGCTGTTTTGCGCGTTTTTCCTTAGTTACCTCCTCTCCATGATTATAGCGAGATGCTGTATATAAAAATCCTTTGTAAATGGAACATCTAACGCAAAAGATCTTCTTTCTTTTGAAAGATTAACGCTTTCGAATAAACTATTCAGCTTCATAATATTAATCTTGAGCTATTTATGTATTTAGATCTAGTGTCACTACAAAAGAAATAAAACAAAAGAGCCAGATTTATATCTTGGTGTGCGGGACAGCTTTAGTTGACACATCTGTTCGTGTACTTAGGGGCCAACGGTTGGCAACTATTATTTTCTCAGCTTTAACAATATTTATTAATCACAGAAACGAATTAATCAATAAGATAACCTTATTATTTCGATGGATAAAGTTCAAAAAATTTAACTATAAACATTTTTATTTCAAAATAGGTCGTTTCACAAAAAACACAAGTTTTTCTAGAAATTTCACGGAAAACATGAAATCCTATTTTCTGCAGCGACAATGAAATCACGCATACGTTTCAAGAACTGGCAACACCATGTACCGCTTCAAACTGCTTCAACAAAGCGGTGAAATTAAATTTACGCTTCGCACAGAAAAAACTAGTTACAACAGGAAATTGGCGAAGACAGTGACAAATTGTGCCCGCAAGAGCAAGGTATTCGAGCTCACTCTAACATACGGCTACCTTGCATTATTTTTATTTCGGGGAGCTGGCTCACATATGAGATTAAACCGGTGTACCTACTCCAGTAATTGTTACTGGCTTAACGAAGTTATCCCTACATCGAAGCCAAGTTATTAATATGATAAAACTCTTGCACGCTATAAAATTTTACACCTTGAAACATTCGCGTCATATTTTACAAGATATTTAAACAAAACAAACGTTCTATAATGATTTGTAAAATGTTTACTATGGATTATATTCAAACAACTGCGAGTTACATTATTATTTAAACGTCACTCTCTAAAAAAATCTTATAAATGGTTTCCATGGAAAATAAAGGAAACTACTATTTAATTAAAAAGAGAAAAGTTTGAATCACATTGTTTTTTTAAAATAACTGAATTCAACTTATTCGCCTCTCTGCAATGTGCTTGAACAGATGCCAAGTAAACCCGCCAAGTCACTTTAACAAACCGTAACGAAGCAAGTTTTCGAACTATTTAATAAGTTATTCAGATTTCAATATATATAGATATATTCAGACATACCTACTTCATAATCAACTACAAGAATTTAACCCAATATTCGTTAACTCGCATATTAAATCAAGAAGAGTATGTGAAAATATAATCAATAATAATTAACTTTGTAATTCTATGAATATTTTAAAACCAATCATATCCATTAATATTGGAATATTACAGTGATTACTTAATTTACATTAACTTAAATAAAATTACTTTTTAAATTTGTAATAAAAATATAGTACGGATTAAAATATCTTACCATCTAAACTCGTGGCTGTTTTGGTCAACAGGAAACCGCCACTGACCCTGGATATACTTTAGCTCTCGATTGTGTGTGCAAACAAATGTATGCTCTATTCTTTCTCATAATCTAATTTACGAAAATCCGAAACGAAAGGAGAGAAGCTCACGCGTAGTACCAACGATTTTACGTTCTTCCCGAGGCTCGTGAATGTTAATACTTTCAATTTGCAATTTACAAAATCTGGTTTGCTTATGAATTTTTTTTCGATTTAAAAATCTAATAAATTTATTGATCAAAACCACAATTTGACTCTTGGACTACAAGATCTAGAGCCTTATGATCTTAGCCACTAGACCTAAGAGGCAGTAAAAAATAATGAATGCGTACTTCATAAAATAAGTATATTTCCTTAAAGCGAGCTTTATTCGTGCGAAACTAAATTTTATTAAACGGAATAATTTACAGCGGGCGCGGGACGAAAGCGTTACTCTGTTATTAATACAATTCAGTTATTCCGATTCAATTAAATATATAATAAACATAAAAGCAAATAGCCTTAACTTTTGTGAATAAATAATCAACGCAACGCTGCAAATAACGACATTACAACACGCTTCGGAAACATGTTGGATTCAGCTTTCCAAAAATATTACAGTTATGAATTTCAATTGATTTATATCAAATAGTCTTTTACCTGCTTTATCTTAACCTTCATTTAGTTTGGAATGAAGGAAATCACTAAGAAATATGTCTTTATTATAATAAATATTTAATATTTCACGACACAAACGACTTATATAGACAATTATATTAGAATTATATCAATTAGTTCGAGACACGATGGAACAAACTCGCATTTACGATATTAATAAGAATATTTAATGAAAAAAGTTGTATAACTTCCATAAAACAACATTAAACAGTTTAATCTTAAAATTAAATCGCACACCAAGCTTTCTAAAGAGATGGTTATAACCAGACCCGTTCCCACCCGTCGTTATTGAAATGATGGTGGAGGTATTACAACGAAGTACTTGAAAGTGATCAATATTAAACCACGAAAGCACTTAACTATGGTTCAAGTAAAACTGTTTTTTTTATTTCAGAGCGTAATAAACATCCTCTGGATTTTGCTAGAAAGGAGTATTTAATCAACATTTATAAATTATGCTAAATACATAAAAATACTAAGAATTGTTATAGAAATTAGTATACTGTAACCTTTTGGATTGATTCGGGTAATGTTAAATACCGACCAAAACATGTGGTCTAAAATTTAGGTGTAATAGCTGTTTGTAATTTCGTAGTATTTCTTTTACGAAAATGGCATTATAAGACACATCATGAAGATATAAATATGTTGTTTGGTGGAATATACAATATTGAATTTATAATAATAATAATAGAATAAGATAGTTGGATTAGTAAACCAACTAATTTGGAGTTTGTTAAAAGCAAATATTCATTGATTGGTATATTGTGTAAACTTAGTACGTCTGATGATATAATTAACTGGCCAATCGCGCAAACAATTAAGTGTTCTGGATAGATAGATATCTAATAGACAGAATAATTAGGCATCGCCGACCAAATGTATAATCTGCATTCGATATATAAGCCAATTTAAATATCAATGGCTTTGAACCTCTGACGACATTTTTGTGTACGTATTTATATGAAAGTAACGATGAATTCACCCGCTTAAATATTTATAAAACATTTGATAAAATTTCCTACTCCCCGAGGTGATCCTTTTCATATTGAATTTTCTTAGAATATTTTGTCTTTTAGAGATATAACTAAATTATTTGTTATATATCAAAATGTTATACACCAGCTCAAGAAGAAATTATAAACGTTTCTATGATAAGATTTATTTAACAAGGATGGTTATTAGGATTTTTAATTAGTATTTACTTTAATTGTTCTAATGAAAGAAGTAATAATTCTTTCTCTTATAAATAATCATAAGATGTCCCAGCAAACTAAGACGTCTTAAAAATAAATTAATAAGTACACATACATTGCAGAACTTCATAGTTCGATATTTAAATTCAAATTATTAAAAGCGTTGACGGTATAGCTATTTTGTTCATATTTTAAAATGAAAAAAAAATATATAGAATGTTTCCAATCACACCTACAAATAACTCACATACAGCTCATGTGTTTTTTTTTTTTTGTGTTCCCGGAAATATTTTTATTCAATAACCTTTTTTGCGACGAAACACTTTCAAAATATCAAATAAATTCCAAACGCTACCTGCTGTCACATTGAACTACGGAAGCTAAGCTGAAATCTACTCGTATTTGGTCAACAAACCGGCACACAAAAGAATGTTTACCATATTTTGGTGCACTGTTTTTTCGATAACAACTGCTTAAAAAAACAAATTGCGAAAGTGATGAAAATATCCGGATTCAGCGTGAACACATTTGACATTCTTTTTGTTATAAGCAAAGTGGATATGAAATGTGAATATTGAACTAAAAATTGATAACTAACACAAAAAAACTTTAAAAAAAAGTTTTAATATCAAAAATTAAGATGACCTACAAGTAAGATATTTTAGAAATAAGAGACGCTCGTGAGTTTGAATGCGGACTTTGAAACTTAAAGCAATAAATTTGCGTTAAAAATTATCTCAAGCCACTGCATATGAGATAATTTTTCAAGAATCATATACGTGTGAAAACTTGAAAGTAGTATCTATTCTATCAGAAATAGAGCACCGCAGTGAACTTAACTTCGAATAGTGATGAAATAATGACATTATATAAATATACTAGCTGTGCCCGAGGATTTATCCACAGTTATTTCAGCTCGTAACTGTAAGTCTTATTGTTACTGAAATAAAATAAAATGTTATTTCTGGATAATCGGTTCAACAGATTCAGATTTCATTTATTGCAAACAAAAATAACTTTATTCATAATATTATTATGTACGACTCGGTCCGCACGATCCACGCTAAAATACTTTTATTGTTATAATAAAACCTCCTTCACACCACCTCCACACTATCTACAAAGCATACATTTTAAATTTCAAGTCTCTTATTTCAAAAACATAGGCTTTCATATAAACTTTCAAACCCAGTTTACCCCCTTAAGGGTGTAGTTTGTAAAATCCGTTCTTAGCGGATGTTTACACCCAATAAGAAACCTATCTGCCAAATTTTAAGCATGTAGGTGTTACAGTTTCTGAAGTTTCGTGATTAATCAGTGAGTGTGATATTTCACTTTTATATATTATACGTAAGTAATATCACCGTCAGCCACAGACAGCGACATCGTAAAAAGTATAACATAAAACACTTCTTACTCTGTCAATGTATCACTAACAGTATTTAAAACGGGATATTTACCATGTTTTTTTTATTTTTATTTGTTGGAGCTTGATATTTCGACATTATCTACGAATGTCTTGTTCACGAGACTGTGAATGTATCACTAACTACAGAATCTAAATGTTATAACCATTCTTCCTGTAATAATATTCCTTTAAATCGAAACACGGGAACCGATAGAATAAATGGTAGGTTGAAACTGAAGCGACTTAAAAAAACATTTTAGTCGGATAAATTAAAACACGTACCCAGTACGGAATTCAATTTATACGTAAAGTCATAAAGGATATTAGCCCGACGGCAATAGATGTTACCATAAACAATTACAGTTAGGTTTAATTCTCATCTTGAAGGCAAACAATGCGGACGGCAACCGTAAACAAAACAATTACAGTTCTAGGGAGGGTAGTTACGGATACCCTTCAAAAGTTTCAACCTTCTGTCTTGAAGTTATGTGTCTTATAATAAATCACTGAGGAGTTGCTATTTAAGGGTGTATTCACATAATTACTTGTAATCATTTTGGACTCACTTCAAGTTTAGTGATATAACTTCGAGCCACATAATCGAATTATGAAAAAAACATTTTTTGTTATATTAAATATCCATTTGTATTAAATCAATGCTTTTTAATATATTAAAATGGAAGGGTTGGTGTAAAATAAAAGGTTGAATTGCCTATTGTAGTTTTGCGAGTGTTATACTTATCTATTTGACACAAAACGTACATCATATCAACATACTACAAAAAGGCTTCAAAACTATTGTAAAAAAAATAAGTCAATGACAAGAGAATTTTATACGGAAATCTGAAAGAAAAATCATATCAATGATTGATTAAAACGTAATTTTATATTACAACTAGCCGAACCTTTATCCGCTGTTTGCTTGCTTTACTACGGCTTTAACAGCACACACGGCACACAAACCGTCACCCCCAAGTTTACCCCCTCGAGGGGTGAATTAAAAAAGTAGCCTATGTCCTTCCCCGGCGCTCAAACTATATCAATACGAAATTTCATCATCACATTTACAATATTAGACTATAGAGACTATGAAGACTAGTATAGTTCACTACAATAAAAAAATCTAGAATACAAATCGATATCTGGCAACCCAGGAGACTAATAAAATACGGTCTTCTTAATGATTAACGATTAACGATGCATATATTTCCGTGGAGTAAACAATCATTTTCTTTGGAGAGCATTTGCAGAAGACTCGTATTGGAGAAATGTAATGAGCCTTCTACACATCTGTCTGAGTGGCGAGATACTCGTGCTACATCATTAATTTCTTCCTAATGTCTAAAACGAGCGGAGCTACGTTACGAACACCATTCTGTGTTCACAAGCACTGCCGTAAAGTCTCTGGATGTATAATTATTTGTTGTTGCATATATTACGCTAATATTGAAACAGAACCGATTTTTTTTATTGAATCGAAATATTAAATTACAATACGTACCGATGTAATTGACATTTAAATTCCAGAATTTTATACAAATTATTTATAAATTCTTAATACAAATTATTGAATCGTTAACAACAACTTTACAGATTTTGAATATATTAAATAAATACCACGAAAGATTTATAAACTTCAACATAACATATCACTTACACTTCTTTGTATTTTATAAAAAAAAAACTATATCAAATTATATTTTACAAGCTGCATCATCTGTAGTGTAAAATTATGAGCTGTGTAGATAGCACATTAAACGTAACTCCACGGAATGGAGTTAAATAGATACTGTTAATAATCCAAATCACTAACTCTTGTCTGAACAAAGATAAATAGCCGTATGTTTCAGTTTCAACTACTTGTGTCTTTTGTAACTTTTGTTACACCGCTTAATAGCAAACGCTAGTTCATTATGTAATTTTGTCTAATCATTTTACATGACTTTCATAAAATACTTCCAATATATTTGAGTATATATTAATTTGTATTTTGTATTATATGTAGTTAATTTGAAACTATTGCGTGAAACGATATTTTCTTAGAATATTACTGAATATTATTTAAATTGCAAATTTCTAGACAGACGTATCTTATACCAGTGTACTCGTAGAATATGTCAATAATGATGTCCCCTTAGTTCATTTTGGTCTCGACATCTATTCTCAAGGAAGACTAGTCAACCGTGCAAGACACGTGCAATACACAAGAGTGGAAACAAATACAGGTGCATTCTCTATCCTATACATATAAATAATTAGGCGTCTAATCCCCAGAGATTCCAGGCTCACGACCAAATGTATGTGATTTTTTCAGCTAAGAATTCGGCCAAAAGTCCCGACCCGGAACGTGTTCCAGGACCTCGAGATTCAAATGTACCAACGAGGCAGTGTAACGCAATATCACATCATATATACACTCTATTAATTATTAAAGTAATAACCATTTTGCATGATTAATTAAAATAATTTATTAAAACCAGCAAATATATTATAATAATTTACAATGGTATATTCACCCTAACCAAAGGAAATGGTTTAACATTTTTATAACTCACTGGAAATACTACTCAGTGTTTAATAAAAATATTTATAAAACAAACAATAACTAAAATAAAGTAAAGTAGTAACAAAGGTGAGAAAAGAAAAATTCTGTTTAAAATTTATAAAGCGCTTATATTTCCAGCTTGTCTTACGTGGCAAAAGCACTAGTCTGATCTCAGCATTATTGTGGCTACCTACGTTAAAAGAAGATTTAAAAAAGATGAATAATTTTTTTTCTAACTAGTATTAGTTACATATTATACGAAATAATATATTTAAAAAAAAAACGTTAAATATTAATCCGATTAAGATGCAATTTTTGTACTACCGTTGTGGACACTCGCGTCAAGATTTTTTTATATTGTTTCAAAACACACGAGGCGAAACGCTAATCGAATTGTGTCAAAAACAATAAAATTGATTACAAAAAAGAAATTACAACGCATAACATACTAATATCTAACAACATCTAATTCGCGTTTACTATAGGAATATATTAATATATGTACACACATACGAATGTTAATTCATAAAACTTAAATATTGCCTAAATGTAATTACAATTGATAGCTATTTCGTAATTATTATAATATTTTTCATAACAACGTTAATAATAATTTCATAATAACTAATTTGATATTTCATAACTAGATTCCAATATAAAATATTTATTTGTTCTGTTCGAATGTTGTTTACTTAAACAAAAATATAAATTAAATTTATTTATTATTGCCGCTGTTTAAAGTGGGATTAAAATTAAACCAATAACTAGATAATATAACGAACGGCAATCGCTGAGAGTAGCTGAATCCGCTCGTTAAGAGTTAAACTTATTATGCACATTATTCCCAATAGGAATTAATGCAGATCAATCTTCACAATTGTTAAGCAGCTGCGAGCTAACAAATAATAAACAAATATTTCCTTCTTAGAACTTAATAGAAGATAATTTATTAAACTCTGTAGTTAAACGAGGGAAGTTTTTATAAAGACAAACAATGACACATGTTATATAAATTAAATGATAATAGCTAACTTTATTCGAATTATTATCTTTCTTTAAATAGCAAGAGGAATATTTCATTTTATATATAATAAGTCATTTATATAAAAAATAATTTATTAAATTATATACATACGTATATTTAGCTTTACATCTTCTTACACGAGAAAGTTATATATTAAATGTGCTATCCTTTAAACATTTTATTTGGCATCGTAGCACGTACGAGACACGGCGATCGTTGTAGCTACTGCGGTTCCGATGCGGTACCAGCGGAAAATTTATGTACCACTGGGCGTGCAAGGCTAGCCTCTACCCAGAACCTTCAAATAAATTCATACTAGTTCGCTTTATTCCTGTTGCTAGCGCTCCACTGCCGACAGATTTCCATACCTCCGTAACACCGTCGTAGTCACGCACCTTTCTAAAGCGAATAGCTGCGCATACTCACAGCTTATGAAGTATCGTTAGTAGATATTCAACCCTTAGGGGGGCAGCCCCTCTTAAATATTAAGTTTCCCAAGAATTTTAAATTAGAGTATTAGGCTCGGCGTCTCAGCTGAATTAAATATTAACAATGCTATCCAAGCGAACTTGGTGGAGTCTAAAACATTGAATTTTTAATAGTTATTCTCTTTTGCGACAAGCAATTAATGTAATGAGGTAGCAAGTTTTAGCTCGCCTCAGGGAGCGCTGCAAATTAGACTTAATTCTCTGTTAGATTTTCCCACGATTATTTTATTTGGGAAGTATAATTATCGATAAGCGACAATGAGGTAACTTGGTTCGTTTATAATATTTTAAATTTAAAATAGTTCGCCAAATTTTTTAACCACAGTGAACGAGATTACGTTTAATTTAGGTACATACATTTTATAATAAAATAAAAAAAATGTTATACGATACGCGTAATGACGATGTTATTTCCGTTTATGAAGAAGAAAGATAAACAAAATCAAATACGCTTAAGCTTGGATTCGAGCTGATATGAAGAAAAATGTGATTCATCATTAAAGTGACTTGATAAGACCAGGATCCCAACAAACAAATATATATTTTACATTTTCCGTGGCTTTCATTTCCAACGTCATTAGAAATTATATCCGACTTTGACTTTTATTTCTTTTGATTTTAGATTACAACTCTGTCAGTGTGCTCCGTAAATCTACGGATCAAATAAATATAGAAAATAAAATAAAATAACAAAATATAAATTTAATATAATGTGACGGAACTCAATTGAATTTTTTTTTAGCTTTAGACTTATTATCAGTTATGGACGCGGAATAGTAAATATAAAAGTTACTTACGGTACCCGACTAGATGCGGAAAGCAAAGGACCGGGAGCTTTGACGCGATTTGCGAGAGGCATCCAGCAGTGGATTGTAATTGGCTAATGTTGTTGTACCTTCCCCTCTATTTATATTTAATTCCCATTTCTTACATTGAACGGTACGTTTAATATGCTTTTGTGTGTTTACTAATCGAGAAATTATCACGAATTTTTGCTTATACACTATCAGGGACACAGGAAAGAACATAGAGTACCAAATGAGTGTAAAGCATTGGCGGTAACTAGTTTAATAATATATTTCTACACGTGTTACGATGGTGATAAATTAAAGTTGTATAATTTTGATTAATGTATAATATAAAATGCGAGCGTAGCTGAATTACATTATAATTAAAATCACCTTGACAGCGGTCTCGCGGCTCATTTGTCTTTGTAATAAATTGTTTTTCTCCGGTTACACCCGTTTCGCGTAATTTGTTCATGTGATATATCACTTGTCGCTAGGATGTGGATTAGACGCGCATCGCTCAGGGTGTCTGTCTGTCTGTATGTATGATTAAGGCAAGCCTCCTGTCATATGTGTAATCCTCTTATAACAAAGAACTACGAAATTGAGCGTGATCGTTGTAGAACATTTTGAAGTGCAATCAACTAATGTACGCGTAGCAGTGGTTCTGATTAGTTAGTCATAATATGTACCTAGCTAACCGTCTTGCATTGGCGTAAGTAGAATAATTGAGTACGTATATAAAAAGTTTTTACTGAAGGACGTACATTTGAAGAATAAACCTTTTCTTTTGGGCCAGTAACTTTAGAGCCCGAACACAGAACAACTCACCAGAGTTTGATCTCAATCGAATGAATAGTGAATGGATATATGAAATAAAGGAAAACCAACTTATCATGAGTTATTATGATTAATTAAGGTTACATGGAAAAATATTTCTTTAATGGATTAGCATTAAAGCATTGATAATTGAAACACCGTAATGTGTTTTATCGTTAAGAGATATAAGTAACGAAATATAAGCATCCGTATGGTAAAATAACGCCGTCCGCAAAACCAAATTAGAATGTTTGCCTTTGTGCCTCACCGATATCGTGTATTGTATTTTCGTTTTATTAAAAGGAAGAAAATAAACAAGAATTTGTTTGGCCTCTCGTTTCCTCCTCTATACACGATCATGCCTCAGCAATGACACGATGTTAAGGTTACAGTGATATTTATTTTATCTTTATCATAATATTTTCTTTAAGGATCGCATGTTTTATTTATAAAAATGTTAAAGAAAAAAGGAAAATCTATATCTTCCTGATACAATATTATCGTACAAGGATTAAACTTATATTAATAAAAAAAACATATTTATGTATAATTATAAGTTTTTAAACTCATTTATCAGTTTTAGTATAATTATTTTAAAAAAAAAAATTATATTAATACAAGACTTTTTTTTCAGCTGAAATGGGCAGCTGCGAAGTACCCCTGGGCATGGAAAATGGCATGATATCAAATGAGTCCCTCGCTGCCAGTTCAAGCTACGATCAAAGCGTATCTCCACTAAGCTCGAGGTAAAATTACGGTTTTAACAAGCAAAGTTTTAATGTTAATAAATATTTCTTACCGAATATTATTGGTTACAACACAAATAAAAATTAATATAAATGAATAGATGATGTCTTTCAAATGGTTACCCTGCGTATTTACTAACGCAAGCACGAACATTTAGTTCATGATTATAGTTTTTATAGTCTATACAAAGCATAAGTTATTGAAGCCGAGGACTCAGAAACTAGTTTCAGTGACCACGATTTAATTGACAAAGTCACAATCAGCTGTTATACCACGATATACATGTCGTCATGTCATGAAACCAGCAAACTACGCAAGACTTATATGGATATACCATGATATTTATAAGATCGCTTGATAAATAGTGGTTGCATAATATTGCACCTTAATTTAATGAGAGTCAACTAAGTCTGTAGAGGTTTTCTTTATTGACGTCGACGTTCATGCTAAATGCTTCTTTATATTGTGTGAGGTATGTTTCAAATGAGTGATATCTTTACTTTATTAAGCGACGTTGAAAGCGTAAATATATATTGTAATGAAAATGAATCACTGCTTCTGAATGAATGACAAAAAAATATATTCGAGAAAATCTTCAACTATAATTTGTTCAACGTAAATCGAAGTTGTAATATACATATATGCGCCAAACAAATTGCCACGGAATCGATAGCTGTATTTAAATGGTCATTGTCTGACAGCAACAAAGCGCTATGATACAGCGGAGTTGTTACAATAATTGTGAATCCGGCGACCACAAAACGTTCATACTTAGCTCAAACAATTAACAGAGGGTTTCACATTCGGCCTGTAAGCCCGCATAAGCTCGGTGCGAGACAATAGAACGAAAACTCAGCGCTCGTTAGAGAGATTCGGTAACTGAAAATTAAATTTTCATATGAATTCGTAGTGACTGTTATCCTATATCGTTTTGGGTCTTGAGTCTTCAAAGATAACATAGTATAAGGAGTTTATACTCCAAAGTACGCTCAATGGAGTCAGTTCCAAAAGGGGCAAAAGGCATTCAGTAAACGCCATTTTAATTTAACCTTCGCCTCGCTTTGTTCCTGTTGTACCTTTAATGAGATTGCAGTATAGATATTCAAATTAAACGTCTGTAGTCGCCAATCTCGAATCTCATTCTGTTGACATGCCAAATACTAAACGCCGGCACACTATTATATTATTATTGTAGTACTATTTTCATTTACTTGTATCATTGCACATCATCTTACGAGAATTCATGATTAACAAATAAATAAAGTTTAGGAGTGCATATGACATTTTAACATAAATAAAATATCACCAATAAATTTCAATACTTTATACAGTAGTTAAAAAAAAAATAGTAACGCAGAGCGAACAAAATTAATATTTTATTAGGAAACCTTGTATGAGCAGAAACAGCATTACCAGGTCTAAGTATCCTATATTCGCATATAAAATGAAATCCCGCAAAGTATTTGGTACTAAATTAAAACATACGAACTTCGTTTCAACGCTTACAGACAATAATATTTCCTTGCAAGACATAATAGTCCTTGTATTCAGTACAACAAACATCGCGAAAGGTGAACACGGTAGTTTATATGTAATCTTCCGTGATAAATAATAAAATTAAAATATTTATTCAAAACAGGATAAGAACCGAAATACGAGGTGGTGCGTGGTGCCCTAATGGGCTTATATCGACCCGCAGTCGTCAGTTTCTGGAATTAGACCTCCATGCTGAATACATGATCACGGCTACCGAGTCTCAAGGTAGATTCGCCAACTCTATAGGAGTGGAGTTTGTAGAGAGTTACGCCGTGGAGTACTGGCGCGACGCCCTAAAGCGCTGGGTAAAATATAAGGATTTCAACGGCAACCGAGTAAGTTTTTCTTCCTCCTTGCTCTATTTTTCTTTGATATTACTTTACTTTTATTAAAATGAAACTTTTTTGATAAAAGTGAATATTTAAGTATTCATATGGTTGGTATCGTTTTTTTTTTTTATATTATTAAATCAAAGTTTATCATTTCGTTCAAATTGTTGTCGCGTTTGAGATTTTTGGTAAATAGACATAAATAAATGTAACGTGTATATACTTTAACGTAGAAGTTAAAGCATTCTGCAATCTGTTAGTCGGATCTGTGTGAACGGGAAGTACAAACTTGTCCGACTTAAGGATCAAGGAAACAAACTTTGTTAAGTTATGCCAAAAGATGCTATATTGCTAAACAATGAGGTGCTTTAAAGTTTGTTAATTTAACGAGAAATATACAATTTGATAACTCAAATTAGATTGCTTTCCATAAATGTTTTTTATTGAATTAATTATTATTGAATTGTTTACATTTCATTATACATAATACATTTACTATCTCCGCGCGGTTTTACTCTTTTCAAACTTAGTCGTAGGATTATCTTATGAAGTCGTATGTTTTACCTTTCTCAATAAATGGGTTAGTTAAAATAATAATAATACTGTATTTATTTATCAAATTGTAAATACTAATATTAATTATTGGCATTCTTTAAACAATCGACTGTCATCGACATTGTGCAGATTCATGTGTTTTCAAACTTATATCTAACGTTTTTTTTTTTTATTATGGACTCATTCAAATAAATGTAATCTTAAAACTTTATATTCTATATTTAACCAACTATTCTTTTCGCAGCAATTACCTGGAAATGTCAATACTTACACGCCACGGAAAACTGCTTTAGAAGCTCCGTTTGTTGCATCTAAAGTTCGATTTTACCCATACGCTTCACACCCTAGGACTGCCTGCATGAGAGTCGAGATTTACGGCTGCCGCTGGAAACGTAGGTACAACAAGCGTAAGATTTAAATTGCTGGCGATGTCCTGGGACCTGATGCACTGCGACTTTCGCTTTGCGACAGATATCTTTAAGCTGCTATGCTATGAATTAAATTTTGTAACTTAGGTAAGAGCATAGCGATCGATTCCGCCTTTTGGCGGCTTATTCATTGAAATGTTATTTCTACAGAGGCTCTTATTGCGTACTCCGCACCGAAAGGTGGAGATATGCAGTCGATGACAGGCGGTGCACGTTTCGAAGATCTCTCTTATGATGGTGTTATACGTAATGGCCGAATGATAGATGGCCTAGGCCAATTGACCGACTCATTTAGCGGACCCAACGATTTTGAATTACCCGATCCACTGGATACACAAGGTATTCAAATATACATTCATATATTCGTAAATGAAATGCAATAATCGATTAACAAACAATATGTTCTCAGGCACTCGATGGGTTGGTTGGAATAAAACTATGATGGTGGACGATGAAGTGAAAATAACATTTAACTTCAGCGATACTAGATTATTCCATTATGTGGATATTCATACAAATAACATGTTTACGAAAGACGTACAGGTAGAAGACTATTTTAGTTATGTATTTTTAAACAGATTCAATGTTTTAGACCAAATATCGATGATATATTTTTATTAACAGCTGTTCAAAGAAGCCGAAGTATATTTCTCCCTCGAAGGAGAACGTTGGCAAGAGGACTATATTTCGAACGAACCGAAGCAAGATAGAGTCTCAGAACACGCTCGGATAATTCACATTGACCTGGAGAACCGCACAGCAAAACACATTATGTTCAAGCTGAAGTTTCAACACGAATGGATACTACTCAGTGAGGTTACCTTCACTTCAGGTACGTTTCTTATGTTAAATTAAATTTATTCTTCTAATTAATTAAAAAAAATTATGAAACTGCGACGTGTAACTTCTCGTACGATTAAATTATATAAAATTATCTCCGAACACGTTTTACCTTTTTATAAAAGTTATATTTAAATTGATTAAGTTTTTTTTAGTTATACATTATAAAACGTTTCCTGATTTGTTATTATAGATTTTAAATAAAAAAAATCTTCATAAGCAGCGAATATAACAAACAAGTAAAAATTTATATACAAAATCAAAGGTTTAACACACTTCTGTATGTATAAATACTTAACTCAGTATATTCATAACATTTAGAATTCATAAAAAGCAAAATAGTTAATTAAATATAATTTCGTCCCCTTTATACAAATTTGCCCGAGTCGTAAGCGCTTGAGTTTTTAATCTGATTTCAGCTGCGAGTTCGAATTGAAGTAAATATTTACTTGCAAATACTTCTATGTATTTAAACTAGGTTTATAAAATCTTATTATCTATTCTATGAGTACAAAAATACATCGTATTTCATACTATAATTCTTATCTGGTCCGAGTGCTATCAAGTAAATCACAAATTATTATCTTGCTCTAATTAATCTGCAGCTCCGTTCAGGAAATCGCCATTTAAGTGATAAATCTCACCACTTAATAAGTAAATTGTAATTAAGTGATATCTTCGGTGCGCCTACCTTCGTATCTTCTCTGTTATATTTTTCTTACATTCGCCGAGGTCTGCTTATTACTCAAATCATTTCAGGTTAGATCGAAAACATATTTTAAAGCAGATCAATCAGTTATCGTCGGCTATAGTTTATAAAACGTTGATCAAATTTAGATTAGTTACGACTCAGGCAATATTTGTATCAAGGAGACAAGTTATATTATTTAATAAATTATTTTATATTCATGAATTTTAAATATTATGAATAGACTGAGTTAAGTTTTTATCGAGTCACGCAGAAATGAAATAAGCGTTTTGTATAAATACAAATCGGACTAAAGTCCGATTTCTTAATGCCTCTTATTCTCTTTAAGATAGTGTTTGGTTATTAATCCATTGCAATGGTCAAATCTGTGCGAGGTATTACTTATGAAAATATTTTTTATGTCGTTCACGCAAAACGACTTCGAAAAATGTTTCATTGTTTATGTGCGATGCCTGAAAAATTTTAGGTATTTTTTTATTAAATGTTCGTATCGAGGTCGGGTTGTCCGTAATTGATTTTGAATTGCAAAAGTTCAATTTCGAATCAGAGCGATTCACATCACTTTCATGTTCATCACTTTTAATGAATCCAGAGATAAATACACCCAAACAAGATTTTATTTCTGTTTTAAACTACCGATCACGGATTGACGATGTTAAATCGAAAACTATTAAACCCAAATGAGTATGAAAGTAACGTATTCATTTTAACTTGATAATAACAATATTATACAGTGTTCTGGTAAGATTCTTACATCAGTATATCAGCAACATTTTAAGCAATTATTAATAATAAATTTTATACGGAATTTCAGTGCAGATTATGTTTTAAAAGTTCGATATAATCAAGGAGTTGATTAATGCTAAATTACGATGTGTTTCTGAGAATTAATTAAATTTTTGAATTAAATAGATTAACAAAATTCCAGGTACTACATAGGGTCTACCTTAAATATTTATAATGTATTTAAAGATTTTCCTATTAAAACTTGAACTAACAGCCTAAAATTGCTAGTGTAGTTTAACCTTCGACCCGACTCGGCATCCCAGTAATCTTCACTAATTTAGAGTCACAATGGCTTTAATTACGGACAGCTAAATATAGTATGTGATTTATTTGCACAATAATCTTTTATTTTTCGTTCTTTCTCTTATACACTTTTATTGAAAACTCTATACATTTTTATATCATATTTTTCATCCAATATATTAAAAAACTATATAATTATAAAATACAGTCGTGTTATTTATTAAAGTTAATTCTATAAAAGCTATGAGATTAACTGTTAAATAGCCATCATTTCATAAATAAATAAACGACTATATTAAATTATAACGTTATATTGGAAATTATAAAAAGAGTTCTGCGGTCAGCCACGATGACGGTACGTTAGTGTTGTGGTTAATATATAAATTTTTGGCTTTCCATCGATCGTTCCGAAAATAATATGGCGTCCTGGTAATTAATTGTTATAATGATTTTATATAATATAAAATTTGCTTGGATATTAGTCGAAAACTATCGGTTCAAATGTGACCTAACAACACTTTAGCAGCGTGGTGAATAAGCTGGAAATATTGTCTCTAAGATGAAGGAAATCTTCCCCTTCTGTGGGACTTCTACGATCTGTTACTATACTTTTCGTATTACTCGTAGTACTCGTGTTTATGTAAATATTTTTTTTAAAACAGAAATTAGCGAATAACTGACTATTAGTTACACTATATACATTGACCTACTGACATACGGAGTCTGTGTACAATTAGAAATTAGAAGAGTATCAAGTGACTCTTGGCATCCAGTCAGAACAAAACTGGCACTCCGCCATACCCCTCACCTCTCTTTAGGCTTAGCCCTAGTTATATTAGTTTGACACACTAACTAGCGAGCTTGCCTTACTTCCTCCACCACGTTTGAGCTGTTAGCAAATTTATATCAATTAGTATGCTCGTGTATGTTCTTACTATACAATACGAAATCAGATTTAATAATTAGTTATAATAACTACTGTAAATTGAAATGAAATAACCTTTGAATTGACAAAAAATAATCTACCACCGATTATCACGTGAGAAAGATATAATTAGTATTCCATCAATACGAGTACTTCTATTAAGTTATTAAATAAAAATGGCGCGTTGTAACTTTGAAATGATTGCGAATTCCATGGAACCGTGAACTACATAATTCACATAATCAGACGTCGTCCCGGCGACCGGCTGAGCACAAAACCTTACCGCACCCAACTTAGCTCCTACTCCTTTGTGAAACAACAATTAGCTCTGCGCTCGACACCTATTCATTTCCCGGCTTTGTCTTAGCCTAAGGCAGGATTGTTTGCCTACATTCAATAGGCTGAGTTATAAGTCTTTTGCCGGTAATCTTAAAACATCTATTTAAGCTACCTTTGATCCTTTACTTAAAGACTGAAAATGAATTAATTTCTTGAGTTATTTCAAAGATCACGACGTTTCACATTCAATGAATATTTTAATTATATAGTAAGCTCGTTATCTATTGTTTCGTATTGCGTCGTTAATAACTGCAGCGCAATTTATATTGCCTAGCTTATACGCTACAGGCAAGCTACCTATTTCAATACAACTTTAACTATTTCCGCCGTCGGACAATTTGCGACTAACGAAGACATCGGAATTCAAAACCCTTTTTTTAGTAATATAGGTAGACGGACAGGCAAATGGGGCACCCGATGGTAAGTGGTCACCACCGCCCATTGACATTGATGTTGTAAGAAATATTAACCATTACCTGTAGTTCCACTGGCTAACTGACCCTTCAAACCGGAACACAAAAAAACAAAGAATTTATATGATAATATAACACTTAGTATCATTATAAAATATATAAACTTTTCGTTAAATAATGTATCGTTTTTACAGTTCCGACAGTTGTGAATTCCTCTGTTGAATTTCTGGAAGAGTACTACCGTTCTGACAATTCACCTTCATCACGGAAGAAAAGAAACTCGTCGTTCACAATTTCTGTGGGTTGGACGTGCGGTGCGGTGGTCGGTGGGGGCTTGTTGATAGCGATTATAGCTGTTCTACTAACGAAGAGAACTAGGCGGATGCTAGTTAATTTGTTGAAAAAACCTTTCTGTCCGACGATAAGAAACTCTAATGCAAGGAACAACCGAAGGGCGCCGAGGCTCGCTTTAGCTCTCGCGAACTGTCCTCCCATACACATGCTACGGTATATATTTTTTTTGTACTTGTACTTATATTTACGATACACAATTATAGCAATATGATGCCCTATATAAATAACCAGACACAGACTGCTTGATGTCATGTATATTTAAATCTGAACGTGCGAAATATTTATTCTAACTAATAAAATTTACATATATTTGTATACAGTCCGGCGGTCGTCGATGAAGATTACAGGGAGCCCTACAACATATGGAGGGAGACTCTCGGTCGTCGTGAGAAACTCAACATGCATGATCAAAACGAGTACAATGGTAGGTTTAACTATTGTAAGCGCATTATCTTCACACGTCTTGTATTTGTAATACTTTGTAAGCATATTCTTATGTACTTAAGTGCAAGGAGACGCAGTAAAAACGTTTTCAAAAAGTATAGAAATGGAACGTATTTTATGAATTGTTAGTTCTATAATAACAATAAATCTCTTCTGAGCTTTATTGTATATTTTGTTACATTAATTTGGGTTAGTTGTTAGTTAGTTAATAAAATAATTATCCGTATTAGAAAAAACTTAGAGAGGTATTATTTTATTTAGTAGTAAAAAATATGCTTTTATACATAAAGGCCGTATTTACTTGCTACTAATTATCAATACGCCGACGAACCCGCGGGTAAAACTAGGTAACTCATAAAACGTTATATCATTATTTAAATATGAGCACAAACCCTAAGCAAGATATATACGTTCACGATCGCATTACGCATTTCAACCGTTTTCTAGTAATCCAATCTAAAAACCCATCAACGACACTTTAAACATCTCAGAAACGTATTTTTATTCCGTTAAATCGACATTTACAATATAACTCCAATTAAAATATTTAAACCAATTTTGATCTATTGCCAATATTAGTTCGAAGCAAACAAATACAACTGTTTGTATTTGAGATTAAAAATGGTATTCAGGGTTTATCTATTAAGCCTGCAAATTGCCCTCTGCTGGGCTAATGACTCTCTAACAGAGATTTGATCATCTATCTAGCTGATCTAATCCGTGTTATCATATACAAATGTGACAAATTTTCGTTCGATACACATATACGAAATACGTCACGAGGAAGATTTAAGTGAATAATCAATTGAACAAATTAGTTCTTGTTATGAAAATATTTGTTGGTTGAGTTAGAAAAAAAGTGCTTGCTGAGAGCTTGCACGTACTACCTCAATGGATAGAGTTCCTAAAAATGTTCCACGAAACTAAAATTCTACCTACTTACCATCCTACATACCATTAATAAAATACTTCATTGTACACAGAATGTAGTACAAAAACAGATTATTCGTAAAAAAAAACATATGATTTGTTTTCAAAGGGAAGTAAGTATCTACTACGAAAATATTTGGCAATTAATCTTATATCTGAGTTTTATTTCAAAACAAACACAGTTCGCGGGGATCTGTTCATAATATGGATTTTTTCTCTTTATTACTAAGGGTAGCGTCCCCTTTGATGTCCGGTGCAGAAATTTTGAAACCAGACATTACACACAGGTTAATTTCCATGCTAGCCTACAATTTTTTTAATTAAATTTATAATATATACTTGTATAATAAATCAGTTTATATATAACGATAACTCAGCAATAAAATAAAAACAAATAATGTTCGTCTGTATTTTTGTTAGCTGGTAATCTACAAAACATGTTTATATAAAATATGTAATTAATTAGATTATCATAAAATACTTAACCTAATAGATATTCTACCACCAAACTGCAGTATTCAGTATTGTTGTGTTCAGATTTGAAGGCTTAGTGAGTCAGTGTTCAACTACAGGCTAGTTTCCAAGATTGATGGAGCATTTTCGATGTAACGAATGGTTATTAATTCTTCAAAAGGAAATACACGCTGTATTCCAAAATACTATAGCTGCCGATATTTTTGTCATATAAGTAGTAATGGCACTGAGGACGATATTCAGATCAAACGGAAGCACTGCGAAATAGCATTATAATGCGATACATCCATAAAAATGTGACAAAGTTTTCATATTTTTATGATAAGATAAATGTGTAATACAAAGATGTGGGTAAAACGGCATGACATAGCTAGTGTTTAATATAATGATTAATAGCCTTTTTATGTACTGTCGACTCTCTCAATGTCAGCTGCCGCCCCATCGGACTACGACAAACTAGGTCTGTACTAATTTAGTGGGTACTCGTACAAGTAAAATAACAGCTTGTAAATTCCCATTGTAACGTACAATATGCGGTTAATATTAATATGTTCTAACAAATTTGACATATCGGCCAATATGGGAAAAATCAAATTGCATACTTCGGATGAAAATCTACCACACACATATCAACTCTAGTCAACCCGAACTGGAGTAAGGTCGGGAATAGGCTCCAAACCGCACAAGGAATCGTTGTTCAAGGGCTCAGGCCAGCTTTGAGTGATCACAGGTTGCCTTATTAATTCATTCATAAATATTGTTACCAGTACGTCAATCTTCGTTACATTCGGTTCGGTAGCTTAATCGTAATGAGTGAACAAAGACAGGCAGAAATATTTTTACATTTATAAAAATACTTCAACAAATAACGTTCAAAAACGTTGCTTAAAAGTCTAGATAAAAGGCTACCGACATATAGGTTGGAAACAATCGTTTCAGTAAATGATGATAATAATGTAAATTTTCCAATTAGCATAATTTTATTTTTTCTATCCACGTATTGTCTTCGTCCTAAGTATTCCCCCGGCTCTAGTTAGCTCACCCACAACACTCCATTCGACTCTCCACTGCACTCGTTACCATTTCAAAAGCCCTTGACACTGGTTTGTTTCATTTTCTACTTGCAACTTGTACTTTAATTCCATGAATCGTATAATTTTCTCTTCCTAATTTATACGGAAATTTTACATTGAGATTTCTTGATAACTCTCACTAACGAAAAAGTCCCGTTTAATCGGGCATTTGCTAAAATATGGAAAATACCTCAAAGAGTCCTATAGCTTACAATATAGAGATATGTTTTCTTTTTAAATATTTCTTTTGAATGATTTCAAATACTATATTATATTAATAGAAGATAAATATATTATACGACTTACAAATTTTACAACAAAACTATTGCGTCTGCGTTAAATTGATATAAGGTCTTAATGGATGTACTATTTAACTTAATATTTAACACCTCTTGAGAATTGATTATATACAAAATTAAGTTTACTCTAAGAAATATATTTGTATAGTTAAATTGCATCACCAGTAAAAATAACGATGCCTCGTTTGCACGCTCGCCTCAATTCGTTACATTTGTAGAGAACATATTTAAAAAAAGAAATAATTTTGAGAACGTTTACCTTTACTCAGTCGGATGATATAACAATCAATAATATCTGATAATATCATAAGCAATATTGTAAAATAGAAGGTACAATGGGGTTTTTTGTTGTGCCTTTTCATATCATAACGAAAGGATGAAGCTACCTCCCCTTTTCACCACAAATGCAACATAATCCCACTTATATTAGACACAAAGATATTTCAGGTTGCGCTCGTTACAGCGTCCGGACATCCGCTCTGAAAGACAGATATTGTTCAGACGCCGTATTGAAAAGATGATGCGCCTTTAGTAAACGATAATAGGGTACAGTCTCAGTCTCATGCCTGAACACCATTAAAAACAAATTGAAACATTATTTACATTTAATTTACAGCACGATTCATGTTATTTTTGCATTTTTGACGCGTTACTTTGAACTTTAATTGAAAAAAGATTATCTACAATAAATCAACAAGTGATGTTCTTCTAGTATATTCTTTTAATATAGCAAGGCAGATAAGTCAGTGGTGTTCGTTAAGTATGTGGCCGTATTCCAGAAATTGCCAATATTTACCATTTTTATATTGTTTTGCTTTTGTCTTTAATAATGAAAACCAAAAATTTCAAACGTTACTGCTCTTGTAGCTTTATTTCTTTAAGCAAGAGTACAGCAATACAATATTTTTTTTTATAAATATTGGACAACATCTCATACATTACTCTGATCCCAATGTAAGTAGCTAAAGCACTTGTATTATGGAAAATCAGAAGTAACGACGGTACCACAAATACCCAGACCCAAGACAACATATAAAATTAATGGACTTTTTTTACATCGACCCGGCCGAACCCGGGACCTCAGAGTAGCGTACCCATGAAAACCGGTGTACACACTACTCGACCACGGAGGTCGGTCAAAGTTAGTGTTTTGTTAAGTTCCGTACGGTATAGTTTATAATTAAAGTATACAATTATATCTTCAGGTAGAACACGTGTCGGACTTTAACCACTCCTCACTAACTAATAACAAACTGTTTTATTATCATACTATGTTGTTAGTAACACTGTATTGAACGTTTTCATTGTTAACAGAGATTTGCGAAGACCCGGAATTCCCGCGGCCCTACATGATGAAACGACCGGACCCTCACGAAAGCTTCTACGCGGCTACGGATATAATCCATCATGTAAGTACTATTTATATTTAAAAAAAAAACTCTATATATTTGTTGCGTAAAATTGTCCGATACAATAGAAGTAACATCGCAATAATTATCATAGGAGAAAACAAAACTTTACGCTTTTATTTCAACGCCACAGAAATTTTATTTTATTGTATTTCGTTTATTAACTCGCCGATGACGATTAGAGCCGAGATGGCCCAGTGGTTAGAACACGTGCATCTTAACCGATGATTTCGGGATCAAACCCAGGCAGGCACCACTGAATTTTCATGAGCTTAATTTGTGTTTATAATTCATCTCGTGCTCGGCGGTGAAGGAAAACATCGTGAGGAAACCTGCATGTGTCTAATTTCAACAAAATTCTGCCACATGTGTATTCCGCCAACTCGCATTGGAGCAGCGTGGTGGAACATGCACCAAACCTTCTCCTCAAAGGGAGAGGAGGCCTTTAGCCCAATAGTGGGAAAATTTACAGGCTGCTAATGCTATTAACTCGCTGACAATACGCGGGGATTATACAAGTTGTTTTTTTTTATATATTTAACTTTGTATAACTTTCTTTATAATAATAATAATTAATCATCATCTCGTTGGTGTTGGAGTATAATATCGAGATAATACTATCATAATGTGTCGAACGAAATTATGCCAAATGTGTAAAACTATTACTCAACCTTCGAGCATCTTTATGGAATAGTCTACAACCGGTCTCCTTAAAAAGCAATTTACTTATAAGTTGTAATATTACGTCGCTAAACAAACGGTAATTAATACTTAGTAATTTTAGACTACGATTAACAAGAACGAATAGTCATAAATATAAAAACATCAACAACTACCAGAGAACATTATCAGTATGTATTATTATATTATTATTTGTATTTTATATGTATGTATATTCCGTAACACCGACGTAATTCCGTTTCGACGGCATACGCTGCCATGTTTGTTAAGAAATAAATTGATTATCCGGTACGAGTGGCGTGCGACCGACCGTTGAAGGTACTAAGGTATGCTAGAAACCTTTATTCAAGTGCCCACGACAACGTAATAATGTTTCAACTCTAGACCGTCTCGTTGGGTTCAAACCCCCGATTGGATTTTGACGCTAGAGGTCTAAAAATTCTTTGTATCAATTTGGACTCTATTATAAATAATTTAAAAAAAATATGAAATGAATGCTTCTATCTAATCCAATCCCACTAAAACATCTTCATGTAAAATTTTACAGGAAAATAAATTTGGTGGTGATATATATATGTGCGTGTACAAAAATATTGTACAAGCTAAAAAAAAATCTTAAAAATTCCATTGAAAGCAAAGCCTAAGAATTGTTTCATGTCTATATATAAAAAGGCCAAATAGTTCCGTACCATTTTATTCCCTGTTTGTTAATTTGTCATCATGTCATGTTTTCCGAATATTTTTCAAATATTTTTAATAATTGGGCTCGATTTCGACCTTATAAATATAAAACTATCAATAGTAGTTACAGAGGAAATAAATCATGTTTAATGTAACACATAAAAAAACCCTTGGGGCGTGCGACAAGATGCACTTAGCAGATTTACTGGATAAGAGGGGTGTTTGCAACGCGAGGCGAAGATATTGATTATGTAAATTATTAAAATAAATTATTTTCTATAAAAACCGGCTTCACCTTTCGTGCATTTATTTAAATTATTATTACTTTTAATTTCACATTAAAAGCTAATTAAGTATTAACAAAACCTCATCATTAAATCTGAACGCGTTTGCCTGTCAAAGCAAATCATTAATAATAATAATATATTTAGAAATAAGTACAACATACAGAGACGTCCTATTTACCTACATAATAACTATGGGAAGAATATAATATTATTGTAAAGGAAGATTCTTAAGATTCTTACTCTATGATATAAAATTTTTGATCTTATTTGAATAGGACGCTCTTTGTGTATTCTTATCGATAAAAAGATGGTTCACAAAAAGTTGAGACATCGCACAAAAACCAGCTCAATTTATAATCTCCCCTATTTTAAAGTCGGCAAAAAGAAGCAAGAAACTCAATAAAAAGACGTTTACTAATTATAACTTTTTATTGTACGATTAGTGATTATCTAAGTGAAAATAAGAAGTTTATTATTTATTTTTTTACATTAGCAGCCTGTAAATTTCCCACTGCTGGGCTAAGGCCTCCCCTCCCTTTGAAGTTTGGAGCATAATCTACCACACTGCTCCAATGCGGGTTGGTGGAATACACATGTGGCAGAATTTCGTTGAAATTAGACACATGCAGGTTTCCTTTCGTTGAAATTAGACACATGCAGGTTTCCTCACGATGTTTTCCTTCACCACCGAGCACGAGATAAATTATAAACACAAATTTAGCACATGAAATTCAGTGGTGCTTGCCTGGGTTTGAGCCCGAAATCATCGGTTAAGATGCACGCGTTCTAACCACTGGGCAATCTCGGCTCAGAAGCTTGTTAAAACGCAGTATTTCAAATGTATTATAAAAAAAAACAATACGTATAATTCTATCCGACTTATACATCCATGTTTCAGACAGAATAAGGTTTCATAATATCCAATGGTGCAATATAATTGTATACACAGCGATGATCAACACTAATTCTGTAGTCACTCGCTGTAATAATTAGAACCACATCTAATCAAGTTTCCAATTTAGAATCAAATTATAATCCCCGTCACTCAAATGCTTGCAGGGTTGCACATTTTGAAAATGAAAATCAAAATATTCTATATTTAAACACTATTTAACTCGTTTTAATTAGCCATTGTACGGGATTAACCTAATTGAATGTTACTAGCTGTTACTATTGTAGATTCCACTGAGAAGAACCGGAAAGAAACGGCAGTTTGTTTTCCTCTGTTGTCATCGGCAATGCTTGTTATAATGGCAACAGTATACGAACTCAATCATAACGTACTAAAAAAAAAAAATGTTTGTAGTTTGTCTGGTCAATTTTTTTCCTACATAAATATTTTGGATGCCGTCATTTCTATATGTGTCTTTCCAACGATTAGTATGTACGCTGATTTTATTCTGCTCCGGTTCCCGTCCTGGTCATAGTGCTACCGCATTGACCAAAATAACTGGAAATATACGTTCAAATATGGACAGAAGGTTACGAGTGTTGACTTTGCTCGATTTTAGTATCGCTGTTAATATTTTCAACATTAACTTATTATCTGCTATCTTATATTCTCTTATATATTTTAATGTAGTAAGTAGTTTCACGATTGCCTATGAGGACTCCTAATCAAATCGGTTGTAATGATGCTGGTGTCCCAGTAATTGTATCCTCTAATATTTTCTTTTTATATAACATGCGTCTGTTATTCTTAAATCTATATACTCTCATTGTACTTTAACTGAGTTATCACGGGCTGTTTCTTAGCTATAGAAAATTGGAGTGAATCTTTTGGAATATTTTTTATTATTCTTTATTCCAAATATTTCTTAAATACGCGGGCAAATTAATCTTAGTTACCATCTGTTATATTTATTAAGACCTTATTAACCTTTTAGTAATGATTTTAAAAGCGTTTATATTATAATTTACCGTCATAGTAGGGTCTACGGGCTTGTGAATTAAGTCATAAGATATTTTCTTCATCAGGTGCATCGCTTTGTAGACGTAATATTCTTCCCATTCACAATAAAATTACCTGATTAAATAGATCCTTTTACTTATCCTTATTATGCTGATAACTACTATCTGGACATCACCTAGAAGAAATCAGCTTATCCCATGGAGCTCACACATTATTATTTATACACATTTTTTATTTAGTCTACGCCAATACGATCTTATCTCTGAATTCTTCAAATATCTCAAGTTACAATTCGCCTTCGCGAGAATCATCATGTTTTTAGTAAGCTAAACTATTTATTTTTCAATGTTTTTATTCTCCCGTATCTAAAAGAACAGTTTTAAATTCCTTAGGAATTCCCTCGAGCGTTGACTCGTTTCTTTTGACAAACTATTTTCGAGAATTTCTTCGCATTCTTCAACTTTCTATAGTATATCTTTTACACGTCAAATGACTCTCTTTGGAATAACTTACTTTGAGCTATCAAACGTGCTTAATTATTTACAGTAAAAAAAAAATATGTTTTTCCATGGAATGTAACGAATACTAAATCTAAGTTTACGACTTTACGGTTTATTTATTGGTTTTTTATATGATAAGATTTCAATTTATCAATTGAAATAGTCAAATTAATCTTTGAGAATATATTTTAGTATCAAATATCATATCCCGTGAAGGTTTATGATGACTTTTGGGGTGTCAGTATGTTTGTATATGACATTAGTTTTGTACGAAGTACTTTGCGCAGATAGTGACTTTTGTTCGTTTGATTCAGAGATTTGAATCCTTGTAAGTCAACTATATAATAGTCTAATAATATATAATAATCTATAGTAGCTATATACTCTATAGCAAAGCATAGGTAAAGCTACGTAATTACACTGTGACACGTCAGCTAAAACCACACCATATTAAAGCCCCTTTGGTAATCGAATGAACCGACCACACAACAAAATGAACCCTTACCTCATGCTTACGGAGGTAAATTGACTTAATCTATACTAATATATAAAGCTGAAGAGTTTGTTTGATTGTTTGAACGCTCTAATTGTGAGATCGGTAGAGCCAATTACAAAAAGTTTTTTTTGTTAGGTAGAACATTTATTAAACAAGGCTAGATATTGAGCAAAAGTAACGTTAGTATAATAATAAAACCAATAAACAACTTTATGTTTAATTGATGACGAAAAAATCTCGGAATTTCAATGTTAAAATAGATTTAACTATTCAAAAAACAATCGCAATCGTTATAGAGCACGTAAAGTATTGTATTCTAATGTACTTTCGTGCTGGTACCCTGATTTCCCGCAGGATTCGCCGCCCACTGCGCACCAAACATACCAATTGATCGTTAATTTATAATGAACGCCATTGTTTGCCGCATAAACATAAACGGATTTTTTATTTCGAAGTTTTTTTATTGTTGATCTGTAAACACTGATCTAATATTTTATAAAACAAAAAAGCTGTGGTTTCATCTTTATAGCGTAAATACATTTTTTTATCAATATCTTTGTTGAGCTATCCAAAAACAAGAATAATGTTGTTATAAAAATATTATTTCCATTCACCTTTTTTGTACATAAAGCCTTTCAGCTGTAAAACTATTTTCATGTTACAAAGTGCCTAAAGCGTTTGCCCTAATTTAATTGTCTGAAAACATATTCCGATCGCTACAGTGTGCCTAACCGAAGTAACTAAACAGATTAGTAAAACCACATCACAATCCCAAATTGCAACAACGTTGTATATTACGTAGTACCTCGGGGCTGATGATGGTGAAAACTAATCAAAAAATCTTATCGCCTAGAAAATAAAGACTATATTCGAAAAGTACCGTTTCGACGGTTTAATTGAACGAATCACACCGACGAGGATACAAACACATCCAATGTTTCATGTAGTTCAAATTCAAGCGTCATTATTCAAAGGGTTTTAGCGGCCAAACCTATTGCATGAACAAGTTTAAATCAAATTCGCTCAAACGTTGCTCGCACTTTAAATTTACATAGCGAGACATCACAGTCGAACACTTTTCACCTGTAAATCCAAACGTTCAGTTTTTAATTACAGAAGTATATTTACTGAAATAGGAAATAAAATAGAATACTCATTCTTTACACAAAAATACAAAAAAGGTTAAGATTAATAATATACAACAGACTTTTATAGCTTATGTTTTTTTTTTTTTTATTTCCATAAAGTGTAAATAGTGTATACTATCGAATAACGTTAACAGACACGTATTTTTTTCATTCAAAATGTTCCAAATAAATTATACTCTCTCTCTCTCTCTTTCTCTCGTTTAAGTGTATAGGTTACATTTAAAAAATTTAAAATTTTGACCAACAGAGTATGAAAATGTGTTTTTAGAAATACGTTTATTTGCATCTCGACATTGACTCACTTACTTATTTTATCCAGCGACGTCGTGATAGTTTTATTTACAAAACTTCATAGAACATATTTAATTATTTTATCATACTCGAAACACCTACTCGTGTTTAACAATACGATGTACCTGTAATAATAAACCCCCGACGAGCTTTGAGCTCAACTGCAACTATGAATGGATTCATTAACTACCAACACCACAACATCAAAGGTTCTGAATAGTATTTGTAGGGATATTATAAGGAAAATAGGGATCACAGAGAGATCGTCATGCTAGATTCGGACAACAGACACTATGCCCGAGGTGTTTATTGTTCAGGAACGTTCACGGCGTGCTAGATTGTACCTATAGTTAATTCAAGATGATGATGGTTATGGTGACAGGTGTGAGTGTAAACACTACACTTGTTCTACTCCCTTACTATCATTATCAAATGAGATGGCGAATCTGACACGAAAGCGCTTAGGATCAACGGATTAACGTGCTTGGACGTGGAGAGTCCACGCTTCCAATTTTGAACTCCACGCTGTTACTGAGATTTTTTAGACAAATGAACCCGATAATAATATTAATTATGTATATATGAAATACAGTACTATCTATCCAAAAGTTTTTCGAAAATGTTTATGAATAATTATTTCAGCTTATATTCATTATTTAATTAATTACTGTATTTAAAAAAAAAAAACAATAGTCATAATTAACTAAAACCCGTAATTTTATGCGCTAGTATTTTCAAAATTTATTTATTTTAAATTATTGCACAATAAAATCGATATATAATTTATTTATTTTCATCTAAGAAACATTCATAATAATTATGAAAAAAAATATTATATTTTTGAATTATTTACAGCTATTATTAAATTTTTTAGTCAATTTATAGAGTCTTTGAGGACAAAGCAACATGGCATGAGGAGATTGTCAAGTCTAAAGCCAGTAATAGCACTTTACGACTGAATCCGTGTACCCAACAAACGTTTGTTTCTGTTGATATTTTGTCTGATATAGTCACATTGTTTGAATGCGTGAGATCACAATGGTCGCGCAGGACAAGTAATTGAATAGTACTGCACAAACATTGTCCCCTTGGGCTTCGAAACTAATTGATTATTTCACACCGGCCACCAATGTCGGATGCGCTTCACATGCGTTCTATAATTATAGAGACACACAGAGCAATTGCCCATGTTGGGAATCTGTTTTGTATTCCGTTGCTGTGCATCGTGTGTGATCACAATATTGTCAACACGAACAACAATATAAAAGGACACAACATTAACATTACATACATTAATAGCCTGTAAATTTCCCACTGCTGGGCTAAGGCCTCCTCTCCCTTTGGGGAGAAGGTTTGTGAGCATACATCACCACGCTGCTCCAATTCGGGTTGGTGGAATACATATGTGGCAGAATTTCGTTGAAATTAAACAAATGCAGGTTTCCTCACGATGTTATCCTTCACCGCCGAGCACGAGATGAATTATAAACACTATACAAATTCAGTGGTGCTTACCTGGTTTTGAACCCGAAATCATCGGTTAAGATGCACGCGTTCTAACCACTGGGCCATCTCGGCTCTAGGACACAACAATATATTGTAATATAAATATAAGACGTTTTATGGCAGTTTAAGAAGTTAATTGATACGATATTCTAATTAACGTATTAAATAACGTTATTATTTTTATTTTATTCATTAATTCATAAATGTCTAAGTGAAACTTATTTCGTGACCAAACAAATAAATATGTTATCAAAAATACCTACTTTCAATCTATCTTCTCCATTGCCACAGCACTAATTGTATTATTAATTTATCATAGCAATCTGACCATTCAATCTAATGACTTACTTTGTACCGTTTGCAATCGCGCCGTCAAAGACAATGGCCGTCTAAAGCATAAAGCCTCGTTATTAGGGTTGTCACCTGGCCTTTAATTGTTTCGCTATTTGATTCGGAACTACAATAATAATCAAAACAATACTATAACAACAATAATGTAAATTATACTTGAATGAATGAATGAGAATGCTAAAATTGCATAATTAAATGGAATGAAGAAAGATGTTTAAATTAAATGCACTTTAGTGTATTAATTTGTCTTTACCAACATTATTTAAATATAGGCTAATGAAATAATAGAGAACTTTATGAATTCTATAATATTGTATTTACTATTTGTTTTGAGCAAGTGTGAGTAGATACCACCCACTCATCAGATATTTTACTGCCAATCAACAACATTTTTTTTATTGTTGTGTTTCAGTTTGACTCACTCATCAATGAGTACAGACTCACTCACCGTTCAAACCCGCAACATAACATGTTAGTTCCCAAAGTGGTAGCGCATTTGCGATATAAGGAATGGTTAATATTTATTACATCCCCAATGGGCAGTGATGACGACTTACCATCAAGTCGCCCATTTGTTCGTTCGTATATACATATAGCATAAAAAGCGTCGGTGCTTTTGTAATAAAGAGATAGTATTTGTTTTCTTTTTGCCGAAATAGGCCAAAACAAGTTTACAATATACTTAGTTTAGAGTATATTGGTAGATATTTTTCGGTAAACCTACTGCTACAAAATGAAATATCAAAAATTCCCACCGATCCTACGTATAGAAAGGATAGATTTTTGCCAATGTTCTCGTTCACTTTGAATATTATTATAAAGATTCATTATACAAAAATTGTAGATCATAAAATTATTCGTAAAGATTGTTCAGATATTTTTTTGTCTTAGAACTGCTATTGCTGAGTCAACATAATTTAAAAAATCGAAAATAATAATATACACGCTTATTTCCGACGATGTATATACAGTAAATCTTAGATAATCTGGCATGTACGTGTATGAAGGTTAATTAAAATAGAAAATAAAATAAAATAAGGTCTACTTAGGCTGGACTAGAATATAAAAATTTTTATGATAGTTTTTCAATTTTAGCGGAGAAAACGATGTATGTAATACGTATGTAATAGTATGTTTTATATTTTTAATGATTTTATAGACAATATTCATTATGTATATCAACATTTATAATTCATCCATAAGACACAGAAACATTTTTTATAATAATTGATAAAGGATGAAAAAATATAATAACTTTGGATCGTGATTTAATTGTATCAAAGCTTGCTTTTAGAAATCTGTATCAAAATAAATAACATGAAAATATTAAGCGGTTTCTACGAATAAAAATTATCGTTTATTTATTTTTTTTGTAATTTAAGCCAGCACTTTCGGAGATATAAAAAATATTGGAATTTAAACGCTTGAATATAAAATACTTCGTGCGTGAATTAAGACGTATTAGCAAAATACGGGCGAATAAATCGTGCCGTGCGATACTGATTGTAGTTAAAATATTTTTATCTCATTATTTAAAAATATATCACGGGTCTTTTAATTCAACTCACGGTACGGTAGTTGAGTTATAACGTACATAATATCTGTACTGATATTATAAACTAAAGTATTTGTTTGTCTGAACGCTCTGAAACAAGAGCGAAATGAGCGGCACGTAAACGACTACATTTTGAATTACAATACATTTAGTAACAATGTCATTGTTACGTGCATAATAAATTAACAATTAATATCAATAAAATTATTCAATTTTAAGAATTTTATTAACATTTTGGTAACTTAAAAAGTATCTTAGAATATTTCTAATTTCTAGTTTTCTATTTCTCGTATTTCTATTGAATCTGTATTGGCTTTGAAAAGAATTGAAGTGTACTTGCCTGTGGCAGCCCTTCGCTCTGAGGTCACAATACCAAGCTACTTAGTCTCACTCCACTAGATTCAAATCAGAAATGTTAGCATCTACATAATGTTATTGTTAAATTTTGTATGCACTTTTTAATATAAAATAACTTTAGTTCGTTTTAATAATTTGAACAACAAAAACGTTAATTTAACGAAAATTTAATTAATGAAAAATTTAATAACTGCACATAATTCTTTTAACCGTTATTATATCGAGAGAAGCAACGTTATTAAAACATTTAATTTAAAATAATCGAGTATTTTGTTTATTATTATTTCCGGCAATATTCTGTATATTACGTAAAAGTGATTTTAATATAACCAACCGACTGTATACTCTGCTGTAATATGGTATGGAATGTGTGTAGAAATGTTTCTGTCATTTATTAAATATGTACGTTTGGAGAAACGTCATGTACCGAATTAGATACGTTTTTTCATATTTTTTACACTAATTGTGAAAGTGGTCTATTGGTGTCAATACTAAAATTTAAGAGGAAAGAAAGAGGTAATAAAAATAAATATATATTTTATTCAATTAGGCTTTTACAAGCACTTTCGAATAATAATTTTACAGAGCTCTTTTAACCGAAAAGATAAAAGACAAATTCGACAATAGAAAATAATAAATATTCAGACTCAAATAATTGTTTTATTGGGCGTAAAATATATTGTTGTCATTATGGCGTACATTTTAAAGAGTTATTCATACGAAAATCTCAGGTCAAACATCCTGTACTTTTTAACCATACCTCTAACGGCCTTGTAATATGGATGAATGTGTTTTTTCTGGATAAAAAATATTGTTTGTGTTATTCCTAAACGAAATATCGATGTTGTATCATAATTTGTACCGTGACCATTCATGTAGCAGAAATTATAAAATTATTGTAAATAACTTTCTACTTTCTATAAACTACGTATTTTCCCATATTAATTCCAGAATAAACATATACTTTTCATAATGATACACCTTCATAGATTATAATAAGCGTAGCTTTTTTAGCATCCTTCTAGAAATCACGTAGAATCGTTGTCGTGATGAGGGCATTATTTGCGTAACATTTCTATGTTTTCCGCAAGAGCCAAATAAAGAAAACTTCCCACAGAATTGCAATATGGGTGAACTGTCTAGTTATTGAGTTAATCTGTTCTTGTATGGGAGTAAAATGCATCCTTCTGTGGCGCGAATAAGAGGCATCGAGGTCTGCCTTCCTTCTATGCCGCAGTGGGTATGGTCTATGACTTAACGGTCTCCGGCAGCTCTGACAGTATCGAGGCAGGTCTTGAAATCTACGTTCATACTCTCTCGAGTAGTTCTCTGTTCTGACAGAGAGAAGAAATCCGCTACGGTTTCAAATATATTTGTACGCATTATTTATTAATGCGTTTATGTACATAACTATTATGTATAGAACAAAGAACGCAGCTTAAATAGTTAATTAATATAATGTAGACATTACTGTTATAATTATTATCTTACGATTTAAATTGAAGAAAATGGAATTTATTAATATTCTACGCATTACATAACTTTGCATAGAAGAAAATCAGCTAATTAAGTTACCCAAGCCGGGTACGTTGTTAGCGTACAGAATTAATAGAATTTGGCTAAAACATCGTGTCTTGCGGCTACGTGTTATTTAAGTAAATATAATTCATTGAATGTACGCAACCAACTGATCACTCTTATCTACAGTCATGTTATGTTGTTTTTAAATGGATAAAGATCTATTCATAAGATTTCTTAGTAAATGTTTCTAATTAAATGTTTCCTTAATTCAATTTAATAAATAGTAATTATTGATCAAATTGTATCTTGCCGTGTTTCCTATCATTGCCCCCTGGCAATTGCCTCTGCAATGAGATCATCAAACGATTCTCTCTATAACAAAAAACGGAACTCTTTACTTGATGGTAGGGTTTTGTGCAAGATCGTCTGGATAGATACCACCCATACATCTGATATTCTATCGCCAAACAGTAGTACTCAGTATTGTTGTGTTTCGGTTTAAAAAGTGAGTGCGCCAGTGCAACTACAGGCACATGGGACATTACATCTTAGTTCCCAAGGTTGGTGGTGCATTTGTATTGTATGGGCATTGGTGCCCACTTACCACCAGGTGGCCCATTTTCTCGTCCATTATTCAAAAATAAATTTTGAGTAAATCGATACCATATCTGATTCATGTATCTATCTATGTTATCTTAATTAGCTTAACTATCCTTTTTTATTGTTGGAAACACCACCACGTGAAGGGGGATATGTGGGGCTTGCCGGTTCACAGGACGCCTAGTGTACCCTTGTACACTGAAATACCCACTAAAAAACCAGCGATACCCTCGCCCTCTCGTCGTCGGACGCCACGGGATTGCTTTCGCATACAACCATGCCGAATAAAAAACTTAATTATCCTCGTCCAAGATAATTAATTGAAAAAAGTAGTTTATTTAATTTCTTATTTAAAACTTTGATAGGGATTAAAAAAACAAACTTTGATAGGGATCTAAAGTCTAAACAAATCCTGCTTATACATGTGTGATTATTATAGACACATGTATACGTATTGACTGCACGTACGCAGTCAATCGTAGTCTTGGACCATTGCATAAACAGTAGCAAGTTTTTTTTTAACTTGCTTCGGAAGTTTTTTCGCATGACAAAGGTATAATGCGCCTCTTACGTTTGTTCTCCAAAACTGAAGAGCTGGAAAAAGTGACACTTTAAACGAGTGGATTACGACTTTGTCAACTTGTACGTTTTTTAACCGTCGTGTTTATCTTACCACAAACATCGTATAATATGTACCTCACGTACCTGTTTCTTTTTTTAAATAGATAATATGACCGTTGAACAGCCGAATCAAAATCGATGATTTACGAATATACCTCAAACACGTATATTACGCGAATAAAATTCCCAGAGAGAGATAAATCGATAAACCATTTTATTGTTAAATTCAATAAAAAACATTTTAAGGCATACCTACATTAAACAAGATGGAAAGAAGCTTATTTCTTTTTATAATAATTGAATTGATTCTTGACTATAATTTATATATAAATTGTTTTTTTTTTTTAATATAAATAATATCGATTACCGATATCGATGTATGGAATTTATTCAATAAGTAAACATTTGATAAATTTAATGTTGGAAACATTATTAAAAGAAAACGTTAAAGGCTTAGGTTACGAGCTATTGACGTCGCAGGTATGCGTAAGTTTCAGCCAGAATTCAGGAATTTTATAAATGGAATAGAGTATTTCGAATTTACTTCGAAATTGACATTCCAAAGGACTATAGAAGGTATTCTATTATTGTATTCATTTTATAGTCCACATATATTATGTAAGTATAATTCGAAATAGAAAATTTATGAAAACCATTCTAATTCTTCATGCGACATTTCTTTGTAATAATAGTAGGCGAGTAGGTAAAGGGGCCATCTGATAGCAAGTGATCACCACCGCCCTTAGACCAACATTGGGAGCTAAGATGTTACGTCTCTTATATCTATAGTTACACTGGCTCACCCTTCATACCACAATAATACTACCGAGCAAGAGCAATACTACCAAGCTAGGTAAGGGAAGGTGCAATCTGAGAGGAGAATTATATCGAAACGATCCTGTAGCCTCTCCTCAACGCAGTAGTTTTATTAGATAGAAATCCTACATAAGCCAGTTAAATAAAAAAGTAGCGAATCCGAATTAGCATCACTGAGTTTTCATGTACTGAATTCATGTCTTGTTCGCCGGTGAAGGAAAATCTCGGTAAAAAGCC
Source organism: Vanessa atalanta (assembly GCF_905147765.1). Lineage (NCBI taxonomy): Eukaryota > Metazoa > Arthropoda > Insecta > Lepidoptera > Nymphalidae > Vanessa > Vanessa atalanta. The sequence goes on along the minus strand of NC_061902.1, from coordinate 10,626,626 downwards.
TGCATGATACCGCGGGAAAATCCTGCCACATGTTCCATGACGGATGTAGGCTATTGTATATTTATCGAATCAAATCAAAATATTATTTGTCTGGGTAGGTACCACTCATCAGATATTTTTACGGCAAACAGCAGTTCTCAGTGTTGTTGTGTTCCTTTTTAAAGAGTGAGGGAGTCAATGTAACAACAGGCACAAGGGATATAACAACGAATTTAGTTCCCAAAGTTGGTGGTACATTGGCGATATCAGCGATGGTTAATATTTCTTACAGCGCCAGTCAGTTAGGCAGTGGTGACCACTTACCATAGCTAGCTTATTTGCTCGTCCGCCTACCTACATTATAAAAAAATTATTCACAGTATTTATATTCTACGAGTAATTATAAATTTGGAGCCATAGTTTAAAGAACGTATTCAGGCAGAAAGTTTTTGGTGAAATTCAAGGCGTTTTCGAACGAACATTACCAAAACTATGGCGTATACGCAAACTTCGTGTGTAAGATCTAAGGTTTCCGAAATTACTACAGAAAAGCAAAAGCACACACTTCTTGTTCAGAGATAAGTCTACCTTTATAGACGGAAGTTTTTTAATTAAAAATAGATACGAATACTATTATAAAACTAATTTTGAATAATACACGTATTCTATAATGGCAAGATAAAAAAAAAAAAATTTACAAAAATCGAATAATAATTGCACGCCTGGTCAAGACAACAATCTCTATTTTTTTATCTTATTGATGTGACATATTATAATAATAAGGAATATTTGTTTAAATTAATAAAAAACGCTCTGTGTTTATTTAATTTGTTCAATATTAATTTATTGGTTTTCTTTAAATATAAATTATTTTAACGACCATCAACTTCGTTCACTATGTTCGTTATCCGTCGAAAGTCCCGTTTTTATATACATATTATCGGCGTTATGTTAGACGGTTGACCAAAAAATTATTTTCTATATTAGTTATAATACTATTTTCATACGAAATCCATCACTTTATAGGATAAAAAAAACTTCAAAACGTAAAATACATTACATGTTCGAAAACGAGATTTATTGCTCAACAAAAAATCTAGTGGACCAGAAAAACAGTAGTGAAACCGGAAATATTTTTAAATTCAAACGAAACCAGAGAGATGATAATCGAAACATATAACGCTCCCCTACCTCTCAATACAAAGGGATGAAATACGAATCATTGCCAACGGCGAGGACCTTTTAAGGGATTAATTCAACAATGCTTAATATTAATAACAAGGCTTCCTATTGATTCATTAAATTATAATTTTAAAACCTTATTGTTCAATACAACAAACCTGTAATTATTAATATTATTTATATTTCATTAGACGCGTTGCTTATATGATTATTGAATGTAAAACAATTATTTCATCTATATATAAAACTTTATTCGAATTCTTTTATCTAATATATTATTTTAATAAAGTTTGCTTCAAAAGTGAGCTAACAATGTAAGCCGTGAGCGACCATAAAAATATGCAAATAAAATATTAATTAAAGTTTTGAAACTCATTACGAATTGGCGAGTTTCGGTTTCGAAATAAATTTCATTCGTAACGAAACACGATCTGCCTTCTCAAAATCATACATTGACTGGCAGTAACGGTCTCCAGACTGATTAACACATTATCTTTACTAATAAACGGGGAGACGTTTTAATAATAATAATGCCTGATTGATAAAACTTCGTAACCGGTATACAGAGAACTTATACCAAAAGTTCCAGCGAGTTTCGGAAAAGTATTTAGTACGTAATATAATTATATGAATAACCGCGCTTTGTAGTTTTAACTATTGACTTGTTATAAGTGTGATTTCACGTTATTGTATTCACTTGATAAAATTTGAATATGATTGACTATTTTTTTTTATATCTACTCATCTAACCTCCCCCTAATGGTAAGTAGTCACTACCGCCCATAGGTACTGACGCTACTAAGAAGTATCAACCATTCCTTACATCGCCAATGCGCCACCTATCTTGGGCGATCTATGATGTTATGTGTAGTTAATTTGGCTCACTTACCCTCCGTTCCAGAACACAACACTAGTAAGAATTACTGTTTGGTAGAATATCCTATAAGTGACTGGTTATTAATAGTGGCAAACAATGCATAGCCTAAACAGGTGAGTTCAATAGGATGAAATTTCGCACAGGGATTCTCTAGGAAAGGTAATGTAAGGAATTTTCAAAATTTATCGCTTAAGTGAGCTAAATTGAGGATGAAACTTTTTATAGAAATTCGTCATTTTCGAAAGTCTGTTGTTTATGAGTAAAAGATCAATGCAACAATGTTCCGATGAACTATCCTATTAGGTACATGTTTAGTCATATATAAAACGAAATGGTTTTTGCCGTAAGCAGGTATGTTATCACAATCTAAACATTATTGACCACCTACTCGTCCATTCCTTTAGCTCTTTAATTATATTATATTATGCATATTTTTTATTGTTATGTGTACTATAAAGTATTTTAATATAATTCCATTGCCATAATAAGTTTTATCTAAAAAAAAAAGTTTTTATTCGATGCCTTTGTCCGATGTTAAAATATAACCTATCATATTTCAATATGAAAGTCACATCAATGGGATTAGTATATTTTAATACAGACAGCGTCATGTCAATTGATCTCTCAGCTCAGATCCGTGATCTTTTTTTGTTTTACATTTTTATTGATTTTAATCGATTATTATTATTCAAAGTAAAGGTGGACGGACAATATTTTTCTTTGAACAAATATAACTGTTATTAAAAAGTCAGGCTGAATGCTATTCTGTCTTTTACACCAATTTTAGTAACATCAAGCAGATCATGTCATGTAACTGTCATGTAACTGTGCTGTGTAATAAACGTCAAATTTATAGCAGCCGAGATAGCTCAGTGGATTGTATAATTGGATTTCATCCGTAAGTCCCGATGCGAATCTGGGCAAGCTAAACATGGCAAATAAATTTATATATGTCGCATCAAATTCTACCAAACATACATTCATCAACTTCGTATACAGCAGCTCAGAGAAATAAGCCTCAAGCCACCTCGTTGACAACTGAGGCTGCCTCCACTGAGATTTATGTTTATTTTAATGTTTTGTCATTTACAATTACAAAAAAACATTAATAGATTCTCTTAATTACAATTGCTCATTACATATTCCCGATTAAACTAGTGTTCCAAAATATTATCGCACAGTAGGATGAATTGTTTTAAATTTTGATGTATATTCTAGCAGTAATGTGTGACGATCGTGGAAAGACTTTCGTCTTTTACCTCTCATTTATATTCTACTGTTGTAGCATCAAACAAGGTAAGTAAATCACAAAAATTGACCACTTGGACAACTTAATTACTATCAAGATTATTTGGTTGTTTTTGAACTATCACTATCCTATGACATTTAAAAATAATACTATCCTGGCTTCAGTGTTTTGCCCTAGTTTCCAACATTTTGAGATCGCAGAATAGCGTGAGGGTCAATGCTTGGAGGGGTTTGTTTTAGTCTAGTTGTCTGAGATGAGAGTCGAGTTGTCTTGTTTTTTGCTTCATGTTTTTACAGTCAACGTTAAGCCCTCAGTCCTGAGCCAATTACCTGTTTTAAAACGATTATTCTTATGCTATGTCTCTTATACCTGACTTGATATTTGAACCTCAGGGTTTGCAAACTTATAAGCTAACCACTAAACCAGCAAGGCAGTTAAATACGTGTATTTTTTACTTTGATATATCTTTCGGAATAAATAAAACTCTAAAAAGTATCGTCACTTAACTGCTTACGTATTTAAAATACAGCCTATATAAAATGCGAGGTCATACGAAACGAAAAAAAAAAAACAGGTATGGCGGCATATCAAATAAACTTGGCAATATGCCCATTTAAAAATGTGTATAGCTCATGCTTTATTTGTTGTTACATCACCTTAAAATATCTTTTACACTACATTTATAGATATGCAAGGTTTTTCATAAACATCCATAATATCGGTCGAGACTTATCTATATGAAGCCTTACCAAGTGTGGAAACCACTTGTAAATCAACGATCGTGATTTTAATGCATTCTGCATGTATATAACCGTAAGGTCTACAAAAAAGCAGTTATGATTTAAAGTAATTTTCAAATTGCGAACACGAAAGATTCTCATATCAACATTATAAATTTAGACGTCGTCGCGTTGATTAACATTCAGCCAAAATTTAATTAAAATGACGATATCCCGTAAACAGCGATTGCATTTTATGAAATGGACGTCAAATTAATAACATACAAATTTAACGTTAGGGACCACAGTACTTAGTAATTGTTTTCATATATTTTGATGCAAATTAAATCAGTATGCAGCGTGTGAGGCGTGTAAGGGCCGCCGAAAATTAATTGTAAAGTAGTGAATTTCACTATACAAGGGGCTTTATGATTTACGGTGCACTACTTAAAACACAATTTTGAATATAAATTAATTTCATACGCTATTTCTAAGCCAGGTGCGCTAACGTGATAACAAGATGATTAAAAGGGTACACGTAAAAGGCTCAAAGCTTTGAGCTTCCTCAGAACAAAATACATTTTTGTTCGAAGTACTTTGTTAAAGAATACAATGTTTATTTCTAAGTGTTTTTTTTTTGTTAATACAAGTACTTGAATACTAATGTTATAATGCCTATCTATACTGGATACCAAAAATGTTTTATTTTATTTACGATATAATAACCAACATAAGTTAGGTAGAGGTTTAAAAACCAACCATTTAATTCGCAAAATAACGATTCATCACGATTCCACTTAAGTAGATATATAGGCATGAAACGAATTTATCTACAAAAAATAGGTAAATTATGCTTTAAGTATTTGCCGTACTTAGCCCCCCAAAGTTCTAACGTAAGTGTTGTTACCGTTTAACGTAAGTTTTATCTCAAAAATGTACATGTTTGACGTAACATGTACATCATAAAAACATTCCACCACTTGTTTTCAAATTAATATCTAAAAAAAAAAAAACTTTTCTTTGCCTTTTCATACTGTACCGAAGTTAATTAAAAATTCTAATTCCATTTTATAAATCGAATTTACTGCCTCATAAAGGTTAAGTTTTTTAACATTGAGATATATTACAGATTATAATTAATACATTGATGTCATTAATGACTCTTAACACAAGAACTTTATAAATAATATGTATAAATATTTTAATGCAACTAAAAAGTATATATTTGTATTAAAAAAAAGAAAATTTACACATAAAATTACATCGTGCTTGTTTACATATATTGCTAAATATTAAGATGAATTCATACTAGTACTACATCCGCGCCAATTTGACCATGTTTTCGTATATTTACAGATCTAACATGTTCTTTTCTTTTCGTTTTATGTGCCTACTATTGTAATAAATACTAAAAAAATGTGGTAAAATTTCGTCAGCGTTGGTGCTAAAATGGTGTGGTGGAATTAGCTATTACATATTCCAGAGAGGAAAAACCGGTGCGACACGCACAGGCTGTTACTTGTACATTTCGATTGTCTCAATGTCTTTTTCAAGATTCATGAATAGTTTATTTGAAATCTGATATCTTAAAAAAGTTGACCCCATAAATATTCTAAAAGTCCTATCCATTTTACCGAATATCCTGTAATATATGTTAAAACCAGCCATTTCACGAGGTAACTGTTTTAAAAAAGTGTCCTATTCACTTCGGGGAGTGTGATAAATTTATTCTAGTGACTTCAAACTTTCAAAAACGAGCAATGGAAACGGTGAAGGAGTTCGCAGCTCTATGATTCTGGGTACCAGGTGTTCGCGAGCCCACCCGCCATTTCTCGTATTTTATAATGACACTGGGAATTTGTACAAACTACATATGTTGGCTGTCCGTTCAAGGATTTTGCTTCGGTTCGCCTTTTCTTTTGTTTGATTTTTTTTATTTAACACGCAATCTTAATCTTTATCTCTACTTTCCGTTTCGTGAAATGTTTCTTTGTTGCACGTACTTTAGTTCAAAGTTCTTCTTAACAGAGTGTTTAAAAAACAAGTCTTCATTACCAGACATACCTACATACAAAGCAGAATAGTCTAGTGGTAAATCTTGAGCGTAGATTGCGGGTTCGAATCCGGGTAAAGTACGTAAATGTTCATGTGCTTATACGTGTATATAATTATCATTATCATTAATGCATATACAAATACAAAATTAACAATAATTAATCGTAATTAGACTTCTTTTGACATAATGGGGCCTTTGTCATGAAATTGATTTACGACGTTAAGTCCCTCGAGGTTGTTTTGAGAGCACGTCAGGTAATTGCATGTATCGTGTTCAGTGTCCTCCATCTTGTATACCACTGGTACTCTTGTTCATCTGGTAAACTAATTTACCCATGCAGTTAATGTACTCACATCGAATACGATGATATGAAGATATTACACATATGAAAACATTTGTTATAAAAGCAGCGATACTTAATGTAGTGATGTCCTTGTCGTCGGTGTCTTATATAGTAAAATAATTCCTTGAGCTTGATATTCTCTTATAAGGTTTTCATACACTTTTTTTTTAATACAGCGTAATATAAATAACGCCTTTCGATATATCTATATTGTCTAGATATTACTTCAACGATTTTTATTTCACTTTACTAATTTTCCATTGTTTTACAATTACGTGATCCACTTGTTGCAATTTTATCTATCTTAAACTATTTAACAACATTATAACCTTTAATTTATATTCTCAATTTATTTCGTGATATGGGTAACAAAAACATTTACAAAGCTCTAGAAAACACTAATTATGAAACGTCTTAAGTCAATAGATTAGGTATAAAAAGGTCAAACCTCTATACTTAATTAACGCAGTCCAGGTTACTTTCCTTCCACTCGACCTTGAACTGTAGGCTTTATAACAGGAATACCTCGCTACAACAGTACGCGGCCAGTAAAGCATAACTAACGTAATTAGTATACCACTAGAGAGTTTGTTTAAGGTTTTTCCCGGCGATCTTAATTAATGCATTTTGCTGAAGAACACCTGGGACTCGGTAGTACTTAATTTTTAATTACGCTGTAGTGGAGTACGCGGTTTAAGCACTAGCACATGTGTACTCGACTTGGCGGTTAACGTTTATGTATTAAAGCGAAACGATTGCCTGCTTCATTTTTTAAACCTATTTTTTTATTACTTATGATGTGTAATTAAAAAAAAATATTTGACAACATATTCGAGGATAAAATCATATTGTTACCCCTGCAGCGATTTACAGATATCTTCTTGTCTTTTTCGACATTATCGAAAATAACATTCACTATAACCTCCTTGAATTATAAATATCAGTTCGTATATTGCAGCCAACAAATATTACAACTCATATAAGGCTATTCACGCATTCTTAAAGTTCAATAATTTTCTTATAATATTTGAAATGAAACATGCCGATATAAACTTCTAGAAAGCTGCAATACATCAACTTGGTAAAGCTATATCGTAGTAATGGGTTATATGGCCGTCTCTTTCATCCCACCTATAAAATATTCACGAGGGCGGAGGCGGAGATATTATTATAAACTATTTTATGGAAACTTTTCTCGTCGTTTCTCAGGGGACGTACTTTTGTATATTACCTAATGTTTTATATTTCTCACACATATTTAACTCGAATAAATATTTGATTATTATTTCAATAATATCGTCATAAATAAAAGGCACGAAGATGACCTAGTTGCTAGTTAATGCAGCAACCAACGCGGCCATGCTTCAGCAGTGTGACGGAAGTGGCAATTTATATAAAAATAATCTTGCATAATGTACATTATACATGTTTTGCATTGTAAGTTAAATGTAATATGTTCCGAGATCCAATTCAAATTGTATGCTAACGGAATAACTAAGTGCCGTAGATTTGTTAGAACTTGTTTTTTAGCATCGCCGAGGTATTCGCTGAGGTGCAACACTTTGTTTAATTACTCTAGTTTTATAAAGTTGCAGCTACCGTAGTCACAATGTTCGAAGACAAATTTCACTATTTAACTTCTAGCAATTTAAAATACATTATTATTATATATTACTACTAGGAATAATAAATTCCTTTCTAATCCGTTTTGGCATCACGAATCCGGGACCCTTCGTTTATCCAGATGCTTTAGGCGAATTTTGAAACTTAACCCAAACATCCAGTCCTCCCAATCTGCTGCTCACCCAAACCGAGACAAGAAAACATCTCATCCTTCCCTTCTACAAATCACAGCCTGCCGATTTGTTCAAAACGTCGACAGGCACAATTCAAGTCCTCACCACCTTTTTTCCGAAAATAGACAGCCATAGAATCAGTCTGACCAGTACCTGCCTAGAGTACACTACTAGGAGGTAACTTGCACCCCAATAAGCTTGAGTAACAAAGCCATTGATATGCCATCTTGGTTACAAAACAAACAGCTATGTTTATTTGTGTCAATAGTATTCGTAAACTGTAAATATTGTTATATAATTACAATCTCATATACTATAGTCTAGAATTATACTCATTATGAGATATAAGATATATCTGAAGAAAATATTTATTGATTTATGATACTAAATTATATACGTATCATTACAGGACATGGTTATCCTAGTTCGATATTACAGCACGTTTATTAACAAGTTTTAAAATAAGTACGTTATATATGATATAGTCCATGTGGCTGTAGTTACAACAGTGCAAGTATTTAGTTTGTACTTTAGTAGAATATTATATTGCTAGACTACCGCCATCTTTAACGGTTCGATCGTTACGTACGCGTATGTAAAGGATTGCAGTGTTTTCCTCCTTGTATTGCTTTGATACAAGTGACCCATCGTATATACGTATAAAAAACTATTTCACTCTGAAATGATATCTGATAAAATGTGTCAGAAAGTAATGAATGCAGCTTGATATTAATTATATGTTATTAAGACTTTGTGTTGTATAATAAAATATAAATAATCGAGAGCTCCTTGTTTTACAGTCAGTCGGTATCGTATTAACTCGTTAACCTCGGTTTCATTTGTACTGTTAAATGTGCTAAACTATATTAAAACAAAGTACTCCTTCACCGACGTTATTGCGTTTACTTTCTCCAGTAAGCGACCCCGACGAGTCTCAAAATGAAATACTTTCGTAATCATTGTTAGTCACATAAATACAAATGCACTAAATGAAACCCGCTAAAGCAGTCAATGTACCGAAATAATTTTAACCTCAATTGCTTATATCAAAACAAATACATATATATTAACTCATACTTAAACAAATGATTTAACCACCAACCTTTATATTTTTATTTTTACTTCCTACTTTTTCTCTTAAATCTAATTACACACCTTTCCTAATTAAATAGCCGTGTGCTTATTTTAATACTTTTGTGTGAGAGTTTAGTCTCTATTTTGCACTTGTTTCTTCTCTAATCGAGTTAGAGTTAGGGTTGAATAAGGGAAAATCGTTTTTAACATGCTTAAGCATTAACAATTTCACGCAAAAGAATGTTGCTAAGTGATGCAATAGTTTCTTAAACTGAAATATAAAAGTATAAAAATTAAATCTGATATTTAGATTCATGTACTAGTAGTATTAAAAAAATTATTACTAAACTAAATATAAAACCTTATTAGAATGTATTATTTTACCGCTTATAGAATCTTCACGCCGGCACTCCATTACATGTAACATACGGTACCGCGTAGCCGCAGTACTACCTACTGTAAGTACACCCGAGTGGCACGTGAATATGTCACATGTTCCGAAACAACCCCTTACTCGCCCCCACTCCCCTCGGCTAGGGGTGTGACGATGTTGAATTAAACAATGAATCGGTGTAAAATTGCCTATTAATTTGCGCATATCATTACTAGTCGTACTAATTTTCGAATGAGGCTGTTTTTATTGCATAATTTAGTGATTCGTGTAAATATTACCCATTCAATTGACACAAAAATGTCACACAATATTACAGTAGATTAAACATAACCCTTAAAAATATTCTAAGGATATATAATATACTAGCTAAACCTGCGGCTTTACCCACGCGAAGTTTATGTAACACAAAGTTCCAAACCCCGTTGTACCCCCTTAGGGGGAGATTCGTAAAATCCGTTCTTTAAAAGAGTGGTACTTCGCTTTCATATATATAGATTTGGCTAAAAATTAAATATATAAAAGTCGAATAGATAATCGCCAAGCGTAAAGATATTCGAGAGACTTTATTTATGTTTAATAATATAATAATAATCCCAGTAATACCTATTTTAAGGAATTACTAATATCCCTAGTGGACACGACAATGAAAGAGGAGCACATCTCCTCTTTCATTGTCGTGTCGATCTTCTGACATTCACATTGCTCGGCGATCAAGTAGTAATATAAACCGTTGAGCTATTGAAGTTTATATGGATATAATGTATACATAAATACATTAAGTTCAATTATACTAGTTATATACACAGAACTAGTATAAGTTAGAACCCGCAAAAAGATCAAAGCTCTGAATATCTTATAATATTTTTTTCATCTCTATAATATTTCAAAATATATTGAGCCGGTATAAATCTGTTTATTCGATGTGATACAACTTTATATTGCAGCTTTACATTAACAATATTAAAATTAGAATTAAAAAGAAATTTTAAAAAGGCATAACCGCAAAATTAATAACTCCCAAACTCGGCATAGCACACATTCAACGTTGCTAAGGCAAGCATCTATAAAGGGGAAAGGCTGGGGTTTGTAATATTAATGGTATTGCCCAAGGTATGCTTGGATTTTACTCATTAGGGATATTATACGGTTGTTTGCAAAATGATAAATGGCTAAGGACGGCATTAGTTGAGCGACTTACCTACGGTACTACGTACCGTGTTTTGTTAATGTTTTACTATAGCTTTGAAAGGCTTAGCAGTCGGCCATTATCATTGAACAACGGTGTAAACAAGTTTTAGGGTAATTGATAAATTATTAAAATCGTAAACATGTATTATATTATTTAAAGTTTTGTGCAAGTTTGATTAATAACAATGACTATTGTCATCACTTATTAAAGGATTATTAAAATTATACTTATCAATTAAAAACATTTAGTAAATATAGTATAAGATACAATATAACATTTTGCCACCACCAATATAAAGATATATTCCCTCACGAAGGCGCGCCCCTCCTCGTTAAATTAACGGCGTGCATTAGTATGAGTGACGCTCGTGCTTACAGGCCTTAGTGTGCGTGAGACGATTAAAATAAAAGTAAAGTCAGCAAAAAAAATAAAAATTCAATTATCTTTTTTTAATTTTTTTTTTATTATAAATTTTACAGTTTACTTTTCCTGTACTCAAATGTTTTTAAATAGTATGTTCTTTAAGTCACACATTGATTGGTATGGATCGTAATAAGAACGCGGAGCGAAAAAGCTCAACCGCTTCAAATTACCAGATTATACGTGTCAATTATCGTAACAATATACATAATAATCTATATTGTCATAACATTAATTGCGCCAAGAAACAGGCTGAAAAGCTCGGAAATCCATATTAAAAATAAATAAAGTATTACACATTTTCCTAACTTTATAGGAAATAATCATTGTTTTTAACATAAGATTCATAAATCTGCTGTATTTCTTTTAAGAAATTTATCAAACATTTTCGATTCATGAGCTGTAAAGTCGCTAAACCATCAAGTACAGAATTAAGTTTTAAAAACAATCAAATCTTATAGTTTGGCAATGACGTCAATCTCAACAAATTGTATGATTTCTGTTTCTTACTCTCTTATTTATATAAGATTACTTAGGGTATATGGGTATACAATGATGTTTTTGTTTGCAAATAGGTACTTAGCAAGTTTGGCAAAAGAAAGTAATCATTACGATTTCTCATAACCGAGAAATAAATTTCAACCGAAAACGCTACACGACAAATGCCCACATGCTCCAACTAACACTACTAGACATCAGATAAAATACTTTTTCTGGGTTCCCTCTGTATCGCATATATTTACCATAACCTTTGTTCGCAGACGTATCCCGATGAACGAACATACAGGCGTGAACGACCACCCCCTGGACTGTTCACCTCGATTAAGCTACCAGAAGCAGAGCCCCCGAATGGAGTCGCACCCTTGTTAGATTTTCCACGAGGTCGTATGAGACCTGTAACCTTTCTTGGTGAAGGTCCCCATGGCACTGTAAGTATCTCTATTATTTATTAATAAGAATACTTTATAAAAAATGTTTTACGCTGGTGTTTATATTAGGGTGTAATAATAATGTCACAGTTTACAGTAATGAAAACTTATTCAGAAATTTAATATATATTTGCTATGAAAAGCAAAAAGCAACCATCGATACATGCAGAATAGACATTGGTTAGCTTTGGTCTTATTATCTCATTGTTGCGTTGGCGATAGTTTTAAGTATTTATTATTTTCACTCATAACATACTGTGTGTAATGTAAATAATTGCAAATTTATGAGTAGTTAGTGTTACAGGTCGGACAGACAACAGCTATGGTTACAAGTGGTAATGATTTACAAAATGTTTTAACGCAATGTCGTAAATAAATATCTATAGGTAAATGTCTAAGAAATCATTTAATTCAGAGGCTGATGAAATAATTTATTCTTTATTTATAAAGATTTATAAAATCATTATTTATTTTTTTAAAACAAAGACTCCTAAGTCGAGATTTAATAATTACTAAAAAAAGAAATTAAGGTCCGTGTTGCGGCGTTTTTGATTATCTTGTTGAATCTGATTAGAGTTTTCTGCCTTTAAAGTGGATTTGGTGGAATCAGATTCTTTGATTTTGCTGTTATCTGAAGAAGTCGCCTCTTGCTGAGCTTCGAGTCTAATATCGCTTAATTTTGTTGTAACTTTAAAATTATTGGGATCAACATGTTCAACATCACATTTTATGTTTTCTTTTAAGTGATCTTCATCAATAACTTTGCCTAGTAAAATTATAAGGAAGGAAATAAGTATTTCTTGTCAAGATCACCCAAACAAATGTGATACAATTAATAATAAACAATAACAAACGTACCGTCCTCGACGAGCTCGATGACGTTTTCGATCGACAATTTACTTTTTAGATTTTTAAAAAAATCTTCCATTCTTGTAATATTTTTACAGTAATTTTTTAAATAATATTAAATTTACATGTGTAGTGTTAAAATTGACATCAACATTTTTGTAATTTCGTTGCTTACCTAGCAGTTAATCTTCTTGTTTTTTGACATATCTACTAAAAAGTTTTTATTATGATATAAACAAAGCAAACACATAAAAAAATATTTGTTTATTATCGAATTAAATTAACAGTAACATTTATATTGGAGGTATATATACGTATTAAGAGTACTATGCTTAGCAGTTTAGTTATTATTAAATTCATTTATAGGAAAACTTGTGACATCATTATATTCAATCCTAATAAAATATTAGTGTAGCTTAATCTACAAAAAAAAAAAAACGAAAATCATTTTAAATTCTTACATAATAAGTTATAATTACACAAACACATTAACAACAGATATATGTGACAATAAATACTATTTAAAGAAACGATTAATTTTGTATAATTTTGTTAAGGTTAAATATAACTTGTGGTATTGAATGACATGCCTCTTTAAATGATTTCTTATGTAATCAATTTAAATAATTACAAAATTAAAATGAATTAGTCCATTTGCGATGTGGTTCGCCGATACTAGCTAGCTCTACATTTTACGGTTGCAGTTGCAAGAAATGCAATTGAAATCAATAATGCATTAGTTATATATAATATGTGAATATTATATAATATCAGAAAATGTGATATGTTCTTTTATATGCGAGGCGAAAGCAACATTCACGAAAATAAGTACACACAAAAACTCGTACACATAGCACTCATAAAACACTTGATCGGTCTCTAAGCATACGAAAACATTAAAATTTATCAATATTTTTTTTTTTATTATCTTTACTTATTATATTTATTGTATAAAGGTGATGGTTAAAAAATGTATAGCGTTATATAATCATTTTCACAAAGCACGGACACGGAATTTTTTTATTAATTCAATTATAAATATAATATTTCCCTTTCCGAACTGTTAAAAATTAGAATGTAAAATAATTTGTTAAATGTTAAACTTGTTGAGTATACTTAGTTTATTCGGTGGAATAAAAACGTAATAATTTTTCAATTTATCTCAAGAATTTCAATTATTAATAAATTTTATATTTGTGAATTATTTCATGTGCGGCATTATATAATAATTAATATACATATTATAATTTCAATAAACATAACTGGAAGAAGTATATTTGAATATACATATATAGTAGGTATATATGTAACAAATTAGCAAATAATGGATATCAGTGGACTATTCGCCTGTATAAGAATCGAAAGTTCAATAAAAACCGCAACATTAATAATTCTACCTTTGTTTCTTATTATTGTCGAGAAGCTGATTAATTTTTCATTACAAATTATCTCAATATTTTTCAATTATTTGTTTATAACTAAACGTTCACCCATTTAACGAGACAATACTTTTATTTATTGAAAATATATGAAAAAAGTACTTCCAATATTTTCTTGCATTATTATTAAGTCTGGTTGAAATAAAATCAATATTATCGCTTCGAAATAGTGATTAATTTATAGTCATTCCGTTATACTTAGGTTATATAACCTTATACATTATATATTATTACATTATACATTAAAAAAAAAAAACACTTAAAAACATCCTATTCAGGGTTCCCTGACGGTTTTAAATTATATTTATTAAATATTTATTTTTAACCAAATTTTCAGCCATTCGTATAAATTAGTTTTTGTAGTGTCTCAATGAGTAAATTTTTAAATATCTTGCACTTGCGAAGTAATTATTTCCCATAACTAAATCCAAATATACACCACTGTTTTTAAAAATTTACATGCTTAAGCCATTGCTACTTAGAAATATTAGTATTTGTTCCCACGAAATGTTACTAAATTTTGAAATGAGTAACAATAGCCCAGAGGGTAGAACATTTGGATCTTGAAAACGAAGATAACAAATTAATACCCGGGCAAGTACCACTGTGTATTCATGTCATTTAAGTTTGTAAATATCTAGTAATATAATAACATTTTTTGACGTATGTATAGCCACCAAACAGTATTGAAACAGCATAGTGTTTCCACTGTAAGTTCTCAAGCCGTCTCCTGAATAGATTTTTCTATTATCCTAATTTTTTTATAATGTTCTCTAATCAGGAACGATTTTTAACAATATCTCAAATGCGAAAATTACTTTTTCTGTTTCTTAATTAAATGTAACATACAGGCAGCCGAGGGCAATTTGTTTGAAAAATTAATTTACCGCGAATAGAGTCGCGAAGAGCAGATTGTTTACGATATGTTCAAATTATAAGAAATACATTACACAGATACCTTGTGATTACAAAAAAAATGAGATAAAAGTAAAACGATTCTATTATGGACTGTGAAATAACAGTCGATTGATATCGCCTCTATTGCGATCACACAAGTAAACCGCAAGCAGTACTTGGATAATATTTTCAATATACCTCTTCCATGGTTTTAAGCTCTCGTATACGCGATAACGCAGGGCGTTTCGTAATCACACTACTTGATATGAAGACTATAATGCAATTTATGTTGTAAGCTGTACAATATTATCGATGAACGGCGAGATGGGATCATATCTATCGTGCAGCCCGTGTCCGCGATTAATTGAGAGTATTAATACAAAACGTTATCTCCAATACGAACAGGTAGCACGCGCCAATCCTGCTTATTGTAATAATATATTAATCTACGACAAATATACATAGCACACACTATGTGTGACGGAGATAGAATTTGTGGACAACGAATAATGTCACTAAATAATATTATTGAATCAAGTGCGATTTATAAACTAGATTTCTTAACAAGTTTTTCCTTCATCTTTGCTAATTTGTAAAACGTTAAAGTAGTCTTTAAATATAGTCGCAGTTCCGGATAAAAATCTTTGCCAGCTCTGCTCAATGTGCAATGTTCTCGTTGTACCATATCTGCTGAACGCTGAGTCTTTACATACTACTACATACTTGAAAATTGTAATGTTTTTTAAAATCCTACCTCTAAACCGTTGAATGTTGTAAAAATTAAATCGCTAAATTAAACCTATTGAATATTTAAAACTTATTGTACATAGTTGTCTAATTATAATTACTTAATGGAAGACATTGTAACTGCTAACAATTACAACGTCTATTTTAAATTTAACAGTGTCTAAAGTTATCTCATTATAAAATAACAGCAAAATGCATTTAATAAATTAAATCCAAAATCCTGTTTTGAAACTATCACAGGTACCGTTCGGCCAAGAGATCTCCGGCTAGAGCAAAATTAATTAAACTCAGAAACACTGCTTCAAAGTTCTTACAAACTTAGGGGTACCGCGTATTTATGTGTCCCATAGATATTTGTCATCCTGTATGATAGTCGAGGCTTAAAACAATACTTGTAAAGTGGGATTCCGTCGAAACTTCTGCAAACTAAATTAAATTTCACTAGATTAAATTCCGGCGAGGTAATAATTGTGAAGGCGAGTTAGTTTACGCCCGTGGCGTGTTGCGAGGGGAAAGTTTGCACATCAGCCTCGCTGGAAGGGGAACGGAGAGCACGGGGCTACAAAAATGCTCATAAAAATTGATTACTGGCCGTAGCAAGAAAATGCAATCTGCTCACACTCGGGCGCCCGCCGCCGACCGCCCGATTCCCCCTCGCCTTAATAGCCATGGACGGTTATTTTATACTTTTACCATATTATTTATGATGTATCTTATATTTGTTCGCCACACAGATAACTAATTAAAGATTGCGTCAGTCTTATTATGCTAGCCATAGTAGAAATAATCAGTATATTAAAAGAAAAAACAACAACGCATAATATATTTTTGGAAATAAGTTCTTTTACGCGGCTTACAGTATAGTAAACTGTTCGAAATCGTCACGAAATCAAAATTCAATTCAATTTTGTTATTACGAATATTAATTCAAATAATAATTATTTATAAAATGCTATACAAATGTTGACTTATACAATAAAATGTATAATTTTTGATTATGTTTTTATGCCTGTCTTTGTGGAATACGTACAAGAATCACTAATACCGAACTAAAACCCACATATACTCGTACACTACGCGAATAACGTATAAGTGTAAACACATCAAACGAAAGTATTGTGTATGTGAACCACATCACATATCATTTTGACTAATTAAGCTGGCAGCATTTTATTAGCGTCCACATTTTGTAATTGTTTACCGATAACAAAATGTATATAACTATTTTCATGCAAATAAACCGTGTTATATTTAAAACAATATAGTTAGGCTAATTTATTCACAATTAAAATAAGAGTGTTTTTCATTATTTGAAATGAAAAACTAAATAATCATACAATATAAAAAAAGAATCAAAGGGTGTTGAGAGTACTTTGATTCTTATCATGTCTGTGTGTACGTAGGTTATCTGAAAATGTGATTATTTTACTTTAAAAAAATATTATTTAATTGTATTACTTCACTAGGTATGTTATAATCAAAAGTTAAAATTTTTAACGAATTGATTTTTCTATCATTTATAGATTAACAACTCAAGTCAGCAGCAACTACAAAGTTTTAAGAGAAGTTTTAGGCTAGCTAACGAATCACATAATCACACTCGCAACACTCCCCTATGTGAGTGCCTTTTTCATCATTACAATTAAGTTGCTCAAAAAAATGCCTGCATGAAAAGATGTTCCATGCTTTATTGTGTTTTAGGGGGGATGAATAGAAAATATATAAAATAATAAAATCCCGCAGGTACTTTTACAAATACTGATTAACAAATTATTTAAAAAAAAAAAGAAAAAAACAAATAATTTATAACATTATTCTATACAAGATTATATATATATAACATTGATATAAAAGCGTGGACTTCGTATTGCTTGATTTTCATGCAGGATATTTAAATTTAATTGTATAGATGACATACTTTACACAACTAAAATGACTAAACAGACATTACAGACTAAAAAAGACAGGCAGTTTTAGAGAAATGACTACTGACTAAGGTTCACTAGAGCCGAAATAACGCAGTGTACAGTGTAATAACGCGGTATATAATAACGTAAAGGTATCTAACCTTTGATTGCAGATTTTAAAGCGAAAAAATGACCCATTTTTTCGTGTATTTGCTTTTATAATTAATCTTTTGCCCGACGATAAAAAAATCTTTGACTTAACGTAGAAATCTTTATGGCGATTCACACATATTTGTCCATCGACTAACAGTGGCGCAGCTTGGTGCAATAAACTTAAAATATTGTCTTTAAGATTAGAGGAATTCTTTCCCTAGCATTGGGATATCGCGTTGTAACCCTTAATTTTATACTTTCACTGGTAATTCGTCACAGTAGAGTTATAACTCTTCGAACCGTAAATGGTAGTTATTTACTTTATCTTGCAAAATGACAATTCTAATGTGTTTGTAAATGCCTACTTCAATAAATAATTATTTATCTGATTTTAAAAGAAATTTCAAAACCGATTAAATGTTTTTTATAATCTATTCATCCCCTAAAACCGTTTCCTGAATGAAATGTTGTACGCTTAGTCATTAACTACTAAGTAGTAAGTAAATGATGAGGCGAGTAAACCACCAGTTCATGTGCAACCCTATCGAAGGCCATGCACCTTTATTTTAAGCGAGCTTTTTCTCAAGATTTGCAAATCCGTTAGACGCAAAGCCATTTTCCACGCTCGGTAAACTTAGAAACTGGGCCAAAGTAGGCTTTTGTGAAATATACAGGAAATTCTCTAGCTCCCCTCACTATTTACGTGCTTAAGAACTATTTCCTTGAGAACTCCCCTCGTGCCGTGGAATAAGAATGTAAATTTTTAATCCTTTCTTTTTAATTTTACGTGGATGTTTTATGTTTCTTTCAGTAATTTGACTTAAACGACGGGAAAGTGTTGTTTATTTGGTGTTTAGATAACCTAAATGTTTAATAAATGTTTTTCGTTTTTTTGGTTTTGATTATAAAGTACTGTAATATCCTACTTTCTATAAGTAATATAATGTGCTTTCGATGTATCGATGTTGTCTGAATGTGGTCAAATTGAAGAAACTATACGGGTGTCTTTAATCTTCCTTAATTATATAGCTCCAGATTTGCGAGACGGATGGTATCGACGAACTGAGCGACGAGGAATTGCCCACTGGCAATCGCCGCCGTCTTGTTGTGGTGAAGACTTTGTGGCGCGGGTGCCATAGCGATGTCAAGTACGAATAAAGAAAATAATCCTTAATGCATCATTCACAACTCAAAAATAAATATTGCTATGACATTTTATATGCAAAAGATAATCATAAATGTGTTATTAAAATAATAGTGTTATCGGAGTTATTCTGCAAAAAACAATCTTCAAACTATTCGTTGAATTGAATCGTGAAATATCAGTATGTCGTAATATTTTTAAAGTAATATTATTTATTAAAAAAATATTCACAAAAAATTCCAAAACATTACCAACAGTACCTATTTTCGCTTCAGGGCGGCGTTTGCCCGCGAAGCCACATGGGGGGCTGGCCTGAAGCATCCACAACTCGCACGCGTGCTTGGATTGAGCCTGCTAGAACCTCCATGCGCGGCACTCGACCGCGGGGACGCTATACCATTACCGACGATTCTGAAGATGGAACGCAGATTGAGGTGAGCCTACATAACAAACACATGAAACGAAAATATATGGAATAATAGAACTCCTACACATTATTTGTGTTTGTCAGAATATAAAAATATTTCCTTTAAAAAATATATATTATTTATTTCTGGTATAATATTTTAATTTATTTGCCGACAGCTATGCGAGTTTAATCCGCGTATGCTGCCAGATTGCAAGCGGCATGAAGTACCTGGAATCGTTCGAGTTGGTACACCGAGACCTCGCAGCAAGGTAGTAAATAATTAACCTACTATTACTATTAATATTTTTTGTATGTTACAAAAAATATTAATAGTAACTGAGCGAAAAAAGACTAAAAAGTATTTATTCTTCTAGAAACGTAACAGTAAGCGACGGTCTCCGCATTAAAGTGGCAGACTACGCCATGTTCTGCGAAGAATTTATTGGCGACTACCACATAATGGCTGATGGATCGCGCATACCGTTACGTTGGATGGCTTGGGAAAGTTTACTGATGGTAACTTATGTTTAATTTAATATTTTAAATTTATTTTCTATTATTGCTTTTTTAATTTGTGTATTGCTAGATAACTAAAATATAAATTCCTTTTAGGGCATCTACTCACCAGCTAGTGATGTTTGGTCATTTGGGGTAACAGTATGGGAGGTGCTTACTTACTGCTTAGCAAAACCGTTCGAGGAAATGAACGACGATCAGGTTTTTACTCAGAAATAATACATAGCCTAGTAGCTGTACTTTCATCCCTCGTTTTTGCGGGATGCTTAGTGCATCATTATGTAGTTGTAAACAGTAACTAATTTACTTTTTCTTTTAATAACTGATACCAGCTTTTCAGTAACTACATAGTAATATTTCTATTCTCCTGTTCATTGAAGCGAGTATAATAATAGTATGAATTACTTCTAATGAAATACATATATACCTAGGTGGTGACTAACGCTAGTGATTGGCGCTATGGAGCCCGTGGCGCTCGCGTGCCGGCAGCGCCGTTACCACGCTGCCGCCGCGAGCTCTACGATCTGATGCACGAATGCTGGCGACGTGAGCCGATTCAACGGCCACGCTTCCACGACCTGCACAGATTCCTCGATCGTATGACTCATGGCTACAAACCTCCTACACATCGTTAACTCTTCTATAACTGTTACACAAAAACGGAATGCGGAATTTTGACGGTATATCGCAGGCATTAAAGGAACTTATTAAACTTAATTAATTAGTTATATTGTGAAGTTTGATGGACAAAACGAAAACAGTTTCGTACGAGCTTTGAAAATTTCTCTATTTATAAGGTGTTTAGATTTAAAATCTTACAGTGTAAGTAACTTAGTTTAGAGCCCGAGGGATCGTCAAATCCGAGAAATTGATAACAGACTGCGTAAATTATGTGATAGGAATCGGGCAGTATTAATAACAGTATTTATATCATAAGTAACTTAATGTAACATATAAAGTGCATAATCAGGTGTGAAACCGCTTTAGCATAAATTTACAATGTCGACTTGCCTATGCTACATATCTAGTCATCCCACCTTTCTTACATTGCGTAGCATTAGCAAGTTAAAAGACATATTTACTATTAAGTATATTCTCTTGGGATAGATTGTGATCGATCAAATAAAATATCGATGCGCCCCGTATATTTACCGGTGTATCGACATTTTAAAACATGTTGTGGTTTTCTAAGACAATTGTATAAAATAGATATATTGAGTGATAGTATGCAATGCTGGCATACGGCGTAGATAGAATAGTAATTAAGAGATTAAAGCTCGGGACACCACATCATGTTAGGTTACGATGTTGTTGACAATATCTTCAAAAGATACTTTAAGTACACGATATACGTGTTGTCAGAACATCGGAATGGCGTTCGATTTCAAGCTATCCCCAGCGCCCTTTGCCTAGCGCTCCCACGATCTTCCACTATCACCGCCTTTATGGCAACCCTTTAATTAGGAACACTATTGTAATGCACGCTAAGCTATTTACCTTTCCTCAAGCTTTTAAATGAGTGACTTTTTTCATTAGCGTACATTTCAAAAGTGTTCTGTCTAGTTCGTAAACTGGTTATATAAGGATTTATGTCGTCAAATTTTCGAACATCAGTTTACCTCATGTTTTTTCGGAATATTTTCTAGATATATTTAAAAAATATTCCGCGTGAACAACATAAATCCAATATAAAATCGGTCTATGCTCTATAGTATCTATATCCAAATCTAACTCCTATTTTTTTAATCTGTTTTATATGTTAAGGTTGTATACTTCGTGAGGCTACACAGCTTCAGGGGCAATATATGCCCTGGAGGCTCCTCTGCTTCTTGTTTTCTTCGACCAGGCATCAATGATTCTATTCCCAAACTCCGTGATTATTGATGGGATTTTATACTTGTCCATATAAGCGGAGTCTTTGTGATCGATTTATTATGATATTGATGCAAACCGAATTAATTAAAACCAGTCCTGGTCTAATTAAATAAATAATACATGTGTCATAGTTTTAAGGATACATTACTAATACATAAATTGAATGTCGTCAGTAATTATAAGTCATTAACCTCGATTCATCAAGAACCTACATCGGTCTTACGAGCATTGATCAAACTATACGGCGTAAATTACTCTTTATGTCTGTCGTTTAAAAATCAATGCGTTCAAAATTATTCTTATTAAATAAAGGCATTATGAAACGGGGTGGTTACTGTTTAAATTAACAAATAAAGTTTATAATAATAATGTATCCCTTTGATCACGAAGAGCCAGTCACGTGACAAGAGGTGTATGCGCGTAATTATTATCGGAAGGGATCAGCGCTGATACTAATTGAACTATAAATTATACCAAAATGGTATTAAGAACATCTCAAAAATTTATACAACTGATCCCAGTAACTCAGGATATACATATTTTAAAGCTTTAAATGTGCTCATTAGTTGAATTAGGTTTCATTATACATATATTTATATATATATATATATATATATATCTCTATATCCGTTACCATGACGACGGATAGTAAAGGACGATTACGTGAGATTCTCCTAGCAAGCAATATCCAGATTAGCTGTACAATACAAGTAAGTTTTAAACTTAAGCAATTAATACAGTAATATAAGTCATTGATATGTTGCAGTCTCTACTATTGTTTTTTTTTATTATTATTATTTCATCTGTTTTCCGTAGTAATATTTTTATATTTAGAATGACGGTTTGTGTGCTCTAGTCTTAATATAGTTAGTTAGATATAATAAAATTTAAAATAATAGATATACAATCTTAAATATAATATTATATAGATATAAAATCTTAAAGTAATGACATCATAGGTAATAGGAATGTCCGTAAAAATTGAGAGAATGAGTTTCTTCGGTGAAAGAGTATTTACTTAGTTTTTTTTTTTATTTATATTTACGTTGAACTTTCACGACTATAATAAATATTATTTTTTCATAATTTCGTTAATATTTTCTTTCGTGTAATTCGAGACTGCATAATATTAAAGACATTATCATTGGAAATTTGTAAATATGATTGCAGTTGAGGAAATCCTGCAATTCAAAATTTTATATTACTGTGTTCGTTGTTTGGTTTGCCTAGAGAATAGGGATATTTAACGCAAAGGTGATCTTTCCAATGTGGGCACTCCGAATTTTCTATCAATAGAGAGATATTAGAGATTGATAAAGCAAATTAAAAATGTGCTACTAAAACTTTTCAATTGGTTGATATATCAAAAAAGTTAGGTCTGAGATTCATGACTTATTAGAATACCATGAATTAATAGGGATGCCCACGAGTATTCGTATTACCTAGCTATAAAATTATTATAAGTATGAAGATGGAAGGTTAATGTGAATAGGCTGAGATCAGCATCACGAATGATAGCTGCCTATCACCTTAATTCTTCCCATTAGTTAAGTTACATTTAGATTTATTATGGTTAGACACTTATTGCGTTAAATGTCCAATTAATTTAGTTAGTCATTCATAGATTTTACTTAGCTAAGAAAATACCAGCAAATTAGTAGCATCGGAAAGCATCTACAGCGAAATCAAAACCACGCTAGTGTGTTTATCCGATGTTACTATATTGCAATATAAAAAAAATATGATAACTACTTTTTTATATGTATTAAGCATAATAAAAATATTGTCCAAGGTAACATTACAATATTTTTATTAAAAAAAAAAAACTTAATAAATATTCACTATTAGGATATTTGTTCTTTATCATAAAATAATAATAAATATTTAAATAATTATCTAAGTATTGTGGGTTACTTAACCTCAAATCAGTTCACACAGATGACAGCCAATCTTTAGTCCTTTTAAAATGGCATCCTCGCTATAAAAACATAGATATTATAAATCTAGATAGACACGATATGCACTGCAAAACTACATTTAAAAAATAATTATTTAAGGTTTAGGTTACGAAGAATGTTAAGAAATTATTGCGTATACGAAATTACTAGGATAATAAATAAATGCAAATATTTATTGCATGATTTATATTTACCAGAAATATACTTCATATTATATAATTATGATTGATGTCTAATTTATTATTTTAGGTAAATAAAAGATTATATGAAATAAACGATAGCTAATAATTACTAGAATATTTTAAAACAGATATAATTATATGTGTTATTATATTTGTGTGAAATTATTATCATTTTAAGGGAATTAATGAATTTCATGATATTCAGTGTCGTACTTAGTAGCCGTGGTGTTCGTTCGTAACCCTGCTCATTGTATATCCTGTTAGGACGTATATACTCACCTCTTGGTCAGTGCTGGCTCCATCCTCCAATTAATATCTTACCATGTTTATAATAAAAGAAAACAGGTAAGCTAAGGAATCTTTAGTGTAAGAGCGTCCTGCAAAAATGTATTTCATTTGATAGAGTTAAAATTATAATAGATTAATGTTTATCTATCGTATTTGATCAGATGTGTCGGATCGGAGTTACGTGGGTTGTCAACAACGAATGTTAACAAATTTTAATAATTTAATCAATTATTCGGTTACTGACCGCTTAGAAACTGGATTTGGATGTCGTATTCTCTAGTTTTCATCCAATCATATATACTTATGTCTGTGTTGTACTCATAGCTGTAAATGCTTATATTTAACAACTGTCCAGTTTTTGAACGTATATTATATTCTATGTAAATGTTCGATGTTCATTTTCTTATAATTATAAATAATCAATTGTACCTAACTATTGGCACAATAAATGTGTTAAATTTAATTCAATTTAAATTTTAATATTACTGAATATTTCTTCAGCCGTAGTTACTGAAACTATTTGTACTACAAATATTGATATTCTGTGTTTCCTAGTCATCCCACGAACGTAATTATATATTAAAAGACCATTCGCAATTTAAATAAGACCTCTGAATAATTAACATCGATATAATGAATTGATAATAAAATTACTTTATTGTCATAACAAAATAACTTACGATTCGTCACTTTTTCTCACCAGTTTATATAAAGATTTGTTCAAGATATAAAATTATGAAATTTCGGTGTGTAAATGTAGAGGAGTTTTTCAAAAAGAAAGTATGTAATATCATAAATAGACGGTCATGTGTTTAATGCAGCATGAGACGGACCAGAGCATATGCGATGACTTCTTTACAGCGACGGGACCAATTCGCATACACGGATAATATAATCGCCCAATTTGCTCAGTTAACATAAAACGCTTTAAATAGAGTCGGATATCATCTGAAATGTAGCCAGCATTACGCGTTTTATATTAAATTAAATTTATTAAAATTGAACATGAAACAAATTCAATAATTCATAAATTAGAAACAAAAGTCCAGGCCGCGGACCAGGCTCCGGCCCGCCCAGCTCAATCTAAATGTGCGCGTGTTCAATAGGATATTTGTTATTGATTATGCAACCGGACCGTGAAATTATAATAAGCAGAAAGTGCTCCTGTCACGTTGGAATTAAAATGTTTAACGACTGAATTGGATATCTCAATCGTTATATTTTCCGCCCCCGGAGCCGCCTGTGCGGGGTATTGACACACGTGCGCTTGCGGCGGGCCTGAATAAATACTTTACACTGTATTCTTGTTTCGAGTTAAAGATATATTCATCTTACGGTCGGTGAAATTAATCTTTATTAAAAATTACTTTTTCTTTTAATCATGGTATATATAAGTATGTAGGTATATATATTGTTGTCTATTTTGCATGTAATTATGATAATTTTAGAACATGATTAAAATCATGATATCCATACCTTTAATACATATCGACTTATCTATTATAATCTTATTTAAAATAATTTTCTAATGTGTAAAGATATTTTTACAACAGTGCGATACCGTCACTTCAAAAGATAATAGTTTATGAAATTCAAAATCACTATAAACGAGTGAGTTGCGAATTGCTATAGAGCTCAACATACCAGCGCTTGATATCTAATATTTTACTATGTTTCTGGTAAAGTGTTGCCGATGTTAGTGTTGTGCGTTTCTACAATTAGTATTCTTTAAAATCGGAATGAATACAATTGCAAATGGTGGCACAATTGAAAATACCATGCTTTTGGCAAATGCCATGTCAAAATTGAAAATAAACTTGGTTTTCCATATAGAAGCATATTAAAATTTGGTTTAGAATTAATGATATCCATTACCTACTACGGATGATATAGCACGACAAAATGAGACGAGACAAAAATACTGCTTGTGAAACTATCTTTTAATTTTAATTCTTAACAAAATTGTACATTTAGAGCATATTTATTTTAAGAAAAACATACATATTTATTGTACAATTAAAATAAATATTATATTCGAAATTGATTTTAACACTAAAAGAATATAAATCATCATTTCATTGTTTACATATTGTCACTCTATAAATGAAATCAATTCTGTAGGTACATCATAATTAATCAAAGACTTTTAGGCAGAATGCCTTCTTTTTATGTAATTTTAAATGTTAAATAAATGTTGAATAACATATCAAAATATTGTTTTACTATTTATTTCCGTATTATTATTTGTAATATTTTTATCATCAGCTAACTTTTTGGAGGGAAAATAAAAAAACATAATTGACTAAATCTTTATTAAATACAATCATTATACTAACAAGTAACATAGTGTATAATTAATTAACCATAATTATAATCAAATTCGTACATTTAATTTAATGTTCTTATTTTGTGCGTATTTTGTGCGCATTTTGTGCGTATTTTGTGCGTATAAAGACATGATCAACGAGGACCACTCCACAACATCATCACAGTATTTTATTTTATCAGTTATTATGAAAACGTGTTAAAATGTTATCAAATCTATAAAGACAGACCCCTTTTAAAACTGAGTCGTAATACGAAATATTAGACAATTAATAAATTGACCCTTGCTACGCGGACGGATATTAAAGCAATTTTCAAAAATACAAAACTTGTAGCATAGAGAATAAAAACGATTTACAATATGTGTTGCTATCACTAAAATATGATAGTCAAATAAAATTATCCCTTTTTCTTAATTTCGACATGATACACATACTTATAAAGAAATGAAATTAAGGACTATTTAACTTTATAATATTTTCATTACTTATTTTCAAAGATGCTTAAAAATTACAGATAAAATAATACTCAAAACAATAAAAATTCGGTATTATATCATTTTATCTATAATTTAAAATGATCCGAAAGAATGAAAAAAAAAAACATTTAAAAGTACATCAATAAACAACATACAACATTTTATTTTTGATTCTATATTTAAAATATTACAACTAAAATTGTTCCTCAGACAACTGAGACAACTAACATCACAAAAATAAACCCCGAGGTGACGATTATGGATGATACCCGAATGTGCGAATATACTTCATCTCCGTTAATCGAATTGTATTATTATTTTTTTTAATTGATATTAAAGTATTAAATAACTTATACTACTCCACGTCAACTACTCTGACGAATTAAATCGTTCTCATTTGTATAAGGAAGCAGGTATGTAAAATTGTATAACATAAAATAGCTGCGTAATTTTATACAATTTATAATCCTACCTCTCCGCTTGAAACGTTTCAATTTCATTACAGCCAGCAATTATATTAGTTTTTTTTTTTATTCAAGATATATAATAGATTAAATAGTTCCCAAGTCTGTCATTGAAACTACTCATTACACTATCTTAATAAAGAACAATAACAGCAACTACCAAAAGGTTTTCAATAAAAAAAAAAACATAAAAAGACTACAGCGAAAATATTTATTATTTTTGTAAAGTAGTGAAGATAAATCAAAATATCATAAAAACATATTAAAAAAATAACATTATAAAATAAATGATCAAAAAATAATATTTCATTAAAAAAAAAAAAACATAATTAAAATCGAAATGTTCTAAAATATTCTTCGCAGATAATACTAATATATTGCTTTTATGCAATTAAATATAACTAGCCAATTATTACAATAGGAATAAGAAAATCATCTTCGTTTTTATACTAGCATTATAATTGATGTCCTCCTGACCAAATTCGGTTAACGGAGGATAGCTACTATTTCTATAATGCTCGATAGTACGCGCAAACACAGATGCACTCTCTTTTCGCTCCCTTTCAAAACCAGAAAGGACGGAAATAGGCAGGCAATGTCAACTTAGCTCAGCTACTTTTAGCTTGATCCCGGTTGAATCGAAGACTTCGACCTCGGGTTCTTATCCGCTATTTAACCAACCAAGGTGACATACTAGCTTTGCAAATCATACAGTACAATCAATCAAACAAATAGAAAATATTCAAGTTTTATATCATCTTTTCATCCCTTAAATATCTATTGGACAAAAAGTGCTTAATAAAATAAAAATTCTATAGTAAAATAATCTATATAAAAAAATTCTTTACCTAATTACTAATTTACTTAATGTAATCAAAAAAATGTGTTTTATTGAGAAACTCGTTACAAAAATAATGTCCTTTCCATTAAATACAAATTATATAAATATATTTAAAAATATCGAATAAAAAAAAAAATTGCTGCTTGAATTTAATCATCACGATAAAGTTTTACTTGTAAGAAGGATATTAAAATATAATAATATATTTAGTATAAAAAAAAGTAAACATAAGTCGGAACAGAAATGATTTCAGTACAAATTAAAGAGCCCTCATTATTTCTAGTGACAGACGACTTCGCTCGGGGCCCTAAACGTGCGCCTTAAATACTTGAGACATAACATTCTACGTTTTAATGAGAGATAACATTACGAAACGAATTCATTCGTATGTCAAATATGGCACTGTGTTGCTGACACGATAAAAACATATTATAAAATGTTTCTTATAATTCATACGTACACCAAAATATAAAGACGAAGGTTAAATTATTTTTACGAAGTAATGAGGTTTAAAGTTTAAAAAATTGTATTTGAAACATAGCTAAAACCTCTTTGCATTTTTATTAGGGTTTTTTTTTTTATTATTTTTATAAGAAAGGTTTTATATCCTTACGTTGTTTGCACTATCTCGAATTTCGGTAAAAATTAAAGCTGATGCAAAAAGATATAGTTATTTTTTCTTTCTAATAATATAACGAAAAATATAACTAAACATTGCGAGTACATTAATATATAGTTGTATTCTTTCCCTTAGTTAAATATACTTTTGTGTAAATTAAAACTGATGTACGTTACAAAAAGAACCGCAAGTTCGAGATAGTGTTGCATAATGTTAAATTCATTTGTCGTCACGCGATTATCACTTTTAATTCTTTTAGAATTTAAATAGTTTTAAAAAATCAGCGAAGCATGGGAATCTAGTATCATGTATTTAGAAACTTAAGTTACGTTGCTTTAGTCGTTTTTTATTGTAAATAATTTAAATATAAAAATAACGATGCCGCGACTGGGACGAGAGATTAAATCGAGAGGACGGTTTTCAACACTTAGCAATAAAAATGCTAGTAAAACATTTTAAAATTAGAACAAGGAACTATATTTACTTTTAAAAATGTCTTTTAGATGCCATACTATGAGGTAAATCATTGAAATAGTCATAATAAAATAAACATGTGGAACGAGGTCTTCTCTTTGTCTTTTCTTTTCAAATATGTTTTTGCAATTAATGCGTATTCAATATGTAACGATATCGAAGGTATATTGTATACTGTACATATGATTTGAAAACTATAAACTTATGTAGGAAGATTACAAGTCACACGTATGTATATTTTATTTAAATATAACTATCAAGACTAATCTAGATACGATCCTAATATCTCAATTGGGAAACAAGAGCATCTTGATTCCCGTAAAGCATTATAATTTGTATTACATGATACTTAATAATAATAACAATATATGCCGTAAAAAAACTAAAAAATATAATTTTAAATAGCTGCAGTTCCTAATCTGGCAGCTCATTACTCTTTAAATTATTTGAGTACTCGTAACAAAAACAATTACTTTTTCATATAGCTGCAATTCAACTGAAAAAACTTAGGCGCTGTAAACTTAGTAAATACTAAATAAAATTAATGACCAAACAATTTCTAAAAATACTTACTTTAACTATAAGAACCTCCAAAAATTTTATCTTAAAGCAGTACTATTACTTATGATATTATTTAAACATTACCTATTTAGTGAATGAGATTTCT
Organism: Vanessa atalanta; assembly: GCF_905147765.1. Classification (NCBI taxonomy): domain Eukaryota; kingdom Metazoa; phylum Arthropoda; class Insecta; order Lepidoptera; family Nymphalidae; genus Vanessa; species Vanessa atalanta. The sequence continues at coordinate 10,596,187 of NC_061902.1, read as the reverse complement.
TTAAGATTTATATTATAATAAGATGAGAGATAACCTTAGACATTAGAGTCAGTTGCGATTTTAAAACTCATTAGAAATATAATAAACAAATATAACAAATAGTACATAAAACCCTTACACTAAATTGTATAAAAATCGTGACCAGAAGATTTTTAATCTATCCCACGTTTTTAGTCTTATTTAAATATTCTGTATCGGACATCTACCATAACTGGCTTTTACCTTACCTTTAAAACCTAACTAATAAACTTTAAAAACCAGTTTATATATCACTAAGGCGTTGCATTTTAAACTGTAACTAACGACCGCCGTACAACGTTTTACTACGAGATTTGTATGTAAATTTAATTAATATTACACCTTAAATTATACATCAGCAAAACAAGCCATATTCCCTAGGTTGTAGAGGTGAACATCTTTTGTACTTGTCACTTACAGTTGTTATTCAATATCAATCATATTTAAAATCACCGAGTAAATTCTAAATCCTTAACCTCTTCTTTTGAAGAAAATTTACAAAGACACAGAAAATATTTGAAACTTAGAAGGGAATGTGTTCTTATCGAAATGGAAAACTCATAGAATGGTCTGATATTGTAACAATAATTTCTATTTCTTCAAGTCCTGTAAGTAAAGCAATTAGAAGTGTTTCGAATCTAGTCGATGATATGTTTTTTATTGACCTTCTGTTTATGATCTGACGAAGTCCCATTGATTTGTTGGTTGGTTGTCGCAGATCACCAATAGAATGGGTTCATTGCGATACGGACGTTCCACGCCAAGACACATTCCAGCTGCTGTATTGTAAATAGGACTACCAGCCTGTAAATAATAACATAACATTTAAAGAAAATAGTAAAATTTACAATTAAATTTATAGTATATTTTATAATATAGGTAAGGGGACGAGCAAACGAACAATCACTATCAGGTGACTACTTGATGGTGAGTGGTCGCCACCGTCCCTCGGCATTGGTGCTGTAAGAAATATTAACCATTCTATTCAGTTTGGAAATAATGTAAATGTTTAACACTGAAATAACCCTACGGAGAATAGCTAGAATTTTATAAGCATGCGCGCAAACACAAGGACCGGAGAGATCATGCCTTTTAGTATATCCCGCCCATCCATACTTGAATTAGGAATCCCTTTTCACATTTATAGTCATGTTTTAGATTAAAGTAGAATCAATTGATTATATAAATCAGAGAGATGTTAAATGTGACTAAATATATTTATGCCATGATGTCATATTAAATCAAAACCATGATGAAATATAGTATCGTTTTTATAAATTAAACATTAGTGGTCCAAGGAGGCTCTGAGATATGCCTGTGAATGTATTAAAATATGTTTTAGACTAACACCAGGTTTTCCAAAATAAGGTAGAAGTATGCCTGAAGTATCCCTGAAGCATATCACGGTTACATTAAGCGCACTGAGTTTCTGAGACTACATCAGTAGTATGCGTTTTAGAGGGCCCAACGTTACATTTAATGATGTATGTATGTTACACATGGAGAACTCCGACAACAATGGGAGTCTTCTACCGGAAACGCCTAAGTTATGTGTAGATGAGGCAAGTCTAAACAAATTGTATAAAGCGTTTTTGTATGATTTTACGATATTAATTATATTTTTCTATAAAAAGATCAGATTATTATCAATTTTAAAAAGAAATACTATTTCAAACGCAATAAACATATTATTTTTATGTTACATCGCTTACCGTTCCCTTATGTTTCCACTCTTGTGAACCCCCAAGTTCGTGACATTTACCGATAACGGGCGAAACATTGCTAACTGCGTCAAGACACAAAATCCGTCCGAGAATCAACTCACTGCGGTCTGTCTCGAACCAAATCTGTAAGCACGCATAAATGTAATATGAAATTATAATTATTAGGGTCACCCTGCGTTCATTTCATTTATTTTGCTAAAATTTCTACATAAAAATGAATATTTCCTCTTAATTATATTTGTCAGATAAAATTCAAAGATTGAAATTTTTTTTTAACTAATAGTAGCGATATGGAAACAAAAATAATTATGTTAAAAAAATATATGTTGGTACTATCTTTGAATATTAAATTATAACCTGGTTAAGAGTCCTTATACATTTGGCAAGTAATAATCCGCTGCCTCGGCTTTTGATGTCCTTAGAGCTCTGTATGCATAGAGAAGTGTTCTTTAAACGAATTTGAAACGAGTCTGTGTAATTACGTTTTCTGAAATTTAAAAGCAAATACCAAATATAATTTAACAATCAAGCAACAATTCATGATTCACGATTTTGTTGATTATCTTATTTTAAAATTTATTACTACTTGTGTGTGAATTGGTATTGTTGCTAACATCAATATCAATAATATCAATAAATTATTAATACAACAATCTGAATAAATTTACTTTATAAATAAACTTGTATAATAATGTCCTTTAAATTGATATTTTATGTAGAATAATTCAACCTTTTTAGTAAATTGTGCTTATTATTAAAGTAAAAAGTAAAGTAACAGCCTCTCGATATCGCTCTATTGAGCTAAGACCACCTCCTTTGTTATTGACTACTAAATGTATACATGCACTATATAGTCGTTAATGTAATATGTAGTCTATACTTTCTGAAATACTACTATATATACTATACTAGTACTATTTATCTGTTTATACTAACTCTAGCATAAAATCATTTTGTTTACAAGTAATATTAATTATTATTTGTAATTTAATAATTGATATCAAATAAAATAAAATATTAAAGTAAAGTCTTATATAAAACACAATCTACTAAGTTTGTAATTATATATAACTAGGTAAATATGTTCTAATATTTACCTAGAATGCCAGGGTTGGAATTTATTCTTCTCTGGATCATTCAACGCGGCTATTTTCTTTCTAGAGGCAGAATTTTCGCCGATCTCGAGTTCCGGGTACACGTTATCGAGATACCATTTGAAGGATTTGCAGCCGAGTTTCTTACGTAGTGCAACTCGTTCAGATATATCGCCAACAGACACATGGGCGGCTAGAGAATTCTGCTCAATTACTTTATTCTGAAAAGTAAAGTAGTATTTATTAGTTGGGTACTATGGGGATAGCGATAACATGATTATTTTGTATACTGCGTAATATATAATTTGTACCAGATAATCATAATCATATTTTGTATAATATGGATGATCAGGCGTTGCGCAAGGCGATAAACAGCACCGACGTGTACTTTTAGTTCGGACACGGCGGACAATCACAAGGGACACCAGCCTACACACTACGCAGTCCCTCGTACTACCCAGGACATATCGTGCACAAGTACGTGCGCAAACGCAAGTGCACGCTCTATACCCCCACTCCCATTATCTGATTGGACGGCTAATCGACCCCACAGGAAATTATTCAATACTTACCACATAGTCATCCATCCAAACTCGAGCCATACGCATCGAGTTATACAACATGAAGTCTTCTTTTTCACTGTAGCTGTAAGGTCTCCGTTTGCGGAACACGTGGCCGACTCGACTACACGGTATTAGTTCTAAGAGACCACCGCACATCCATATCTGAAATCAAATTAGATTCAATTCAATGAAAATAATAATCATGATATGTTTTGTTTTAGTCAAAATAAGATAAAATATTTAAAAAGCTTATGAATCTATAATATTAGGCGGGTTATATAAAACACTAGTTTCGATCAGCGGTTTCACCCTCGAGTTAGGTTTAGATCTGGTCGTAGGTTTTAGGTATAAAAAGCCTATGTCCTCACTTGGAGTTCAATCTTGCTTCATTCTAAATTTTATCAAATACGATTCAATGTTCTGTTTAGCCGAGATAGCGTAACAAACAGACAGACGTACAAAGTTACTTTTTCATTTATAATATTAGTAGAGATTATTTGTAATGAAACGTCTCGATGTACGAAGATTGATTAAATGAGTGTCTAGTTTAACAACACAAGGACTTACATGTAAAATCGTTTAAGACTACAATCACAATATCAAAGTGACTACAAATTGCGACCTCTTAAGCAATCAGCCACTACTGACCCCTATGTTGTTAGCTAAGAGTTTGTATCTAAATAATAAAATAAACCCTTAATACGTAACTACGTAAATTTCTCAGCGACCATATCGTTTGAAAATAGAATCTGTTCCATATAATTATATTTCTTGTTTTCAATAATGTTTGTATATAAATTACAAGACTTCTACTTTTTCAATATATTTACGACTATATAATAGAATTAATATATATACTTACACGAAAAGATATTTCTAAGTTTTCGCCTCCCCAAATATTCATCCCAGGGTCATATTTGCCAATGTTATTGAAATACTCCCTGTATATTGCGAACAGACCTCCTGCCATTGTTGGAGATCGTATTGGCTTTAAAAAGTCATCTTCATCTGAAAAAAAGTAGTTAATATTTATAAGAATGTGATGTAAACTTGCAAAATTATAAAAACATACTCATGCTCTTGATATACTTGTTTACATATACATAATATTTATATGCATATATAAAATGTAATTATATAAATTATCATATTAGTAATGCTATTTAATAACAACTAACTTTTTACCGACTTTAATTAATTTACTATATTTTTTATGCATAATTATATTGAGTTATTAAAAGTAATCAGTAATTAGTAATTGTCTATATCTTAATTGCTATATCATTACAAATAATACCTTGATACCAAACATATTGTTGTAATCTTATTACACAAACTACTTATATAATAAGATACCAACAATATGTTTGGTTTTTTTTAATAGCCAGAAAGTAGATTAATCTATAAACATCTGGTAAATAAATGCTTACTATTATTATATTGACTTTGGTGTCGTGTTCGTATGCACTTACCATACTGAATTTCTTTTTTATTTACAAGCATTATTAAATATGTTAATAACGTGTTGCATAGTCTACTTAATATCATGAGTTTCAAATCATATCATTTATACATTTCAATTCAAGGTTCAAGAAACAATACACTTACTTTTTACTATTCAAATAAAAAAATATACCGATTCGGAAAAGAGCACACTCAGACCAGAGAAGAAAATGAATAAAACCAGTGAATAAAACTCAACAGTTTTTTTGACAGTTTCTTTATATGTATTTTATGATTCTTTAGCTAGTAGGTTTTGCGCGAAATGCCTCTCTGCAGCTCAAATATTGAATGGATACCGACTGTCCCAATGTACTTATATAACCATACCATAATATTATACTGTGAGAGTAACTGAAATCCATTAAGCTAGCCATATCAACATCAGTAAATAGTTTTATTCTATTTAACAAATGTCATAAAGCTTAGTCTACTCGACAATATGTTTATATGGGGGTCTTATTACAACATAACATCAAGGTGTAGAACTTCTGATAGCTCAAAGGGATTTATCAATCCTACATTGTTAAGTACATCAGCTTGTTCATAATTCAATTAAATAATGAACCCATAATTTACATTACCTTTAACGTAAAAGTTATTAAGATAAAAAACATTGCTATCATTACTATCTTAATAATTGATTAAGCACTTGATAAATAAAAATAATATATTTGAATATAATACTTACTTTTTAAGGTTCCTTTAGGTAAGTTATCCCATTTGAAATGTAGTCCCCAATTGAAACCTCCTCGGACTAAAGGACTTGAGGTGTATTCAAACGTTTCAGCATTTATAATATCAATGACTGGAGTAACAGCCCGTGGTGAGTACCTGACATTAACACCATCGACACCTTCCGATAATCTCGTTAGAAGAGGAGGTAACCAGTCGACATTCACTTCAATATGTGAATCCAAGAATACTAAAACCTACAAACAGATAAATACATTAATGATGCACCTAAAACATAATATTCTCTCTGATTTGACACTTAACTTCATTAATATTTATTAGAAAAAACAATAAAAGTTTAATAAAGATTACTACATTTTTATTAGCTATTCAAGTTTACGACTATTAACATTATATCTAAATACTAACTCACTTGACACACAAGTAATTTAAAATATATGTCTTATCTATTACAATAAGAAATTCAAAATCAAATCATCAACTTATTGGAGTACAATTTCAATATAAATACAATATTAAATGTATCAGTCACCTTTCTATTAATTCAGTAAAATATATCTATAAATACTTACATCCCCAATGCTATTATCAGCTCCATATAGTCGAGCTCGGATAAGACCTTCTCTTTTACTTGTTTTTAGCAATCTTATATTCAAACCTTTCAACTTTTTATTTGAGTCTGTAGTTTTTTTCAAATCCAAAATATTATTATTGTCATCATTGATATAATCCATAATGTTGTCTCCATCAATGTTATTTGTGTCCAACATTTCCTCCTCTTTCTTTACCTTACTATTTAATTCATCAACTGCTTTTTTTACCTCCTCATGCAGACCAGTTATATTACTATAATCATTAACTAATATTATTTCCTTGAGAAGCTTTTGATCAGTGCGATCTAAGATGGAATGGACTGATCTTAAAAGTGTTTCAAAATGTTCATTATGAAAGCATATAATTATAGATGCTTTAGGTAATTTTGGTGGAAATTTTTGTAGTCTGCATCTAAAAGAATAAATACGGCATGAGGAACAGCTCATATAAATAAAGTACAAAAAAATATTCTGCTAGCAATATTCATTAGAGAAAAAAAAAATATAGTTATCAATAAAATCTTACAATTTATTTCTTGTATCTGGCAATCCCCTGTGATTTCCAATTCTTTGAGAGACTAGAGTGTTGAATGCATGCAAATTGTATCCTTGATCTCGAATTTTAACATCCTCTGCATTATGAATCAAACCAACTTGATTTTCTAAAACAAAAAACAATATTGTTCAACTGTTTGTTGTATTGATGCATCACAACATTAAGTCATCTACATTAATCTATATAATAGTTGTGTATTTTTACGACAAAAGTTACAAGAAAAGAGGCCAAGCCTTTATCAAACAATAGCTAATGTGCCTTAATGCCTTGTTAGAAATTTGAGACATCCATCCAATAGGGCTTTCACAGGGCTAGACTGTGTTAGATTATGCCAGAGACATTGTAACAAGTTCCAAAGGATCTGGGAGACAATACATAAACATTTAGAACACAGCTACAAAAAACTATACCAACATAATAAATGCAAAAGTAATTCTTATCCATAGCCTTTGTTTTCTGAACTGATTTTGATAAAATTTGGTATGAAGTAAGCATGAACCCCGAGAGAGGACCTAGGCTACTGTTTTAGATATATATATTTTATATTTAAGATTTACCTTTGCAAATGATTACATTTCACATCACTATATTATCAAGCTTCAATTAAGTCAATATAACTTAAGATTATTAATACCTTTTACTAATATAACAGCTAAATACATACTGTATTGAATTAGCCATGCTATGATCATATAGTCTCAGGTTCAAAAATGAATCGACCTCCTTTGGAGCAGTATTGTGGAATAAGTCTATACCCAAAATTATACCTTTGCCCAGGAATGAAATAATTACAGGTGTGTATTTTGTATTAAAAATATACACATACTTTACAAAAATGCATATTATATAATAGCTTACCTAAGCTTTTATCTGGTAATGCCATATTTTTTATTCCAAGTTGTTTTGTAAACTTATCTCTCAACATTACCTTCCTTTTATAGTAATCAGACATTCCCTTCTGATTTTTCCACTTTTTGTCCATATAATTAGCAATATTTTCTTTAGGACTGTCATATAATAGATTCTTGCCCTCTAAAGCTGCAATAGATTTATCATTGTTTTTTATACGGTCCTTCTCTTCTCTGTTTACGAGTTGGTAATGAAACCTGTCCTTTTTAAGATTAACAACATTTTCACCTAAAACCATTAGGGATAGTAGAGATTACTTAATCTCAAATTGTGAGTTGTTTATATCAAATTTTATGTAAAGTGAGGTAAAATATTATTTTATTTAGTAATATATATTATTAGATAATAGGCCTATTTTTTATAAGATTTTATTTTCATTTGGTGTATAAATTTATAAATTATTTGTTAGAAAATTTAATACGTTATTTACTGGTCTCATAAGATTTAAAATGCAGCGTAATTTAAAACAAATTTACTTACCACTCAAATTAAGCAACCAATATAAATATAAGGATACGCTCCATGTTGCGGATGCAAAAATAATGCCCCACAAAAACGAATTGTTCAATTTACCCATATTTTGCCGATTTATTTTTCTTGTATAAATGATAAATTATGTTTTATATAAAACTCAATACAAAAAAAAGGTTTATATCTATACAATATTACATTTAAGGGAATAAATCATGTTTATTTTTCTAATTTGTTATGGACATGTTCTACATTACATTATTACTTTAATTACTAAAAACAACCAACAAGTGTTTCTTGTAGTAGTTTGGTTGTTGGCAAGCCGTTTTGCCTCTTTTGATATTTATGACAATTTGATGTTTGAGTCGACTCAATGACAGATGACGTTATAACTTTGTCAAATTTATAATCTATTTTATCCACACTATCAATAGTTTTAAATTATAGTCATAATTCTTTAAATTAAATTAATGACAAATCAATACAAATAATATTATTAAATATTTACTTGATAGATATCTCACGTACGTGAGGTACGTAAAGTCGCAATTTGTGTTATATGAGTGAATCGAATGGTTGACAATTTATACGCCTTATTGTTCACTTATGATCAATTATGTAGGTAGTAGGTACAGTCAGCGTCATAATATTTAAAGTAACAGCTAAGATTACGAAAAACAGAAACATCTATACAGAACAGACTTTTGGTGCTCACCTGGAAAGTTTTCAAGGAGTGTTGAAAATTGGTATTTTATAAATTTCGACATTCTTTTCGAATTTTCATCTTTGCTCCGCCGATCGCGCCACCATATTGTAAAAATGGCGCTCAAACTCAGTCTTTTAAGAATAATTCCGTTTAGACTTATTTTACGATAAAAATAGTCATGTAATAAATTAAACTAAATAAATTATAGGAAATTAATTTATGTAGTATCCTTTTTTTGTAAAATCTATAAAATTACTAGTTTTCAAAATCCCGGAAGACTTTTTCAGGTAAAACTACCAATAGACTAGACACGGTTTTAATAACATGTTTCATATTTTTCCCGTTTTTATGATGATTTGAATGCAATACATAATGGATGTTTTCAATATGTATGTATGAATATTACAATATGTATGTATAATATTTTTGGTAATCTGAACAGTTACTTCATATATGAAGTTGACTTTACCATACAATACGAGTCTATACAAATACGTAATAAAATGTAATTGTACATATTTAGCGTGAAATTACGCCTAATTAAAATATCAAAGAGGCTTTGATTCGATCAAATCCTAGGCAAATCAAATCCAAGTTCAGGGCTGTGAAGGCGATCCAAGGAGTGAGGAGGAGATGAATAGGAGTGAGACAGAACAATGTTATATCCCCGAAGTTGTTCACAAATGCCTGAAAAGATCTATTCAAAAGGTTGTATTTGAATGGATTTGGAGTCAATGTAAGTGCTGTACTCACCGCTAGATGTGAGTTGTACTCAACCCGCATCTTCGATTAGCAAATGATATCGTTAACTTTGCAGTCGCTGGTAGTGTTAGGGCGTGGACCCATGTCTACGGTGTGGCGCCGCACCGTAGACATGGGTCCACGCCTTTAGTGCTGATTAATATCAAAATCGTCGGCAAATGTTAGACACATTTGCAGATGATATTTTTAATCCCGGTAATACCTCAAGCCATAGAACTCGGTAGGAACAATTTTGCGAAGAAATTGGTCATTTTTTTTAATATGTAGCTTATTGTTACTATAAAAAATTGTAATTCTAAAATAAGAAAATGATTTATTTTTGTATGATAATAATAGTCATATAAATTATTGTAAATACAATTTCTAACCCTGGAATATAAGCATTTTATATATTTTATCATACTTAGGTTAAGCAACTAAAGCGATACACGCTGTTTGATACAAAAGCTTACATTGTTATTATTGTTAAAATAATAACTAACCTACCAACACAACAGTTTCAGAAAGAAATTTATAAGGTGGCACTTCTAAATTAAGAGGAGCGGGTCCTTTTCGCGCTCTTCCAACGTTATCGTAATGGCTTCCATGACAAGGGCAATAAAATCCACCAGCCCAATCACCCGAGTTAGGTACGGGAACGCAACCCAAATGTGTACAAATTCCGATAACTATTAACCATTCAGGCTTGATGGTACGTTGTTCAGGAGTCTCTGGATCTTTTAAGGCTGAAAAAGGTGTATTCGCTTCTGCTGATATTTCACCCTCCGTCCTATGTTTAACAAAAAGAGGTTTCCCGCGCCATTTGTAGGAAGAACACATACCCGGAGCGATATTTTTAATGTCTAATTCTATTGTGGCCATAGCCAAGACATCGGCTGGTGCCGACATGCTTACTAAAAAGTGTACTAATTCCGACTTTAGACCATACATTCCACAAAGTAATCCAAAAAAACCAGCAACGTAGGTGTATCCATGTTTTTCATCCCCAGAATGCCATTTTGTATGTTTCAGATCCTTAAACTGCTCTTTTCTATATGCATCGAAACTAGGATACTGAATATCACGATGTAGTTTGGGGCAATCTTTTTGAAATCGAATTTGATTCCAAAACATTAAACTAGTAGGAAGATTCAACAAATGTACCTGAAAATCTACCCTCTGTACAATCGCAGATGAGTATTTTAAAGATCCTTGCTTTTTATAAGCAATATTATTCAAGAAATATAAATGTTTGGATTGAGAATCACCATTTCGCGAATGTTTCCACGAAACTCTTCTAGTTTTTGTTATGTGCAGCATACTGTTCAGAAAGTTCATTTTTTCTTTAAAATGTTATTCCTTTTCTTTTCTATATTTTTGTAGCGTGTAATAATTTATTGAACTGCAGAACTAAAGAGTCATAATAAAACAATTCTTATCATCATTCATTATTTCATTAATGTCAATTTTTTTCCAAATTGTCAATATTATTATATAATTATAATAAGTTTCACTTACATAGTGATCCTATTCTTTTTAATAAGCTTTTTATATACTATTAAAGTGTACCTAACTGAGATTTATAATTAATTTATAAATACTTATCATTCATTTATAATACCGTCAAATAAATATTTAAATCGAAATTTGATCTAACAGCCGTAATTTATAATATAGGTACAAGCTTCCGTTCCGACTTACGTAGTGGAATAAGATTTTTATTTTTATTGCAGCGCCAGTTAACAGACTCAATGTAATCCATTCTGTCATCCACTCTTACATTCACAATAAAATCATCAAAATCGGCAAAGTCGTTTAAGAGAAGTACAGTGACACACTCGCAGGGAAGATTTTTATGTTTGATGCAATTAAAATAATTCAAATAATATTATTTAAATAAAATATATATTTTAAAATAAAGGCTACTTAAAACTAGTAAGAGAGACTTAACTCAATTTAGATTATATCTGCGTCGTTGGTCTATTGTCTAGCTTATAAGGCCGATGATCATGCCGTACTGGGTTCGAATCACAGGGGCTCAAGTCAACTGTGATTTAAACCTATATACATAATAAATAAATATATCCAGATGCCCCTCCTGACTTCGTACAGCTAAAATTCATACAAAGTTACCAAGGACACATCTTGAAATTTAAATTTACAATTAACGTAATTTAGAAAAAACTTACAACTCAAGTAATATTTACAAGTATATACTTTAATATTTGATTTGATAGAAAAAATAAATAAAACCATTCTAAGATTGTGTGCACGTTCTCGTATTTCAATTAACAAAAATAAATTTATCAGCTTAAAAAAAATTAAAACTTACTCTGAACGCATGGTAAATAATTATGTTAAGGATTATGTTTAACAATAAGACATGTGAATGAATTTTTAACAAAATAGTTTCGTAACTAAGTTTAAGCCTATGTGCGACCCGTAGACACATACTGCATTCGGCGGTGCCAAGGCTCTCTGACGTAACTCGTGAAAGTAGATGTCTTAACGGAGCTCGACGTGTTTGTAGTAAGTGTCCAACAAGCCGCGGCAAGCAAGTGAGTGCTGAGCTATTATTTAATAATTGCACGTGCGATTTGTTTTGTATTTATTTTCTTACTTTTCTCAACTATGTTATTTATTTTATAAAATTGTGTATATGACGTGTAATTGATTTACAGTATATAAATTTTAATTAAAATATTGTATTACCTACTAATATTTCAAAAGGTAGCACAATAAACTTATTTTCTTTCTCAATGTAAATGTAGGAAATATTTACAAATATGTCAGTTTAAATACCCAAGTTTATTATCGAATATTTCGTGTCTATTCTATAATTGTTTCAAATTAAATATTTTTTTATAATATTTATAACGTAATTAACAAAATATTAATAATTCAAATTTAATTCTGACCTTACTGCTGCGTAGGAAAATTTTAGTTGTTATCTAAATTAGAATAATCATTATTAATATCGCTCTGGACTATTATATAAAAATACCTATATTTTAAAATAAAAATGCTCGGTATTTATTTATCCGTGCTGCAATTTTGATTTTGAAATTTCACAATCTTATACTTTCGAAATGATCAGCTGAGATTTAAATTATGCATAGGTACCTATTCTTTATAAAAATAATAAGATTTATTTAACACAACTCATGTTTAGCACAACTCATATTAGTAAAATCTGTTTTTCTTTCTGTTATGCTTTCATGACTCAACCTCTGGACCAATTTTGATGAAATTTATTACGGAGTACATAAGTTGGAAATCCAAGGAAGAAAACAGGCTTCCTTATTTTAATTCTCAAGAGTGGTTAAAAGTTACAAAATATTAAGATTATTAGGGATTTTTGTTATTATTACATTCATAATAGTAATAATAATAGGGGATGAAAGATAATAGGGCTCCGTATGGTTTGTCGTAGTTTTTATGATAATAATCAAATCTACAGGTTATTATTGTTAATCAATCATCTATAAAATGAATACAAAATACTTATTTAAATAAATATATTTTATTATAAATACATTTCTATGTATGTGTTACGTATAGACAATCCTTTAATTTTGCATTATATAATGTACATTTAAGAGGTCACTGCATAAAATTCTCATTTTAAAGCACTTCATAATTGTATTAAATAGTTATGGGCGACAACCAAAAAGTAAAGCCATACCTCGATAAATATAGTCAAAACAATAGAAGTTAGAACCATCGTAGCAGTTGATATTTTCTTTATTAGACATGCGGTTTTAAAGAAGAAACATGACACAGGAGCGCTTATGGCCCCAAATAAAAGAATTAAACACATCGCTAATAAAGTGTAGACGCCCACAGATAAAGCACCTCGGGATTGTGTAGTAGCACCCAAAAATAAAAGTGCGTTCCCTACCGTCAATAGTAAAGATGACAAGCCGATGGTTAATAATACAGCTTTTTTTAAACTTTCATCCACGTTTGTTCCACGGCGTCCTAGTACATACACTAATAACGCATTTTCGATTATACCGTAGAGTATTATTCCTGCCAACCCGACCCCTCCAGATCCTAGGCCAAATATAGCTATCAAATAAGTCGCGTGTTTTGGAGGAAAAGTACCAAAACATCTAGTAACTTCGGGCATATCCATGTTCTTTTGATTATTATTAAAAAAATGATTAAAAAATAATTTCAGGTCTACGTTTTGTTCAGTATATTTTTGACAGACAGATAATTAAAAGACTAAACAGTCTTTTTAATAATAGATATTATTCCTACATATATTAACTGTTTGGTTATTACCAAAATTTTATCCATGCACACCTGAAATTTTTAAATATATCAAATTATAACAATGTCCTAATTTATCTAATAATATTGTTATTACGGCTATCAGCCGATAGTTAAATTATTAATATAGGCGATAAGCCTAAAATATAATCAGATCAATTCATTGTAAATAATTGATCCTAAGGGTAGGTACATGTTATTAAGAACTTTGTTTCAGAATAAACAATATACTAATTTAAAATTATTTTTTATAAAGTTACAATCAAATGTTAATAATTTAATCATGTTGCTTTAATTTTAGAATGACGAGAAGTCTGTTTTTATTACTCGGCCTAGCAGGGGTTATGTCGATTCCTGTAGATGGACCAATTCGAATCGACTTACCAGTTTACGATCAACCACAGTCAGCTTCAAATATTCCATTAGCAGAACCTTTGGAACCAGAAAACCATCCTGTTTCCAATACAAATAATGACAAATCATCCGCTGGAAATTTTATAACGAAAGGGTCGGTGTTTAACATTTTGGGTAACAAAATTAGCCCAGAGTATCCTGCCGTAAGTATTTGTTGACCGAAATTATAACTCCTTTACTCAGAGAGTGAATGATACGCAAAATCTTAATTTAGTTGGAGTTGCAATATATACTATAACTTTTTCGTAATAAAAAGTAAACCTTTCTTTTCAAAATTTTCTTTTAAGAATTTTTTCTTAATCCATCTACTCAATATAATTATTTTTATTCTTGCATCGTTTTGTTTTAAGCTGCAGAAAACACTACTTACTAAATACATATATTTAAAAATAAATCATGTTTAAAAACAATAACCAAATTATTAATAAATTTAAATTTATCATTTCAGGCTGGCGCTGTAAATGACGGCGGTATATTCTCTCCTCCTTATACAAAGCTGGAAGGCGCTTTGTTAGAAACGGAAGGTTATGGTAGCAAGACATTATCGATTAAAGAAAATGCTCAGAATATTGTAGCTGGCATTCTACAGGTTTGTTTAACAAATAATGTAAGAGTGTGTGTTATTATAATAGCACTCTAAAATATCTACCTATCGAATTTATATTTTTTACAGCCTAAACCCATAGTGGATACGATCAGGGAAGAAGACAAGTACGGGAACGATGGTGATAAATTTCGCAATGCTGGTAGAGCAATTGTTGGAGGTGCTGAAGGCATTTCGAATTTCATCAATTCTATTCTGGAGGTAAGTTTCAGTGTATAAAATAACATTAAAAGTACAATTAGATATGCTTGTTTTACAATTTAAACTATTTTGAAACAAAAGCTTGAAATAACAAATACATCAAATTAATTTCGCGTTATCTTTGTCTGCAGGTTCCTGGTAATATAATAAAAAGCATCACACGAGCTGCTTCAGAGAAGTTAAACAATATAGGTGGTAAATTGATAGGTTTATAGAATTTTTTTTTTAATTTTAGAGTAAAGGGTACAAAATCCACCTCGTTTTTTTACATGCCTATTATAATTCCCAATATGTTAGCAATAGAGTATATATGTAAAGTACGACAAAAGTAACGAAATATATACATTTCCCCAAACATCGGCGTATGTCGTCGATCCGTTTTATCGTTGAAGTTCTGGTATTTATTTAACTAGCATTTTAGTAATGATGTAACCATTATTTTAAATATCCAATAAATACCGAAACCTACCTACCTATATTTTTTGGCAAATAAATTTCATTTTGTTGCCGAAAATGATGAGCAATTAATGAGCATAAGTTGTCTTATACTACTCGTACAAGGGCAATAAAGGAATATTTACGTAAGGGACCTGAAGCATTACTTTCTGCGATTTGTCATAAAAATGTATATTTTAATTTAATAAAATGTTATTTTTTATAATAGTTACCATTTTTTTTTCTGCACCTACCTAAAATTATTGAAAATAAGAATAATATTTAATAAAATAATCTTATCCTCTCACGCTCACTAAGATATCTTAAAAGCACGAGCGTCACAATAACAACTTAACGTGGAGGAGCGCGCTTTCACGAATGATATATACTATAATACCATATGCGTTCTCGAATCTTCTTTCTGTTTTATCTTCACGAGAGGTATCCTGTTTGGTCTTACCGGGACCATTCATTCATTATTCCATAAGTTACGTGCAAAAATCTTTTTAAGTTTTGTTTTGCATATTTTAAAACAGTGTATGTGAGTATGCATATTTGTAATGATTTATACTAAAATTATAAATACGAAAGTAACTACGTCTCTTTCACGGCCAAACCACAAAACCGGATGTGATGAAATTTTGTATGAAGCAAGCTTGAACTCAAAGAAAGGACATAGGCTTCTTTTTATGCCTGACACCTCACAACCAATCCTTAAATCGCGAGCGAATCTGCTGGCGAAAACTAGTATTTTGTAACCACCGAAAGTGCGAGGCTAAATACATTTTTATGTTTTCAATATGTGTATAAAATATGTACTTTGGACCGTAAAAGGACTCTGCTTACTTGTACCGCTTCGATTCGAACCTAATGCATTTATCCAATCCCGCTGATTAATAATGAGACGCAACGTTCAAAAGGAACAAGGAGGTAAAACAAAAATATTTACTAATATGTATGCTTTCAGGGATAATTTTATTTATTCACGATAAAACATATTTTAGTAACATTAAGAGTAACACAGAGATTTATTATCTAATTAAATTTAACTCTAAATAATATCGTAACCCTTTTTATACTAGAATTAATTATATTAAATACGTAGATTTACATTAAACATAAGGAAATGAAATCGTTGTTATTATATATATATTTATAAATATTTTATAAATTTATACAAAAAAATAAAAGTTATCTGGTTCATGAAAATTAAAAGCTTTGAACATTTTTCAATTATCAATACAGAGTTTGTACTTACCCGTATTTTGTCTGTAGATTAAAGAATTTTAAAGTTAGTAGATACGGCAATGAAAAAAATAAAGGTGAATAAAAAATGATACTTTTATCTTTTTACATAAACATCAATGGGTACACAAACTGTGTGTACATTAATCATTCTCCAAATTAATCAAATATAGCATAACTAACTCGAGTGAGTACTGGTAGAATGTATAGTATTTTTAATATATCAAAATATGTTATAATATATACAAAACAAAATACACACCTATTTAAAGGATGATGACAAAATATATTTTAACATTATATCATTTTAAGCTGCCAATATATATATATATATATACATATTATCATTTGACCGCTTATATCATTTTATATATATTATATACGTATATATAAATATGTGTATGAAACTAGTAGTAACTTTATAGTCATTATTTGAAGGCGCTCAATTAAATTATTATAAACAGAATTCACAAGACTATGAAATTATCTTAGTAATAAACAATGTAAATTTGCACCACATTTTATTTTAAAACGCCTTATCGATGTCAAGATGACTCCTTTCATGTATGTGAAAAACATACATTATATTAATAATAATAATTGAATACATATACAGTATATATATTATAATAAATTAGTTTAAAATAACAGTGATTAAAATGCACATTAATCATAAGTTTACTTTAAAACTTGAAGTTACGTGTTATATACATTAAATATGTACTTAACTTTCTATAAGCTGTAATAACATATAGAATAAACTTATACTATCGTTGTTTATACCTACTTATACATTTTATATGAAGATAATGATAAAAATCCGATATTCAAATTTGTCAATTTCAATATTGTCGAAAATATATTATATTATTGGTAAATTATAAATCAGCTGACATTTATTTACGACTTAAACATAAACGATAATCCATTAGATTTAAAACAGTAACACATCACACATTTTAATTAATGATAAGGATTAAACATTCTAAGTCAATTAAAATTCTCCATGTACTATTTCATTAGCTTCTATTCTAAGGATACATACCTTATATAATAACATGAAATGTTGCCGAAGAATAGATGATTACATTTAATTTTGATTATTTAAATCAATAATTTAAAATGATTATATGTATAAGAGGCAGACATATAAGTCTGTTATAAGATCTGATCTAATTTAAGAAGTGTTTTTTTTCGCGCTACTCCAATCACATTAACATCCTTATAATGATATCCATATTATCATTTTTTTTTTTTTAAATTAAAGCTATAAATTAATAAGACAATCCAAAACCTTTTATTTTGAATATACAAAGTATAAATAATTTATACAGTGATTATTATATATTGAAAAATTAAACTGCACACAGTTCATGGGTAAATAACAGTGTATATATAATCATATATAAATATACAGAACTTGTCTGTAATTTTATTAAGTTGTGTATTATAATAAATATTTACATATTTACAACCCTCATCTCATCGATGAATACATATCAAAATAGAATAACCCTTTCTGTAGATAAAACATTTCACAGTCAAAATTCAAATTTTTAAATAATATATATCTATGGTTTTTCAAGATGGCTACTTATTGTAGTATTTTTTTTAATTTTCGACAATACATTTACATTTTGAGGTATGTAACCATTAATAGGAATAAGGTAGATAAAATATTATAGGGAATAATTAAATAATTCAACACAACACATTTAGTTGATGAACCTTATTCCACGTCTATGAAATAAAAAAAGTCTTGCTTGCGAATCGAACCTTAGAAACGTCACGTACTTTAATACATTTAAAAGATTTCGATGCAATAGTCGAAAACAGGATAGTCAACATTGTTAAAATATTACATAATATGTAATAGTGAATAATTATGACACATGAATAAACATTAAGTTAATTTACAAACGTGAATATTCATACTTATTGTTGAAATATCTTTTTTACCTCGTGTCATAATAACCGATAATTAAATACGTAATCTACTAAGCCGCTGCTCATACTGGGAGATCTGAAGAGTTATCTCTTCTGAGAAGAAAACGAGCACAATTTGAAGATCAGTAAGTGTATATCGACCAAATTCATTGTCATTCTATAATGTAATTCATTGCATCGTTTAATAAATACTCTATCGTAGTTATTTCCAGAATCGAAGTCAACTATAAAATATTATAAATCTTGAATGATTCGTAAGACCTTTTTACAGTTATAGTACCAGCTTTGTAAATAACGTGCAAGCTAAATACTAAGCTTGTTGATATAAATAACAAAAAAAATAATAACAGTAAATATATTTTAACTAAACTATATACCGTAACTTTGATATTTTATGCAAAATAATACGTCTAGTACTTCTAAAGACCTTGTCTAGTCTTTATTCAGATTCTACATAGTCCAACACCGAAAAATCGATGAATTTGTCGGATCTTAACCGTCATGGACGCGTTAGACGGATTTTGCGCACAGTATCAACGTAATGCTTATTGTGTGCCATTACCAATTCCTGAAGTTTCGGCGGCAACTCTTCCAGTGAAGGTGCCGTACCTTCCTCGATATCAGTGCGCCTGTAAAATAGTATGTACGGCGTGCTCGACCGGTTAAGGCCGTTCAATTGGCCCTCATCAGCGAATGTAACTTCGTCATCGTTGTACTTGTGCCACTGATCGCTATCCTTGGCGAGAGTGTAGTAATGACCAGAGTCCAGGGTGGTTCCTGCGTGAATCACGGCGGCGAATAAGTTGTATACGGAATGTACCGCCTGCGAACGGACCGTCGGCAGTGTCACCGAATGGTTGTGATACATCGAATGCATCAGTTTCGTCTGCACTTGCAGCTTTGAATCGAACCTGTGGATTTATAAATATATAATGCTGGAGTTGTGATTGAATAACGTCACGCATGAGCATTACCTTCAACTATTAAGATATAACTTACTTGAAGTTCTTAAGAACCAGAATGAGATATTTTGGCGTGGTCTCGATGAGCACGCTCCTCTCCGCATCTTGAAGGCCACCGCAATCGCGACATTCGTATTTGTTTTCACCGGAGAGACTTTCCTTGGAGCAATAATACTCCAGAAGACTTTGGACGCTGTGTTGCCAGCCTTCTGGTTTTTCGGGAAAAGCCAGCTGGAGGTCTCGAAACACGTCGCGTGACAGTGATGATGCGTGACACACGGTGCATTCAACACGAGTCAGCAAGACGCCTCCAAACATGCTATCAATGAAGGAGTCACGACGTAGAAACGTGGCATCGCTCATTCGAAAACGTTTCTTTGGTGGAACCAGCGTCTCTTGCTCGGCAGAGCTGCGTTTGTGGCCACTTGAACTAGATCCTGAGAACAAAATTCATCACTGTATCCAAATTTACTATTTTCTCGTCTAAATTGAAACATCATTGCATTGGTAAACTTATTAAACGGAAAAAATATTTCTTCAAATACATTTGAACATACCAGCAGCGCTACTGCCGGGCCTCGGCGAAACAGAACGACGACTATGGCTCGATTCAGCATGATCATCGCTGAAATTAATAAAGTGACCTTTAATTCAGTACTCAGTTTTACTATAACTCACAGTTACTATATATTTACCTCGGCGAATATTTATGAACAGATACAGATGGTATAAATGTTCGTTAAACTTAAGATTGTAAATGAGATAAAATTTGCATCATTTCTTTTTTTTTTAATAATAATTACTACCAACTTCGATACACTTAACAAATCGGAATATTACCATTAAAAAACCCTTAAAAAAATTCAAACTTAGTATTCAAAATCGACCGTAATGAATTGCGTGACTTCATTATTCCCTGAAGCCTTAATACAGATTTTCTTTTCTTAAATTTGTAAACAATAAACGAGCTATATAATTGTGCGGGTTTCACTGGGCCATTGTGATGGACAAGTAAGCTCCAGCCTCGACATAAAAGTCCAAAAAGGATTTAAGAAACGAAACTTCTCTGGAAACACGCAATGGACAGGTCCCGATATTTTTATTATTATTTAGATATTTTTGATATATTGATTTGATTTTTGATATATGATTGACTATATTGTAGTGAACCTGGTAAAAAATTACTATGAAAAGTTACTAACGTCTACTTACGTCAAAATAATACACATTTTTTCTTTAAATAATAAGAATAAGTACTCCTTTTATTGTTTCATTTTACCCATTGGGGTGCGTTCCAGTAACTTTGTAATGTACATAAATGTTTATTATTTCAACCAAAAACCCTAAGATTTTGTTATTATTGTTTTGGTTACATTTCTATCTTGAGAAACTACAGTAACACCGTATAACCTTCCACTACCTTTCATACTACTACTACTGGGAATGTAATTTTAGTATAGATTGCACCAATATTAAGTTACATTTATTTCATTTTTATTCAGGAAACAGACATACAATATTCAATGTATTGAACTAAACAATGTTTTCTCAGACGTTGAATGGCAAAGTTTCTAATTATAAATTTTATTTCTATTTGATTAAAATAAAATACATTAAACACTTCATTGAATATTCACGGCGCTTTAATATTTCTTCATTATATTCATCAAAATAAAATGGACGGCGAGGTCGAAGGATAAATACTATTTATTAAAGTTTAACAACCATCGAAAAATGTTACGGACAAAATATTGTTAATAAATGAAAGGCAATATTTTTCTGTAAATTTTCCTTTGCCGGCTAAAACTATATTTTTAAAACTTAAGTTAAAATTAGTTTACTGAAATTCTAAAGTTTCAAATTCATGTAGGTTATAAATTTTTCCAAAGACGTATTGTTTTTTACAAAATACAAGAGTAAAGTTTACACTAATATGATTTCACACCAGGGTAGGTTTAGTAGGTGGGTGAGGGCCGCACTGGACCATTGTGGAAGGCGTATTCTCAAGATTATGTTTCTTCATTCTATATTAAAATATTTTATTGTGATTTGTTTTTTCTTTTTAATACGATTACAGAAACTTTCGGAGTACATCATACGATCGTAATTATCTAAAATATATTTTTAATATAATATTTACCCAGCGTGTGGGGATTGTTGCTGAACATGAGGATGAATCATGCGCAGGCGGCTGGCACCGTTGAGCACAGGCGGCCTGGTGTAATCGAAATTTCGATCCGAACAATGCTCGTAGGACTGCAGCAACTCGAACAGATATCTGTAACGAAGAGAAATCTAATTTTTATATATGTATTTTTATACTGTAGCCTTTAAAAGTTTAGTTTTCTTCTTTGTATCCTAAAATTCCGAATACGGACAATAAAACATTGACATTAAAAGTGAGTGTTAATTTCGCCGCGCATTAATATCTGATATGTATTCCGAATCTCGATATAGTGGCAGTTAACTTACGGTAATGCAGCCAAAACAGTTAGTGATTGAGGAGACTATATGGATATAAGCGCATCATTGGACATTCACATCGAGTCCACAACACTTTTATCCGGCGAAAAGAACCACCACACCTTAATATTTAAAACTTGAAGGAAGACGAGTCAACTACACAGTACGTATTAAAGTACATATAAGTATGTGCGCAAACACAGGCGCGCTCTATTATACTCTCACTTTCATAATGCGATCCGACCTGACCGGAAAGATCAACAATTTTACGTGATTTTGGAGACATGGGATTGTACACACATCCAGCATCGAGTCTCCAGCCTGTCACTGAGAATTTTTCGACAGAAAAACCTAATTTTTTTTTTTTATCGCCAGACCTGTGGAGTATTAGCCATAAATCTGCTTAAACAGTGCACTAACTTATGAATTATCATTTAGATATGTGTTAATGTAGTATTTAGCGAATTATAGAATTAGATATTCGTACTTTATTAGACCAATCATTAAATTAAACAAACAATGCCTGAAAAAGAGTTAAAAATAAAGTATAAAAATGTCTTTTAAAAAATGTTTTGTGTAATAAGGTTTTGCGAAACAAAAAGTTTTGCAATGAAAACCTAAAAAAAAAAAACAATTAAAATTGTAAAGAATGGCCTGTTGAATAAGGCATTCAAAGCAAATGAAATTAATGTGATTAATTTTGAAATTCTTACAAGTAATCTGTTTAATATTTGCCGAATAAAAGACGCAACGCACCTTCGAATTTTTTTATTCTCACTAGTTTCAATACCAATTCGCGTAATATTTAAATTATATACTTTTAATATAAAGTTAGAACCGTTTATTTGCCTTTATATTGCTGTATCTGTGTACAATAGTATATGAGTGGTAAATAAAGATACAGTGCCTATTTGGTTGATCGCTTTCCTTCTAAAAAGTTTGTGAGAACAATATAGAATATTAATGAGAATTAATAAACCTAGTGACCTCAGCGAGTGAGTTTTAAGTTATTATGGAAGCACATTAAGCCGATATATGGCTTAAGAAGGCAGAACTTTACAACGAACTTCCTTTACGATATTAATTAATCCTTTAAATTAGTAATTGTAATTGCAGATCAAAATTGATATATCTTTTATAAATTTTATAGTTGGACAGGCAAATGGGCCATCTGATAGTAAGTGATAACCACGGCCAATAGACATTGGCGCGGTAGGAAATTTTATTTTGCTCTAACCTAAGTTAACCTAACCTTGGGAACTAAGTGGTTTGTCCCTTGTGCCTGTAATCACACTGGCTCACTTATCCTTCAAACCGGAACACAATAATACTGAGTATTGCTGCTTAGCGGTAGAATATACGATGAACGGTATACGATGAATATACGATAACGGAGTTTGTTTTCAACTGACAACTCAAAGCTTTTTAAGTGAAACGTGTTGTAATTAAACGTAGTTTTGTTCGTCTTACGTAAAAAAATTACAAAAATATGTTTAGACTATTCAAAGAAAAGCCTAGCTCTACCCGGGCTCGACACCCGCGCATGTGCTATGATGCAATTATGCATTATCGATCGAGTATTGCCTTATTGTTTTGAAGTCTATCATTTACTAATAAAACATTCATTAAATGAAAGGGCATAACGCAATTAGAGGGTATTTTAAAGTACGAAAATTAGTCGTCAATACGCGACCATGCAAGCGCTAACGGACTATTAGTAGCATGATCGATTAACCTTCGTAACTCATTCGCGTAATAGAAGAACAGCTTGATCGAAGAAAAAAACTTTAATCTCTTTTTTTTTATTTTATTAATTGTTAAGAAATTTATACAAATAGTATTTTAAAATATATACAGATATAAAAACTTGTGTAATTTTTAATTTCAGTAGATAATTTTAATTTTGCCAGTCTTATGAAATTTAAGTGTTAAAATTAAACTTCCTATAATCCGCGTATTGAAACGATGAAATATGTTTTCTTTAAAAAGTAGCGTTTCCCGCTCTTTAACTTTATGATTAGTGGCTATGGCTAACTTTAAATCGCCATGGTAGTAGCATTTATGCATACACCACATTTTGCCATACACAAAACCTATCGGTCCATCAGACCGAAGCGGGTATAGCTTGCAGTTTTAAATAAACAATAATTTAGTTAATACGTGATTATGTATTATTCTAATTATTATTAAATTTACGAAATATACTTAATTTATGGTCATATTTTATAAGCCATAAATTGGACGAGAGTGAAAAAGGAAGCTGTTAGAAGCTCTGTTAAAAGACTCCAAATTATACTATGTGTATATATAATATAATTATATATGTGATGAAAACGACAGTGACATTGAGTATTATTGATATTGAAGAGCAGCAACAAAGAAGTGATAGAGAGCATTCTGAGAGCAAAAAGGAGTTCCCAGCAACTTAAAGTGATTACTATCTAGGCAAAGATGGCCAGAACAAATATTTTCCATGAATGAGCTGTCGATGCAGTAAGAAAAATTGGGAAATTAAAAAAAAAACAGGTGATGAATCGATTTCACTCCGATATGATTTTTACAAAACATATCAATCAAAATGCTACTTTTAGTCTATTACAATGGTTGTAATGAAAGCCTCTACTAAATGTAAATACTTGCTGTAAATATTGTGTTTTACAATTTAACATATTCCTATATAATATTAATTTTACTTTGATATTTTAATTAATATATCAAAATAGAGGTATCACTTTCGGTCTCACAGACCTTGCGCGGTCGTATGCGATAAATTATTTGACGCGGGTATAGAAAGGTTATTTACCGCTCCTCAGTTTAAGTTTTACATCTCAAATCGAAATGGCTGTCAATAAATTATCAAATTAACGACAATATAAATTTAAAAATTAGATAATACGTGCATTTTTTTTTTAAATCGCCTGTCCAATTTATCAAATTAGCTTTCTCTATCTGCCTCTCTCTAGCCAACACCTCTACTCGGTACATTTAACTAGCATTGACATTACAAACTGAAGCTGAAGACGAACACGGCGCACAGTTTTTACACATGAACGACTTTCTCGTCATGATATATTTGAACAGATATAATAAGATGTCTAGGTGTATTTCTGCACAATATTATTTCGCATTATTCGCATATACTATTTCGCGAATTACAAAAATATATCATTTTAATGCTTTGTAAACTGGTAACATTTATATAATTAACACTTAATATAACAGCCTGAAAACGTTTTTAGGAACGTAACGTGTGAAAAACCACCAAGAAAAATATATTCAATATATAAAGCAATACTAACTTTAATACTAAAATGAATGGTTTCATTGTCACGTCCTTTATCATTCTTCCGATTGAGTTGAATCTTTGTACAATTGTTGTTGATACTTGCGTGAAGGTTTTCTAGATCAACAGGTGGAGCACCCGCCTTCGCGGTAATAACAAAAAGAAATTAAAGAGTCTGTGCAATGCATTCTAGACATAAATAATTACATGATACTAATATTTTAAAGTTTTATATTTGAAAATAGAACAGTGTCAAGTTGTGGAAGATTTGAATTTTGAGAGATTTCCAATCTCGACATCAATTGATACATTTAAGTGATAATCCCGGCTATCTGCGAATCTCATGTCTTACGCGCTTTTTTAGTTCAATTTAAAATTGATCAGAATTATGGAAGTACGTCGTATTAAAATTTAAGAGATACCATTAGAATAGATAATTTACAACACCTAAAGGGCAAAGAGGGCATGCAACATCGGCGAACGACGACAGATTTATCATGGGTGCTGGTCTCAGAAATCGTACTTTTCTTTCTTTCTTTTCTCAGAAGTTCTTACTTACTTAGGAAGTCTGCTTCAAGAAATTCGAAAAGTGACAATAAGAAACAAAATAAAAATATAATGCAGCTGGATGTACTGGTAAACAAATACTACAGGAGAAAATACAATAGGATTGTTGTTCACCGTAACTGTATACTTGTTAACGTGAGCGTTGTCTTGCAAAAGCAAAACGTATTGAGGGGTTCTCACCTTCGCTTATATAGAAAAGGTAGAGAGTAGTCAGGGCATATTTTAAAATGACATTAATTCTTTCTCACTATCTTAAATATCTATGTCCATTATCGTCGCAGCTAATTCTAAGCACATTGTCTCTTGCATCGAGTTAATCTCAATACGATGGATCTATGAAAGTATGGTTCACCCCCAGTTAGCGCCACACTGCAAAATCAGCGTAGTATTTTTACCCGACCGCTTAAAAGAGTGTTTAAATTCGCTGTTTCTTTAGATACGGCCTGATCATTTATAGTACAGCGCGTCACTTACCACACGCCCGTGGCGGGGGTCTCATCAATTCTCGACATTGTTTGAACTATGCTATTTGTAAAGCAGTTTGCTTACTCTAGGAAAAAGACATTCATAAAGGACTTATATTTCACTCATTATGTTTATCGTTATGATCATATTTCGCCATTATTGCTTTTACAATTTGTCGACTCGACATCTTTACTAAATGCTTACTTGAAAATGATTACATATGATATTGACGGGACTTTTAATTTATAATGAGTGCACAATTATGATGAAAGCAAATACGTATTACAATATCGAATTAATATCATATATCACATATATCGAATCAAGTATTACAATTCGAAGTCCTTCTAGTCCGCAAACTTTTAGACCTCATCTGGTATACTCGGAAATCAAGTTAAACAAAGAAATATAATACCAGCGATATTAGAGATCTTAATATTGCGTCGGTAGAAGAATGGAAGTTCATGCTTCAAAGTTTTATTGATAACTAAATAAAAAGTATGCCCTACTATAAAAAGAATGCTGGCAATTTTCAAGTAAAAGAAGGAAGCTCTGCTGTAGGGAAACTTTTACCTGCAGGAACAATTTTATCTACTAAATGCAAACATGATAATATTATTATAAAGCGACCATTTATATCACTCCTTTCAAACAGCAAATAATAAGCTGTTTAAATTGAATAGTATTTCGTGTCGGATACAATATAACAGGTAGCAATAACATTTTCGACAACATCGATCAGTTGTTACGGCATGTATGCTTTTACATTTTGATTTAAATCCGTGGGTAGACATTGTATTGAAATGGAAACTTTCAGCATCTGTCATTTTTAAAAATGAAAATCTGATATCACGGACTTCGAATACGAATAATTATTCGACGTTTAAAATAAGAGGATTTTTTTAAAAAAGAAATGTGGTTATATAATTTTAAAACTGTGTGGGTATTCGATGCAAATCCTCTGTTTAATTACGTAGTTAATAATATGAAAATCTGATATCTCGGACTTCGAATATGAATAATTATTCGACGTTTAAAATAAGAAGATTTTTTTAAATATAAATATCGTTATATAATTTTAAAATTGTGTGGGTATTTGATGCAAGTCCATTGTTTAATTACGTAGTTAATAATATGTGATGGTAAACACCTATGGAGCCGAGTGATTGCAGTCTTTACTTACACTCATTTACTGCAATCTCTCGGTTAAATGTATAGTTATTTTTGTTTGCATTACATGTTTGTCAGTTTTAAAGTGAATGTTTGGTCACAGTTCGTTTTGTTTTGAAAGATCGAATCTTTCAACATAAATTTTCATAAAATATGTTCATATTAAGTTAACTTAACTAGTATCTGACCGACTGATATAAATACGTTGTTTTTTTTTTATATCTGTCTTTCGAAGGAGTTTAAATTAGTTGTAAAACTGAGGCCACTCAAAACTTCCGGCAGAGCGTCACTTCTCGTCTTATCGTCATGGTTTGATTTAAATAACAGTCGCTTTTATCAAAACAATGCATTATTTGCATTGATATATTGTTTCTTAATTAGCTTATTTATTTTTAGAGAAAAATTTCACAGTCAATATAAGTCTTATTTATATTTTACAAGAAACATGTCCCGGCTTAACGCGGATACAAAAAAGGGTTCATATAAAACTCTTAGATTGAAGAACGTAGAAAATTCTAGGTATTTTTTCCAGCTTCCTATTCGGTTGAATTTTTGGCTTTTTCTCTGCTATATCCATAGAAACCTTCTTCTTGAATCACACTGTTTATTGATGAAAATCGCAGTAAAATACTTTGCTTGGTTTAAAAAAAGCGACTTGTTTTATACTATGTGCAGAAAATATTGTTAACGTAAAAACATCTATATCGGGCGTATTGTCATAAAAACGATTTGATAAAGATATACTTATGTATACGACACGACACGATTGATAAATTAACATGCTCTCCGCGTTCTTTATTATTCACGATCAATTATTGAAAATGTGAAATAATTAATCTGCTTATTATGAAAAATAAGTTATTTATAAAAAATTATATTCACTCGAAACAATATTTTCTCAAATTAGTTTTTGTTACGTTTTATGTCATGAATTTTGTCAAAAATAAATTGAATGCTTTTATGTGATTATTATTCACACAAAAGCATAGCGTATGTCTGATCTGAATGTGTTAAAATGTGTTTATGTTAGTAAGCATTTCTATTATTCCCTTCATTTTATACCTAGTGAAAAACGAGCGTTGTCGTTGGTCGTTCGCCTTCCATTCTCTCGTAATACGACACAGGCATCAACTATGAGAAATAAGGATAACGACATGAACAAAGGGAAAAATCTTTTAAGGATTATTGAGAAGCATGTCTGCTGCATATCATCGGAAAATAAGGCAACGGAACTAATAAGCAAAAAGACGAACACGTTTATTCATGGTATTTCTGTACTCTGTATACTTGAAGATGAATAGCTTTACCCTTCTAATTGGTCCATGCATTTCTTATTCTCAGTCATGTTCTCCATTTCTTTATAGCAGGGTTGTCAACTCGAGTAAAATTTGATTTAATGCTAAATTATACTAAATTTTGAAATGATATACAAATGCAAACATGCTATTAAGTGAGTTTAGGATTTTTTTTTAAATTATATGTATTTTAACAAATTAAATATATTTTTAAATTGTATTTTATTAGATATTTGTGTCTTCCATCTACAGATAACGGTCTAAAAACTTTTCTCCTGCTTGTCACCCCTGCTCTTACGGGTGCGCATTTAAAGTTATGATGTGATGATAACATAGCATACATTCAAATTCGTGTCTTCTATACTACAATTATTTATTAATAATGAATACAAATCTTATCCGTGATTTTGTTATTTACCATATTTTTTTGTAATGTTTATCAATATAAAAACATTGAATTTTAAATTTAGCCTTTTCGGCATCTTTCATCATTTACACTTCAACTCACTCCGCGGTCACTTTCCATTTGATTGTGATCGTCAGTATAATGTTTCAAGAAAAACAATATATGGAGTATTTGTGGACAGGCCACCTGCCCGAAGCCACTGCTTTCCACCACAATACTGGCTTTTAAAGATCTAAATATTATTGTTGTCGGTTGTTTTGTATACAAAAATTGCCTTAGTCAGCTCTAACAATATTTTAAATAAAAGTAGGATGGTTCATTCTACTATTCATGAAACCAGACGTTATCCTTTCAGTCGTCACCAACTAAAACGCCTAGTTTCCAAAAAAATACTAAAAAATAATAAATATAATAATAACTTAATATAATAAATTAACGCTCCGAGATATAATTTAGTAGTTAGCCTCAAAAATTAAAGCAATACCATTAATAGAGACACTTACCCTAAGAACTCCGAGCTGTCGTGTTGATTGTCTCTTGTGAAGAAAGGTGGTTTCACGACACTGAAGAATTCAGACGGATTCAGCTTAGTCGATATGGAGTGCATCATCTCAGCAAAGAGAACGCTCATTTTCGCCCAATACGGCACCGCGGTCATCTTTAGCACAACGTGTGTACTAAACCTGATTGGAAAATGCATTAAATTAAAGTTGAGTTTAATTTGTTTAGGTATCTGAAGGTTCTTAAATTATTCCATAATACTGAAACACATTTCACGGTGCAATAATGCATTTATTTCAAGCTTTACAAATATGACAACGAACACAATTCAATAGAAAATTTTCATTCGCACTAAAAATATATTTAAATTAAATTCAAAGTAAATGGCGAAGATAAAAGACGAAACACAATTACAATCTTGTTTTTCGATCGCGAAGCGGTATACAAGTTTACATTCAGCCCACTTCCGCTATTCCTCGCGTTATTTACTTAAAATACTTTTGTTACAGAGTCGAAGGCAGTCAATGTTTACGTGTTCGACGCCCACTACGCCACTCACTGCTAAACAGCTGGGATGACTGTAAGACTTTTATGACAAATGCACCCAATATTACTTTGAACTATGAACATTTATAATATCTATCGCACGTTCTTATTAAGAAATAATATTATTCAAATTCTAAAATAGTTTTCGCTTGTATTATAAAACGATAGAAATAAAAAATAAATCATTTTAAACAGCAATTTTGAGAGAAAACGAACGTGTTAAGTGATCTGTAAGATTCAAGATTAAGTCCCAAGCATTTTATTTTACGATTAATCTAGCGCTCGCGCGATCTGCGAAATACCTAATATTGAGAGGAAACTACTTCGCAAGTAATTCTAAGATATATAAAATCTGCCAATACGCAGTGAAGCGACGTAGTGTATAAACCCCGACTATTTCATGACAGGTGTCTTTGCCCAATGAAATATTTATTTCGGACTGTCTCTTCAGAAATGTTAAAATAATTATTGATGTTATTTTTTTTGTCACTTAATTTCTAATTCAAATAACACATAAAATAAAAATTCGCTACTTTCAAGCAAATCTTAAATCAATAAATGAAAATCGCAGCGCAAAGTACACTCATAGCGTTATAACATCGCGAAGCAGCTTAGAACAAATGATTGGCATAAAAAAAATCGCATGCAGAAAAACTTAAAAAAAAAAAAATGTCAGTGTCATTTTTAATTTCACGGATGCAATAGTCCATAGAACAAGTCGCAAAGCAACTTTAGCAATTCATTTATCAGGAAGCATCCGAGTTCTACTCGGCGATCCTTTGAATGGCTTCGGGATATAATAAAATCGAGTGCTGTTGGGATCAAAATTTAAAAGAGCATTTGAATGGATTACAGCTTTGTGTGAAGTTTGTGGACCGTAATACGAGTGTACGGTTTCGGCCAAATGATAGCGATTCTATTTTCACTACAAGTCATTTTAATTGCAAAAATTAGTTGAAACTATTTATTGAAAATCATTCGAGCAACGTTACAAAAGTAGTATCTAGATCATAGAATAAAATATATGAATTCACTAATGAGATCGCAAATTAAATAACATTTCGCTTTTGTATGCACAACAATTTCAGTAACAGGGCAACAATTTCGCTTATTATGACTGCACTAGTATCGATCCATCGGTCGATATATGTAACAATGTATTTATTATTAAGACTATAGACGCTTTGCTCCAATTATATACATGCAATATCATTTCTGAGTAAAAAATAATTATTATTTGCTTGCGTTTCGTTATAATAATTACGAAAATTCAACGTTTTTTATCTATACTAATTACTTTAATGCGAAAGTCACGTTTACACGGTTAAACAACTGCATCGAATTTGATTAAACTTTGTAATAAACAATCTTGACCCCCAAGTAAGGACAAAGGCTAACGAGAATCTATGAATCTATGCGAAGCCGCGGAAGGAAATGAGTTATTATGTATTTTTTTAATAATAAATATTCATACAATATTTACGATCGCCATTTATATGTATACATATCGTGGCAAAAGAAAACAAGATTCTCGAACGTTTCACTTCAATCAAAGAATATCGGGAAATATGCCTTCAGTAATGAGGCATTTGTTTTTTAAAACTATTAGTGGCGGGCGATTAATGCTACGTAATGGAGTGTGCCAAAATTTTATCGATAAATTTAATATAATCCTGTCTTCCTAATTTCAATTTCATAGAGCTGTTTGTTTTTTTCTGCAATTTTCATTCTCGTTCAAATCCATTGATTTTCATCAATTTACTAACTGAATATTAATTATATAAAAATGAAAACTCCATCTATAGACCATTCTAACCGAAGAAAGAATAAAGATACAATTTTAAACAAACCTTAGATTTACGTATTCAATGCAACCTTTAATAGATCAGCTATATTGTAAACTACTAACAGTTTTTGGTTAATATGTTATTATTTATAATAAAACACATTTTTTTCTCAAATTCATAATAAATATCATAGATTAGCCCACGACCAATGATATCGCGTCAATTCGGTTCAAATGTTGTTAATTTGCCTTTGTCCTCTTGTGGTTGGAATGGCGTAGCATTGATGACATCAGGAAATGGTGACATTTAATTGAATATTTCGGTGTATATCGACTACATCGTGGTTCACCTCGGTTCCGATCAATGAATACATACTGTAATATGTCGATATGGACATTTTAGTTAATCATATTTGATACCATATGGAGCGGTCTATCGGTAATATATGATATCGGTAGTGCGACAAGGATGAAAGATACGAGATTATGGAACATATTATGCCAATACGCATAACGAATGTGTCAATTCACTGTTTATGAATTTAATGAACATGTATTGGTAGACCGACTGACAAATTGGAAATCTGATATTAAGTGGTCAGCGCTGCATATTGACATTGGCAAATATTAATCATTTTTCAAGTTCTCAAGGCGCCAGTGAGTTACAAAACTATCTCTGAAAGTATGTATATTAGAAATCTCTCATAAAGTCTTGCCAAGCAATCTCTAGGACATTTTATTAAACTGGTAACCGCAAAGTCGCTGCACTTTTCATCATTTCTTATCAGTTATAATACAAAATGTATCATATATGTCATAACCGTATATGTACAATTCGAGAATCGTCGACGAATAAACGATATAATATGTTACCTTTAAAGAGAACATCCGTCGTAAGAAGTTAATAGGTTTCCTAAGACACAGTCTATGATCAAACAATCTGCCAGTATAATATTGAAGCTTTGAAGTTCAATAAGTTACGCAGCGAATTTCCGAGAAACTAGATCGACTAACTAGTCTTTTTAAATGTTTTATATATTTTAATTTTATCATTTAATATAAACTATACTATACTATTGCCTATATACTTTTTAAATATAAACATTTTTCTTTAGATTAATATTTTAATTTTAAGAGTTACATTATTTTTTTTCAATTGTACCAATATTTTGAATTATCTTTATCAAACCTAATAAACTCAATTTCAAAAGTGGTCAAAATAAGACCGCCATCCGTTGCTAACAAAAAAGTCATTATTACAATTAAAAAAAAAAAACACATTTAAAAAATACGTCAGTATTTTTTGCTACCCATGACGTCTGTTGTTATTGATAGAATGAACGTTCACATTGAACATTTGTATAAAATTATACAATTATATGAGTGTATGTGTGAAACGCATAGTAGTGTGTGTAATATTTTGCTTTCATTAATTTAATACATATATGTATTTCTTATGATAAAATAAAAAAAATACATGCAACACTTCTCTATATAAACTTAAAATGTGTAAAATTTCATCATCTCCGTAATTGACGTAAAAATAGATGTAACAACGTTTTCGCTTCACGTATTAATATATAGATAACTAGCTGTTGCCCGCGGCTCTGCTCGTGTGGAAGTTGAACATATTTACTGATTAACTTAAAATTTTACGTTAATTTAAGACCTCTTTGTATAGCATGTTGCTGTGAATTTCACCCCTTAGGGTTAAATATCCAGAAACGCTTAAATACGTATCAATTCAGTTTTAATCAGTATCCCGAAAAATTTACATGTTTCTTACTTAACATCGACGGACTTCCATACAAACTTTCAAACCTATAAACCTAAACTATTTCACCCCCTTAGGGGTAGAATCTCCAAAATTATTTCCTTAGTGTGTGTCTACTCAATAAAACGATCCTACTCACCAAATGTCATGGCCCTAAGTTTAATAGTCTACGCTCGGCGATGATGAATCAGTCAGTCAGGACATGTTATTTTATAAGTATCTATCGATGAACAAAAGCTCGTATGCATACTATTTGCTTCTATTTTGTCCGAAGACTGCAAGTATCAATCCAATCAATTAAATCACATGATACGAATATGACAATATATGGAATACATTCACCCGAGGCAGTTATTGAGGATAATCCTTAATATAATGGAACCAATTTTCATACTCTAAGTATGAGTTGTTAGTAGAAACACGCTGTATTGATATATCACAAAGGGCAATTGCAATTTCATTCGTATAAACGAAACATTTATTTTATACGCGAATTAACAAATGAACACAGCCGAGCCTCAGGCATTTACGTCGAAAACATTCGAAGCATTGATTAAATTGATCACTAAAGCGATTAAAATTATGTATTCGCTAAATCCGCCTGCACCCCTAGCACGTCAAGTTATTAAAATCGCTTAATACTTTCGTTTTGACAAAGACGCAACCATAAAATCAAATAACATTATCCCCCTTTAACAAATATCAGAGAGAGAAAGAAAATAAGAATGTAAAAAAAAAAGTTCAATACCTACTGAATCGTGGCTGCGGTTAAGTTTCTGACGGGCTTTTAATAACTTAGATAATAATTACCGTAGTTTTAAGCGAACATTATTTTATAATGTAACAATATAAAATTATGTTGCGTTATTTTTAAACGGCTTTAACCCGGCGTAGATTTAAATTGTCATCAATTTAATGTATCCGGCAATTCCAAGATATTTTTATATAATAAAAAATATTACTAACGAAGGAGTGGAGGAAAATCAGACGTGGCTTACAGTTAACAAATATTATGGAAAATTATTTTGTTGTGAAATTTTATGTATTAATATTTATTTTCAACAATACAAATACACTTACGTTTTTAAAGGTAAAAACGGCTATTTAAAGAATATCATACCCATACACAAATTACGCAAAGATATTTAAATTAGTCGAATGATTTCTATGAAGAACAAAATGTTAATGACTATGTTAAGAACACCTACCTGAACCTGTGTTTATAGAGCAAAGATTTTATCTAAGGCAGCCGCTCGCATGCAATCTTACTCGCAAAGAATTCGCATCTCCGATGCACTCTAGGTTCACGATCATGAATAAGTTTGAATTTGAATTTCTATTATAACTTAAACTTAATTCTATATAAATACACCATATATCAATTAATTTAAGTATTAATTATTGTTATTTGGCAACTTAATCGACAAAATGGCGTTGCCAGTGGGAAATGTATAAAACTTTACCTATAGAATCCCAATTTAAATCCATGCAGACGTGAACTAAAAAAGCAGCCTATGACCTACCGCGGGACTCAAACTATCTCCACAGCAAGTTGAATCTAAATCGGTTCAGCCGTTTAAGCGTGACGAGGTAAAAGACAGAGTTACTATCGCATTTGTAATATTAGTATAGATTTCATAGAATATTTTGAAAACAAAAAGAAATAGATCGGTGTGTAGTACTTCTGTAATTTCCGAAGTAACACATTGTGACATAATTAACATATTTAAACAAATGATATTATGATTAAAAGAGCACAAATAAATCTCGTTATAAAATTATCATGGAATTTACATAATTATTATATTAAATTTGCATCAATTGTTACCATTATATTCAATATTATAATACATATATAAGGCTATTTCATGTTAGGCCATCCACGCAACTAAAAACGCAGACACTGCACGGAAGCTTGAACAACACTATAAATAACATTTTAAGGTAACAAAAAAGCAGAAAAATAATTTAAAATATATTACTTACTGCCTAGCAACAAGTAGAGCTTGCATCACGCTGTTCATGTAGCATGTGTTGCCAAGGTTGAGGAGACCCACCTTCCTCATCGGTACATGAGGATTTACAGCCGGGAGACACACGTTACGAGTGCGCCAAGGCGGTAGTTGCAAAAAGCTGCTCGCTCGAGACGCCATATGACGTTCCAAGCATAGAATCTACGGAAAACCAACCTGTTAATACGGCGGAACCAGTTTTAATAAATAAAATTATTCCACCGTAGACTGATAGCGTAGATCCGATCGGCATCGTCGACACAAAACAAAGTACAGAATTATCAATTCGTCCAGATGCCACGGATACAGCACGGAAATCACTCAATGGGATTTTAATGAAGATTGTCACTGTGGCGGTTTATTCTCACTTGATAATTAGATAATCATCTTCATATCCAAAAGAACGATTAACGTTCATGGCAGATTAAATTAATTTTATCTTCTAAATATATAGTTCGATGTAAAATTTCATTGGAAAGCGCAATAAATGTAGACATTGGGAACAGGTAATATTCAGCATGAGTGACAATAGAAGCACTAAAATGTCATCCGCTGTGAGAGTAATTACTCCCCGTTTAATAAACTCTCCGTCTACTCTCATGTACAAAACGAACCGAACCGGACCGAATCGTAGATAACTAACAGTGACAATGGCATCATTTAATTATATTAGTCGTTTCAATGTTGTGTGTATTGCACCCGAATGATGCGTAACGGAGGAATATCTGTCAATAACATTTACAACAACGCAACGAGTTCATTAACGATTTCAACGGGCTTACGGGATTGCAACGGGCAGGTAGTTCGCGATATTTCCAAAAGTATTTTATTATTACCGTATTGGAAATTTCTAAAAGACAACACACATTATTTTTATAATATATGTAACATACAAAATTTTATTAAATTATATTTTCATCGTGAATCAATTTTTATGAGGATAATAACGAAGCTATTCATGACGAAAATCCTCTTAGGATTGACCTAATTTCCAAACCTCCAGCTTGAAAATAATATTTTTATAATACGACTTAACCATACTAAGTACATATTATTATTAATTCACTAGTTGCCCGTGTCGATAGCGCTCGGGTATTCAGGTTTAACTCAAGGTATTATTTTAATCAAATATTTCATTTGACAAGTAACAGATATAAAGGTCACTGATGATGATCACTTGACCCATGCCCAGCCATCCTACCGAGTGCTAAATAAACATTACCGGACACGCCATTTTTAAAAAAAACATTTGCTTATTTTATTCCTATTGAAAAAAAACTTTTCATTAAAAAATTTGAATAGCAATTTACTTCATGGTCTCCAAAAAGTTTTATTGTCTTTCTCATACAAAGCGCGTTCACTGAAGATTTTCTTTCCTACGTTGAAATAAAAATGAAAAAAAAAGTGTAACATAATAAAGACTTATATATTTTTTTTTCATAATTCAATTCGAAAGTCGATCGATGCAATTACTTCGAAAATCTACGTCACTTTGCACTACGATGGTAAATTAACATAGATGGGGCGTATTCGTGAATGAATAGATTCATAGTGTATATACCTACTAGGCCGACAATAGGGAACACAAAAATAGGCAATACAACCATTGCATGTTCCTATATAATTATGATTTCTATTAAATTCAAGGTAAACGAGAGTTTTTAAATTTTAGGATTTTTTAAATTAAATATAGCCATCAACCTATTTTAATAGGGAATACAGTCACAATACAGTCAGTCAGATTAATAGTTTTTTTTTTAAAGATAATATTTGACAAAACATATTTTTCATCTCGCAAGACAAGGAGTAAAAGTCTTTTGATCGTGTAGGTACTATTAATTTCTTTTAGATACATACGAATACAGAGCTTTTTTAAGGTTAGAAAACTGTCATGGACTTTGCAGTGTATGTGTCGTTAACTTTTGAGTCATTTCATTATGGCGTCGTAGTCGGAGAGAAAATTGTCGGTCTTATCGTTCAGCTTTCGAAGCGAATACTGCTCATACTATGACCTAATTATGAAAACTGTAAGACGATGTCAGTTATCATTTTTATGTTCAAAATAGTGAAAAACCAACAAACACTTTATACAATATAAATAATTTACAAAACAGTTTTATATGAATAATTAATATCTTGCTTTGTATTATAATATTGATCGTTTCAATTTTGAATTTCGAACCATTAGTTTAAAAAATATTACAATATAATTAAGTAAACTCGGAGCATGTTGTACGGTGTATTAGCATCGTACAGGCGAATAGACCGGTACAGGTATTCTGTAAGAAAAAACTACTCTACTCTTTCTAAGTTCACGTACGTCGACATGAGTGAGATATGAAGTGAATTTTAACTGAATCGCACTGCGTTTGACGTACCAATATATCTATTTGGTTATGATATAGCACGGGAAAATATTTGTTTTTTTTTTGCGCTTACAGTGTCGGTACGGGTAACTTAAATATTATAAATTTGGAACAAAATACAACACAAACAAACTTACCACATCGGCGTACTTGTCGCGAAACAAATCTTGTGCGTCACCCTTGAGAGATTCCAAAATACCGTCGACCATAGCAGTTAGAATGTCGACCAAGTTTTGAAGGAGCTGTCGACTCCATTGACCACTGTCCGCAGCGAGGTTAACAAGAACATCACCGACATGTGATGAAATCTATTGAGTAAAATGTTATAAAAAATATTAATGATAAAAATAATCTATACGCAATAGGTGGGTCGGTCTACAAGCAAGACACTGGGTGGTTAAACGCCCACTCATCTGTTATTCCAAATCCAAGCATCAATACTTTGTATTGACGATCGTTTTAATAGCGCTGTGAGGAATAGTTCATATGTTACAATGGCAATGTCTATAGGAGGTCGTCGCTTAGCATAAGGTCGGCCATTTCCCTGTCCTCTTTTACTCTTCGAGTTCCCTTTATCGGTTGTTCCGTTTAAGACCTAAGACATATGAAATGTATTTATATCGCAGACAGATATCTTTTCTAAAGCTCTCCGTGCCTGTAGTTTACACAGATTGAGAACGGAACCGCAGTATTATGCCGTAATCGTTTAAATCTTTTTCCTTTCAATGCGTGTTACCAAACAGCTGCCCATAACAGCTTTGACATTAATTATTCTTGTATTTCAATAAATACAAGAGTTTCAGAATTTCAGTTCATATTTATTTTAAATTCGAATTTCAAAGGTAAATGTATTCTTTTAAATAGCATAGATTCATGTTCACGAAATGAAAAGATTTTTTTTTTCATATATAATGAATTTAAAATAGTTCACTCATCATCCATCATGTCGAAGGTATAAGGTAAGGTAGGCACGAATGTATCACATGACAAGCTCAGAGCTATCGCTCGGATTTGACCGAACTTTGTTTAAGATTTACTATTCTATACACTACTCGACAGATCTAAGATAGCCTTTCTTATATGGCTATACAAGACACCTTCCTTTACTCTTGTCCAAGAGGAACACATGAGCAAATAAACATATTGGTAGAAATTCTGAGATATGTCACACCCTCAACCCAATCTCAAGCTTTGGTAGTACGCAGTATGCAATAGCTTTGAATAGCTATTAAATAATTTATTATGATTAGAACCGATACAATATACAATGCCGTCAAGAATCCTCTTTAATTTTCTGCACATTTACGGCTCTTTAAATAATTCAAAAAAGGGACAAACAGACAGTCAACATATTTATTAAAATCAAACAGTTACACGACTTATAGGGTTCTTATAAAATACTGAGATCTATCGTCGAATACATTGAAAAAACTAAAAGCTGCAAACCAAAGTAAAATGATCTCTATGTGCGTTTGCTTCAATAATTTCTTTAATACTATACATATTATACAAAGGAATCCATCCTGTGAGTTTCAATGACCTTAAATGTAAAATGTCTGCTTGTTATTTATGTAACGTGTAGTGATGCGACTTAATTAAGACTTACTCTATCAAAAGCCTCCGTTGATTCGCGTAATGAAGCGAGGACGTGAAAAATAGCGTCTGCCGCCTTCTGCTGTAGTGGTGCAGGGTTTGCCATAGATGAAAACAGTTTAGCGACATTATCTACGCTCGTCTCTATGAGAACGTCGAATCGTTCATTCTCCTAAATAGGAAGGAAAAATATGATAACATTAGTTCCGTTTGAAATATCAATGAAGTGCACATCTTAAACTCAACAGCATCTAAAATAATTAACAATGGCTTTTTTAATTAATTTTTGAAGTTTACATTATTAAAATACTCGGTATAAGAATCTCGAGTGATGTACAAAGGAAAAATAATAATTGAACAATTTCAATGTCATGGAATAGTTGAAGCACTTTCTAGGAGAGGGAGCGAAAGAAACAAGGAGAAAAAACACATCGTTATAGCGTAGCAAACTAATACCTACTACATATTTATCATTTTGTAAAGGAAAAAATATATTTAGTACAATATTATAGACTTTAATAAAATTTTAGACTCTGTATCAGTACAAAACACCCATCAAACGAAATATAGATCAATTACTTTCCTAGCTAGGCTAATTCAATAACATATGGATATTCATTCCTCTCCCTGTACTGTATATTAAATTATAATTATAAATTTAAATTTTTATTGTGAATCGATTATATAAACACATACCTCTAACGCCTTGATGTAAGCGATCAACCAGTTTCCCAGAGCGGGGGTTCCATGCCATTCATACAGCCAACGATATAGGCAAGATAATGCGGCCCGGAGACCTGCTCCGGCTGGACCATTCTCACGTTGCTGAACCAACCAACGAGCGGCAGACAGAGCTGATTCTTCATCAGACTCATCAATAACAATCAGAACAGCTGCAGTGGCTGGGCAAGCGTCCGATTCTAGGAGAAAAACATCGTAGATATTATAATGTTGCAGCAGGACACATACTTAACAATAAACCACTAGGCTGTATTTTGTATCCTATTAAAGTATTTTTTTAATACTTTAATAGGATTAATAACAATAATACATTTTTATACATGCATGCACGATAAATCAGTTTGAAAATATATACATTTTGAAATCCGATTTGTTGTGTCGTTATAAAATGGAAAATTGCTTTTAAAATATTTTTGTGTAAAAATTGTTTTCGGTTTGTACAAATTTTCGATTTTTATAAGAACTAAGCCTTTTACGGATAACAGAATATTCCATGTGATGGTAAGCGATTAAATATTCAACAAACCTACACCATTTCACATTCGTTTCTATTGTAAAGTTTGAAATATTGTAATACATTTGAATTTTAGGTTAGAACGCAAACAAAGATACTTTTTTACGTTATGCGCGATCTAAGTTAGCCGAGCAGGTATTAGTCATGAGTTATAGATAAACAGTTTTAGTTTAAGTTTACACGCAGACAATATTAAATTCATTTAAAGATTTAAGTTGACTGAGAATACTATCGATTAAACCTACCTACCGATAAAATTGGGAAAACAAATTAATAACCTAATCATAATATTAATAATTATTTTTTATAAAATATTAACAAAGATTAAAATTGTAATAAATTTATATGATCACTGTTACAAGTATTAGTAATGCTAACTTAAAAAAAGACAATATCTTTTATTTGAATAATATTTTTTTTTATCAAAATAAACAAGGAATAGGTTCCATAGAACATGAAATAGAATTATTTTCGGAATATTATAAAATTCACGCATTTTATTTCGCAGAGCACTGGATTAAAAGTTTTTACATATTCACTATACAAAATTTTAAAATATCAAGTACATTATTCGTAAGAGGATATGCTATCCATGGTGACTCTTTAATATTAGTACAAAAATATATAGTAGTTTTTAAATATCTAAAAGATGAAGAAGGTTCTCGCTATGGAACGTATTGTTGAACTATCCTGTGTGGAATTTCAGCAATGCATTACAGCTTGCGAGTACCGAGCGCCATCGAGAGATTTTTTAGTTATTTCAGACGACTGTGCATACTCTTATAAATATATGTAATAGTAATAAATATGTATTTAATAGTATTATATGCGACGACTTTAATGTAAACTTATAAATGAAAATTAAGTAGAGTGTTCGGTTGTTTACCTTATTTTAAGTAATCTAATTTAACGTACAGATTTACTGAGTCGACTCTAATAACTAACGAGAGAAAAACATGAACTGTCAATTATTTATTTATTCTACTAAATTTATTAAACTTTTCCTTAGACGACAAAATAACTAGGTAACGGCTAATAAGGTAATTTGTTTTAAAGATATCGTGGCGTATGAATTATCTAATGTAGATATATCGACATAGAGATCGAATTTTGGGATGTTATTATATCCGAATTAAAATTTGCAAATTTAATTGTTTTTTTTTTTTTTAATGTATAATACCTACGAAAATAACATCTCGCTTAAAACCATTAGATGCAGATAACTTATTATACAATAATG
The DNA here is from genome assembly GCF_905147765.1 of Vanessa atalanta. NCBI lineage: Eukaryota > Metazoa > Arthropoda > Insecta > Lepidoptera > Nymphalidae > Vanessa > Vanessa atalanta. The sequence goes on along the minus strand of NC_061902.1, from coordinate 10,553,808 downwards.
TATTGAATTCAGTTTTTTTTTATAAAATTACATTTACTCTTTCTTGCATTATTAAACCAAGTGTAGGTATAGTTATTATATTAAAATATTCTAAGCGCGCCTTTTCAATGAGACAACGATGGTTAGAGGAACCAGTTATGAATCTTAGTAGATGCAGTTTTTCTTTTTAATTATATGGATCGACCTTCATAAGATATTTAATAAATAGAACATCCAAATAAATATACAATCAGCCCTGATATTGTGTTATATACATAAAAAAAAATGACAAAAATGAATTTACATATATGGAGCCAAATGCAAAACATGTTTAATAAACTAAAGACGAATAACACATCTATTATATTTATAACCTTATTCCACTCTTAGGGGTAGTTTCATTGTTGAATAAAGGAGAATGTTATACATACGATAATATTTTTTGTGTACTAAAGGTAGATAGATAGCTTTGCTCGATATATAATTAATCATAAAATGTAGTTTAAATTTATTTATTCATTGTTTATTTTCCCATTTGTGAAATTATAACCGATAACTAGTTTTTTAAATTACAGCAGTCGGTATTAATTGAAATACCGATTTTATGTGATACTATTTGAAGTTCACCTTTCGCCACTATAAGTTCAAATAAGGTGCAAATGCTTGAAATAAACGTTATCTACATTAATTTGATCCCCAAGCACCAATCCGTTCGTGAACTACAGATCCCCAGCTTTCTCCTTTGAATACGAGCGTAGTAATGTCATACTGAAATTTACTGTCTGGAAACGTAGGTCGTGTGAAATAAGAACGAGATTCTTATAATAAGAGTAATTCCTCTAGGTGCAGTCAGAGTAAGAAAACCTTCGTCAGTTTTCAAATTAATTCCTTTATCAAATCGTAAACTCTTAGTACCGTTTGAATCTAAAGCACTAAACAGACAACTGCATATAAAATTAAATTGACATAGTATGATAACTAGGTTCAAAATAGTGTAACATCTTTGGACTACGTCTAGTGTCATATTAACATAAAAACTTTTTTGTGGCCTAATTTGTCATTACAAGATTTAAATTAAATATAATATCTTCTACTGAATTGTCAAAGTCTGTCATTGTCATATATTTTCTTGCAATATCTTGCAATCTTAGAATAAAAACTCTTGTAATATTATTCGGTCGTTATTTTAAGTGACGGTTAATGTAATGACGTGACCTGTGATGAGTGGTTCCATCGGCACCGGGAAGTGGTGGTGATTCCTTGGCCTGCAAAAGCGGCAGATATACCCTATCGAAAATCAATGGGGTTTAATGGTGCGGTGGATAAATAATAACGATAGAACCAAAGCAGCTGTCGGAGAACATTCCTGAAGTGTCTGGAAGGGCTTCAGAGGAATCGAAATATACTCCCGCCTTGTTGGATCAATGCGACAGCGACTACAAGCTGTGATTGTTACGAATGGCGGATACCCTCGTTTTTAATAAAATAAATAAGATTTGTTTAAATGGATAAATTTTACCATAATTACTATTTATTTTTACTATTATATTTACTACTTCCGTCCTGTGGTTTCACCCGGGTTCCCGAGAGATTTTATGTTTTCCTGGGATAAAAATTGTCCTATATGTTATTCCAGTACATATTCTATCTGTGTGCTAAATTTTATCCAAATCCGTTCAGTATTTTTTACGTGAAAGAGTAACAAACATACATCCTAGAAAAATCAGCCAGATCCATACACACAAACTTTCGCTTTCGCGTTTATAATATCAGTAGGAAGTAGGATTACTACTATGCACTCGCTTTTATAAGAGACAAGACAATGTCCTAATCTCCAATGTTACACGAGCATTCACGAAGGGCTATGAGGTTTCGTGAAAAGTGGTTTGTAATTATCATCCCAATTGACGGCGACCGACAGCCAACTGGAACAATTAGAGGCTTACTAGATGCGAGTATATATTATTTTACTCTATCTTATTGTTATAGCTTTTAAACGCTATTTTACTCTTTGCTAGATGCGACTTATTATGACATTGCGACGCAATATGTCATACTCAATCGGTAAAGCAGATTATCGCTCATACTGAGCACACGAAAAAAGATCTTAAGGTGACGAACCTTTTCTAACCCAATATGTCATACTCAATCGGTAAAGCAGATTATCGCTCAAACTATGCACACGAAAATAGATCTAAAGGTGACGAACCTTTTCTTACCCCGACTGTACATTGAACAAAATTATAACGAATGTATGACACAAAGTTGTACACTGGGTAACACACTACGTAATTACGGCAAATTATTGTTATTGTATTATAACATTTTTCAAATAAGCTTTTATTTGAAAATATTCTAAATAGGAGAAAATAAGTTCGAAGTTCATTAAACCCATAATTTTATAACATCAAACAAATGTAATATAAAAGTTGGTTTCGAGAATCCACATTTTTTTGGCACACAATTCTAAACATGATTAATTTATTTAAAAAAACAAAATCAATATATTTTTCAACTTGAGCCGAAATGGCCCAATAGTCAGAACGCTTGCATCTTAACCGATGATTGCATCAAACCCAGGCAAGCAGGACTGAATTTTCATGCTTAATTTGTGTTTATTATTCATCTCGTGCTCGGCGGTGGACGAAAACATCGTGAGCAAACCTGCATGTGTGTATCCACCGACCACCAGCATTGGAGCAGCGTGGTGTAATATTCTCCAAAAAAACCTTCTCCTCAAAGGGAGAGGGGAACTTAGCCCAGCAGTGGGAAATTTAAAGGCTGTTAATGATGTGAGATATTCTTCAACCAGATATGTATAAAACATCCATGTTACCAAATACTAAAGTCAAAGTATGACGCCAATGTAGGGACGGGGTAAAGAACGCGTTTAAGAGAAAACGGTCACAATTTGTGATACACACATACATATGCTTATATTTATATATCTACACGTCAATACATATTATCTAATGAGAAAACGTCAATTGTCTGGTTTTGATCATGACAAAGCTTCCGCTCGTAGAGCTGGACCTACCACAAATTATGCATCATTAAGGTGTTAGAGCATCCTTCCTCGTTTTGTTAACTACAAATGAAAGACGCAGGCGAGGAAGCAATAAACATATTTACTTCCTTATATAAATTGATTTAAAAACAAAAATAGAAGATACGGATAAAAGTATAATTGAATATAGAACATGTTCCTAATTCTTTCAGAAAAAGATATATTGCTTATCTGTCAACTGAGTGATAGTTTGGGAATAGATTAAACAGGCAAACGGCTTGATTGACAATTCTATTTTTTTTTTATATATGACGATATCTCGCGAGTCATTTAGTTTCGCTCACAAAATAAAACACTAAATGAAAATTTAAAATTGCAAAGTGTAAACACCAATATCTATTTGCAGAAAACCAAACTTATTTAGGCACGGATTATAGTGTGTGAAAAATAAATTAATCGTTAATATTTATTTTAGAATCAATATCACTTTTCCAGATTGTCCAAGGCTATATTTTATATTCTTAAATTTCGTAATTAATAATTGGAATGGAAATTTGTATGATTGATGTCATTTTGTTGGCTGACTAGCAAATGGGCCAACTGATGATAAGTGGTCACCAAAACCCATAGACATTGGTAAATATTATTCATTCCTCATGTTATCAATGTTTGTGTTCTCAAGGTTGGTGGTTACCTTGAGAACTAAGATGTTATATCCCTTGTGCCTGTAGTTATACTTGCTCAATCCCTTCAGACGGAACACAACAATACGAACTATTTCTGTTTGCTCAGACGGGCTTGCACAAATCCAAAAATCAAAGTAACAAGTTTTACTTGTTGCCACGCCAGAATATATTATATATCACGCAGCCGACTAGTTTAGTTAGTCTTTTACTCAGCAATTGTATAAGTAAAGTAAAGTAGTTCTAACCTTGGTTAGGTTTGAAAATAAATATTCCTTGGTAGTCCATTTACTTTAAGCGTATATAGGTGCTTAAGTTGTTTTAGAATTTCCAAACAATAGTTCTATCAGATATAATATATGTCTTCTATATGATTTTAACGAGGTTCCTAGTGTAAACGCATAGCCAAGTAGTGTAGAAATACGTGTTACGATGCTAATGAGATCGAAATCGAACTGTTCTGTAGCTAAACAGAACCCAACGCAAGATAAATAAATAACAATTGAAATCTGTTTACAAATTGTTTACAAAGTCTATCTGTTTACAAAATGTCGTCCAGCCGATTATGACCACCGCGGCTACTCTTCCCATAAGAGTGACCAGTGCAAAACCAGATGCACTCTCTGTTCCATCACTCTCATAATCCGATGGGACAGCAAATCCGATACGACTGGAAAGAGTTCAGGCACAGGACCGTGCGTTTAGAGTGTGTACACTTTCCGAGACACGGGTCTTAATTCTTATTTATTTATTTTGATCACCAACAAAATAGACACTTATACATTAAATCTGTATATATTGAGTGACACGAGTGTTGTACAGCCTAAGTGGTATCTAAATTAAAGATTAAATAACTTATAAAGAATAAGGTGTGAAGTGAGGTGAGATTTGAGCTAGCTTATCATTGTATCTTTAATTTAAAATATTCATTCGCTTAGACAAATTTTAACGTTAGAGTTATATTTAATCATAATTGTCCATCACACATAATACGTCCAAATACTATTGTATTTTGTCAAAAAATTGTTTCAAAATAAAGTAAATTATGTATTAATTATTTAACAAGATCACCTCATCACTACTTAAACAGGTCAAAAAATATTTACTAATATTATATAATATGTATTGTTAGTTCGTTTATTAGTTTATTCTCTTTCACATCGTTACTTCTCAACAGACCAACAGTTTCGGTGTGCGCGGAAAATAGCAAATATATATAAAACTTAAATTAAGGTTTTTGAAAGTATTTTTGATGTACAAATAATTACTAAATTTTTCGCGCTGAAACGTTAAATTATTTATACATATATATTTTTAAATAGATATAAAAACAATATATAGGTTGTTAGTAGACAGTAATTTAAATCACATCGTATTCATAAAAATAATAAGCGTTTTTTTATTTATAAAGATAAATATAAGTACAGTGGATTTCGGGTATAACGACGATGAAGGGACCACTGTTATTTCGTCGTTACATCCGGATGTCGTTACAGGCAAAGGCAAAAAGAAACAGACTTTTAACAGATTTTTAAGTATTTGGACTCAAACCACTCTATTACATATAATATTTTATCACGGTTTTTCCCCATCGTAGATATTGTTGAATGCGAAACTTTGTATTATTTGCACAAATCAGCATTGTTTGCACCATTTTTCAATTTTGAAACGATTTCCGCCTTTTCTTTAACAGTGAACGTGCGTCTAGGAGCCATACTTATTCAAAAGTTTATTATACACAGTTGCTACTCTGAATATCAATTCCGAGTTAAAATGGTTCAAATGTCACTGAACCATTTTAACTCGGAAACGTTCACGCTTACCTACCTAATTACCTAGCTAATATCTATAAACTAAAAGTAAAGATTGCTGATCATCTGTGTGGATGTAAACAAAAGATAAGAAAGCTCTTTTGTGTCTTTGGCGGCCGACTCCGGTCGCAACATCTGATTTTATTACAAACTATTCAATAAAAACAGTCGCTACGTCCGAACTCGACGTTACATCGAAAGTCGCTATAGCCACATGTTTTTACATAGTATAGTATGCTTTAATTCAAGGGACTTAGATTTAACGTCGCTATAGACGAATGGGCGCTACAACCAAGGTCGTAATAAAAGAAATCCACTGTACTTCCTTTTTTAAAATTTCGTACATAATCTCCAGTCATCGATCGATTCAATGTGGTCAAAGAAGAAGAATGCTACCAAGGATGAAACAAAAAATAGTACTCACGTGGATCAGAAATGTAGGAGTAAAATTTGTCAAGAATTGCGGTGAAAATCTCATGACGAACATCACCATGCACTGTCGTCACTACGCGAAGTAAGAACTGTTCTACTGGCTGAAGCATTTGCCACAGTTGTTCCACAGTACCCGTAGTGCGCGCTGTTTCGAAATATTATAATACATTAATCACCAATAGTTTTAACTCGTTACAAATCAAATTGTAAAACAGCTATTACATAGAATAACTGTATTCATGCAGCCTTATGTAAACTATAATACCATGCATAACTGTTTTATTCATAGGTGAATTAAGGGTTGCTTCGTATGTAAATAGTAATTATATTTCTGTGGCTTGGTGCTAAAAGGGACCAAGTACATTATTGAATAAAATGTAAAACAAAACATTGTCATTTAAGCCGAAATAATTGAAAATCAATAATTTTATTTGTGCTAAAAATAAATTCGCTTTACAGTACTAATACTAACAATTATTACTATTTTTAATTGTTAGAAACATTCAGTTATTTATGTTAAAAACTATTTAGCCAAGGAAAATCAGTCACAATTTGCATCTAATCATCAATTTTAATAGACTTTCAGCCATCCCAGTATATCTGGTTACTGTTTAGTTATAAAAATACATACTGAATACCACTACTACAAAATTTTACCATAATTAAAATATACCATCAATATGCCATCAGATGAATTGCTGAATGTAATAAGCATAAACACCAATTAAAGATAATAACTTGATTGTGGTTTCACAATGAACGGACATGTCCGATTTGTAAAATGACCATTCTGAGCTGTTTTATAGAAGACTAATTGAATGTAGTTGATATGACTCTAAGCTATAATATAATTGCTTCAAACTAACCAATTCGCAAAAAAAAACATAAAAAGTTCTATATCACTCTAACTATAACAAATGAAAATGTGACTTTATTTATTTGTCTGCTGGTTACGTTAATGGTTTAACTACTCAAATGCTCATCATTAAATTATTCATGTAGATTATTAGAGCTACAGAAATGAACATAAGGTGCCTAAGAGTTGCACCCTGCTCTGATACTGTTAAATTAAAGTAGAAATATGTTTTAAAAGTCCTTACATTCATATTCCCAAAATAATTAAATGAAAAAAACATATTTAATGTGCAGTAATTTCAATTACTTTGACATATAATAAATATTTTATAAGTTCCCTAGAATTGTAATAATAAATTAATTAAACAAAATACATATCGTTGCAACATATCAGTTGTTGTTACATATCAGATTATCTATTATTATAATATAAAAAGAGAAATACTTACAGAGACATTTTACAATATCTTGACAATGTTTTACGAGTTCTTGTGGTGGAGGCAAGTAATTAGGTTGATCATTCATCATTTGAAAGTATTGCGCCAGTGCAGCCAAGTCTGGTTGATTTCGGTTGTCAGCAACCAACTCATGTTTTTTGACTGCCATTTTTCTTCTGTACAGAAATATTTAAGCAATGTTATGAAAGCAATTATTACATAAACATGAAAAAAAATATATGGATATACAGTTACACTTCTGATATATGAAGTATTACGAAATGTTACATATTCCATAACTTTTATGAAAAACAAAACATTTCTAAGCAGCCATAAAGAACATATTTAAAAAAATCAAATATATCTTATTACTAATATTTCTTCTAACAGTCAATATTTTGCATAATACTGCCAAACTGGGTTGAAGCAATGTCATAAGTAAGTTTATAAAAATAGACCTTAAAAATTATAAATTTAAAAGAAATCTAATTCAAAAATGCGAGTTTTAATTACAATTATTTATATAAAAAATGCAATCAACTAAAGTAAAAAATTTGATGATATGTTGATATAATATTTACATTTCAACCTAAAAAAACTTATTAATAATGCATAATCAGATCTCATAGAAACAAGCATAATGGAACTTTTTACGTAAATATTATTTAAAAAAATACTAATTCCACTTGTTTAATGAAAAAAATAAGTGAACTATTTCAATTTATTTCAAATTAAATGTGTGTTGTAGAAAACACATTTGTTAACTTCACTAAGTAAAACCTTTAGTAAGTTACAACATAAGCTTCATTATAATCGCAATTAGATTTTAGTTTAAGTTATTGTAGGGTAAAAAACAAGAAATGAATACAGCATTATATATTTTACTTCAATTTCTTATCAAGTATCATAAATACAATGCTATTTTAAGTTTCTAATAGAATTAATGTTAAGCTAAATCACAAATAAAATATGTAAAATTAAGAACATATGTGAAAGTTTAAAGTGTAATAATATAATAACAAAATAATTACTTAAAATAAGACTAATAATTAATATAAAAAAAAATATATGTTATATATAAAATGCTTAAATAATACGATGTTATTAAATGTAAAAAATAATTACTCTTCGTTTTAATATGACAAGTGAAAATTTAATTATCAGACTCCATTCACAAAAATCACAGTTTATAAGTTCATGAGAATAGTTATACAAAAACTAAGCTGGACTTTCTTAAATGAAAATGGCATTCAATCGCTAATTTTACTAATGAATTGATATAAATAGCATAAGACAATTAATTAAGTTCTACGAGATCAATATGAAATTCTTCACCAGCAACTAGAAGCGCAAAGTTTAAAAAATATTTTTACTACAAATTATTAAGCAAACCTTCAGAATTGAAAAATATTGTCATAAAGAGTACAAATCATAGTACTTATTCTTTTCTGAAAAGATGGGAAAATATAAGTTATTCTTTTATTGAAAATAGTACTTTTTATTTCTTTAAATGTGAAAATTCCATCAAATAAAATTGAATAAAAAATACTGAAGAACACAGAATTCCTTAAAAATATGGACAGAGCTAAATAAAACTTTTCAACAATTTGAAAACTTACTTTGAGCGCTTTGCCCACACCATCTTGCACTTTATTGTTAATATATGTTATTAAACAACCAAAACTTTTATACCTTCTTCATTTTAAAAACTTTCATTTAAAATAAGTAAACAAATAATTCAAAATACAAACACTTCTGCAGAGAAACAGAAAATTAATGTGTACGCGATCGCATACAGGTAGCGACTGCACCGGGTCTTCATAACATGCGCATTTGCCATCTAGGTCGTTACTATTTATAACTATGTATATAATTCCAGATTCCATTACAGGACATAAAATGGCTACCTCAGTACATACACATCATAAAAACTATTAAATGTTACAAAATATTAGTAAATACTTACATTTTAGTGAACACTCCACAAGGAAAAAATAATACAACTACGCACGTATCACATTCCAGTCAAAATAGTAAAAAAGTAATTCACTGTCTTTTTTCACCACTATCTTTTATATCTATGTCCCAAGGATAACATTTTACAGCGATTTAAAGTAACCGACATTAATTAACCATTAAGTTACTTTTACAAAAACAAAACCTTTTATTTCGACAACAAAAGATCCGACTACTAACCACTTAATGACTTCGTTGTACTATATGTATAACAATGTAGATTAGTTACATATTATACGCGATTAAGTAGACAGATCAAGACTATTATGTGAAAATAAGATAGTTAATATTAACAACTTTAACTCCGAACTATGTAACACACGAGATAAAATATATTTCAACAAAAAAAGTATGTTTAAAGAAAGTCTTAAAATCTTTCTTGGAAATAAGTGTCATAACTTCGTCTGACTTCGCACATAATTACACTTCACTCTTTTGTTGTCTCTGACACTTATTCCTTATTGGCTATGGTCAAGTATAAAGGCCATTATCTTCTGAGAAGGGAGAAAAAAAGTAAGCAGAACCTGTAATTAATTTTAATAAAACTAAAAATGTTGATTTACCACAAACTCTTCAGATTTTATGTTTATTTTTTACTCTGCGTTGATTTTTACATGACTACATTAAAAGTTAATAATGCGGTTTATTGTTAATTTTATTTTTTCTAATTATTTATATAAATTACCATTTACACCATTTTTTTTAAATATATTTTAAAATTGTATAATTAATGTTACATTTGCGTCCAAAACCTGTCCGATAAACTAAAATTGTTTTTGGTAGCTGTTAATATAAATTTTGAAAATTAGGCATGGGGGATATCTTTGGCAATTATACATTTGAAATTAAAAAAAATATATAATAAAAATTGCGACAGTCAATGAATGACTAAGTAGAGATAATATCAAACTGTATATAAATAACAATGACTATTAATATAAACAGCTAGTACCTTTAACACTTAAGATTTGCAGATAATATCATCATCTTGGCACAAACCGTGAAGGACTTGTAATGTTGAGCAGATTTGATAGGGCAAGATAATTTTTAATAAGCAAATAATTGTCAACCCGAAACTAATAACTATTAACGGAGTTCCTGTCGAAGTTGTTGTAGGTCGAAACAACTTCGAGTAGGAGGCACATAGTACGAAGGCTGGCCATCGTTTAGGACACTTGGTCAAATCTTTTCGTTACAAATATCATAAAGTTTGACGACAAAATAATTCAACGACCTTTCGTTGAATTATTTTCTCCCGTTATGACCTACGGAGCCGATAAATGGAAACTGCGTTTGATCCATTACTTTAAAGTCTGTTAGCAAACTATGGAAAGGGCTATGCTCAGAAATGCTCTATAGGATCGAATCTCAAAATGCTGATTCAACGAAGAATTGAAGTTATCATTTTGTATAATGTGTAATGTAAACACCTTTTATTTCGTAGATATTGCCATAGCTTAACAAAAGAAGAAAATAATACACTATGATAGTGTTTTTTAAGCTATGTTTATTAAGACAGCAGACGTAGACAATATAGATTAGTGCAATAGAAAATAAAAACCTGACAGCAAAAAATTGAAAAATTGTAGTATGGACCGAAACAATTTATTTAAAAAAAAATTAAAAGTTTTTTAAATACCCTACCAATGTTAATTAATTCCATCTAAACTAAAAATTAACATGGTAAGAAGTTCAAAAATATCAAGTTAATAGATAATGGATGATTCTGCATCCAAAAGAAGTAATGTCGAAGTCGATAAATTGTTTGATCTTTATTTAAAAATTGAAAGTCTCGCATTTCCTTTAACTCACAATAATCAGAAAAAATCAGTTATTAAGTACGCCCGACTACCAGACGCCGCCAAAACTACTAACGGTAAGATTATTTGTAAATAATATTGTTTATGTACTATTAGAAAGCTCCAGTCAGTTTTATATTAAAGACAGCTTATTGAAATGGAACACCCGTTTGACGTTAAACATGTGATTCTTTTTTAAATACAAATTAAGTCTATTTTCTTCAAAATAACATATAATAATGAAACTAACAAAAACAATTGAATATTGATGTTTATAAGAGGAAGTGAAATTTTTACAAATAGACTTAATTTCAAAACAAAGGAAGTAACATATATTTTTAATTTGTTTAAGCTTTATTTATAGCAATTTAAATGTCTTATTGCAGTAAAATAATGATTACAATTAATTATTGTATAGTTACTAGCATTCATTTGTCTTCATTATTAGTGTTAAATGATTAAGAAACCGCATATTGGTGAGGTTTACTTTAAAGAAGATTTCAAGATAATCATTCGCTTTATTTTAGTGTTTTTAAATACTTATATGCTACTGGCTGCTTTGTCTGGTTTCATGTGCATAAACATTACTGTTCTGCCACTGTGTGATGTTGACTCATAGTGTGATGTTAGGTAGTCTATAAACTTTCTTGGTAAGTGGGCTCTCGTACACAAATATTCTTTTTCCAGTCTCATGTAATCCGAGATTAGCTTATAACTAAATGAAATGCTGCTAGCATTCTTGCCACCATTCCACACGGTCAAGTTTTATACAGTAACTATTTTTAATTCATTTTTGTATATATATTTAAGCACTTAATGTTATCAATTCTTATAATAAAAAATCAGAGATTAGCTTATTCAAAAATAACCCATCAACTTTACATAATAGTTACCTTGGTCTAGAGATAACTATCATTTAACTTTAAATTTGGTATTAAATCTACCTATAATTGCTTGGTTCTTTTTGTGTTTTACATCTCAGAGTTCAAAGTGCTGGATCTTATTTAACCTACCCTAGCTTAAAAGATAGCTTGTTCAATGTATATTAATAATAAATGTATTATTGCAAAATGCTTTAGACCGTGAACCAAATGTTTTAATCTTTATTATAATTTTAATAAAATATACAACAAATAGGTATTCAATTCCACATTAAAGATAAAGGTAATTTGTTTTTGAGGGAAAAGGGTTTTATTCTAATAAATGTAAATTCTTAATGAGAGTTTAGTGATGGACACAAATTTTCGTAATTATTGTTCCAATAATTTAAAACATGCTCCTTGGGACAAAAATGAATCAAAACATGGCAAGGTGAGTAGAGTAGGTCCATTGTTGTACAGGAATTGGATAAATAAAATTACATTTACCTGTAATTAGCATTGCAGTAGTAATGTTGTACCAATAAATCCACTTCACTTAAAGAGACCACTATATAACATTAAAAACATTTATAATATATCGGGGCCACTTAGCCACAAAACGATCAGCACATGATTCTAATTTTGGTATTCTTTTAGTGAGACAACACTAGTTATCATTAATAAACTGGCCCAAAATCCTGCTGCTAAAAGCATGCAGGTATTATAATTTTATTCAGAATTGAAGTTACTAAAAGAAAATATTTTCTATTAGAAACATCTTTTTAGTAATTTTGTTACATTAATTATGTCTAGAATCTGTTTAGTGGATGAGGCACCTAAACCAAACATGTCAGATCAATGAGTTCAAGGTATTGTTATGAATAATACCATACAAATTATGTAGCGTTAAAGATAAGGTTAGATTTCATGTAGATATTATCTGAGAATAATAAGTGAAAATAGCCTGAGAACTTTTAAAACAGGACTTGATTTATTTGGTGTACAATATAAGTCTGTTGAATTCTTGAATTGCAGATAATAAACCAAAAATAAATCAATCATTTGTAATAGTTTTTTTGGGAAACTGACTGTCTAGATATTAACGTAAAGTGTAACAGAGTGTATAACTCTTTAAATGGTTTTATGTATGAGATGCTAGTGTACGATTATAGCGTGTTGCAAAGCGAATGCTATGTATGTCTTACCTGTTGTATTTTATCAACTGCTCAAAATATTTAATGTTTTTTTATGTATTTAATGTTTTTTCTAAGTTTACTAAAGTATAAACAAATTATTAAAATTTGTAGTATCATGTTATCCTACACATTACACTTCGGAACCGAGGTTTCGACGTATTATTACAATTGAGGAACCAAGGGTTGGTACAAGGAGATCTTTAAGATCAGAAGTTGCAGTAGTGCCAAGGACGATGACATCTGATATGTGTAAACGAAAAATAATCACCATTGCAGAAGATGATGAAAATAGCCTTCACCCTAAATTTTGTATGTATTTCAAAATACAATTGGTATTTATGTTTAACTGTAATTTCATGATTCTGATACTTTTGCAGCTCAAGAAATAAGAAAATCTTTTAAAAACTATATACATAGAGCCGTTGAAACGGATATTAAGGAAGAGAAACAGCTGTCTCAGAGAAAAGTGTCAAGATTAACTCCTACTACTAAAAGTATGAAAATACTAACTTTAGGTGCTGCTAAATTGCATTTGCAATATTTTTTCAAAGCTAATAATAATAAAATGATAAAATAAAAGTATTTTACATCTTTAACTTGCTTCCAGATCCTAAAGATAATAAATCTGCAATGAAAAACAATATAGTAATTAATAAAAAAGGAACTGTGGATTCTAAATTAGGAAACAAATATAAATACTCAAAAGGAGATAGTGAGATACAAGATTATGTTAAGAATAAAAGTTATAATGGTAAAGTTGGAATTATATTTATGCATATTAATTATATATCAAATTGAAATTATATGTTCACGTTTGAGATAGCTATGTTAATATTATTTCTCATATTATTATTTTTTGATTATTGTAGTATTATATTAAAATAATTGTATAGGCCATATATATATATATATATATATATATTAACTTAAGAGTATTACTTTTTATTGTAATTCAATAGTGCTGTAAATACCTGTAGTGGTGTATCACACTGCATTGGTCCATGTACTTTTGATTGAATTGTTTCGTGAATATGCCGATGGTGTTTCAATTAAATAAATAAATATATCGTATAGTACACATCATGATATCTATGTATCTTATTTAACTTGCTTTCGTAATTTTAAGAAATAGTTTACATAAAATATGTTGCAATTACTTTTTTATCTTAAATATATATTTGAATCAATGCTCCTTTACTACATGTTGTATATAAGGTATCACATAAATTATATTTATCTTTACAGAATCAACACGAAATAACAAAAATGCCATTTTATCACCCAAATTAAGTTTAAGTAAAAAGATGGTAACCTCACACGAAAGCGAAAAAGAAGTTTCAGTTATGAAAAACAAATATAGAGATGATAATGTACCCAAAGTACCGCCCAAAAAATCAATTTCAGAAAAAACAAAATCAAGCAGATCCTCAACTAAATTATATCACAATCGGATTACACTTTTAAATGATAAAAAAGGAAAAAATAAGCCAGTCACAATAATTCAAGTGCCACTTGATGAAACAATGATGAGGCGAGATGTAGCCTCTGAAATTTCTCAAGATACATTAACTAATACTGAAAAGACATTGAATCATGTAAATTGTGCTATTCAAGCAATAAACAATACTACATTCAAAGATATGAGCGTCGGAACTGATCTAGTGTCAAAAAAGATAGACCAAGTTACTGAAACATATGAAGATTATTTAAACCAATGTTTCGATGAAAATAAAACATTTGATAGTCTTGACATACCAAATGTTAATTTAACTTATAATAAAAACGATATACCCAAAAATGAAATATACGACATGATTAATACAAATGCGTCTGAGGTATCCTTTATCAATACGAATTCGCATAAAAGTGAACAAAAAGTTACAGATTCATGCTTTCACAAAAGTACTTCTTATATTATTAGTAGAGCAACTTTAACGTGTACAACAAGACAGAAAATAGATTTTCATGTTGTTGGGAATAATTCAGTATTACAATCACACCTGACTTCTAGTCCATTTCCTCTGAATGTCGTGTCGGTATATAAGAATGAAATAAAAAGTAAGGATCGTAGCGATAATTATGAGAATCATGGTCATAGCAGGACAGAGAATAAATCTCACGATGACGTAGAATATTCAAACGATATGACCTCAATTAATAGTTCATACATCTTTGACAACGATAAATTAGTGAAACCGTCCGACTTAATTAGTACAATAAAAGTTAATGACAGTTTATTACAAAGTGACTTTATTTGTGAACAGTTCCAACGGGAGCTCAATTTCATCGACTCATTTTTTGAGTCTTTACAGTATTTAGAGAGTTGTTCCCTCTCTGATAAATGCCTTACCGACAAGGAAGTCGAAAATTGGATAAACACTAGCCATGAATTAAAAAACTTAGAGTATGGATCATTTCTAACAGAATTTGAAAATGACGTTGACGATACCGAAACAATGGCATCAAGGAGTCTTTGTTTGGTAAGTGTTACTCTTTTTATCTGTAAACATTTATGGAATGACTATCATTTGTTATCAGCTAATGAGAATAATATTGTCTTACTTTCGAGACAAGTCAGTTTCTAGTTCTTGGTTAGTAACTGTTGTAGTGTAATTTAATAACTATTAACTAATTGTTTCATTTCATCGTCGTAATTGATAAAAATATTTATATATTACAGCTCAATTTACTCATTCGGGATGAGCAAAGGCGAGCCAAAAATCTCTTATCTGTTTTAAAGAAGCGAGAAGATGCTTTAAAAGACTTTACAAAATCTCAAATTATATGGTTGGAAAATAAAAAGAAGCACGATAACATAGATATATCGACGTTGAAGAAGAAACAACGTGGTGCTCTACTAAAGTTACAACATGAGTGTGGTGAAATGCAACGCATGCGCAAAGCTCTGCTGACACTATCAGAGAAACGCAAATTGGCACTTATGAAGACTAAAAAGAATATTAAACTAAAATTGAGGAACAGTGTCGAAGTGGAACAAATTATATTAGGCAAGAGAAAATTAAAACGAAGTACCTCAGCCGATCGTAACCTAGCTCCATTGAAATGTTTCGAACTATCTAGCAGTGGATGTGACGACAGCACAACTTCTCGAACGAAGTCATATACACCAGTGATATTATCGAACATGGCAACAAACACCACGAGCGTCGAAAAATGCGTCCAAACAGGAGATATTATACCATCACTGCTCCAAGTCGACCAGTCGATTGACGCGGCAGATGAAAATTTTGTAATAGTCGATGGTAGCTATCTTAACATTCTCTTCCGTGATTTGCTCCCACAAATCTTCAGTAGTGGCAAACAGTATGAAGTTAATAAAGAAGCGTTAAAGAATGTAATACACACCAACAGTATACCTCATTTCAATTTAAACGACGACAGCGTAATGGGTCATCTTATTGAGCAAATTAAAAACCACGATTTGGATAGGCCGTATACACCTTCAACGGCTCGGAGTCTTGTAGAGGAATTCGATCAGATATATAAAGATCTTGCAGAGGACGATAGATCACTAGAGAACTGCTTGGATTGCAATTTCATTAGCGCGATTGAGGAGAACAAAGATGCGGTTATTGAGACGAATTTATCAAAAACGGAGGAAAGCGAATCTGATGAAAAACCGAACAACTATCAAAGTGATGAAGTCGTATTAGATCTATCGAGTAAAATCTCGTTGGTGGACGAGTCGTGCACGTGTGAACCGATTATGGTGTCTGTGGGGACACAATCACCAAAGGAACGAGACGAAGAAGCGAATGTAAGTGTCTCAGGACCCTTGCCCGTGCCCGCTGGAGCCGCCGATGTTAGTGATGACGTAGCCCCTGAAGTATCAAATTGGGTATCACAAAAGTCCTCGATGTCGGCTACTATTTGTAATGGTATGTACCATTTGATATGCTCGGTAGAGTATATAATCAAATAGAGTCTGATTTTTTTAAAATACTTTTTGAATACTACATATTACGTTTTACGTTTAAAGATGAAAGCAGTTTAAGCAGCCACTCTTTGAGCCCGACCATCTCTTCTCTCAATTCTCCCGTTCTATATGAAGCCGAAGAATTACGTCGACAACAGTTGGCTATTGAAAGAGAGGTAAAACTTATTAATTATTTAAATAATATACATAGCACGCGACACTCTCAATTTTCTCGAGGATAAGTATCGTGGATACTCATAGTTTATAATACCTTTACCTTACCATTGTCAGTGATCTAAGTAAGTTAGTTATTTGGTAAATCAAGAAGTGTTCCTTCATAAAGTCTCATTATTACGAAAAAGGTAACTAAAAAGTAAAAAGTAACGCCACATATATAACTTTAGAGAAACTTTTGTTGTTTTGTTACAAATATTAACCATTCCTTACATCCTTGGGAACTAAGATATAACATTCCTTGTATCTGTAGTTACATTGGTTCACTCACCCTTCAAACCGGAATACAACAATACTGAGTACTTGCTTGTTTGGCGGCAGAATATCTGCCGAGTGGGTGGTACCTAGCCAGACGAACTTACACAAAGTCTTGCCACCAAGTATGGTGCTTACTTATACATTTGCACTCTAAAGTATTTAAAATCCGCATCCTATTTTTTTTTACGCATACTTCCATGAAGAGATAATTATTTTAAAAATACTTCTTAATAATTGAGACTTGACAATAGTTTTTATATAACTGATATCAATACCGAGACAGATCTATTAATATGTGAATTCACATGAAATATTAAGTAAGGATAATATTCATATAGACTTAATATATACACAGGAATGGTAAATTTATATTCGCCGTATCGAAATATATTGATACGTTTATAAATGTGACCCGAACATGCCTAATGATTGCAAATTGTAGTTAAAGAAGCTTCCTCCTTTCTTTCAAACTAACAGAAGGCCTTAGAATAGATGTGCGAAAATTACAGGCGTTGCTTTTATATCTAATTTAAGCTCATTCAAAAGGTTTCATATCCTACTACACAATTTGACTTTCAAGGGGTTTTATATCTGTAAATTTGTATAACAAATTTATTTTTATATTTTTTTAGATAAAGGCGTTAGAACAACAACAATGCCAGCTACTCGCGGTCCGCGAGATACCCGATAAACCTCCTCCCCCATACACGCCACCTATCGAACCCCGTGCGCCGAAACATCCACGAAAGTTTGTTTTCGATGAAGAGACTGAGCAAAAAGTAAGAGAACTCGTAACGAATACTGAAAGCACAACGTTCGATTCGGATCCATATGAAATATTCTTAAGAGACTACTGTCAAGAGTCTGTACAACAACAGAAACTGGAAAAAAATGAAAAATATTGGGACACTAGTAATTTCCTGTCATCAAAACCCCAGCCTGATTCGGAGAAATTGGCTCAAAAGACAGCTCAGGATCTTAAAGAAGTATTATCAAGTGTGGCACCGACTGTTGTATCAGGTAATAACTATGTATATTATAGTAGAAGTATAGCATCCTTAAATCTATCTCCTTAAATCGATCGAAATTCGTATCAGCTGCTTTAATAACTGATATGCCTATTTATATGTTTCTGTACAATTAAGTATGTCAAAGAAATATTTTAACAGAGATTGAAAGTATAATTTTTGGTTATGTAAAATTTAGTAAACTTTTACGTTGTGTTCAATTATGATATTTTAATGATATTATAAATATGAAACGCTATGTAACGCTGGCCAATGCCGGATAGGCATAATAAACCTTGTCCTGTAAAGCTCTAGTGTTATCTTAGATCATTTTATACCTTTTTTTATACCTAAAAATATTCAATGAGCGGCCAAAATTAAATCATAATCGTTCTTCAAAATTCGAGGAAAATAAATATAAGCATTATTTTGTTTTTACTCTTATTTTAATTTTTGATATTTTTTTGCTATGAAGCTAAAGAAAATTGCTTAACAAATAGACGCTAAGCTGTTTTGTCTTTGCCTTTTTATGTATACAGATTACAAACTATGTCTGAACCTTTAAAAACTAGCTTTTTCTTTTAAATGTTACTAGAACTACTTTATATACCTATGTAATGCTTGACTAAGGCCAATGTTCGACAATCTGCTTGCTTGGTTACAAGGAAATATTTTATATTATACAATAAATAGTATTCATTAAATCAAATGTATGCAGTAGTATTAGTATTTTTTTTATAATTACTTGTGACAAATACTTTTAAAGTTAATTATAAAAGGTTTCAATATATTCAGGTTTTTAATATATTAGTCTGATTCGTGCATTCTCATTTACCATAAAATAAGACTGTTTCATGAAGAAATAGGGTTTTTATTCATTGTATCATACATAAAAATTAAATTTGTACAGACAGACATCAGCAAGTATTTCATTTATAATTCTATAATAACCGGTAAGCTGCATTACCGTCTTTTATATGATATAAGTAAAGTTTATTTTATTTTATTTACAGGTGTAGGAGCAAGGCGTTCGGATCATATCGATGATATACTATTCGCGGAGTGGCGACGGTGTGAACCCGAGTGGACGTCTCTACACAACGATGAAGTGATCGTCAAGAATCAGGTGTTTGAAAGCATCTTTCAGAGAATTCTCACGGAAACAATTGATGAATACAAGAAAAACATAATTATAGCCAACGCGGATTCCAATTGAGAAACATTGTAAATTTATTCATGTAAAATATGGTTGTTAACCGATCGCTGCGCTTTTTATAATAAGACAAAAAAATATCAGAAACAGCAGTCATTAAGCAGACGATAAAACGACACATCAAATACTAAATATTTATTTAGCAATAGTAATAGAAATGAAAAAAATATCACATAGCTCTTACAATTTATACTGACTAAATGTTTTATAAATATTAAACTTAATACAGCTCCTCATTGCGAGGAATTTAATATTAAAGTTAGTCATACATTTAAATACATATAAGACCACATTATATTCGTTGTTGAATCTTCCAAATTTAGAATTAAAAATATATCGAAAGATCGTAACACACAATATCGAAATGTAAAATAGACACGTTAATAATAAAACAAAGTGTAACCAAATTGGGTGCGATAAATTAGTTACATTTATAAAAGCACATCACTGCAGTGAAAGCATTCGAGCCGACATTAATATAATCACTTCTTGGAACAATACGAGTTGCAAGACTAAACGAGACTAACGTAAAGTTGTATAATAAATTAATTTAATATTCTTTTTAAAGTTCAGTCACTGACCAGGTTCCTTAATTTTCTGCACAAACTTTATATGCACTTCACTGGGTTTGTCAAGATTAACACGGACACACCCTAAATTGAACAGTTTCGTGAACTGAAAAACGTAATCTGAAAGAAACGAAGAGAATTTCTTTTATAAGATTTCTTCTATCTAGTCGTCCGCTTTGAGAATCGATTCTAAAGGATTTGGTCCTTTTCTCCTCGGATTAGAAGGTACTTTCGTGGCTTCGGCTGAAACAAAAAATTAGCTAAGTTGTGCTATATTAAATGTGTATAATTATAAGAGCTTCTGGTCTCAATGTGACTTGTGAAACTCGTAAAATATATCACTAAATTGCTTACTCGTATGTCCGTGCGATACTTGATTAACTTCCAAACAAGCCATCCATTCGGTAATACTGATTTTTGAGTCGTGGTTTACATCGCAGTATCGTGGTAGTTTCCGGCCGCATCTCCTCAGAGGCTCCACGTTCGATATGAGCTGATGGAACGCCTTCCACTCTCGTCTCTCCAGGGCCTTATTTTTATCCTTATCTAACATGACGTACGTCCACGTCGCCGCCTGTTCCTCTTTCGAAGCTCCCCATTTCACCATATCTCTATTAAAAATCATGCATGAATATTTGAAACTATTGAATATATATCCAGTAGGATTATGATGTACTTTGTTGTTAAAATTAATATTATATAACAAGCATTTATAGCATATTGTGTATTGGAAAATGATGTTGGATGTTGTGCAATATTTACTTAATGTTTTAGATACTAGGTAGTTAAATGTATTACTGGTATTTTTTTTATTTGCGACGGTATTGCATACTGCATATTGGATATTCGAACGAAACTCACCCCGGTCCGGTGCCGTTGATCGAAGTCGTCATTTTCGACGTGAAGAAACCCAACAAGTCACGCAGGAAATTGGTTTTCATAGGTTCAGGACAACCTAAAATGACATATGTAATAAAATATATACAATTGTTGTATGTTGAATGTGAACAGTTGTTTATTTGTAGCTATAGAAATTATTGCAATTAGTAACTTGTTTAATCGTTACGTTTTAAGAAATTCCTTTTTATTGTTCTGTATTTTTCGAGCAGAATGAACAAATCTTTCAAAGGGATAGTTAAAACAGGTTAATGATGATCATTTTCTAAGGTTTCCATTGCTTTAACAGCCATATTTCAGTACTTTACTTCTCAATAGGAAAATACAATAAATAAAAGTCTGATTTTATACAATTTACTAGATAGTACATTTTTTATAGTGTAATTTGTTTCTTTAGTAAATCGTACATTTTGTATTTAGAAGTATTTATTATTCATTAGTATAATAAGCTAGATTCCTTTCATTGTAATAGTTTAAGTAGCTTTTGATGTTAGATAAAATATTTTAAACGTTAATAGTTGTCACGCTATGTAATCCTTTGTAATTCAATGTACGCGAATTTTTCCATCAATTATTATATAAGCGTAGATTGACGGTCTTAAACGTTAATTAGCGGGTCTTCAGTTAAACATTGATTTCATTCATCTCTTATCATTGATTTAAAATTGAAAGAAGACATCATTGTTTTATTATCACCCCTGATCGACATTTAATAAGGCCGATATTGTTTTGGAAAAAAAAAATGTTATCGCTTTAAATATATTGTAGATTAGTGCTAATCTTTGATTGGAATTCATAAAAAAAATTGTTTTTTTTTTTTCTTTAGTCTTAGTTTCATTTCACTCATCAGCACCTCTTTCCCTACACTAAATACTGGTAGATTTAGGCTATAGGATATAGGCTTTGAGGGACATCGCCAAACTAAGACTATTTTTACTGGTTAGTTCCTAACCACCACTCGAGTTTTTTGATGAGGATATTGGTGAATATCCTCATCAATTATATATATTATTATCACAAAAAAACAGCAGCACTTATTATTTTTGGTTTTACATACCTGAAATTAAGGTTGTCAAAAAACCTTCGTGTTTGGACGATATTATGTCGTTACAAAATTAAGTAATTTATCATGGCCAACCTCTCATAGGACTGGCGTGTTGAGGAGCCGCATCGCAGTCGGGTTTCTTGTCCTTAACCGAGGAGCCCGGTATAGGCTTTCCGGTATCCTGATGTACGCACCAGCAGTACCCGGTAGAGCGGTAACATTGCGCCCTGGCATACCGTCCGTCGCCCATGCACTCTGGTACATAGAGCACCGCACTACCCGCTTTCTATACGAAATAAACACCAACTATGAACTGTCTGAGAGTTAACCTACAAAAAACACGATTATATGTTATAATTTATCACCAAAGTTTGATATTTTAATTTAGATTCGCATTCATATATTTTTTAGATAACTTTCTTTGGCATCATAATAAAACATCAGCCGAGCATCATCAAAATAGATGTACGTACATTCGAGACAGTTTCAATTAAATATGACATGGAACTAAATTAAATACAACATGCTAGGAAAAAATATAGAATCATGACATGTATTTATAAGGCGATGCAATTATCCGTATGTCAATATTAATAAAAAGCCGTGGCCACACATGTGACCGACTTATAAATGTATATTAAGAAAATCATAAAGTATAAGCAGCACAAGCCAGATTAAACATCGCTTTGGCTCATAAAATTATAATCGCAATTGCTTCAATAAATTATCGCTTAGCATTAAATTGTAAATATTAATATAGTTCTGCAAATATGCGGGAGTGTCTCGGAATCTGCAATATTGAGGTTACGACCTGTTGAAACTGAAGTAATAAAAGAGCGCGTCCAATGATGAGTGCTTACCTGCTCATCTAGCACGGCCTGGCGGTCTGTGAGACAGTCGTTCGCTTCGTCCTCTCTGGCAGCGGAGCCGTCCGGTGCAAACGAGTTCCTCATAATGCCGGGTAACACTGTCGACATACCGGAAAATCTTTACGTGCATTGCTCCACTTATAAGCCCATTTAAACATCATCATCATAGACGAGATCAAGCAAGCTGTACAGAATTTTAGTGAGCTGTTTTTATCTTTCTGGCACGTGTATCACCAAACCCACACTGTAGCAGTGTGGTGGTTAAAACGCATATTGTATGAAGTTTATTAATTGGCAAACAAAAGAAACGGTGACCGATTTTTATTCTAAGATATGTGTTGTGCAAATCCTTTAAGCTTTATTAGTTGGCCTGACTCATAATTCCAATGAAATCCATTTATGAGTAATATGTCTAAGAATTTTAATCATTGCTTTGTAAATTCAGTTCTCAACCTCATCGAATCATCTTTTCAAGTGTTTATTTTAGATCAATAATTATTCATGAAATGTTGATTGGATTTCCTTATCGCATATATATTAGCTCAAAGTTTTAAAATATACTTACATAAATATAAAAAATAATTTTCAGAAAAAAATATTGCGTTAGGTCTTTATTTGTATATGTAGGGGTCGAAAACGAATTAGAACTGCCAACCGCCTGACGTCAAACCTTGTGGACCCCTACGACATGGGTGGTTACACTGCCGGTTTAATTTTAATCTAATTTAAGTTTTTATCAGTTAAAAGTCACAATTACCAGAGCTGGGGTCCGGCGGCGGCTCCTCTTCATTATAGTCTGGCTCCGGCTCTGGTCCGCTATCGTCGTCTGCATTCAACGACATGAAGAAACGGAGAGAGACTATATATTATTATTATGTTTGCGCACATATTCGCATATATTTATATTAACAAGGCATTTTCAAAATAATGGGCACATTGATAAAGCCTGCAAAAATACTACTTACTAGCATTTTTAATTAGTATTTATTAATAAAGTAAGTTTATCTTTGAAGTTATTGTTCCTGGTTGAAATAAACTTATAACAGTCCATTGTCGGCTCATGGTTTCGTGTAAAGGAACTTACAGTCCGGTGCGGGTGGCTCGGGGTTGGCCAGAAGGCAAGCGGTCCATTCCGCGCGGGCTATCTCGCTGTCACCATCCGCGTCACAGCCGCGAGTCCATGCACGAGCGCATCTCTTCGGCTTAACCACCTTAAGATCGAAAATAAATTAATTACAATAGATAAAATCAGGACATGAAATAGATATTGTATACTTCCCAAAATATATTCACATACATACCCTTAATCATGAAGCAGGATTTCATATAAACCTACTCACTATTGTGCACACCCACACAGATAGTTGATTATTAGAAGAAAACGTCGGAAGGAAATGTGTCAAATATTTTGTAAATTGGTGCAAAAGGGACAAACAATAACAAAACAAATCGACCTAGCTATATATATATATATATATATATATATATATATATATATATATGTATATCTCGTATCTGAGTTTATTATTCGCTTTCCATATTACGTTTGGGTTCGATGCATCTGCCTGACATTCATTGTTTTTCGTTATTATACGGGTTGTCGGATCACTAAATATTCAGATGCCTTTAATAGAGGCGATCTCGATCAACATAAAAAAATCCTTATTCGACTCTTTAAAAACCTATAGGTTAAGTATTTTTCTCAGTTGTACCGTTGTAAGGATTTGGCAAGGTATTTCTAAATGTAGTAGGTATATTAATTAGACTTAACACTCGGCGGCTACATTCATTACAATATTTAAATAAGTATTCGATTTGATTTCGTCATGATGGTAATATTTTAGTTCTAGTTGATAGAGAAGTAAATTATCGTGTATCTCAACTTCTACTAAATATATGATATAGATAAATATATTTAATAATTATTGAGATATATACCTAAAAGCTTGAAATTAAACGGTTTCACTAAAACGACGTATTTTATCAAATTAATAAAAATCGGCATCATTTATGTTATATGTAGATATAATATTCGTTTCTGCATTATAAAAATTATAGATAGTTCAAACCAAGATGACGCGCCCCACCCTATTTCTGTCGCTGCAAGTATGCAGTGATTTGTTAAAGTATGAGTTCTATTCCTACTTGTTTGACAGTCTTTAATAATATTAGTAAGAAATACAAATAATTGCATAAAACAAAAAATAGATCAACTCTATCCTGTTCACTCAACTTCCCGCATCCTGCACTTTCCCCTCTAAGAAAATAGAGGGGCGCATCTTCGAGAATTAAACTAATTAATTATAAGAGGTGTAAATAAACAGCGCATACAATATTGTCGTCGACGAGTTTTTATCTCGAATCATTCATACGGTGGCGTGTTCTATTTAAGCATCGTTAAGACAGTAGAGCACTTAAAACGTAATTACTAGACAGAAACAGTTTTCTTTATGAAATAACCAACAATAGAGGTCCTTGTTATCATCATTGCTTACACGCCTTTGTGATTATGCATATTAGCATCTGTTATTTCAATATATTTAGGCTAACTTCATCCATCAATGGACTGGTGCTCCTTCATGCGATTAAGTATGAATTCTTTAGATGAAATTTATGGTACATTATTGGCTTTTATTATTTAGGTATCTATGTAGTATGTAAAATTTACCTAATAACAGTCGAAAATATATATTTTAGTGTTATCAAATAATCGTAATATGCAAATTCTTGAAAAGTAAAGCGAACTGTCGAATTAGAAGATTACTTAAATCTATTTCATATTTAAAGAACGTGCGTACTGACTTCCTTCGTGTTGATTTTGGACGTCGGACTATTTGGGTAAATATTTATTATGTCAAGGCTAATGCACTCAGACTTATAAGTTGTCTCTATTCGTTTTATCCAAAATATGTAGACCGCAAATCAATAAACCTAATTAAAAACTATTTTTCTTTACAACAAATACCTTCCTAAAAATTATAAGTAGGTACCTAAGTTTCATGATTGTTTTTCTATATGTGTATCTTAAGAGTTCAAATAAATCACATAAAAATGGCCAAAAAGTTCGTTATATAATATGATATATAACATATTTGATAAATGTCTATGTTCATATTTACCTTTTTAATGAGTCGTCGTAATCCCCGATATTCAGACTTCTGTAGTGTGCCACCTCTATCCCTGTCGAGTTCCTTGAATTTCCAGTCCGCAACAGTTCGGGGATCCGCGGCGGCCCCTTGATCAGACCGCGCCCGATCATATTCTCCACTGAATATTTTTATTAGATTCCCGTTGAACTGAGCACGATCAATTCTGGTGCAACCTAAAATATGTTTTAATTTATAAAAATACCATATTAAAAACGAACACTTGAAAAATCTATCAGATAGTTGAATCATTATATATCTAGATAGATTTTAGTTTTCTTAAATATAAAATATTGAACCTTGTAGAAATGAATCCAAAATATTATACTTACAAATTTTATAATTTATGTGATGTCTAACCTCAAATGGACGTGAATATAATCTTTCAAACGCTTAATAGAAAGAGAGATTAATTATCAATCAGTCCTCTATCTTCGATAAAATAGGACCGGAAATAAAAATAATACTAAGAACTAATAAATGAGTAAAATTCTTTGGGTGTGAATTAAGGTTTTCGGAACTAACGGTATCTTCATATAAAATAACCACCTGCGCATTCTTGGCTACAGACGACATCGTCTCACTATACAATGTCTATTGTGCAATTGTTACTTTATTTAATACATATATAAGTATCTTAATAGGGAGGTGATGTAGACCAAGCACGGTCCTGACGTCGCTGGAGCATGACAAATAGAAGTACATCGCGTGCTGATCGTGCCATCGATATTTATAATATATGTGCATTTATAGCGGGATTCCTAAAAATGCGATGAAAGTAAATGCTAATTCTGCATTTCAAGATTGATCGTAATTTTTTGATGTTTAGAGATTCACGGTTACATTAAACTATCTTTTTTAAATTATACATTATTTATTAAAACATAAATACGATTAACAAAATGCGAGCAAACATTTTCCTTATATATATGAAATGACAAAGCCACATATTCTATTGTGCTTATAATAGACTGTTGCTTGTTACGCCCTAAATTTATCTAAGTGTGTTGGTAGCGCGTATGAACTTACTTCTTTTGTTACGTTGCCCCCGAACTGATGACCTTCGCTTTGTTTGAGATTTTCCTGCAAGAAAAAACATATTTATATCTAGTTACTGGTTATGACATTTACTTACGACGACATTCGCAGACTTTACATTAGGCTTTAATGTCTGTTTGGTTCAAATATAGTAATTAATTACCTATTTTGATTATGCTCGGTTTAGTTTCTTAGTCGTGATGATGTAACAAATAGATGGACAAAATTGCTTTCGTATTTGTAATATTAATCAGATTTTATATTATTGCTAATGTGCTATCAACCATGTGATTATTATCTCCCTTGTGCCTATAATTTTACTCCCTCTTCAACGGTAGAATAACTGTTGAGTAGGTGGTCGCCGTCGCTATTATCTCTGCCACTCTACATTATTCCCAATAGAAAGTTAGAATTATCTATAGTAATCTTCTGTCTATTGTTTCGCGATTACGTTGATTTAATTCAATACATCGACGTAGCCGTAAAATAACTTGACAATCCAAAATTTTAAATCCAGTAAAGATAAGAGGATATTTATATATAATAACTATGTACTTATATTTATATGCTAATGCCATTAAAATCATGTAGTCGAATTTTGAACTAGTAAATATATAAAAATTAACAAAAAAAATACATAGAAAGGTTTTTCATTAATGTAAGAATATTAGCGTCAAAACTTTAAAAAGGATGTCGCACGACGTGACCTAAAATTGTCTTAAAATTGCCTCAAGATTAATCTTCGTTAGTGGGTGGCCCTTTTAAATTTTAAATTATTCCATCCTTATGGTGCAATTGAACCGACTTGGACCGCGCGAGTCGTAGCAACAGGAATTGAATAGTTGCTACTTTAGTTACTCAATTTATCGGAGACATTCTTTATTAAAATAAAATCAAAGTTTAGGCATGAGTAATTATTTTCATGTTTTGAATGTAAAAACTTTAAATATCAGTATCTTAAACTAAAAAGATATTGTTATAGGTATGATCGATGATGCTGTAAAAAAGGCATTCGTTGTGGGAACTTTGATTTCGTGACTGACCGAAAGTGGCGTGCATCAGCATCTAGCAACATGTGGCTCGCGTGTGGTATAGACTCTGTACCGATACTTGACGCAAGTGTGCGGTGTCCTGCAAGGGGCGGCGGGGGAGCACCGTCTACACAACCGGTCCAAATGGCAGTGATGTACAGCATTAGTCAATACGAAAACCGGTAACGAACGAGCTCCCTGCGAATGCCTATGCTGTCTCCATAAATTTTTAATTGAACGATGGCCAAATAGCTTTATTTGTGTGTGCTTGCTGTAATTTTTGAATGAATAAAAGATAATTAATATTTTTGAAGTCACAACTACT
This sequence comes from Vanessa atalanta, assembly GCF_905147765.1. Lineage (NCBI taxonomy): Eukaryota > Metazoa > Arthropoda > Insecta > Lepidoptera > Nymphalidae > Vanessa > Vanessa atalanta. Next base: position 10,525,164 of record NC_061902.1, on the reverse strand, counting down.
CTTTGTGAGATATATTTTCTTTTTTACGTTTAATCATCCTTATCGTTAGTTTTATATGTATACAAATACATATATTCTAACATAGTTAAACTAGATAATACTTTTAACATGGTTGTAAATTGTACGTTATTTCCTGAGATGTAAACAGTTAACACATTTCGTTTGTTCGTCGTTCAATAGTTTATTTGTACAAATTATTATTATATTAAAATGATGAAAAAAAAAAAATCTGATCTCTTTGCATTCTGATACAGTCCATTAAATATTTTTTTATCTTTTTAAATATACACAAAACTAATATTTTATATGTTTGATTTTCGATCCTCCTTCCCAAAATGTTTATTCGATCTAAACAACCGAAATGATGATTTAAATATATCTGTATTTATGAAAATATCTATCTATTATAATAAAATGTGTTCATATTGGAAAGTAAGATTAAAAGCAAATCGCAGCTTAAAAGTTATAGACTTATGTCTTTTTTTTTAAACGTTCTACTATCATTCAAAATATTTTTTAACTTATCTGTTGAATCAACAAAAGGGATTGTGTTTGAATGTGAGCCGTGAGGTAAAAACTCCGAATAGTGTAATTCAGTTAACGGCCAGACAACCCGGCGGCGTCGGGATTCCTTAATACAAACCAAAGAGAGCTTGCTTAAAACCGCTTGAAAAAAATATTCATTCTTTACAAATATTTTATAATTATCGATTACTTGCGTAAATATATTAATATATCGTTCAATAACGATACTCATTTGGTTCCTAAAATGTTGTCCTACTATAAAAATATATACTTTTGGTTCGTTACTATGTAACAGGTGTATATTAATTTAATATAAAATAAAATGTATTACATACAATTAAATCGTATATATTATTTGTAGTATTACATTTGCGGGTGTTAAAAACATATTTATCACCGTGGTTACAAAGTTATAAACATCTATTATCACAAGCTACGTTATGCGCTATCTGAATTAGTTAACGAACGGCAGGTAGGTGACTTAGCTAAATATAAAACATCAAAGAAGCGCAAGATGACCGAACAAACCTATTAAACCATGTCTGGGTAGGTTTTTTCTTTAACCTTATGGAAGAGACAATTTGCCTTTACGGGAGCAAAAAACATGACTCCATTGTGATACGGCGTCGAGCTGTCTGACACGAACCATCGTTTCTAAGAAACCTGCTCTCACACAGACGGACGTATAATGTATGTGTCAAATAGAATTTGAATCCCTATCTGGTTATGATATTAAGCAAAGTTTTATTCACTCCGTTGACTTGAGATTACATTTTAATTGGTTCGTGTGGATTTTAAAATGGACATGCTATTAATATGAGTTTTGTACGAAGTAGTCTGTAAGAAAATACGTATGGACCAACGTTAGGACTAAAAAGACTAAATCTATCTTTATATTGAATATAATATTCATTTACTGTCATTCACATGTCATTTATTTATTTCAATATATAATGTATATTTTCCTGGAAAACAGTGAAGTACATTTAAAATATCTAATTGAATCGTATAAACCTTAATTTCAATTTATAACAGCCATAAAAAAACTAACGATTCAAAATTCTCAGATCTTCTAAATTATTTGAGAAATATTAATATTATTTTATGCACTGGCAATATTATTTTGATAGAGACTTGATTTGAGTGAAGAAGTTGGACCGTATTTTGCAGAAAAAGTACCAACACAAGGCACACCACAAATAACAGTTGTTAGGATTTAAAAGAGAAATACCAATTTTTAAGTCAATACCCTTGTAGTATTGTTATCATTAGTTTCATAACATTTTATAGATATAGTTTTTCCCGTTTGAATCTTAACAAGTCATTAGGTTTGTTGTATTTCTGCTCAATACATCCATTTATTAAATATTTTCTTAGGTTCAGAATGGCTGGTCCGCGGGTACGTAAATCTGTTTTTAATATAGGTATATATTATTTAAGGGACGATTGTCAAAAATATCGTATCATATCCCAAACGTATTTTTTTTAACTAAAGTCTCTAGAAAATTTTATGCTTCCATTTTTAAATTATGATAAATTTCTACTCAATCTGAACAGTAAAACAAATTAGAATAATAAACGAACGAACTGGCTATATATAATATAGTCGTCTATTATTTGATTTAAAAAATAAAAAAAACAATGATTGGATATTGTTTTTTATTTCAGAGTTTGTTGATTTTGGACCATTTTTATTTTTTTCGACTTATTAATTTAAATAAAGCTTTTTATTTATAAACCCAACGAATCGCTGATCTTAGCTGTTTTTTTTTTCAAAATTAGTTTTAAAACATATTGGTAGCGTTAACATCACTCGTCAAATGAAGCAAATGGTCTCTGTAGGGCTAAAACTTATAACGAAAATGGTTACATTTTCAATCATATTCTTAGCTTCCAAATCCAAAATTTTTTCGATATCAAATGATGCCGCCAGACTGGATAGTATACGATACTCGAAGGATATTTTTTAGAAGGTCACTAAAAAATAAACGAGGAGGATGCAATATTTATTGTGAACACTGCAATCACAAGTAATATACACTGATTTTACGAAGCACGACATTAAACGAGCGGTTACCGTAATTAACCGATGGTCATTGAGAATGTCGGTCTAATATGGTGCGCACCCATTGTTACTAAATACTAAGAATTAGATAATATTTATTTTTTCCATAAAAATATATCTTTATAAACAATTACATGATTGTTCTAGGACAATATAGATCTCAGTGTATAATAACATAGTCATCAAACGAAATATATATCAGTTACTGGTTATCCTAGCTAGGCTTATGGTAGTGTTTAATATGACTATCAATAAGTAAGTGTAATACGTCTATATTGAATAAAGGAATTTGAGTTTGAGTTTGAGTTTGCGAATTTAATAACCATTGATAAGGAATAGACTGACAACTAATGAGTCAGAGTATGCTATTACGACCCGGAAAAAATATGCCCAGATTATTGCAATGGATCCTCATGGTTAAGGATCAGTAATGGTGTGGGAGGCATTTGCATAACGGAACTATCTTAATATCGTTGAAATTAGATAAAGGCAAAACGGTACGTAAGGAAAAAAAAATAAGGCATAAGATTTTGATGCCTTTTTCTTATAATCGTGGAAAACTTTCCTTAAATGCACGATAATGCTCCCAAACAGCAACGATAGATTAGGAATAGCTGCATATAGAGATTTTGAAATCGACATTTGGGAGTGGCCAGCGCGCCAAACCTTAAACCGATAGCGCATATTTGGGACAACTCGGAAGACAAGTTGAACATATGAATATATAGGAGGTACTATATAGCTTATTGGCTTAATTAGAACTTGCATTGGTAGAATAGCTGAACATCATACTTCAAGTTATATTGATTACTTAATCAGGTATGTGCGTGTCGGTAAAGACAGTTTTCACAGCAGTGCTTAAGCAGAATAATTTAACGATAATGTAGAAAAGCTTAAATTTCGAAAAAAAATCTTTATGAAAAATTGTCAAAGAGTATTTTGACAATTTTTCATACGGCTACGGTAGTCAAATTTGTTAAATCTAAGTTTTAATCTATGATTAGTATTTTCAAAAAGTTATTACATTATTTTAATCAATTACTCAAGAAGTGCGATAAACTGCTTTTAAGTATATGTACCATTTCATTCAAAAATGCACATAACTATGTTATTTAAATCTTCTATAACACTTATTTATCAATATTATTTTTAAAGACATAATATTTAATATCTCATATTGCTGGAAGTAACTGTGCAAATATAAAATTTACTGCTATGTCAGTATAATGTCAGTATAACAATCTGATATAAATATTCACTTTATCGCCGTATAGAATTATGCTTTTATTCATAGAAAGGCTAAACTTCTAAAATCAGAATCTGCACATTCCGGTCGAATAAGTGCTAATCAACGTGTAATTGCTTATGTGAACAAGCGTCTGGCTCTAATGCGACTGGTAGGTATTAGAATGGGCGGCAAACGTGCCGACATATAACTGGTTCAAAAGTAAAATATAATTGTATATCGAAATACGACATACAATTATAAATAAATTAATAATTTATATCTACTTTATATTCATATATAATGATTATTTATTAGAAATAAAATTTATGAGTGTTGAAATGGACAGACATCAAGTAAATTGGTAATGCCTACCTACCATTACGTGATCTAGCAAAAACCTTCTACACCTTTTTACGAAATTAACGCGAACTAAGAAGCATAAAATGTACAGTTAAAGTTTACATGGAAAATTAAATGAATATCTATACATATAATTAAATTGGAGTCTCTGTTTGTAATATTAAAAAACCGCTTTTTACTAAAGCCATATGTATGTATACACGGTACATATACCAAATTAGCATTCTTTACAATTTTTGTTTGTCTGTTTGTTCCGTCTTATCTCTGGAACGGCGGAACCGATTTTGACAGGAACTTTCACTGGTAGATAGTTGATAGTAATAAGGAGTAACTAAGGCTACAACGATAACTTTTTGTTAAATTCAAACGCGCACAATGTCGCGGGCACAGCTAGTATAAAAATAAAACTACTACCATGCGTTTGACACACACACACACACACATTTACATTTTTCATATGAAACATTCGCAGTGTCGTTCATACTGCCAATGACAATACTAGTCATGCCAAAATAAAAATTTCGATAACGCTTTTTGACATTTAGGTTTTTCAACGTAGTACTGAGAAAGTATCGTCCAGCTGAACCTCATTTTTCGTATTATATTTATGTTAGAAATTAATGACCGTCAAATTTAGACTAATGAGCGACCGCCAGTAAGTATATATTATACTATATAATATAAAATAAAAAAAAAAACTTTTACATCATAGAAGATTATACATAGTTTTAGGCCAGTCATAGACAATATAGATATATAACAGATATACGAAAACTTCGTACGTAAGAATTGTAGATTTCCTAAAGTAAAATATACGTCGTAAGTCTATCTTATATAGACAAAAAAGAGTATCTTTAGGAAAATCCTACAAAAATAAAGTGTAACCTACACGTAGATATCCGACCGATCGTTTCGAAATTAATTCGTTAATTAAAATGATAGTCTGTTTATTAAGCCCGTGTGATGTCGGGATAGTTAAGTCTTTGTAAAAAATCAGGTTTGGTGATTTTACAAATTTTGAGACGAGGAGAACCCGCTATTGAAAGTTAAAAGAGTTTAAAAAATAGTACTTACAATCCAATAAGAATAAATCCAAACATCTTAATTTAATCAAAACAAAACTGGCACCTACCGGTTTTTTTTTTAAGTCTTAATAAATTCTTTATTTGAATACATTTCTTTTGTACGATTTTCGTTTAACGGTTTTGCATCGTTAAATATCTAAAGTGTTTATATTTACACGCATTGCATTATGTAAATTAATCACATTTTATTAGTTCCTGTATAAATTAATTGTATACAAATTGGATGTATTATATTACTTCATAAATATAAAAGAACTAGTTTTATTATAATAAATTTTAAACGTTTCAATCGAATATTTTACTAATAGATATCCTTATATGGATCTCACGAAATAAAAATACTAATATAGTATATTTATTCGTCCCAAATTTTCATGGGTTCAAATCATCATTGTAACTTATTTTCTTGTGTTTAAGTACGGTCCCTCATCAGATGCATTCGCCTGTATTTCAACAGTTCAGATTCGAGTACTTTTTCCATAAAATTTAGCATTGCGGTGCGCAATTTGTAATGATACAATTTGTCCGACATTGTAAAACAGTGCGGATACTTCCTCTGACGGATCGTCCAAAAAATATTATTCTTTTTTTATGATAAAGGTTGGCAGAAGTCCATATGGGCCATCTGATGGTAAGTGGTCACCACCATCGATAGACAATGTCGCTGTAAGAAATATTAACCATTCCTTACATCGCCAATGCGCCACGAACCTTAAGAACTAAGACGTTATGCCCCTTGTGCCTGTAGTTACACAGGCTCTCTCATACTTCAAACCAGAACACAACAATACTGAGTACTGTTGTTTGGCGGTAGAATATCTGATGAGTGGGTGGTACCTACGCAGACGGGCTTGCACAACCACCAAGAAAGTATTCAAACAACATCATCAATTGTAAATAAAACTGTTGTTACATTGCGCCTGTAACAATATTGAATTGTTCACCAGTCATGCCGGAACCACAATCAACATTTCAGAATACGAGTGAGACAAGAAGAGAGTTCTAAGGAAAGCACTGCTTTGATCGAATTATATGACGATTCCGAGACCGAATAGTAAGTATAGCTTTGTTTCACTTTAGCTAGGATTAGTTGAAAATGATCGTCTGCGCCGAAATCTTTAAGGACCTCACTCTATGCGAAGAAAGCTTGACGTGTGTCGTTAGCATATCATATTAAATATATTTTTATTTATTAAATTTTATTACATATGTATGTTATATGAAGTATTTATGTAAGGAACATTGTATTTTACTAAAATAAATCTAATATTTATAGTATCAACAGAGTTGGACGTTAACCCGTGTGTTCAATGAATTATTATAAATAATATATGTATGTAATAAAATAAGTAACGAATAAATACATGAACTAGAAAAATGTCTATGAAAATTAAACATATAATAGATATTAATTAAATAAAAACCTGAACCTGAAGCGTAGGAGCATACAGTAGTAGTGACTGTACTCGCGTTATCAAAACGATAAATTGTTCTATCTCACGTAGTAGTTCATAGTAAATAGAGTTTTGTTACACGAGTTGAGTTATCGGGATAACGAGTTTCAATTTACTGTTCGAAGTAGTTCAGATGGACAACAGGTTACTTGACCTAAAAGCCAATATGGAACGTTATCCTTATTCGAAAACACCTTTCGTAATATGCATATACTTAGTTTAAAAAAAAGTTTTATACATTACTCTTCTTTTTTATATAAAACTAACTACCCGTCCCGGCTTCACATGGATGCAATAAGAGTCTACATATAGCGTTTAGATTGAAGAACAAACATAACAAGAAAAATACTTGGTTTTCCTTTCCAATAATATGCACATATAAACCTTCATACATATAAATCTTCCAAATCATTTTTTTTATGAAAACTGTCTTCAAATCCGTTGCATGGTTCTAAGCTTACAGATGGCGGACAGCGACTTTGTCTAATTTTTTTTTTGTTCTTCAATCTAAAACTTGTACATATACTCCCTTTTATTGAAAAATCGTAAATGACAATATTACGTAAACCTGTTGAGTTTAAAGGATTTTCATATCGAAGGGCTTAGGCGAAGTTGAAGATTATTGTTAAAATAAAAAATATCGCAATAACAATTTTGTATGAACGCTTCTACCCTTGATATCTACATTACGAGAAATAGATTCCTTCCAATTTCCTAATCTATCTTTTTGTTTCAGCTGTGCGTCATTATAGTCAGTCAGTGAAATCAATTCTATCAAAGCTTTTATGTAGATAATAATCTCCATCTTAACTTTTCATTTGGTATTAAATTAATTTTGTTTAAAACTGTCTGACCTCATTTAGATAACAAAGTAAAAACAATCGTCTTACTTGTTACGTTTATAATCGTTTACTCTTATTGAGACGTATTTGTTTACTTGTAGGCAATTGCATCTAAATCGAAAACATATATAATACGTGATATCTATCGATGCTTTGCAGTATTTATTTATCAAGTTGTTTCATATTCCTCGCTGTCAAGCTATTTATTACGGATGCGCTTCGATACCATCGCCCTCGTGCCGAGAATGCCAAACAACATAATGCCATTTAGTTATTTCTTGAGTGAGTTCAAACAATTTGTCAAGAATATGAGTAATAATATCGTGGTTTATTGAACTGATAGGAATATCACTATTATTACACATGTAAGTTATATTTAATATGGAATAAAAGAAATTTTAAATGTGCAGCACTGTAATATTATTTGATTAATAATCATTTAATTTGTTTTTAATTGTGAAGCAAATTAGATTTATATGTTAATGTTTATTTCAGAGGCGTGTATCTGCGCGAATAATATTTTGTCACTTGATGGATGAATAAAAAGAAGAGGTTTTTTTTGGAACCATTTTTCCATTGTTAAAACCTCAAAATTTTACATTTGGAGACAGTTTTCCATTATATTGGGAAGATAAGAAGTTTTCTAATACAAGTCGCAATTAAGTAAGGTAATAATTATGCAACTTATAATCTCATTTAAGGCGAGTGAAACAAATATTGCGTTTATTTATCGTTTTTATTAATTACGAGTTAGTATAATATAGACGTATATTTATTTTAAAGTTGTTAACGTTATAACATACAGAGGAAAAATGTAATTTTTCCATATACAAAAAAAACTACGTGCATAAGCAGGGGACAGAGAAAGAATTATTTTATAACCAAACTTGGCATTACAGTTTGTGTCATAAAAAGAGGAATGTAAAAAAGGTAATACAAGCTATCTATAGATATTGTTTTTAAGAATATAACATTCAAATGCATGAATTAATCTAGTAGGCTTACTTATACAAAGACAAGTTGTAAATATAAAATTTACAATAAAAGTTGTTTCTTGTTTTTGCAAGAAGACGGATAATTTATGAGATAATTCACTGTTTTTTATGACTCTATCCTATCAAAAGGTTGCAGTAAAATGATCACTTATTTGGACGTAACGTACTTACACAACATAAGTATATTAAGGATACGGCCTACACAGGGCGTCGCGTCGTCTTCCGATCACCGTCCTAATCGCCAGCTTCCTTATACCCGCACCTTTTATTATGATTCGTTCAATTCGCACAACTTAAATTAAATAGTTCGAAGTTATTGTTTCCTTCTTAATAGATAGCAAATTCTCTGAATTCTTTTTGATATTCTACACTAAAATGTCCGCTTAAAAGCCAATATAAATATGTGGTTATCTTTTTAATGGAACATCCAAAAAGCTTAATTATTATTTAACACAAACTAACATTCCGTATTTCAAGATAAAAATCGTCGGAACTTCGCATAAAGTGATTCGAGTCTCATTTTATTTAACGTAGAGTATGAAAAAAAAAAACATTGTTTGTTATAAAAATAAACTCAGGTAAAAACTGGCGTGGGTCAATAAGTTGAGACCTGCGGCGATTTAAATTTGCACTCAATTCTATCAGAGAATTTTGATTAAGGATTATTTTTTTTGTACCGATAAATAATATCGTTTACTGAATTATTTGAGATTGACCATTTAGAAGTAGACTCATTCCTTTAGTGGTTTGAACTTTATACGGCAATAAGTGCGTAGCTGTTAGCAGAATCTTCAAATCGAAACTTTAAACAAATATCGATAAAATATTACAATATTTTTTTATCCTAAGTTTTTATTTAACGTATTAATTTATTAAAGGTTTTTTACCCATTATTTATTATTAAAAAACTAAAAAATCCAGCTCGATGACATTATCTACCTGCCATGTTAAATTATATCTTATTGTCCCAAATCGATACCTAAATTGATAAAAATAATAACGCATAAATTAATTGACATTGTATATTTTACGCCTATCTATTTATAAATTATATATCTTTTATAAGCAATACATCGTCTGATGAAGCAACACACATTACAAGACGGAATTGATAAAATTATAAGAATATCATTGTTTAAATAGGAACCCAGAACAAATAAAAACAATGCACGAGTCTTTTCTATTTAGATTTATTATGAACTCAAAGGGAACCGGTACTATCAAAGTACTTAATTCAAGAGTTTTCTTATTTTATTAACATTGACAAGTGAGCTAGAAGATTGAATAATAGGCATTCATTCGATATGAGGCGACATCGTCGTCTAACTCGATAGTTGTTATATCGTTCTAGAACATCTCGCAAAAATATCAAAACAATTTCGAACCCAAGCTGGGCGTAAATATAATTAGTTGGTTTTAATGACAGATATTAATACATACCCAGTTTTTTTCATATTGGCTAAAACCACAAAGTTTCCTATCAAAACATATGAATCCATTATGCAATGATTTATCTGTTGTATGATAGTAATTCTGATAAATGATGATAGATAGTTTAAAATAATAGCAATTGACTTTAATACATAATGTACACGTGTTGGTGCCACCCACTCATCAATTATTCTACCGCCAAACACAAGACCTCTGTATTGCTGCGTTCCGGTTTGAAGGGTGAGTGGAGTCATTTAATTACCGACACTTCGTAAAACATCTTAGATCCCATGGTTGGTTGCACATCGACTGTGTTAGGAGCGGCTTATATTCCTTGAAGAACCAGTGTCGTTGAAGGTGATTCTTGCAGAGCCAAGCTCTATGAGCGAAGGATCAACATCATGTGGCCGATTTGCTTACGTTTTTTTATGATATCGGTAGGCGGACGAGCAAATAAGTCACCTGATGGTAAGTGGTCACTACCGCCCATAGAAAATGGCGCTGTAAGAAATATTAACCATTCCTTACATCACGAATGCGCCACCAACCTCGGGAACAAAGATGTTATGTCCCTTGTGCCCGTAGTTACAGTGGCTCACTCACCCTTTAAACCGGAACACAACAATACTAAGTACTACTGTTTGGCGGTAGAATACCTGATGAGTGGGTGGTACCTACCCAGACGGGCTTGCACAAAGTCCTACCACCAAGTAGTATGAAAATAATAAAATTCACGCCGAATATATTCGTTCTTTTAAGAAAGTATCGGTACATATGTATGTTAATCAGAACAATAATAAAAGCAAAATAAATAATTTTAAATATTTTTAATCAAGCTAGATATTCACATCTGCTTTAGGTGTAATTAATTTGAAAATATGCGTTTATAAATATGTATTATTCTTGAGCTCTACATGTGCTATATTCTTTTTTATAATGTTAGTCCTTTATTCTGAAGATATTTATTGTAATATTCTAACATAAATCAGGTTAATGATATATAATTTATTGTTTATTTTATTTCGTTGTTTTTCAAATGTGGCAAAAAAGAGGAAGCGGAGATGTCGAGTTACATAAATTGATTTATTAAACACAGATAAAAAAGATGAAACAGTTACTTAATTACATTTTCCTCCTTTGTTTATTATCACGCACAATTTACTAAGAATAATAGAAAAAATGTATTCGTAATTCAAATATAATATTTCGAAATAGTGGCATATACTTTTTTTTTTAAAAATGAGCTTAGTTTTTAACTTTTGTGCGCACTAGTAATATATAATTGTACCAACTTAACAATAATAAACAAGATTATATACTAACAAATGTGTGAACAAATATGTTTTGCGAGTAAATGGAATTAATGCATTTGTGAATTAACGTGCTATTTCTAGATAATGTACATCAGAAATACGATCTGTTTCATTTCAAATAGGATAAACAGGTAATACTTTTCAGTGGAAAGATACTAAGCAGAAATTTGGCGCTCTCGTCTATGAATGTTCAATAATAAACTAGAAGCAAACGAACGCATCAATAGATTATTTATTGGGTTAACGTCGTACATAATGTAATGCACAAATGAATATTTTTTTATAAAACTTTATTGTTGCGTATAAAATTCAATATATCATACAATTAATAAGAGACGCACTGAACATTTTCGATTTTAGACGTTCAAAGGAAATGTTCTTTATAAAATAAACAATTGGCTTTCATCTGGAAAAATGTTTATAAACAATCTTGAGCACATTATTTATAATTTGTATTGAAAAGAACAGATGTTTTTAAACTCGGGAGGCATGATAGATTTTAGTTGCGTGGATAGAACTGATTTCTCACATTTTTACAAAAACAAGTAAGGATATTATTATATTGTAGGAAACAAGCTTTATTTTGACCAATAGTAATTGATTATCTTTATTGTTTTGATTTTGAAAGTGACTCGTTCTTCTAGACTATGTTTATATCTCAGGCTTTCTAACTTGGCAGATCTAGAGTAATACAACCAAGTTAAGAAGTTCACGGTGTAAGATTCCGGTGCTTTGAAAAGAACGTAATCATATCGTACTGATTGTACAATATAAAAGTTAGGTTAGTAATGGTGAGTGTGTGTGATGCACAAGCGTGTAACACACTTGTGCACAACGTTGCGCAGTTGGCTAGACGCTAGACGTAGAAATCAATATAACTATTCATGTTACTTGTTTAAACAGAATGTAAATTCAAGATAATGTAGACACTACTAAGAAGCATCGGTAAAAACTCAGTAATTAATCTTTTTCATTAATCATATTGTAGGCATTTACATTTTATAATCGATGAATATTATTTTTTAATCATCTGTATATAATGGGATGCCTTATTGTATATCCTTATTGTATATCATATCAATAAAATATTGACTGCTATGAAATAGTGTAGTTTCAGGAACTTTTTTTATTGAAGTAAAGCTTTGATAGCTTTAATTCATGCTTATTACTTATATGCTATTATTATTGGTTGTTATATATGTTATACGTTATTATAATTTTCCCTCTACTATTATTTATTTTACAATCTGTTATAGAAAGTTCGATAAGGATTAGCCAGAAAAGCGCATGGACCGGTGATTGTATCTTCCTTTACTTACTCGTTCAACTACTTCCTTCATTTACTTACATACAAAATAACGAAATATATATAATACTCTATATTACATACTAGCTACACACGGGTACAGTGAGGATTTATATATAACTTTGATATTAAAGAAATCCAGTTTTTTTTCTGAGGAATGTTGAAATTTTCAGCGTTTTACACTGTTATGGGCACATATACAATTAAACCTTCTTTTTAAATCTGTCTGTTTATTGATGAAAACCGCATTAAAATCGTTGCGTAGTTTAAAAAATCGTATAGACAGTAGGAAGCCACATTGATTTAGATTATATTGATGTAGACTTATAGTTTCTGTTTATTTGCTATTCGTATTCGCTTCTCCGATTTTGATTAAAATTACGGTGTTTTGGTCTTGTCGAAAATAAGTTATTTTAAAAAAGATATCGTCTCTTTATATCCTTGGACTATACAAAGTTATATAAATATAAGTACATGTATTTAAGTAATACAATACAGTACCGTTTAATTTTAGAGGCGGTTACAACCAAGGATTTAACCTAAAAAAACAAATTTCAGCTTATTAAGTCACTAGCAATAAGATAAAACATATAAGTATCACGAGCGTCTATCCGAGAGAACTATTGTGTTCATGAGACATTTTCCTCAAATTTCTCGATATATATATATATCAATGTAAACCGAGCACATAAAAAACACTTCATATGCAAATATCTATTGTATTTGTCAACGTATAGTGGAGACTTATTTAAGCTCATGGTTCTCGCAACGGTCGGAGTTTATCACCATAATACAATCAACATCAATATATTCCAATACTTATTCCTGAACACCGAACAATTGAATCATTCGGATATCTTTATTCGCATTCAATCGTCATCAGTTAAGTCACCTAATCGTATCAAACAGGCTGGGTCTATTCTAAAGTACACGCGAGTAGCAATCACCCCTCGATCACGATTGCAGCGGATGAGGTTACATAGGTATATATGACGAATAAACGACTACAAATGTCGGCAGATTTACTGTTAAAGAGATTAAACATGAAAGTTTATGTGTATATTAATAAGCATAGACTATTCTAACATGGCTGGAACGGCAGTTAACCGAAACTATTTTATATAACGTTTATAAGCGATTCCGTTTGGGTGAAAGTTAAAGAGTTATAGACTTATAGTTTTTGTCTATTTGCTATTCGTATTCGCTTCTCCGATTTTAATTAAAATTACGGTGTTTTGCTCTTGCCGAAAAGAAATAATTTTAAAAAAGATATCGTTTCTTTATTTCCTTGGACTATACAATGGTATATACCTGTATTTACGTAATACAATTCCTATATTATCTGGAATGCGAGGAGTTCTCACGCTATCTGTTTTTGTAAACATTTTGAAATTAACTTACCAGTCCTGGTGCAATCTGGCCTGCCATTTCTGACGGAGGTGTCGGGTAATGGTTTGCCATCAGGAGTGACGCACCAGCAGCCAGCAGCGGCGCCGGCGGCAGCGCACTGCACCGCCGCGTACGTGCCGTCGGCGCGGCACCGCGGCACGAACGCCGCCCGACGTCCTCCTTGGGCGTTTAACGCGTACCGCAACACCGTTAAGCAGGAAGATTGTCCCTCTGGCAAGAAAATACTATATATTATTATTATAAATACTATATATTAGAATAACACAATAAATATACTACATACAATTTCGAAATTGAAATTTTTTATTTACTTATTTCATTTTATTTATTAAATATGATACCCAACTATTTTTACTTCTACAACAGTAGCGATTTCGAAACTTAAACAACATAATACTTATAATGAAGTCGCGTAGATAGAATGATATCTTATTTCTGGAACATACGTAATAAGGTGTTATTTATCACTTACCTGAACAAGGTCCTCTATGTGCTATTGTTACCGTGTCTCCAGTACATTGAGCTTTCATAAGGTGACATTTAGATGGGTAATTTCGACCGTCCGTTCCACAGACAGGCCGATTATTGCCGGTGTTCGCTTCACATGCAGCAACTCTGTGATAACAAGCTTCGCTGCTCTGGGTAATTGTCTATAAAATACAGATTGCGTTACGTAACCTATATAACGTACATATTCGAATATTACATTAAAAACGAAGCACATATCATTGTCATTCAGAAACCTATAGTCATTGGCTACAAAAAGTTTTTATAATAATAGGCCGTCGGACAGGTATTGTTCAAAGTGGTTTACAGTTACCAGGTAAGCGGGAGTTAGATAAAAACAATACTCGTGAAAGTGTTGCTCTAAATAGAACATTCGATAAGTGTAAAAATAAACAAGTAACGTTAACGTTCTAAAGATGTAAGTGATTTAATTATGTCTTGTTTTGCCTTTGAACGTTTGTGCAATGAAACATTTGTTTCGGTTTTAAAATTTAGGTAGTCAGGCTTATAACGTGAAAGTAAATCGTAAACTTCGATGAAACGTCTATAAAATGCTAGGTTATTTATTATTCATTGTGCATTTAGCCTATTTTATTGGCAATTTTACGAATGTAATTCGACTTCAATCGGTTTCAAATAAAAGCACTATATGTACTTGCGTCAAAAAGAAATATCTATGTCTAAGCGATAAAGAAGCTTATTAATAGGAGGATTATTGAATAGGTTAATATTTATTTTTCCTCTTAAATAAATAGCGGTTGAATTAAATGAACATTTATATTCAGTTCGCAACAAAAGCCCCTGAGTGAATGTATTTGCTAGCTGCCAATTTTGCTTTGGCCGTTAATCGGATATTTTTTTATTGGAAATGTAATATTCAATATCTAAATTTTCTTCCCTACACAATTTCGAATCATTTTTTTTTTTTTTGTTATTATATTTTACCACGTTACAAAGAATAAATGTTAAATTAAAAAAAAACCTTTAATGATAATGAGTGAAATAAGCAAATAAAAGTAAATCTCAGAAATTGAACATATTATAAGTTTAACATACATATACTTACGAGGTAATTTATCAAACACTACTCAATTTCACTTATCGTATCGTATATTTTTTCGTTATTATAAATAAAAAGTTATTGCAGAAGCAATGGCACTATTTGTAATGGTAAGTGTGTGTAACAAGAAGTATCTATTAAGTATTGAACCAGTATACAGTATTTATTCCTCGATTCTTCATTAGGAATTCAGCAAGCATTTGTTTTATTGTAAGATATTTCCTAAGTGCCTGTATTCATTTTGTATTTCAGATTTTCAATTATTTATAGGTGTTTTAATGCAAGACATTTTTTTTCGACACAAAAACATTTTGAGCCAAATTGATTTCGATGGAACATTCAATGAAATATCTCGAAAATTAGTAACAGATACATCACTTATAATTTAGTAATTCTACAGTTTCTTAGCAGAAGTAGATCATATTAAAAAAAAATTGTTAATAATTTTGTTTCGTAACACATTTATTACTTTCATTTTAAAACGTTTATGAAATCGAACTCTAGGGAATATAACTCGAGTAATAAAGGAGAGAATTACACATAACATTTGCGATGTGTTTAATTATAATTTCTAGAACTTTTCTTGTGGTGCCTAATGTGGTCTATGTGTTTTCTGATCCGACCTTTACTAGTGCCACTTTTAGATTTATATAATAATTAAATTCCTAATTTTTTGAAGAACGAATAAATTCAGTTATATTTTTAATCATATATTTATATTTTAAATTATTTAATATAAAACTATAACAATATTATTTTTGTATAACGAAAATGAATACGTTCGATAAATGGGCCTTATAATAGCTTTTACATAATAACAGCGAAACTCAAATAGGAACAAAATGTCTAATAATGTGAAGTGTACTAATTTATTTAAAAAAGTCATAGCATTTTATTTTTGAAATAGTTCGAGGCAGTTTTGCCCTCTTACGTAACAGTTCTTATAAAAGATAGAACTTACGATTCACATGGGTAGCTCATTCATATTTTATCAAATAAAATAATATGAATGATTAAACATATTCGTATGCCTACGAATAAGTAGGTACAATAATTGTAGAGCAACCTGTCACATCAATCAATTGCACGTAGAGCAAGATCCAGCAGTTAAGTTTAAATTAACAATAATAAAGATAATGGTTCGTTGATTGTTTATGTTAAACACTGCATGTGTTAAGTTTATTATAATTATATTTGATTATACCTAGTTATAATTTTATTTTATTTAAATGATGTATAAAAAAAATATTACCTTCTCTTCCGTGCCAGCGCCGGTAACATAATAAATATAATTAATACAAATAATATGAACAACTAAATCATTGATAATCATAATGCCAATTTAGTGATAAAATTATTAAATAGTTTTAAGTTATGGTCTTGCTTTAATGTTTATATACAGCACTCATTCACTAAACAATATTAAACTTTCAGTAATGAAATAAACTCTTAAAATCCTTTTTATTCTCATTTTGGCATAGTATTTTATTAAAACTATAAATTTCTTGCACCAAATGCTTAAGAAAAAAACTATCGCAAAGGCGTTAGGTGAAAGAGAGAGTTACGAACGGAATAAAGTACAATAAGGATAAATCCCGGTGCCGGGTCGCTTAACCATGAGCAAAAAGCGCACACGCACCCCACCCAACGTATATCTGAACAGTTTCGTTTACAAATTATCCTTTCGACTTAAATATTAACATTATATTTAAAGTATATTTTTACATAAATATTTTTACAGATATCAAATATTGCTATTATCTTACAATGTCTATCAAAAATACTGTACACTTTTATTTCACCTTTTAAATTAGATATGTACGTCAAAACAATAATTCTAAACGTTAAAAAGTGACAGGCTGTCAATGTCAAACTGATGAAATGCCTAGTACTAATATCTATTTCTAGTATCTATAATTCTATATACAATATATATTTTAGTCTACTTAACCTATCATCTCAATATTAATTAATACATAGGAGTACAGAATGTTTTTGATTTTTACTTACTACTTAAATATCAAACAGAGGTTAGTTATAGTGACAAATGGAATTAACTTAACTTACTGTTGCAAAGTTTTCGATACTTAAAGTCGTAAACACCTAAATATTAAATATATAAATATCCACCTAGATTTTTAATATTAATAAAATATTTATAGTTTGCAATAAAAATATGTAGTGCATTGGTATACTTGTAAGGCTTAAGTTTTTTTAATTTGAATAATATTAAGTCATGAAATATAGAGAAAATTTTAAGTTATTCTTTTTATTAATAATTATTTATATAATTTTAATCACATACATTAAATGTCATAAAAAAACAAAACGTTATAAGTTTCTTACAACACAACACCCAAATGAAAAAAAAATTTGCTTAAAAATTGATCAAACTATAAAAGGTTGTCATAACATTTCTTATTTTTACTGCAGAAATAAAAAGGCATAACTTAAAATATATTGTTTTCTAGCTCGTCACAAAACATGTTTTCTCCGTCCTGATACAGGGCCTTGTAGAGCTGATATTCTTCAATGGTATTATGATGTACGTCAAACAAAATGTTACCGTTTCTTCTGGGGAGGCTGTCAAGGTAACGGTAACAGATTTGACTCTAAACAAGATTGTGAAAATTATTGCTATTTGAATAAAACTAACTCTCATAGTAAGTATGTCTATTTACTTGTAAAGTAAGGTTAATATAAATTTCCTTTAATATATTGAAAATTTTAAATCATAACTTTATTTGTATTTTCTAATGTTTTAGGTGAAATTCCACACTTTTGTTCACTTTCCTTTGATTACGGAAGCTGTTTTGGATATTTTAAACGATGGTCTTGGGATCCCTTGACTAAGTAAGTTTTGCTGTTGTCCGAACATTGTATAGAGTACATATTACATCTTAATATTTTCATATTACTAAATACTAAAATATCTGAAGAAGGTATGGTTAAATTAAATTGTAACTAAATATTATCATAGATATTTACTAGAATTTAATGCACACATGTGGATAATTAATAGTAATTTAATTGTTATAACTGAAAAATATGTTGCGACTATCCGAATAGTTGGATTTATTACCGTTTCAATCTTTAAAGATTGACATTTCTGAGAATGCATAAACAGAGAACTACACACATAGAAACATTACATGCTGATTGCATAACATAGCAGAATCAACTATATAATTACATTCTCTCATGTAATGATTGTACTTCGTAATTAGCATATTAGACAGTGCCTTGCAGGACTGCTGTTATTATGCTTTGAAACACTAGCACTGTTATCTTTCTAGAATTGTAAACAATGTTTTCATATATCTGTATCCTTGGCTTCTGACAACATGATGCTTTACCATTACTTGAGATAAAATTTAACCATCGACAACAAATAAACTGATAATTTTTATTTATAATATTTTATAAATTAACTTATCATTTACCTCTGATCCCATTCAATCCTCTTGTTATTTATTTTTGGAAATATTTAAATCTCAGCCTCATTAAAGTCAGTGCCAGCCAGTAAAAGACAATTTTAAATTAGTAAAATTAGCTATACTAAAATTAATTGTTATTCTTATGTATTGTATACTATTTATCTATATATCTGCAATTATATTATTTGGCAGCTGGCTTACAAAACTTTAAAATGCGTATCCCTAGATCCTGGGTTAAAGTGCTGTATAGAAACAAAACAGTTTTTGGGTTTTTCTGTCAAAGAAATTTGCAGCAACCTACCAGAGGTTGAACATTTTCAGTGGTGTTTCTTAAATATTTATTATTATTTTAGTTGACCTTCACGGACATGTTGTTTGTAGCCTTGGTGTATCTTATCTTCAATTTGTATTTTTTATTTTATTTTATTGTGCCTGCATGTTTTTATTACCAGCCAGCATTTGGTATTATTACGCAAAATAAAATAAATGTTTTTCAATATCAATATAGTTCTAAATTATAAGTCGTAGAGTCCAAACATCTTCATTATTTAAGAATGTGTCTTTATAGTTGCATTATTTGTTTTCGTGGGATTCGACCAGTCTGTTCATTCTTTACTAGTGTTCCCAACGCGTCTTTGCTGTCGTCGGTATAAAATAAGAATCTTTTCGTGTGTTCGTGTTCGCAAATTTGATGAGGATGACTAAGATGAGGACTAGTAACCTAGTCTACAGAGACTACTCTACTCTGGTCTAGAGGTACAGACCTCATGTATTCTGAGGGTATTGAGTTATTCTTCATTGCTGTTCCATTGTAGTTGAAGGTACGCTTTCGCTGCTTATGTGTATGTCAGGTAGAGCGGCACTACATGAGTTTAGATGCTGGGATTTTTTTACTTCCTTCCTTCGTAGACTTTACTAAGGCAGTACGGTACATCTATTAGGCATAATTTTCTTCTGAGGTGATGGACAAGAAATTTGGACGTACATATATTGATTATGTATGGTATATGTTGATTACCATCTCTCATGAGTAAGAACTCACGGGCTTTGATACGTAATATTATCACGATGGCTCCAAAGTGGTTCATGTTTGTTCAAGAGTGCCTCGTTGACTATATGACATTTACACTGTTTATGGATTTACTGTGATGCCATTCGCGAGGAGCGATCATAATACGCATCTTCGCCGCGTCCGCTTCCACCCTGCTGGTGATCTTATTTTTCAAGTCGATCTTCACAGTCTTTCGTCAGCAAGGATGGAGTATTTTTGAAATAGATGCTTCTAGTGGCTTTAGTACCACTGAAAGCATCCATCCTTCTCATCGTTTTTCGCCGTATCTCATCGCTGCCATAAGGTGAATCGTCTATTTCCATTTATAACCTCTTTGGTGTCCTAATTGTAGATGATGTCGTCTGGTTGTTCATTTCTTACTTTTAGCAGCTCTTCTTGCTGGTTAGTATAAAATTTAAGAATGTTGCTACATTGAAAGATTTAGTGGCTTTTGTAGCTTGGAATAAAGCCACATATTTGATGAAAGCGTTTGCCATGTGATCTACCGGTCTGATTACGTGTTTAAAACTTGACGCTTAGCCCTGTCCCATGTCTGCTTTGGCTCTACTTAGGCATTATTAAGTTATTTACGCTCTTGTAATTTGGAAAGCAAGTAGTATTTGGTCCTGTGACTAAACTCTCCGATTTTGTTGGATCGCAATCCCATCGAATTATCAGACTGAAAATTGGAAACTTAGCTTAGATTTCGCGCATACACTTGTGCACAATAATATCTCCTCTCTCATGCGTCCTTTATATAAAATCTATAATTATTCTGTACTTGTCCCGTTGAAAAGCCTGTGGTAGATGTTAGGTATGCCACCCTTGGTCTGTACCCTTAAAACTGTGTATGTATTTTTTTATGATGATCGGTTTAATAGTTAAAACGTTAACAAAAACAATTTATTTCGCATTTATAATATTAGTTAGAACATGAGTTAGTGACTTTATTAAAATCGTTGCATTGTTTTACAGAACCTGTAGAAGACGACTGTATTCAGGTTGCGGAGGAAACCAAAACAACTTCCAGAGTCGAATTGAATGTATTTCTACATGTTTAAATCCTCCTAACAATACCTTTGGAAGAAGTCATATTTTTACAACTTGTATTCCCATTGTTATTGATGAACTTCATTAAACAATACAATATACGTTTCTAGTAATAAAACAATATAAAAGTGATTTAAAATTTTATTTTATATCATATTTATTTGTGTTATATTTTTGCAACAAGTGTTAAGTGTGTTAAGAGTTTAAAAATGTATGATAATATTACTGGGTACGCTTAGATTGCGATCTTCACGGTGTGTCTTCTCCCGAAAATGTGCGTAACATTATAAAATAAGACAGCGATGTTCTTATTATCTGTGAAAATACTTTTTAATTATATTATACAGGAACAACACAATTGACTTGACATAAACAGTTTAACATTTAAGAATTGTATATTTAAACTAAAAAAGAGCTATTTAATATATTAAAGCTATACCTAAATAAAGAATTAATTTTAATTGCTTTTGCAAAACATTCATCCTTTGAAAAGTATAAATATTATACATATTTAATAAAACTACGCACCAACGCCATAGTCTGTACTCCAACGTCCACCATGTCTACCGCTTTAATTGCAAGTGATCTTTGAGTTCTCATAAGAATTATATAAACTTTTTGTCTATTTGATTTATCCATACATTCCCAAGGCACGGAGTATACAGCATCAATTAACCTATCATTCTAAAATTAAGAAATGTCTTGATTTCAATATTCAAAAAATAAGTTTCTAGATAAGTAATCCCGGTTTGGACCTAAAATAGGTATTATGATTATTTGCTAATATAATCTTGGCAGGAGCGCAGAGTTCAGAAATCGGCTGAGTTTACTCTTCTCGGCTAATTATCGTGCGCCTGATTTATGAGGACAGTGAGAAAATGGTGAATAAACTTGTATTTGCGATAAAAATTATGTATATTGTTTGCGCAGCTGCAATTAATTTTACACGCGCCGTCACCAAAATCGATTCAGAGGTCATTATCATCAACAATTATTTACTTGTTAGTCTTAAAATGTATTTATAAAGCAGTAACTTTTGCTGTGTTATATTTTATTTTTTAATATTGTAAAATAGTCTGGCAAACTACATCTACCTATATTCTAGTTAAGTACCTATATTATTTTAAGTATGAAGATTTTCTAAGATACGACTAAATGGTCATGTTTAATATTTAGTTAAATTACGGTACTTTTTTTGAGAATGTACCTACCAAGTAAAGAAAATATTGGAAAAATATTCTTACCGATATTCCTAGTAGCTCAAATACGATTGAAATTTGAATTAATTGTTGAAAAACTACGAAAGTTAGTGTACCATAACGAGCTAACGCTTCCGCACTCTGAAAATAATTTATGTATCGTATCACAATTTTATTATTTGTTGCGTGGTAGGTTATCTACTCCGTTACTTACCATTTGAGAACATTCCAATAGTAATACACATCCATTTATAATATGAAACATATAATAAAGGTATAATATAGGCCCAAAAGTTTGCGACATTTTCTTTACAAATCTAAAAAAAAAACAATTTTTAATATAGTCATATTTATAGATATATTTTTCACAAATTCAATGGTTGCTTAAAATAGTTATTTTATGAGTTCATGACTAAAATATCCTGAGATGGTACAAAGATATTGAGCTTTTCCGTCAATAAAATATCTGTAAAATCAGAGGCTAAATTTAGCTAGGGTCTAGGGAGCTAGCTTCTAAGCTAGGAAGTGTTAGTTAGTTAGTTAGTTAAGCTGGACCCGTCCTTCGAAAAGCACGAAGGTCCTGCGCTTGATCTGTCCCGGCCGTGTCGGATTGCCGTCACATCGGACTATGAGAGGAAATGAAAAATTATCTCATAAGTATTATTTCGTTGGAAGTTGAAATAGATCAGTGACGCATCATAATTATTTTTTTACAAATAGCATTAAAGTATTGCTTATAACCTTAAAATATATAACCGTTTCATTAACGGCACATACTCACTCTGCTATTAAACTGTGATGTAAAATAATGTTTCGCAGGTCACGGGAAACGAGCTTCATTTCTGCATCAGAATACCATTCATATTCTATATTGTTAATTAATAACTTTATCGAAGGTCTCCGAAATTTTTTTAGTTTGTCAATTAGTATCATCAAATGTCCACACACGTGGAAAATCATTAATGACATTAAAAGATCAAAGTTCGAGAAACAAGAGGAGCAAACAAATGACATATACCAATCAAAAAGGAAAATAACCAAGTAACCTTTAATATCATGCTTATAATCAAAGGGCAGCTCGAAGTAGACAGAGTGTTCGAATGTCACATTTTCTGTTTTGTAATTGCTAAATGCACCAGACGATATGTTTTTATAAATCGGTGTAACGTTGAATAAGATAATTCCAATGAATACCATGGTATTAAGGTACATTGTAAAAAAATGGGATACCTTGTGAACTTTGATGTAAGTCTGAAAAAAAGAAGTTAGCAATATAATATAAAAGCGAAATACCACTCACTGATTAATCACGAAATCTTAGAAGCTATGACACCTTCAAACTTGAAATTTGACAGGTTTCTTTCAGGGTATAAACATCCGCTAAGAACGGATTTTACGAAACACAAAGGGGTAAAACAGGGGTTGGTACTTTGTATGAAAGTCCTATATTTTTGAAGTATGAGTCTTGAAATTTAAAATATATGCTCTATAGACGGTGTGGGGGTGTACTTATAATGTATCTATAGAAATTATCCCCATTGGGGATTAAAACAGGGGATAATAGTTTGTATGAAAGTCCAATATTATTTAAGTTAAAGTAATTATGGCAAAAGGATTTTTAAGGTACTTAAATACGAGAATAACTGAAATAACGGCGAATAAATCAGCGGGCACAGTTAGTATGAATTATTTAAAATGATAACTTGAGTGGTAAACAAATGAAACTTAAAAATAGTTCCTGTAACACGTAATCTAAACTTACCGACATTGCGTACTCGGAATGGTGTTTGTGGTTAAACAAGTGTATTTTATTTATGAAATCACCCACGAGATTTTTGTAGCTTTTCATGAATATCAATAAAAGACGTATCTTAAAAAAAACCATATCGTGCAATTACAACGTAGCAAGAAACAACAGTTATTATATTAATAATATGGCAGATTACTTACCAAAGATGTTATGTTAATAAAAACAGTTACGTAAGTATGGCCCAATTCAAGAAAGTCGATTACTCCAAAATATTTTTTTATATAAAGCACGCCAGGAGGTAAACAAATTAGGTTTATTAAAAATATATAAATTTTTCCAATGAAATCATACTTAGATTCTTTTTCGCCCACTTCTTTACTAGGCCATGCACTAAGAGTTTTTAGACAACGTCGTAATATTTTGATGTACTTTATGTCCAGGATATTTCGAACTCCGCTGAAATATGGATTTTAATACCTTTTATTATAAATACTATAATTCATAGAACTCAAGATTTGTACTCTGTATTATAATGAAACCACTGACTTTTAATGTGGCTGTTAAATTTATTTATGTAAGTTATATATACATACAGTATATACTATAGTATATCAAAATTAAGGCACATAGAACACGTCGCACGCAAATAAAATTTGTTAGAATATATTTCGAACAGAAAACTAAGAAATAAAATTTCGGAGAGAATGGAAAATCCAAAAATATTTTAAAAAATTGCCTTCGTAGACACATAACCCACGTTGATGAAAAGGCACCATTATATATATTTTTTTTATTAATATATGGAAAAAAATATAATATAAAAAATAAATATAAAGAATAACTAACATTTTAATTGTATAGTCTGTAAATATATTAAATATAGGTAAGTAATTCTAAATTTACTCTGAGCTTAAAGGTAATTTTAAACCAAATTAAGATTTACCTATCTTTATTTAACTTTTATTTAAATTAATAAGTACAATTATTATGAACAAATGACCTGTTAATAAAAAGAGAAATACTAAAATTAATTATCAAATAATCGGAACTCTAGTCATCCGTATAAGTATTCCACCGGTTATACTTTTTTATTCTATTGATAACTTTATGAAAAAGACTCACACTCTCAAAGTATTTCTTGATACGTAATTGAATAAAAATGTGTTAAAATCATTTCAATTTGTACAACTATTGTATTGTCTGTGTGTGTCTGTGTTTTACGATGAGTTAACAGTGAGAATATTAAAATTACAAAAAAAAACAATCTTATTTTTTTACTAATAATAACTACATAGTAACTACTTTAGAAGTTATGGACTTACATAAGATCTTTCCCATCGCTAAAAAAAAAACCCATTTTATAACTGCTAAATCTATCGCTTGTGATGTTTGCTTCTTTAGATTTAGAATGTTCACTAGTCGGGTCTTAGACAGCTTTTGACCCAACAGTTATTTATCCCTGTATTTAAATCCTTCGTAATAAATATGGGAAAGTAACTATAAACAAAAGTCTGTTCATAAATGCATTAGAATGTTATAGTACAGTTAAAGAAAAATATTTTATATAAAATATATCTTAACTGAACGGCTATACATTAAGCATATGGAGACTTTAAAAACTTACAAAAATAATTTATCTTATATATTTTTTTATTTTATAAAGAAAGTCAGTAGAGCGTTACAGTAAAGGTACATAATTATATAATATAAGAGACTTATTTATTCTATTAGATTAGAAATTAGTTTATATTCTTTTGATAGACTTATAACGGAAAATTGATGAAAGTATGTTATTTCTATGACATGTGAATTAACTTCGACTAAATTGCTTTTATGTGCCCTTAACTATCGTTAAGCTTTTATGTTGTATTTCCTAAGGATTGAGAGATACGTTTGCAAACTAAATTTATAATTTTTAATATTCAATTTAAAAATAGAATATTAAACTTCGATGGAAAATACTTCATCAATCTAAATTTTATTACTACAACATTTATAAGTATGTACTGGAAAAAAATATATATCCTTCTTAGTTTATTAACAAAAATAAATGTTGTCTATATTATAATAAAATTATTTTTCTCTAGAATTAATCTCACATTATCTTTTTTATTATTATATTGGTTTTTAAATAATTTCTGCACCTTGAAGGCATTTGTAATTTTTTTTAAATAAATTCCGATGTTTCTTGTTATTAAAACACTTATTAATATATACTTATTATTTCATGAAATTATAACATCATTTAATTTTCGTTGATAAATTACGTAACTTAAGAATTGTCGATAGCCCTGGCAGTACAAAGGGAAACGTTATTCAATTATGCCTTACGTATAAACATTTTTGCATATTCTATGTTAATCATGGGAACTGTTTTTAATATACAGGTGGAAACAGTTCAATATTTTTTTAAATAAATATTTTTTTTTTCTTGTAAAAACACAGATAAGCAGATGAAAGGTTGAACATGAGAGTAACTATAATTAATTTATTTAAATTATTTTTATTCATTAAACTTCAATAGTATCTGTAGGTTAATATAAAAAGGTTATATATTTCTGAATGACTGACTATCATCACAAGGCTTAAGCTTTAACACGGATGCTTGAAACATGGATTATAAGTACCTACTTTTGATTCTTAATTTAGAGGTGCGGTATTAAAGGATTTGTGGCATTTTAATAATTCTACACTTATAATTTAAATCTTGCAGTAGTAACGCTTTATTTTCAACTCCTTTTAATTACTCAATAAAATAAGCGTTCCTTGTAGCCATTACCGTCATTACCATAGGCCACACGGGTCACATGCCCAGGTCCTTTAAGGGCCCCGAAGAACCAACAATTTCTTTCACACGTTTATGCTCACATTGACTGTTATGTATATTTTCTATATTGCCATATTTGTAAGAAATAACAAATATATTTATCAAAAGGCTAGTGACAATAGTCAATATTAAAAGTAGAAACCTATAGACGTGCACATACCGTGAAGATACAAATAAATATACTATAGCCACAAGATTGTACAACCAATCCTACGAATCCTACGAATTTTCCCACCGTTTATTTGAAACTATACTTAAGGCCTGACTATGAGCAAATTATTTGTACATGCTAGTAAATATCTACCAATAGGGCCCCCAATTTATGGATGCCCAAGGGTCTCAGCATAGCTTGAGACGGCTCTGCTTGTAGCATAGTTGCCTATATGACGTTGACATCTATCTGTATAAATGTAAAATTTGTAATGTTTATTGTTACACAGTTATTGTTTTCATATGAATGACGAATATAATATAAATCATTATAATATTAACGGTTTCATTCATAATACTTGAATTAATGCTTCTTTCTGAAACAGGTCTCAAAAAGGCAGGTTTTAAGTACAGGACCTACTAATAGCTTTATCCTATTCGTTGATAGACTATTGATTTTACTTTAAGAAGGGATACTCTAAAAGAAAAAAGTCTACTTCTTCTTTTGCATACTTTCTAGTCATTCTCAATTATAGTGATTTCTTGTCTATCCTTGTCATTATTTATACTGGGATATAAGCATCAAATGTTCGCTTGATAACAGGGGATATCTGAATTTTTCGTTCTTCCTCATACGAGCCTTATTAAGAAACCAGTACGATATTCGTATCACAAAGTTAAACAATTGCTCAATCTAATTGAACAATAGTATTTTTTATATAAATGTGGAAAGACGTAAAATCACTTTTATTACTAATGTATAACAAGTTGTTTTATATTTTATTACCAATAAAATAAAGTAGAAAACTTCGTGTGCAATATAAGTTACAATTATTTTCGTTTTAGTTTTTAGTCCAGAATGCAGATATTTGGTATATATTACTGGGTTCTTATCTTTTTGATATTTTGTTTCACCAATGCTGTAAGTATTAATCATGAATAAGTGTTCAACTATTTATAAAGATATTTACGATTTTAAATATAATAAGCATTCTTTCTTCATAGACTACATGCAAGGAAAATTCGAGTTTTAAAAGTCAACATTCGAAAACGATAGACCCAAACCATAATATTTTAAAAGAATTGAATGAGTTTAGGAAACTTTTTAAAGAATCACTTGACATTTTTAAAAATCAAAACGAAAGAAAATGAAATTCATTTAACAGGAAAGCTTTAGTCAAAAACTGTCGTAGAAACTTATGTGATGGCGTATTTCATTAAAATATAGAATCTTTTAATTCTCCATGTTATGAATAAAAAAATTGTTTACAGTGTTATATATGCAATGCACGTGATATCGGAGAAGATGGTTCAGCGAAATATGTTAAAGTTCCCATTCCTCGAAGGAAATATATCGTTCGACTGATGAATAGCACGTCCCCTTATTAATATTACTTAACAAATTAAAAACATTTCAATCCATGTATTATTTATTTTTTAATAAAATGTTCTAACTGATTGGGCGACATTTTGAGTTTTTATCCAACAGGCTTATCGCAAGTTTTCTCAAAATAAATTATCTGGAAGAGTTCAAAAGACATTAGATAGACAAAAGACGTCATTGGCCCCTCAAATACGACAAATCTTCCAACAAATCAACGACAGTCCAACTTATAACGAGACTTACCGCGAAACAATTTTACAACAATTGAAGCTGATCTTTCACACTTCGTCTACTGCCCGCTGTCATCGTTGCAGAAAAAATAAATACTAATTCATGAGACTGTAAATTATACATTAACTATAAAAAAATCTTTAATTTATTATCAGTGATATTTCCTGATTTCCATGACGGCAAAATCAAATTCTTTTTGAGTGCAACCTCAATATATTTACTTATGGGTTATATATGGTGGGTTTCACTCCACTGAGAGAAATTTGCCTTTATAACTGATAACCATATTATTGGATAATTATAAAATACGTATCTAAAAAAATATACGCGTACGGATTAAGTGAAACTAAAATGCTTCCCTTCCGTCACGTGGACTGAACATTCGTGCGCTTTATTATTATGAAAAAAATGCTGTTATATAATAAAGTACATGAAAATGAGGCATTGTTTTGGAATCAGACGGAGAAAGAAGTGACACGACTTAGTACAATGAATTATAAAAAAAAAACACTCAAATTTCTTAGTGACAAAGTTTTCATTTGTATAACTTTCTTATTGTTCCGTTTTGTATACAAAAGCTAAATAATTAAAAAGAATATTTATGATGCTTTTATATGAATGAAGCTTAAGTATTTAATTTCATATTTATGTGCCAGAATGCATTTTGCATTTGTCTAGTTTAGTACTTTAACTTCCAATATGTTATTTTGTAATTATAAAGTATTCAATAAAATAACAAAATAATTTATAAGCCATTTTAAGACAATCTAACTTATTACAAAATAATAATCTTTTGTAAAATTAATATTGATTTAATTGTCAATATTAAGTTATTACTATTAGAATATATCTTAAAAATGTTTCAATGACTTTTATGATGTAGGTACATACTACCTCTTTTCTTTCAAAATATATGTTTCAAAAAGAAAAAAGTAAGCTCATGGTATTTATCATCATTTATGTCAGGTAATAAAATTGCAAATATATATTAATGAAAAAAATTAAAAAAATTATAAATAATCCTCACAAACATGTATTCAAACGACTTTCGTCCTTATTACATTCTTATTAGGAAAGAAGAAGAAAAGGGAGACAGATTTGCTCGAATTAATATGGAAGTAAAACATCAAGCAATATCAGAGACCATTAATCCGTTTACGAAGAAAACTGTTTATACTCAGACATATCCAACAAAGTTAATACCGGCCGCACCCAGAAGAGCCTGTTGTTACTATTGTTCTTAATAACAGTTTTGATATATCATGCAAAATCGCTCTGAAGATTCTCCATCGAGGAAAACAAGACCGTTGGTACATTTACTTAGTACAATGCTTGCCAGATCCTTAGGAAATGTTTTAGGATCGTCGATAAAATTAATGTTTTGCCACAAGATGTCTTCAAATTTGTACATTTTTTTATTACAAACTCTTATGTATTTAACGGAATATTTAACTTATGGCTTTTCGGACTTAACAACTCTTATAATTCTTCATAAGGATTCGAAAACATCTTTCGATCATACATCGGAGTATTGTAACTGAATAAACATGGAACGCATTTCGTTAGTTTTTTTTTTACAAATATTTATTATTAGTATATTGTTAACATGTTGAAACTGAATTTTAGGTCAGTTTTACCCAACTTTAAGTACTTTGAGTTGTAAATTTGTACACATATGGTTCTGTTGATACTCAAATCAATCTAAATGTACTAAATTTTATTCGTTTTTGTACATAGAATGTATTTAAATAAAAAATCTTAATTTATTATATTTAACATTTAAATTTTTTACTCAATAACATTTTATAGCAAAAATTTATTTTTGTTATCACATATTATATGTGTATAGAAATATATTATTACAAACTCATCCGCTAATTTTATTTTATAATTGCGCTGTAAATAAAATGCATGTAATTCCAAGAGTACTGAGTTTTATTCATTTAAAAAATATGTAGGTGCCTATATAATTTATCTTTATAAAAAAAATAATGAATTATATTATATTGGTTTTATTTAGATAAAATCCTAACTAGTTACAAAGGCTGTTGCTGTTATAGTGTTGCTATAAAACTAACCCTTTGTGACTAGTTAGGAGTAACTAATTAGGAGCCTTTGTTACTAGTATTATTATTATTTAATATTACTGTAAAAGGACTCGATAACACTAGATTTTCAACCCACAGGTAGATACCGATTTACCTAATCAATAAATCGTTAAATATCAGTGTAAACATCAAGCTGTGAAATTGTATAATACGCTATTCGAAATTTTATTCCGCCCTGATAAGATTAATAAGCAAAATGGAACATGGAAGATAGTACAATTCGTTAAATCGTTTCAGTCCGAATTAGAGAGAAATTGCAAAGGAATAATTTGTTCGCGTCACAAATTAGAAATTAATAAAATAGCTGCAGGTCAAGTTTATTGATAGACGACGCAATTCAAACTTCGCGTGGCAATGAAAACTGAATGACTTTAAGTGAACAACGCTCCACTCTACGGTACTTATAATTTATTATTAGTTGCAGCTCTGAATACCTACCTACGTGCCATTTTGCGTGAAAGAATTATTACGTTCCAGGCTATGTACACGAGAGGCGATATACTAATAGAGTTATCGTTAAAATTACGTCTTTATCTAACCTTACGCTAACTCATTACAACACTTACTATGTCCTGATTTTAAGAGTGTTTTTCATTAAAAGTTAATATGGAGTGTAATGATATCCTTCAATCACCAGAGTGCAGTCTGCTGAAGCAAGGAAAATTAAAAAATGTATGTATATAAATATGTTTTTTATACATTTGCATTTTATTGTTTACACGTGCTTATGAAATAATTATTTTCTTACTAAGGAATTTTATGGAAACTGTTATACATATTGATATAATAATCAATCTGATAAGTTTTGCATTATAAACACGAGTACGTCATAATAACCTCAAACGCTTAAACGCCATTTTTTATAAAATAAATGTAAAATATTCACGAGTATGGTATTTTACGATACAATGATTTTTTTTTTATACTTAACGATAACTTTTATATACTAGCTATATTATATTTAACACAAATTGTGCGTTTTCATTTAGTTGCTTTTTTTAATATAATTTTAGTGAAATAACTTAAATCAATCGCATTTTCTCGATAGATATCTCGGAGTAAACATCTTTAACTTGGCATCATCATCTGTATGTATATTCATGCTTATCTCAGAAGTACCGTAGGGATTTTCATTTTCTCGTTAAAACATAACTATAGTTCTCCCAGTAGCATGGTCGGGGCCGCGGGTGCAGATCGCAACTCTTTAGCACGATGCAAACTGTAAAGAGCGTATTATCTTCCGGAAACCCTATTTTGTGTTGTGAAAGTTCTTTGTGTATTTGATTAGCGGTTTGTGTGCTACTGGAACATACAAACGAACAAAACTTTCATTCACATGTACGCTATTAGGTCAACTATTTACTTACAAGTTGAACACCTAATCGTAATTTTATCAATAGTAAATTTATTAATCAACATTGTAAAATTGTTTACATTAAATTAACCTGTCATAACTCTTTAAATAGTTTTAATAACTTTAATCCAAATATAAACATCTAAGTAGGTATACGAAGATGTTTAGATTTATAGTCGTTATAGATATAGGTATCTTTATTTATTTCAATAATTGGCTTAAAACATAGTCGTCTTTGTTACTGTCTCCGTCCGTTTGCTTCTTCTAAGCCACTCGATAAATTTTGATAAAACAAAAAAACAAAAAGAGCAATAAGCGAGGGTGTTTAAATATATCATTTGTAACTAGTTTGTACAGCACGGTTGTAACCATAAAAATATTTTCGTATGCTCACATCGCTAACGGAGGCTAAATCTTTGAAGATATATTAATACAATGTACTAAAAATCGTAACGTAGATAAAACATAGTCAACATGGTCAAGACTATTTTAATGCATTACAAATTACTTAGTTAGAAGTTGTTAGGGAGAATTTTTTTCATCAATTCCTTATTAATCCTTATTCTTATTATGTTACTTAACTTGAGCAATTAATACAGATAAAAATATTTTTACTCACACATAACATTCGAATTAATATTTTAGAAGATATATTCGTTACCTACTTATATACAACG
This sequence comes from Vanessa atalanta, assembly GCF_905147765.1. Classification (NCBI taxonomy): domain Eukaryota; kingdom Metazoa; phylum Arthropoda; class Insecta; order Lepidoptera; family Nymphalidae; genus Vanessa; species Vanessa atalanta. Next base: position 10,492,365 of record NC_061902.1, on the reverse strand, counting down.
AAAAAAAAGACTATCGTTGATTTTTTATTTTATTGAAATCCATAAGCCGTGGACAAATTTTGACGTATATTTCACACTAAAATTACGACTCAAAACAATTTTTATATTAGGTATTCATATTTTTCATTTATGACATACAAAAAAGGCTAATAAAAAAACATAATAAAAAAAATATGCTAACTTAATGTTTTCTTGATAAGCGCTTTACTTATTTTCTGTATTAATAAATTGCACTCGTGCGAAGGGGGTGTCACTAGTTAACACTTAATTTATATTCAAATGGCTTAAAAATATTTATATTATTTAAAACAAACTAATTCTACAGTTTTTTTGTAAGACTCTCTGCTCTTATCCTCTTTTTGCCGTCTATTAAAAATTACAATTTATTATATAACAGAGGAAAAGTTCCCTTGTACATTATTATAAAGAATGGAGTATGGAGCAAGTATATAAAGAGGGAGTCTAGCACGCACACATATATAAACTATCAACCTCTGTACAAACCTTTTAGATTAATCATTATTTAGAAAAGGAAGTCTGAACGCCGATTTATAAATGTCTTTTTTGAATATATTTTAAAAGTACTAATTTACAAATATAAATATTCATTATATCAAAAAACCATTTTCAGATTTAGTTAATTAAATCATAAGATAAACAAGATGGACAGGACAGAGACCAGTATTAAGGGTACCTCACCCTTAATATTAAAGATTGTCTGAAAGCGATTTTCCCACTCTCAGCGATAGCGCCTTTTGCACGTACGGTATTTTTTTTATGTTTCTAACTATACGTTTCTTTTACACCTTTGTTGAACAATATAATGTACCTATTACACAATATATTCTATTTTATTCTATTCCATAGATATGGTAAGCCTACGTTTCATTTATGTACGTTAAAATTAACGATCTCAATACAATAATTATAACATTATAACGTTGTCTTCAAATCGTTCTTTTTTGTTTTCGAATTTTCACGTTATATAACGAAACGAAATTGACGAAAATTCGATTATTTTTTCGTCATTTGCTAAAATGTCAATAATGACTCTTATATCAATTAACCAAATTACTCTCTGTATTTATATACATATAATTTATATCTTCACGACCATTTTATTGTAATAATAAGTACATCTTTAGGCGCGTTACGAAAAAAATATGAGCGTGATTTTTTAGATGATTTAGTTGCTTACTAAGCTGCCAATTAAGAGTCAAGTCGCTCGAAACAGATAACGTAATGTATGTTTCGTATGTGTTAATGGGTTTGGTAATTACTGATTGAGCTGATTTTGTTAATGATGTTGAAGTAAATGAATTATCACCTGTGCGTCAACAGTAGCTTAGAAGTGTTGACTTCGTTACAATCTACAATGCAAGCTTTTCTCGCAAAATGAAGAGCATTGCAACCTGTACATGCATATTAGCGTTGTAACGTTTTAAATATACTATAACACCGTGTGTAAAATATATTTAAGAAGTTACCATAAATAGTTAAAATAAATTTTCATAAACGAGGTGATGGATGTAAATAATAAGTTACATATAAACAGTCGATAATTAATTAATTAATGTGAAAAACGCATTAGCTGATTAATATTACTTACTTATAATACGTTTACTTTATAAATATATCGTAATACTGTATGTATTCACATACTGGGTTTTAAAAAAATATATATAACCTACTTTAATATTATTATTGTTCTTATGTCAGATTTACAAGTAATAAAAACAGGCATGATCAGTTGGGTATTAGTTTAGGGTAATAGTTATCACTTTTCATCAATAAGGTTACAAAAAAAAATCTTTTCGTGCCATTTACAATAAATAAAATAAAAAACTCTAAAATTTAATCCAAATAATATGACGGTACTTAATAAAACGAAAATAAATAAATTCGTTATAGAATTAATACATTAATACATGATTATATTACATCATAATTATGATATATTAAGTGAATTATATTATGAAAATAAAATGATCATGTAAGGCCAGCTTGCGAGTGCGTAATTGACGATTGATCAATTAGTTATAAAATCATTATCATCATCCGCATCATCATATTACAGGTAGTAACGTAGTGTTTTCACTCACTCACTAAACAAGTGAAGGTGTTAGATCTGTGCCTAAACTGTTTACGCTAATGTAGGATTGTCGGTTCTTCGAATTATGAGCCTAAAGGTATAGAATGCATTTATGTACTGCGCAAATGCTTATTCCTTACACAATGTTCTGCGCAGTTAGTTCCTTTGAGAATGCCATCGTAGCCAAAATCAGTCAAGCGAACTGACATATAGGATCATTAATTCATATTTAAGTAAAAAATGAAGATTATTTTTTTACACAAACGTAATTGCGGTTAAACATCCAATTGGGGAAATCCCAGCATCGTGATGTAATAAGACCAGCTTTGGATTGCTCGAATGTAAAATCCTAGGTCAAAATATAAATATATCTTCCAACGTTATTAAAGAATGATTCTTCATGATTCATAATACGTAAGCCATCTTCAAATGACCAACTTCAATGCGGAGTGCGATTGACACGCGATAATGATTATGGTAACCTGTCAGTTAGTTGTGTTCGCGACTACTATTCGCGCGCTCGTCTGCGCAGTCGCAGACGTTACTTTAAATAATATTTCGCGCCTGACAAACCGACATTAAAATTAAACGGTGAAAGGTTTTTTATTCCTATGAAATTTATTATAAGACATAATGGCTGAGAAAACATCCGGGGTTGGTATATCATTTTATTAACTTTCGTTTTGTATACTCCATTGTAATGTTACGGTTGCAGTAGAACATTAATGCATTTTCGAATGTTTGTATACTTACTTATTATTTTTATGCATCGCAAACTCGTTTATGTTGAGTTCTTAAAGTCACGTTATTTTTGTCAATTTCTCATATTCGAAAAAGTCAAATTGGAAAAAAAAGAACTAAGAAGGTAGTCAACATTTTAAACTACTACGTACTTTTATTTAAATGCACTGGCAATTTTAAGTTTTATTTGATAAAAATGTGTGACTATATATTATTTTAAAAAAATATACAGATACATATAATTTTGTTAAATAATAATAATATATTTTTAATATAACTCACGTTGTAATGTTAAACAACTTAAACATTTATTTAACGATATTTTATAAACCAAGCTCAGGCGAAAGTATTTTTTAATCACGTCCTTGTACGAATTTAATATTGCGTATGTCATTTACCTCTTAGGTATGAATAAACAAAACTATAGCAAGTGTTTGAATATAATTTAATGAAAAAGCTAATTATTTGTCATACAATTCTTATAAAATATAGTTGATATCTACTAATTTGTCTATGGTACGTTCTACTTATTTTTTGGATTTTATTGGTGCATGAAAATATTTCTAGGTCAATTACTTTAGAATTCATTGCTTTGCGAAAAGTTTAAGCAATTTGCGAAATACGTAAGCTTCAATTGACGATAAGAATCGAATACTGTCACACGTATTGAATAATACTAATCTATACATATAATAAAATTGGAGTGTCTGTTTGTAATATTAAAATAATCGCGTTTTACTAAATGCATATGTATGTATACACGGTACATATATCTAAATAACATTTTTTACAATTTTTGTCTGTCTGTCTGTCTGTGTGTTCCGGCTAATCTCTGGAACGGCTGGACCGATTTTGACGGGACTTTAGAATTATATTTAAAATAAAATAATAATAAAGTCACGCTTTTTTTATTAAATTCAAACGCGCACGAAGTCGCGGGCACAGCTAGTTAATAAATATTAATTTACCTATATTTCTAATATACATTCATTAACTACCATTTGATCAAAACATACAAATGATACGTATTAATTATCGTTTTTTTTTTAAGTTTGTACGGCTAAAATTATAATCATTTAGATCAAATACCTTAATTATTTATTTTTTTAAGGATTATTATTGTCTTCTATAAAAGCTTATAGCTCTCGTAAATTTTTTTCGATTTCTAAACTTAAGTTTTGATTTATTTTAAGACAAAACGTTCAATAATACTTTTAAATTTACAGACTCCCTATAAATAAAATATAAAATAGTTTGTAAGTAATTAATATTACTCGAATTTTGCCAAGAAAGCCATCGTAGAGTTCATTTTTCATGTCATCCCTATAATATATACTTCATATATAATTTACTTATTAGATAATTTGACATAATATTTTACGGCTAAGCTTTATATAAAAATAATATTATGTGTTCCTTGCGTAACATGATCTAGATTTGAAGAGAATGTCACAATCAGTGCGCTCTCTCTCACCGTCACTTCAGCATTCAGAAATATCAAAAGTACATTTCTTAGATAATGCTCAACAAAACACACAACCTTAACTTCGTGAAAATGTATCTTCTTTTTTGATTATTTATAAATAAACGATTAATCAACAAAAATTTTGCGATATTGCAACACAAAATATCTATGAAACTAATGCAGGCATAACGAAACATCTCAAAGTATACCCAGTATAAACACACATAACAGTGTAAGAATCGTATCTGACCACAATCTATTTTTTCTTCTTTACATTTTATCATATTTCAGACAGAGATCATAAGACGTAAATGATAGTAGATAATCTTAGCAAATCACACAAAAGTTACAAGACCAACTGATAACGAAAAGTTATAGGTTGGAAAAACAATATACTATTTTGTATATACATTTTAACATTTGAAGCGAAAAAAAAATCGTTAGACACAAAAAAAAACAGTCCAAAACATTTCATAGTTAAGTATCTACAATATACACATTACGCATACATAACACTCTTAAGTTTGAAGCGTTTTAATAAATAGCTCTTTTGTCAAAAAACATTACTCGTTATCGAAATAACAAAATAAAAACTGTTAAATTTAAGGAAATTTATTAACTGACTGAATATGCAATAATGCGATGCACTTAAAGCAGCGATGCAAGTAACGGTAACATCAAAAATCAAGTTTCCTTTTATAAAAAGTTTGCATTTCTTCATTATATTCATAAAATAATTTCGAATAAAAATATGCACATCTCTTTATGCTAAATATATATATTTATTTATCTAAAAATGTAAAATGTATTTGATACATTTGTTAAATACTTCATTTATTTTTTCTGATTTACGTTGAAACTACAAATCCTTATTGATATTTAAATTTTATATTAATTTATTGTGTAGTTTCATATTATATAATATTTAGGCCATATAATATGTATACATTGCATATTTTTTGAGATATAACTTAAAATGACTGACTGACATCCTCGAAACTCGAAAAGATCCAAGCACTTTCGAAGCGAACGGTAAACTATAACATATACACAAAAATCTCATATGATAGATTTGTGTGTCTCCAAAATGACAGAAAAGTTAGCGAAGGCATATATTATGTTTGTTATATATAACAAATAAATCATTCGATATTTTAAAAAAAAGTATATTCATTTTTAAAGTAAATAATAATATTCTTTTAAATATATACCTAATATTCTTTATTGTTTGTTTATAGTTTTAGGGCGATCATATTATTTAGGATTTGTTGTATAGTGTAGGTTTTATGAAATGTGACCACGTTACAGTCTTTTGAAATAAAATATAAAATAGTGCGGGATAAATTATATATTTTACAGATACGAAGTCGGAACGGGCAGATTGTTTTACATAAAGCTTTAATGAGCTATCCAGGAAAAACACTTACAACATTTAATATTTTAAAGATTCGAAGGATAAAAGAAAAAATAACATAAAATAATATATTTTTTAAATATGTACCAACCGTAGTTGAAAATAACCGTGACGTTTCCAAAATTAAATTTGCCTTAAATTTAAAATTTAAAAGGGAATCAACATTTGGCTCCGGGCAACAAATTACTAGCTGCCATTGGAATTGTCGTCGTTGTATTAGCTTACTGTAGTTGTAGTTTTTTGTATTAAGTTTCTCCACCTAGTCGGTCAACCTCGATCGTCATGTTCGATGTGGTTGTTGAGGCAAATCGATCGGATTGTTTAATGTAACAAAAAATATGTATCGATCATGAGCGAATTGCTATACAAAATTGGCATAGACAACAAGCGTTGCCCGACCGAACCCTCGAAAATCAAAAATTGACTGGCCTGTACTATATCTATTTAAATAATGCATTGTTACTTAAATTTGACCATAGACAATGTCCTCTATAACTCTGGAACTCGTGTTTGTTTTATATGTATTAAATTATCGATTAAAAATTATTTAAAATAACGCAATTTTACTTAAAATTTAAGAACTTTTTTAAGTAATACGTATATTTCAGTAAACGATACGAAGATATAAATACATAAATCCCAAAAAATAAGATACCGTGTCAAAAATTCTATGATAAGAGATATTATCTTACATATATCTACATCTTTCACTCCTAAGCATTACAAAATACTCTTATATCTTTATCTGAGATAATGACAATCACAAGCAGTCAAATACTCTGTCATGTGTCATGTATTATAATAATAAAGTTAACAAAACTTCATTCCATATCAGAATAAAGTTGAGTGTATCTAACGCTTTAAAAATACAGGTTTGACAGAAATGATTTATTACAATAGGATGTACTTATCAAGAGCCCTGAAATAAATTATGGTATTCACTAATTGTCATTAATGTAGACGATGCTTAATGGTTATATGACTATATATTATACTACAACTTAGATTATAACTTCGTACAAGAACCGTCTTTGTAGTGAAGTTGATAACAAACTGCGAACTACGTAATTTCCTAAGACGTTGTTGTGAATAGTTGTTATAGACATGTTGATCTTATATATAAAAATGAATGCCTGCGTTCATAGTCTGTGCTGGTACGCGTCGTTCATCCGATTGACTTGAAACTTAAGTTAAGGTTTCTGGAATAGTACCATTAATTAGCCACAGATTGCATTCGAGTTTAAGGTAAAATTATTTAAAGAATTAATAAAGAAGCATTTGATCATATTTATGACATTATAGACTCTTTTAAACGCCGCAAATGATAAATCTATTGAATACTCATGTTATCCTCACAATATTCTGTAAAGATATTATAAGTGAATGAATTGTACTTATTAATTGAATTAATATTGTAGGTAATAGTGGAGTTCTTAAATTATGAATAATGAATAATAAGCAATATAAAATTTAACATCATGTATCGTGAAGTAATATCCTGCATATGTTAGCCGATATGATTACGACTGGCGCTTGGTGACTTGGGTGATTTTTGAGCAAGAAACATGGACAATGCTTGTGTGATTATATGCTATTTTATAGTAAAAATAAAAGCAATATATATTTTTTATTACGTTCCATAGTAGACAAGACAGTGCGTCCTACAAGCTTCACGGTCGTATAGCAATAGTCTCCCCACAGTACGTTCGTAAAAATTTACCATCATTCATTTAAGTGTGTCCGCCCTAAGTGTGCGTCCTTAGTGACGGCGCACCGCGCACGCGGATCCGCCACCGCCAGCATGATCCAATTGGTCGCGTGCACGGCTACTCGCAGTCCGGACAGATCCAAACATTTCCGCGTGACGCTTTACCGTCACTCAAGACGCACATTAAGAGGAAGACATTTACCCAGTAACATTGACTGACTGTTATTGTTTTCTACGGTACAATACATATATAATAAATACTAAGTACTAAACGATTATAATAATCATATAACACAACTATCAAACGTATTGTTATACGGTTTTTACTCATGGACGGAGTGATTCATGAATAAGGTTTATTTAGGTGTATAATTTATTAAAATTTTGTGTAAATTGGCTGAAATATGATGGTAATTGTTATTGTTGTATATTATGATATATACATTATTATTCTATTGATACGAAGCCGGGTAGCTAGTTAAATATTAAATACAAATAAGGAAATTTTACAATAGTCAGCCTTGTCGCTAAGACTCCAGGCAACCTTAAGGCAAAGCGAGGAAAATAATAAAATGTAGGGTGTAATCATTTATACAATATGACGTACCTAATTAATTAAAAATAATTACAAAATAAATTACTTTAGAGACCTTTTATATATATATATATATATACATAATCAGTACGATTACATAGTTACCTGACTTTACTACTGTATTTAATGTATCTGAATACCAATTAATGCTATAATTAAATAAATTATAGGTATTATTCCGTTCAAAATTATAAAATAGCTTCGAGTTAGTAGTCGTTGATTTTCAAACAGGATATACCTACCTACCTATAAAGGAGATGTGTTGCCGGCCCATACAAATTACCTGGATTGGATAAACAAAAATCTTGTATATTGATAATCCTATTGTTGTTCCTTTGCCCAGTATATATTTTGCACATTTAAAGATATTCCGCCATTGAATTATTATTATTATAGTATACGGAGAATTTGTAATGCTTTTAGATATTAATAATCTTTCGAAGAGGTTTATAAAGCTGTAAATGTGATCTACGGTGTGTGGTGTTATACAACACTGTACAACATTATCTCTTCGGCTAAAATAATATAGGCTAGGTGTTTTGTTATATAATACAAAGTAAATATAGTAAAATTTTAAATATCATTGAAACTATTTTCATACAATTTGTTTTTTATTACTAAGTTTCTTGACAGCTTTTGTTGGTAGCTGTAAATTTAAATTTATCTTGGGACATTCTAAAATTTCTTGATTGCCTGATGTAACCCAAAAATATCAGTTTATTTTAATTAAAAAAAGCCTTTAAATAGGTTTTTATAATATCATCATTCTACTTGTTTAGTATACGATACTAAGAGAATAATAATTAATAGCAATGATCGTTTTACCCTATTAAAGTAAATACAATTAAATTACGTGTAATTGCTCTAAATTGATTGATTGTAAAATTTAATTAATTTATACAAAATATAGAAATTCAAGGCAATCACTTTACAAGAGGTTCCCGAAAAATCCTTCGGCTCGAGGCCGAAGGTACAATGACAGCTCTTGAAAGATGGTGATAATAATCGAGTTGCTATGATTATCTCGAGAGTGTTCAACATTCACAATATATCAATAAAAGTAAATGGATATGTATTTTAAAATATTTTACTTGGAAATATAATATTATTCCTTTTTTTAAATAAATAGTATTTTTGATGCATAAATGAACTCTATTCCTTATCTTTCTTTTATTATAGTTTATAAGATTGTACGATATCGCATACGACATATCCAGATGTACCATTTGGATTTGAAGTAGTACTGTTTGTGTTTGTAAAATTTTAAGGTATATCGTTTCACACTACTAAATCTTATTTTTTGAATGTAATATTATTGTTCTTAGCACTAGGATTCAAATTCCTACGGCTTAAATACTAAGCTAAAAGGAAGCACTTACCAAGCTATTTTTTTTGTGTTTCTAAAATTTTTAATTATAGTAAAAAAATTAAGCAGGCGAAAGGTGTGCGTTAATGAAAGCTGTATTTCCATATAACTGAGAAACTACTGAACCGACTTTACCATAAAAACGTGACCCAAATCTCTAAAACTCGTCACATTAAAATCGGTTGTCACGATATCGAGTAATAAAACTAAATCAATGAACAGCTTACATTGATCACAGTCTAATAAACATGATTTATCCTTACTATAACGCTATATTTAAAATAAAAAACGCTATGGGATCACTTGAGGGGTCGTTTATGACTAATCGACGTAGGTACAAACAATATAAACGCATCAAACGTATAACTTTCTTTTTGTTTTAAAAAAAAAATATTGTTCGCTAAAAATTGGAATTCAGACAATGGATTTTATTAAAAAAAAAAACACAAGAGGTATTTTTTTAAATGTATAATCTAAACTAAAACACGTTCATAGCTATGATATTGTATAATTTATTGAATTAATATAGGTAAGCACATTACAAATTATAAATGTACCTACATAGATAACGCCAAAAAAGTTTTTTTGAAGGACAGGTATAGCTTTTAAATTTTAACAATACTTTTAACTAATAAGTCTATAATATAGATAAAGGTAATATTTATTTTGAAAATCGTTATTATTATTTTTGCAATATGATCATTCAACATGTGGATAATATATTCGACGAATATTTATTAAGACGTTTTCAATACATATTTAACAAAATACTATTCATAATAACTAACATGTTTATTCCCTCATCGGAAAAGCGCCAAAATAGTAAACTTACTCTATAACATAGTATTCAAAAATATCGTACAAAATATAATATTGCTATGAGTTATGTTAAAGTGACTGTGAATTGAATAAAAAAAAAAAACAACAACAATTTTATCAAAGATGCTTTGTACTGCAGTGATTTTTATCTAAGAATAAGATTAAAATTCTATCATAATGTATATATATTATATATAATATACATATATACATTTTTACGTTTGAAAACGCAACTTGTGTTGTATTAAGTGTTGAATTTATAGATAATATTTTATACAGCAACATTAAAATAATGCAACACTAACACAGTGATTGTCATGCATAGTAAACGGTATGTCTAACAGTGATCGCTCATTGCTGTGATTACCTTCATAGAATCTCATTTTGTACGAAACAGTTCGCCTTGACATACCTACTCGGTCGATACAGTGAAAACGACTTGATCGAATGGAACGTCATGACTGTTTTCCTTCTAACAGGCAAAGCAGATCTTCATGTACACTTGCCGAGGTTAAAAGATAGATTTATTTTTAAAAAAACTATATAGACGCTATATCGAGTAGTGTAAAACGAGATGGTATTTAAAAATATAGCAATATTATTAATAATAAATTAAATTAACGATTAAGCGGGTACTGTTTATTTTAATAAAATAATGTAAAATAGCACTAGGATTAATAAATAAATAAATATTTTTAATGAAGGATAAATTAAGAAATCATATTTATCCTCAAATAATTATTAGGTGTTGGGATGAATCTCAGTTTATTTAAAAATTAATGATATACTTTTTTTAAAAAAATGATATAATTTATTCTTCTTAAAATTAGATATAATAAAAACTACTCGCGTATTATTTGCCGAATAAAGATTTAATAAAATATTCATAATTAAAATAATGGTTAATAAATAATCTTTTATAAAAAAGGAACACATCGTTAAAATTAGAAATATCACTGCAGAATAACTTTTGCCTCATTAGTTTTATTACGATGTTAAAAGGTAAATATTTCGACATAGAAATAAAAATGGAAATTTACAAACGTATCAGCGCCAAATATGGACAACATTCAAGAGGATAATATGACGAAACTGTCATTCAATTACTAAAAATTTGTAATATTTTGGTAAAAACATTTAAGGATAAGTTGTGCAATAGTCGAGGTATCTGGGTCGAACATACAAAAACAACGTATTGCCACACTAACTATAAAAAAGTAGATATCGTATCAATAGCTATCACTTTTTTCCGATGAGTTAAGTATTTAGTTTTATTTTTTTTAGTTTCACACAAATACCATGCATGACTGCATTTAAAACGTCACAATACACAATAATGCTTAAATTATATTCGAACGCTATTAAATTATGTAGGGTTGACGTTAACAGAATGTCTTATTGTATATAGATAAATATTATGCATTCAATTTTCTGCGTAATTACTAACGATAAGTGATATTACTTTAAGCTGTACTAATTCAGTTGAAGATCTTTTAAATGTTTTAACGCGTTGTATATATAAATATTATCGAATCGTTCAACTTGAACATGAATAATGTATGAGTACCTCATTCGAGTTGTTGTTGTTGATGTTATATAATGTTTTTGGTAATATCTCAAATTTCATATGGTTACAACACTAAGGAGATAAGGTTTTTGCATAAACATATTTGAAGTATATTTTACTTAGATTTACTTTGTCTTTTTCTAAAGTCACGTAGGACAAGTTATTTACTAGATACCGGGACATGACATTACATAAACTAATGCCAATGATGATGAATTTTGTGATTTTCTTTTGCTTATATTTATATAAAGAAATGTTTCGTTTATTTTCAGTTCGTTAAATTGTTTATTTTCTTATTTTTATTCAACCATAGTCGTAGACAGAATTAACAAATTAGTCGTATACATAATTGACAAATTCTGATTTTGAGTCCCATCGGGTTATGAAAGTGCATTTGTGTGTGCGCACAGATGTGTGCTCGTGTCTCATTAAATAGACAGTCATGGCCGAAATCAGTCAGTGGGTCATCATCATTACTAGCATATTTTTTAATTTTTATATTATTATTTTTTTTTACTTTTTATTAATAACTTGTCATTAAATACAAAAGAAGTAGGTAGGTAATGATCAATTTATTTTGCAATGAACAAAATTGATATGGTCTAAATCGAGGTGATTAATCACAGTGAGATAAAAATAACTTATATTGAATACATGGCACATGGCACATGGCACATATACTATGATCCAGTTCGAAGCGGTTAAAGACGTCGCTTGCATTAGTTAAGGAATTTGAGACTTGGCCTATATATAACTCAATCATTGAAGTACTTACTTTAAATTGAACGTTATTATTTTGTCGTTAACTGTGGCTCTACAATTTTAAGGGTTCCTTAGCCGATTACGGAACTCTTACAGTTTTCATGTTATCCGTCTGTCACACATTATTTTATATTAAAAAAACCTTTTGCGCATTAATTTATTGGTAAAAGTCAACATGTAACATATTTGCCGTTTATTTAAAAAATAAACATATCTTGGACGATTGGAACATTGACATTGGAAAAATGTACCCGATAAAAGAAAGTTCTGAGTGAAATTTATAGACAAGCCTTTCTCAAGATAAGTTAAATTGAATAATTTGGCTTTAATCTGAATTTTCATCGATTACGAAGACTTGTTGACGATGGCCGAACTAGTTAATCGTTGTTGTTGATAACAACATAGCAATGGAACTTTTATATTTATTTCAATATTTTATACATTATTTGTTTAATTCGTATTACACACTAGATACGTTATTTATTTTCAAGCTATTTTCAAAATCTTTATAACATTTCAAGCATTCTAACTATTTCCTAAGAGACCCTTATTGTTGCTGATTACCAACGTAAGATGTCATTTGATACACATCATATGCGACTAATGTAAATCTCACTCATTTTTATTTTATTAATTAATTTATTTTATTGCATATGTAGACGGATGTTAAGTGGTTACCACTTCCTATAAATACAGGTGCCTTTGTTCCTTGTTGATTCCTTACAATGCTGAAACCAAACTAACCTCGGAACTTATGACATGTGATGACCCCTGTGCCGCTGGTTACACTGGCTCAATCATCCTTCGAACCAGAACATAATAATACTAAGTATTGGTACTTGGCGGTACAATATATGACGAGTGGGTGGTATTTCCCCAGACGTGCTGGGCTGACACAGCCCTAACGCCATGTGAATTTTAAAAATGTCTTTGTAGTCTCAACAGATGCGTTGTCGGTGCGTTTAGTGTAACTTTAATTTTGTTAGTTTTGTTTTACTCCAGGTAATCAAAGATTTTTTTGTTAAGTATATTACGATTTTAATTATCAAGTTTTTTGTAATAATCTGAAAACAATACAAAACAATTAATTTAGAGTATAGGATTTTACATGAGGATGATATACATGTATTTGTGACTTGACCGAAAATTATTGCTATTTGATCGAACACCAAATAAAAAATGCCCGAATAGGTTGAATACCCCATACGACTAACTGATTGCTTTTATTGTGTTTTTAAAAATACCATTTTATCTCTAAAAATAAGTTTTTATCGTTCAATAATTTTATATGACTCAAATTTATAGAAAAAATTAGCACGTTAGCTTAAATCTCGATTTAAATAATTGTTTTACTGGTGACTTCATCTTCATTGTCATAATGACTTATCATAGATATCCTTGATTGTTTTCTTGACTTGTTAGATTAAAAGATACTACTCTCGTTAAATACAATGATAACTTATAAGGCGACGCATTACGTATTGTAAGCAGTAAAATGCTATTTATATTATTTTTATGTCTGAACGTAATAGTATTTTAATAACGTAGTTGTCACTTAAATATAATTTGGTAGGTACATACATATATATATTTGTATGATTTATGTTTTGTACAGTGTTCATACACAGTGTATTTCTAATAAACATTAGTAAGCAAAGGTCCGGCTTAAATAAAAAACAAATAAAATTACTCCATTGTTATATTTTAAACTGAAATCATCGTTGTATTTTATGGCACATAATATAAACACATTTAAAATACCTAATCAATTAAATTTGTATTCGTTATTTTTTTATAAATAGATTAGTTTTGTTTTTCTTTGATATCGACCATACCATACCGGTCTTACTAATAAAATTTTTAGCAGGTTTTTAGTTAAACATTTATTTATCTCTTTCTGCCATAAATTACATTCAAAAGACGAAAACTCAGCATTGCTAAATTGACCATTCCCTTAATACCTATTTTAAATAGTATTGTGCAGTTTTTATTTTAAGTGCAGATGCAATTTTTTTTTTTAATTAACTCTTTTTTTAATTGTTAATAAGCGTTAAAAAAATCAAATTAAAGAGTTACATGGAATTTAAAATTATTTACAAATTAATGTTTACAATGGATTTATAATAACCATTTTCTACAACTGAGCCAGAATAGGTAACATTACATGAATAAGAAGTTTATTTTATCACATACATACTTGCATCGAAGAGACGGAATCTCCGTTTAAGTCAACAAAATTGTTCAAAAACGCTAGTAAAGCTTTTTTCTTAAAATTACATAATTTATATACCTGTGCCCATATCCAGTTTACGTCTACGTCTAGTTTAATACAAACAGCTTAATATTTTTGTCGTGATGTGGAACCAACAAGCTGTATAGAATTACGTTACTCGCATAAAGAAATTCTGCCTTAAATCTATTGAAAGTATGTAATTAAAAATTATAATATATATAAATATATAATTAGATAAATAATTGTTTATACTTTCCTCGATACGTTTAATGACTTTGCTTAGTTTATCAATTATGGGCCCATAGATTGCTTAATACGACTAAATTGATCAGAAGCATCGTATTCAGAGTTTCGACATCGACAAAGATATGGCCGATGCCAGACGACCAGGATTAATTTCTCCTCGACGTGATAATTTATCATTTAAATTCTATGGATGAATTGATTAATCGTCAAACATGCGGTAATGGGCAAAACGCAATGGAAAACTATCTGTCGGCTATTTGTCGCGACGCGAAAGAGTGATAGGAAGTGAAGAGAGATGTTTGAATTTTATTCATGCAAAAATTATACGTTTTGTTTCATATTCTTATTATAAGAATACAAATATTCCTAGTTAATATAATATTTATTTTAGTAGGTAAATTAAAAACACTGTAAAATACATTACTAATTTTTTGCATTGTGTGATATACGTATTTTTTTTTTCAGAAACTTCCCTATCCGAAGGCAGTGGGGTTCATCGTCACAAATGAGTTTTGCGAGCGATTTTCTTACTATGGAATGCGAAGTATGAAACTTTGACATATTATTTAAAAAAAAGTATCAATTTATGCGAAATGAAAATATTTCTTATAAACAGAGAATTCTTAGTCTAGTTAATTTCTTGATTGATAAAAGAATTATAAATACTTTCGAATTGTCATTATAATTTATATGAAAAGATTAATTTTATTCCCACTTAAGATGTGTTCCTAAGAATTAGGTTTGTTCATAAATACGATCAAGTTAATGGAGAATGTTTTGCGAATTTAAAAGTAAGAAGTCTTATAACACTTGTTTGTTATCGGTATAAATAACTTTCATACAAAGGTAGTACTTGTAAGTAGACAATTATATTGTTATCGTCTCCACAAAAGCTTTAACAATGTTTGCTAACCTATTCAGCTACCATCTATATTGTAGACTGTATAAAAAGATATATTTATTTTCATTTCAATTTACATTGAAATAAAAAAATAACTTGAAAATCCCCTTTTCAATACGCGGTATATAAAGTATAATTAATATCTCAATTAAATTAATTATGATATATGGCACATATAACAAATCACAGACAATAAAAGCAATATATTATTTAACAAAAATAAAGCTAGACAAATTGAATATATTACACAATGCGTGCACAAACACCGCAAGAAGTTAGCCTTTATTACGTTAAATAAAAAATATTGAAAAATATTTTGTTAGAAAAAAAAAGTATTAATAACAATACATAAGTGTATCTATAAGACACGTAATGTTTGTTTAGAGATATACGTAGACGCTAATGTAATGATCGCACATTCGAAAGACGAAAAACAATGGTAAAAATGATTTTAATAAGAGAATTAAAATTCTTTGCTTTGAAAATTGTTAATTTTAATCAGAACACACATATGTTTTTCTAACGAAATGTAATAATTACAAAGGTGATATTTACATAAATGTACAAGTATATTTAATAATACAATGAAATACCTAATCATTCAATAAGACACATGGTTAACTACGTCTTATACACTTCGTCAACCATCAAAGAAAATTAAAACGATGACGTTAACTCACTATCTGAGAGTTTTAAGTGTTAAAATAGTTGTTTTATCTATACGGCGTTCTAAAATTAATGATCTATAATTATTTATTAATAAATTTGAATAACAGATTGTTATTGATTTCAGTCTGTTTTAAAAACTTATGTTCCAAGGTTCATAAGACGATTCAAACCATGAATGCAATTTTAAGGTAGTGAATAATTGACACTTTCCGGGTTTTTAAGATAACTATATGAAGCATACATAAACACATTTTTTTGTCAAATAACGTAGGTACTCGGTAATCGTTGAGATAATATAACCACACACCCACATACAAATGTACGTACCAAAATTACAGTAATGATGGTAAAATATGTCATTTTTAATTGATTACCTATAATTTAATTTTATATCTAAATGTTTTTGAAGTAAAATAAAATAGCTACAGTCACTGCTCACTCGAGCAATTTTGACAGCCCATTACACACTTTGATAACCCATTTTGATACGTGTATCGTATACATTTTATTAATATTTATTTTATAATGCTCGTGTTCTGCGGTGAGTATCGACATCGAGTGTATTCTTACAGCATAGGTCTACTGATTCTTATTAAAATACCACGTGAAATTGGTTCATGCGTATGTGTGTATACGTTTGTTCTACACGTGGAGTAACAATATACCTACACGTATATGTTACCTGATAACTGTCTTGCCATTTATTTGTATTCTCAAATTCGAAATAGAATACAAAGCAGCTTGCTTTCAGTTTTTTGTCCTTACACCTGCAACAACCTCATTGCGACGTTTAGAATATATCTTTTAAATCCGTTTAAATTACTATGATTTTTATTTCTTACGAAACCCACAATAATACTATATTATTTTTGCAGCAATATTGTCCTTATACCTACGTGACAAACTGGGGTATGGAGATGACAGTGCTACGGTCATATACCACGTATTTACGATGTTTGCGTACTTTTTTCCTCTTATCGGCGCCATGATTGCTGATGGCTGGTTAGGAAGATTCAGGTAAGACATTAATTATACTTTGAGGGTTTCAATAAGTACCTATTGACGCTATCAAGAATAGCAACTGTACAAATCATGATCACGGCAAATGGAGTCTTAAATAAACAAGATAGCAAATATCAAACAACTTCCACTCCTTTAGTGGACAAAAATAGATGACAGTTTTTATGTTTATCTTCAGCATAATATTTAATAAAATCATACTTCCTTATAAGTGAAACCTTAAATTGAAAACTTATTACGATGCTATTAAGAAAGAAACTCGGTTCGTTAATCGTCATTATTATTGTTATTATCAGTCTTAAATATTTATATATATGTATAAAGTTTGTTTATCTTGAATATGTTAATAGCCAGTTATAGTGTTGTTACAAGGCCCTA
The DNA here is from genome assembly GCF_905147765.1 of Vanessa atalanta. NCBI lineage: Eukaryota > Metazoa > Arthropoda > Insecta > Lepidoptera > Nymphalidae > Vanessa > Vanessa atalanta. Next base: position 10,474,389 of record NC_061902.1, on the reverse strand, counting down.
TTAAATTGCCAACCAACTTGTCCTAACTAGGTTGATGTTTGACATTCTAAAAATACTAATTGGTTAATATCAGATTCGATTAACTGTGAATTCATTTACAGAAATTAAATAACACCTTTAATATAAGTATTATTTTATTTTAGGACAATACTTTATCTGTCTCTGGTATACGCGACGGGGAGCGTCCTTATATCAGTAGCAGCCATGCCACCAGTAAATTTGCCGCAATTGTGAGTTTTCCAACACTGACTTTCGATCTATCCTAAATGAGAAAAAATAATTATAATACAATAATTTAATAATTTTAGGGAATTTACAATTGTAGCTCTTTTACTAATAGCCTTTGGCACCGGTGGTATCAAGCCTTGTGTATCGGCCTTCGGCGGAGACCAATTCAAACTGCCGGAACAAGAGAGATACTTGGGATATTTCTTCTCGTTATTCTACTTTTCTATCAATGCGGGAAGTTTGATATCCACCTTCCTCACACCGATACTAAGAGCAGATGTACACTGCTTCGGTGATAACGATTGTTATTCATTGGCGTTTGGTGTTCCCGGTATTCTCATGATCATATCTATAAGTAAGTGTATATATTTTAAGAATAATAATAATCATGTCATTATAAGTATTGCAATAGAATGGAGCTTACTTCACATAATATTAATTGTAAAAAGAGTAGGAGTTTGAATAAAGAGCAAGTATATCACAGAGTAAATTACGACTAGAGATTAGAGAATGAAGCAGTTAAGAAGTACTATAAATATAATGATAACGGCTAATTCAAAGTTTTATTCTGAAAGACGTCTGTTTATCGTTTATACACTTTGAATCGCAACGGATACATAATAAGGAAAAAATTCCTTTGGCAGCCTATGCAAAAATATTATTTATTGGTAAAATGCCAAATAAAACTCATTTGTGATTATAAATCAAGAGTATTAGTTGTATTTAATAATATATAAATTGATTTTATAAACTAATTTACAAAGAAAATATATATTTTCTTATATTTGTTAATATTCTGTTGTCTGTTATTATATGATGCAGTCCCTATTATTTAGATTAGAAGATGACGATTCAATCAAAAGCGATAATCGATTTCTGTAATTCAATTAATTCTTTATTAAATTTAAATTTAATATAAAAAATTTACGTTTCATTGTTACCTACTTTAAAGTAGGTAACAATGAAACTTCAATATTTTTTTACCTATAGATATATTCATAATTTTTTTCAGTATTTTTCGTGGCTGGTAAAAGATTGTACATCATGAAAACTCCCACCGGAAACGTGTTCACGAAGGTTTCATCCTGCATCGGGGTAATCATTTAGATAATTTCATTTCTATAATTTATATTTAAAACCTCTTAGTCGCGTTATATTCAGTGACTAATGTCTTCATATTATTTGTTTATTATCTGAACATCTCAATATAATTAAATATTAATTAATGTTCGTTTTGCTTGATCATTTGTGTATCAGTATAATATTGTTGCTATAGCATGCCGTGGTAAAGTCCTACAAGAGCAAAGAGAAGAGGGAACACTGGCTGGACCACGCCGACGACAAATATGATTCAAGCCTCATCGATGATATCAAATCTCTTCTCCGAGTACTCGTGTTATTTATACCATTACCAGTATTTTGGGCGCTATTTGATCAACAAGTAAGCTTCAAAATTTTAAACTAACTAAACACAAGTTCTATAAAATAAAATAAATGTATGTGATACAAAATATGTACGTAAGTATATTTAAAGCAATATGTAGTTTTTTATTTTTCAGTCTCATTGGTTATCCCAATGTCAGGGTTAATAAGTGGCGCTGTCAGGAACATGCTTCTGTTGTTGCTACCATAAACCGCGCTTGACGTGTATATTCATTTTACAAAAAGCATCGAAAACAATTAAGCGCTTTATTAGACATATGTCTACGTTTTATACCGTATAAAACGTTTTGACTATCAAATCAATGACATGTTATTGATTTAATTAGCTTTCACCGAATACGTTTGAATAATTATCTTTGTTTTAATTATATTCAACGAATGCTGTACAGATTGGAACTGTATGCTATAGTGTGTGCAATGTAAGTAGTCGAAATAAAGCACCGAACTTTATATTACCGCGTGCTTAGATCTGCGAATATAACAAACACTGCATTTGACACTCTCTAAATTACTGTAAAGTACAGTCACGTACAGTACACGGGGTGCGGGGATAATGCATATGATAAAAAAGAATATATATTTCTTTTATTATTAAAAAAAAATATGATGATGAAGAATTCTTAATTGTAATGAAATTGTTAACGCCACATTGAAAAAACATTTGGTGTAGACACCCACAAGCTGCTAACAAAAGAACGGCACACAAAAATATATTTTTGACTTTAGAATTTTTAACAACATTTTGTGTAACTTAGGGTTCGAGATGGACATTCCAGGCTGACAGAATGGAACAGGATATCGCCGGGTGGACTTTAAAGGCTGATCAAATGCAAGTACTTAATCCTCTGCTAATCTTAATCTTCATCCCGCTTTTCGAAGTAGTAAGTATACACTTTTATTGTTTAACTACATATCATGTAATAATTAGATCTTAACACTCAATAATTTATTGTATTTTTATAATAAATGTTTATCATTTATTAATAATACAAATCGAGAAAATTAATAAATGTATGTATGTGTAAATTTTTAGGCAATATATCCCTTTTTAACGTGGTGTAAATTAGTGAGAAAACCATTGCACAAAATGATTTGGGGAGGAATTCTGGCTGCTTGTGCTTTCATTATATCTGGTGTTGTCGAGCTCAACCTGCTGGTGAGTACACATATAATTTGTTTATGAAGTTCAATTAATGTGCCCAATTAAATTTCCATGCAAAATTTTTTTAGCCTACTTATGGTACGCCGGTATCGGAAGGTTTCGCACAACTAAGAATTTATAATGGATATAATTGTGACTTCGCATTAAACATAACTAATGACAATACATCGTACAATACTACAATTGGACCTTTAGGATTATATGAAAAATTAGACATTGAAGCCAATAAAATTATTCAACTTCCCTACACCCTCCGAGGAATGCCCTACAGTGAATGTGAAAATATAACATACAGTCAAATATTTTCTTTGAAGGAGAAAACAGCAAATTCCTTCTTTATAACAGATGATTTATACAATTTCACTGATAACAATAATAAAGCAATAGATGGTGTGAGTGTAAGGTAAGACAAAATAAATTATTATTAAATAATTTTAGATAACTATAATCGATTTTAGTTACAATAAAGCAATAGATTAATATTAGAGTTCATCTTCAAATGATTTACATTTATCTGACGCATAATATTTATCAAAAAGTTCATTCCAAAATGTATACATTTTATGTTCCGGCTTGGAATCTGTTAATCTGCTCACTTTGTCAAACAGAAAAACATTATCGTCTTTTAAGGACATTGGTAGCCACGTGTAATTAGAAAAAATTTTTAAAGGCGTTGGATCGCCTGTTTTTGCAAAATTTGCCCACATTTCAGAAATCTGTTTTATAAATTCTCTATCTTTATCATAACTGTCATTCTTCAATTTCACGTAAGATTCCCATTGTGGATCACACTTTAGGATGTAACAAATTTCATCTCCTTGCGCTGAACCTTTTATTTTAATGTTCGCACCTGATAACGCAGTTGCCTTAGCGAGATTAAATTTTCCAACATAGTTGAATTTATATACGTACATTTTACTTCCGAAGTTTAATCTTGATTTTATAAATTTATATATCGGATATTTGTGGAGATCGGAGGAAAACTTTAAAAAGTCTTTGATAGAGTGTTCTGAAATGCCACGCCTGAAGTATTGATTTTTTATTTCGTTAGAAATTGCTCGGTACGTCTTTGTTGAGTATTCGTACTTGCAACCAGTTGAAAATGGGACCATGTACTTAAAAAACGACTTGAATGATTTCAAATAATATGGGTTATGAATGAACGGTATTAATTCTGTTATACTTTCCTGACTCGTAAATCCAATAAGAATTGGGATTTTTATGTCTATATTTTCAATAGTCTTGTATAGTTGATTAGCATTCTTAATTAGTAATGCTCTATTTGATTCTTTTTCTATTGTGGGCAAAAAGGGAATAAGAGGTCTTTGAAAATTTATTAAATCATTACTGCTATATATTTTTCTATAAGCTTGAATAATATTATTCGTTGGAACAGATTTTAAATTCTTAAACCCACCTTTCTTTATTTCTTTTTCTAATTTATTTCTCTCTAATACATGATCAATTTGATATAAAGAAGGAGAGAATATTGAACCACTTTGTAAAATCATTTTTGAAAATATGTTCCTGTGTTTCGTTGTCAGCAATAACGACAGAAATGTACTCGCAGATCCACTTCCCATTACCGTTATATTCTTATTATCGCCACCAAATTGCTCAACATTTCTCTTGATCCATTTAAGTCCTATAACAATATCTTTAAGCCCCATGTTCGCACTAGAATCTGTTTCATTAATTTTTAAAAATCCAAATACACCTATTCTGTGCGTTAAAGTAATGAACAATACGTCATTATCAATCAAGAAATCTGGTCCGTGTAGGTGACTGAAACTAGACGTAAACGCGTAACCATGAATCCAAACGATTACAGCCTTTAAAGGTTCCTTTTTATATTTAGGCAGATTTGGTGTGTAAATATTCAGATGTAAGCAATTCTCAAATCCGTACTGTCCTTGTTTATGTACAATGTGAGCTTGTGCACAAGCTCCGCGATATTCCGTTGACGCATCTAATGGTTTTGTCCATTTCTTAACTGGTTTTGGATCTACAAATCTTAATTTTCCAACTGGAGCTTGAGCGTAAGGCACACCATAAAACGCATAATAAAACTTTTCACCAAAAACTGTTATTTCTCTATTTCCTATTAAAGTACCTTGTTTAACATTTACTTTTACATTTAAAGTTCTTATTTCTAATAATAAAAGTAAAAAAAAGAATCCCGTCAACATTTTATTTAATAATAATTTTAATTAAAAATCTTATCGTATACTAAGTATAATAAAAAGCAATCTGTACATTTTTTGTTTATGAAATGCCTCGTTCAAGCAGGGAATTTATCGCTACAAGATTAATTGGAACACAAATTATTTTCTACAGATTTTTGTCTCACGTCAATACGCCCGTTACTATTAACGTTCAAAATAATAAGAAGAATAGAACATCATTACTTATAAATAGTGAAGACAGAACACAAAAATCTATAGAGAAGGGAACTTACGACATTACAGTAGACGGAGTTGCGGTGTTACCAGACTTCCAATTTAAAGCAGGAGCTGTATTCACGATTATTGTTCACCAAACAAAAAATGGCTCTTATGTAAGTATTAAAATTATAGAATAAAGATTCGATTAAATTTTATTGAGTATAAAATATTGCGATGTTTACAAACGCTATGAATCTTTTTATCTCTCTTAAATTTTACTACGGCATTATTAGAAGCTTCAAAAACGTGTAAAGTAATTTAATGACCGCTTGAATATTATAAAATTACAAGCAATTGTTTTTGTGTTAATATTGCAGTTTGAAACCATAACATATCTAAAAATTAAATAGGATATAATGGAGAATATGAGTTGTATAAAAAATAAATCATAGAGTCCTCATGACCGAATAACAACTAACGTGAACATTCCCAAAGTTTAAATTGAGTTGAGCCATTAAACCACTACGCTACTTACTTGTACACTAATTCTATATTTATATAATTAATAGAGTGTATAACTAATATCTTTGGCTAGTCTTTGAGTTTGGCTTTAGGTATACACAAAAAATATATATTCTATGTATAGCTTTAATGTCCACTTATATGCTAAAACATAAATAAACAAAAGTAATTTAAATTAATTCTTATTTACAGATGGCCGAAGCGGTAACGATCACTCCTCCGAATAGCGTACACATTCTGTGGCTAGTTCCACAATACGTGGTTATGACGATGGGCGAGGTGATGTTCTCAGTAACTGGGCTCCAGTTCTCTTTCACTCAAGCTCCAGCTAGTATGAAGTCTGTGCTGCAATCTGTCTGGCTACTTACGGTTGCCTTCGGTAATCTTATTGTAGTCCTCATCGTGGAAGGAAACTTTTTAAACGCTCAGGTATACATCGATTTTATAAATCTTTGGTACTTTAATGTGTTTGTGAACAAAAGTAAATTGCATTTATTGATATTATTTCCATACACAACTATTGTTTTAATTAATCACGTTTATTTTTCAGTGGAAGGAATTTTTCTTATTTGCGGGTCTCATGTTGCTTGATATGTTAATATTTATGACAATGGCGTTAAAATACAAATACGTGGAACTGAAGTCAAGTACTGAGGATTTAGCCGTCGAAGAAATAAAACTACCCGACAAAATGATCAAAGAAAACTAGATATAATATATTGTTAAATGATCATTTTTTTAATTATGTAACTTATTAATATAATAAAATGAACAAACCATGTTTTTAAATAGATAAATTTACTTTTTACATTTAGATTAAATTATTTAAACGTAGAAAAAAATTTTGTTTATTTAAATATGTTTTTTTTATATTTATTAACTACGTACCGACATTTACCTAGCTATAAATTATAAAACGCGTAGCTTATTAATTCCAAGAATGAAAAAATAAATTACTGGAAACTCGTCAGACTGATATGAGCGGCACTTAAGACATAATTAAAACGACGGAAGAATAAACAGAACTCTAATTAAAAATACATTCAATTTACACAAATTGGATTTTCGGACTTTAATATTATGTAATTTATAAGCACGGAAGAGCTTTAAACTATTGCTTAAATTAATAAATGTTTTAATTTTACATTTGCTTATATTTAGTGGGCTAGATTGGGTTTGTCTGTTCACTTGCCGAATACCTTTAGATTGCACTTGCCGAATACCATAGAGTTGATCCATTTTATGTTTTATTAGAATAACAATCGTAATAATCTTAGTATGGCTCGTATGGTTTCTGTTACTCATAAATCAGAGGGTATTAACGGAATATACTTTAATATATATATTTATTGTATATCTGATATCGTATCTACGCAAGTTGACAGCAAAATTTTCTGCCAATGTTATATCTAAAAGAGATCTCACTTATAATGTGATTAATCAGAATTCGAATTTTAAAGTTAAGTTTAATGAAAATGAATTGAAATTACATAATACAAAAGTCGTAATGTCAAAAGAAATTTCGTGTTTCCTTAATATCTATTTACTCATTATATATACCTATTGTAATGAGTTTGCTATTAGGATCGCAGAGTTGACATTTTGAATTGACGTTCCCGGAAGTTACGCGCTCGTTGTTTCAGTAGGCATCGTATCTTTAAAACGTGGTCAAATTTATCTATTTTAAAACTCATCAAGTTAAATGCAATTATTATAAACTCTTAAAACGATACTAAATAAACAATCTGTCATTACCCATAATGTCCAATCTGTTTAGTTAAATGGCGTGAACATATTACACAATTAGTTTTGGATAATTTGTGTGTTATTCCCATAGGATCGCGTAGTAGGAACTCTGTGGGGATGAGCCGTGTGACGTCGGTTAACCCTCCATGTTCCGCTTTATTTTCAATTGGACGCGAGTGCTTGCCAAACGTTACAAAATATTTTTTAAATTTTGTTTTAGTTTTATTAAGTTTTTCTTAAATTTAAAATTATTATTATTTTTTACATCGTTTCTGTTCATTAATAAACGTATATCTACATATATTTTTGTAAACAGTTTTATTATGAAACAAAATTAATTTTACTATTTATTTGTTTTATGGTCATAATTTCATGATCTAGTGTATATTTAAATTGATAAGACATAATGTGTATTTGCGCGTGTTTAAAAAATAAGAAAAGTTTGGGATGCAGTGGCCAGTGCCATCGTAGCACGAGTCTGCAGACGACTTGTTAATAATTGCGTATAATAAATGCTTAAATACAACAAACAGACAGACAAATACGGGTTGGGGTGTTTAAATAAAGGGGACTATTTGGTTTATGGGCTATTGACAATAATGGTTTTAAAGAACTAAACATATCGGGATCCGCAATCTGACAAAAACATCAAAAAGTGGAATCCTTCTTCATTACAGTGATTGCTTATAAAAAAGATTTATATATATTTACCAATTTATATTTTTAATTTTCAAGGAGTATTCCCTCCCTCCTGCGTAGGGAAATGTAACGATGCAGATCGACTATTATATGCTTTTTACCTTTTACTGAAATATATATTTTTAATCTAAATAGCTATTGCCCATAACTTTATTCGTGTTTAAATCGACATACTCTTGAAATAGGATAAGATTACAGAAATGATTTAAAATATTGCCTAACGATTTACCAAATTAAATTGTGTGTAGGTATTTTCGTCAAGCAATCTAATAAAAGTTGTAATCGGTTTTAATCTCGGTATTTTCTTATCATGGCAGTTAAAAACTAAAATCCATAAATTGCAGTTGCAACTTACACGCCAAGCACACATATACATATATAACCACAAACACACGACATACATCTATTTATCGACATTGCTGAATATGACATTCACAAACATGTTGTGGAAATACTCGACACGGATTAATTAAGTGGAGCTTGGAACATTGTGGAAGAAGGCGTCAGTACATGTTCCGAGCACTTGGAGCGACACGTGTGAGGTCGCGTGTCCTGACGAGCCGACGACCCGCGCGCCCGTGCGCTTGGCGAGGCACAAAGCGCAGCTAACCCACGTGCACGCACTCCCCGGATGATCTCCACGAAGCATATGCAGCCAAATAAATAAATTAACTGGAGCCGATATCCAAAGACGCATGACGCATTTCTTTTTAATCGTTGGATTAAAATTAATAGTCATGAGAAAATTAGATTTTGGTTAAGCTCCGGATATAGCTGTGGAGGTAGCTCCCACTCACAAGGCAGTTGTATAATTATGACGTAGGTTGGGTATACGACTTGTATACCCAACCTACGTCATAATACAGAATAGCCTACTAACAGAACAATAAACTGACTGACCCGCTATTGCAGTACAGTTCAATTAAGGAAACAATCGCTACAAGCAGTACAAAACTCTTATGTAAAAAAGTCTCACCTTATATTTTTTGTTTTGATTCATATTTTTTCTTTTGCTATATGAATATAGACAGTTATTACATACAAATTAGGTACATTTTTAGCACTTAACATTTAAACACAATGTCTCATAATAAAAGTAATAAGAACAAATCACTCAAGAATATGACACTTGATTTTTATTATGTCACAGGTACATTCTTTCATTCTTCTTTGTAAAATAGCCACTATTTTATTAACACTGATATTGAACATTTAATAAAGTATGTATGCCTGCCTGCACAATAAAAATTTTGTACCTACTTCTAGTTTAAAATTATTTGATTTAAACTTAATAGCGAAAACAATATCAACTCGAAGTAGACGGTATATTTTATGATCCCGTTAAAATTAATGTTTCGGTTAGCTTAATAACAAAAGTTATGGAAGCTAGAATCTGGAGGGTCACGACGTTTCACGAAACGGATTGCGCTGGGCGTGGTCGGGTCGCATGGCGGTCGCGTGTCGCGCCACTAGCAGATCTAAAGCATCTACCCTCGCCGCGACAAATCAATTACAGGGTCGACTAGGGCACAACTTCCGAACGGGAATTAGCACCAAATTATAGTCGTTGTAAAAATTACTTGTTTGTACTCGAGGGATGCTAATTTATATATTCGAATGTTAACGCTCGCCATGGGAACTCTTTCAAGAATATATATTTTATGGATGTTTATATTTTTTTTATTTTGTTTAACAAATAGTTTATTTAAGTTCTTAATATAAGTAATGTTTATTAGTATAAATTAATTATGTTCCGTATATATTTCAAATGTTTATCAAATATATCTACTTGCACGATAAAACGAATAATAAGAAAATTTAATAATAAAAGGTCTTTTTTTATTAGCAAAACAACAAAAATAGCTTAAAACATGGCACAATAATTGTGAAATTCAATATTATCAAAATTAGAGAAAATTACTTTAATGACTAGAGATAATACGAGTTAATATTCAACGTTTGCCAGCAGCATCCTCATATTTTCACGGTCTCGGAAAACCAGTAACCTACTGGTTTTCCTCTGTGAAATGCAGCTATTTCCATTAATAGCTCTCTCATTATTGGAAACGATTAAATTGAAAACTAGTAAAAAAATGTAAATTGTATTACAGATACCTAGAGCCAGAATTAATAGAAAGATTAAAGTGATTTTTGTGTTAAAAGTTGAAGCTCAGAAAGAAAAAAAAAGCCGGTAACTTACTTGCAAGCCCGGTGTTCCATGTGTCCATGGGCCTTGGTAATGACTTTTCATCAGGTTAGCGTACTGCACGTCTACCACCTTATGGCATGATAAAAAAAAAAGTAATTTTGTCATATATATTTTTTTGATACGATTAAGATACAATTTAGGCGGATTTATTTGCCAATACATAGTATAATACATAGGGGTCTTAAAGTAATAAGTAGTAATAATAAGTCACAGGCTATCAAAGCATTTTTGAAGTTACAGTATAACCTCGATTATGCGATCCCTCAATTATCCGATCAACTTAGTTTATCCGAACGTTATTGCGTTGCAGCCATTCGTCAAAAAAAAAATGTTTAACAATATATTTTTTCAATGCATTTGACCTTTTTTAGGTGTTCTATATTAGTTATTTTAAAAAAAGTGTTAAATTAATGTATATTATACCTGAGTATTTATCATTTTACTAAATATATTTACCGCCTACCTATCGTACGAAAATGAAAATTACGTATTCAAATTCGTAGATAAATATTTCCAAAAGATAATTATTCAAGTCAATGTTATTGTTTTCCTTTGTCTAGTAGAAATCCAATCTGTAGTTTCCTTAATTATAGGTAAATTGAAATAAGTATTACTAAACATGTTTGCCGCGATATATAAATATATGCTATAGAATAATATTCTAAGCATCGAGTACTCAGAGAGAATCTATTCAATGTTGGGTTGGCGTTTTATGGTTTCTGTCAAGCACACTCTCCCTTCTCAGCCAATGAGAGAGATTGTGAAGGATCGACCCGTTCAGCTTCCCGCCGCGACTGTACAATAAAATAAAATAAATAAACCACCCTCACGTACTAGAGGTAACTTAGTTATTATTTTTTTATAATTAGTTTGTTAATTAGATACTTCTGAATTTTGGGACTATGCGATCGCAGAAATTACTTTATTAATGAATAGAGTGTATGTAAAAAACATTATAATTAAAATATATTATCACTTAAAATATTTACTAAAAAGAAAGATTCAAGTAAACGATTTTCAATTTTCATACAAATTCATTAAAAATAAAATGATTATAAGATAATATAAACACTTTACCCTCTTTTCCAAACTGTCGACAAGGACCAACCCCCTACCGCCCTAATACTCAAAAGCTCCGCCCCATCCACAAAATTCTGTATCTACAGAACACACATTTAAACCATAAAATGGACCTTATTCTCTTGCCTTTAGGGGTTGACATTTTACTTGGACACACATTCCCGTCACACAAATACAGTTTTCGCAAAATGGCCACCCCTAGTGGTATAAAATTATGCGTCTTGCCCAGTGTACGGTTAGTCTTCATTACAAGCGGATAAGGAAAAGTACAAAATAGGAAAACAAATTTTGCAAATTAATAAGAAAATATGTCAGGAACAAGAACTCAGGTTGCCGATTCTTCGACTTCGCCACCTTTGAGGTTACTTTAAGCTATTTTAGTATTAGCAATGAAAACGTTTTTTATTTTTCATGTTGCAAATTTTAATAAAATAGACGCATTTAAAAAATAATTTTATAATTAATATTGTAGTGAAAATAGGCGGTTGGGTTATTCGGGACTCAAGTTCGCTTATGCCGACGGCTCCGATGACGAAGGTCCTTCTATAACCACGGAACTACCCTCGTGTGTGTATGCAGCTGCGAGGACTAGGCTGCAACTGCCTCTTGCTGCCTACGTCCATCAACATTCCAGACAATTACATACAGGTAAAGTATTTTCTACATGATATTTGTTATTTAACTTATTTTATTAAGCTATTAACTTACAGTGTTTTTCGTTAGGTAGTTTGTTATAAAAACTATTTGAAATTGAACTATTTCAATAATAAAATTGCAATCCATTTTAATGAGCTGTAAATTTATTTTAAGTTGACAAAATAAAGTAAAGTTTTTCTAGAAAGAATAATTAAATTGTGGTAATCGCGAATGCATTATTTCTACCTAAACTGATTCCGATATATATATTATATGTTTTTAATTAGCGGGCGAAATACAGACTTTTTTAGATAAAAATTGTACCACGAAAACTGTGCGAATCTCATGTTTTGGTGTGTATTTGCGTTAATAAATTAGCTATTTATGGTGATTGTTTTGTACAGATGCGCTTTTGGAGTCATCGGTTGAGACGGACTATCAATGCGGTGGGTCTCCATACCGCGTGCAGCGAGCTGCTGCTAACGTTCGGGAGAGACGACGGATGCTGAGGTCCGGACCCAATGGGTACCACTTTCATTTGCATCTGTGTATAGCAAGTCTATTGGCACGGGGGTAACTAGTATAGTATCGAGATGAGCATTAACTAAATCAGAATTCTTGCGTAATTCCTTCATGCTAAGATTAACTTTTATTCAGTTTTTTAAAACGTCCAACTAATTATATAAGATCTAAAGAATCAACATTTAGTTTGATATATTGAATATTTTTTCAGGTTCATGCTCTTGTACCGATACAGTTAAGCCTATGCCGATAACATTTTTTATACTTAGAGTAAAATGTTAGAATATGTATTATAAAGTCGATTAATGCTTTTTAACTATTTTAAGTAGATATATTTTGCGTTATTATTTAGTTATATATTTACATTAATATATATTTATCAATATTCTTTTAATTTTTCTTTTCTATTGAGGTACAGGGCCTTGCTAGGTTCTATTGAGCGAATGAAATTTTAGTCAAAGAATTACTATGTTTGATTACAATGTTTCTTCAAATCTTTTACTTAAGTATTTACATTTTCATTTTGCGAGGCGACTGTTATTTCTAATTATGTAGCAGTTATGAATATATAGATTACATCAATAGATAATTATTAGGTATATTTCGTAACTAGTTCTATCTGGGTTTTGATAAATTTATGATTTATAAAAATCTGTTTAACCATATATATTTATTTATTTTTAACGTTTAGTCCGTAGGCGTTAAAGGTGACAAGCATACAATATGTACTAATTACCTACATAAAACTGCGAGTGGCTATATCTCTTTCTTAACCGAATTCATCTCAATTTGTTTATGATCCGATTATAATTATTGAGTTTATTGAGTTGGTCCCGTCGCAATATTATTAAGTTTTATATGAGGTGTATATTCAGGCAAATTTATGAAGCCGGTTATTGTTTGGAGAAGACAGTATTTATATTTGTGGTTATATTAGTTGGCGGACGGACTACTCGGCCACCTGATTTTAAGTGGTCACCACCGCCCATAGACAATACTAAATATTGCTTAAAAATATCTGGTGTGTAGGTGGTACCTCAGACGAGCTTGCACAAAGCTCCAAATAAATTCATTTATCTTTAAAAAAGATAAAATAATAAGACTAAACTTCTAATAAAGACAACTGCTTTACACATTTTTTTTAATTTATACTATTAGAAAAACACTGAGCTTAAACGTAAATATTTTAAACATTTAATTTTTTTTTATCCATTTATGACGTGGCATTGCGTATGCGTAGCGTATCAATGGTAGGTAGGTTCTAAACTATCAAAAAAAAAATATCAATTGTTCCATTAAAAAAAGGCTATTTTATTTTTTCTGTATACATTTTTGAGATCTAAATCTCTAAATTATTTCTCTTACTATCTTAAAGTAATAATAATGATTTCGCATTACATAGTATAAAAAAGTCTCTTACCGCAGTATGTCCCTGTGTATAACTTGATCTTTAAAAATACACAACAGATTTTGGTGCGGTTTGTTTAATAGATAGATAGATTGATTAAAAAGGAAGGTTTATATGTATAAAACATGCACAATATAGTAGAGAAGCACTGATTATTTTAGAGGTGTCTAAAGTGATGTCGTAAATAGATCAATATGGTCCTTTACAGCAGTCAATAAATATTTTCGAAGATATTATAGATTTAAAGCGCAGGGAGGTAGCGTAGTAAGACATTCAGTAGTATACTTAGTATATTCCACCCGTGTGTTACCGGGGCGGGGCGCTAGTGATAGTATAAGTAAGATTTAAGTATCCATAACAATTCTATTTGATGAAAGAGTTAAAACTAACCTTTTGCAAAAAAATGTTTTATAAATTTATACAACTTCCAAAGTTGTGGTTTTGGTATCACAATAATTTATCGTAATACCTAGATCATTAAAAAAATGCTATTTGGTAAAGGACGGCTCAACTTCAATATATTTTGTCGTAGTAAACCTAAACAACAACGTAATTTTATAACTATTTTATCGGCGATGCATTTGTTGGATTGATGTATTCAACATTACAATCAAATATTATAATTATTAGTGTCGATATTGTTCTGTCGCTTTCGAAATATATTTCATACCTACTGTATTGTACTTCTAATCCGAATTTTTAATACCACAAATTATAATATTGTGAACCAACTCGTATAACAAGCCAGACCTCTATGACTATTGACAATGTATTTGTGTATTTAATTTACAAAATAATAAGTTATTCAAGTAAAATTATAATACATATACCTACAAAAGTCAAAAAAGTTAATTGTTTTAAGGATATTGTGAGGTCTAAAATACCTAAGTTGGAATTAACGACTTAGGAGCCAGATAAACTTTATATCACTTTTTTTAAATTAATATCAAATGAATTAAAGGTAAATGTTAAAATATGTTTTATATTATAGAAATGTAAAATTGAAGTTAAAGATTGGGCTACTATTGGTATTTAATAAGAGTAGAAATCAATCATACATATTGAGAGTTGATACTGCTCGATTAGTATACTTTGATTACTTTTATGGTATTATGTCTTACGGCATTCTGCTTTGGGGAAACGCTACAGATATTGAATCTATTTTCATACTGTAAAAAAGTACTACCCGGTCTATTTATGATCTTGGAGCTCAAGACTCCCTTCGGATATTTTTAATAAAGTGGGTATACTTACAGATTCTTCACAATATATTTACACTATTATGTATATTCTTACTAATATATATAAATTCGATAGAAACGGTAAGAATCATTATATATACGAGAAGTAAACGTAAGTTTTCCTTTCTGAATTCATTGGCTGTATACATTAAGTAAAATTCGAAAAAATAATCTACTACATTAGATTAAGTCGGAACCGTATGTAATATACTTAGGTTATCTTTGCCCAGGGTTTTACTGCGCCGAATGCGTGTTCTTGCAAACATAGAAGTACCGGGTGTAGCAAATATCCTAAGAGTGCGTCTGAAGCCACTAATTTTTTTTTTCTTCCCTGTGCCGCCTATCTGCCCAATAAATATGATGTTCTATAATATCCTTTCTTTTCTATGCTGTTTTGACCATAGGTATTTTATTTATTTTTTTTATAGTATAGTTGTTGTGTTACTTTGTATTTTTATTGGAATATCTTTTTAAGTATATATTAATATAATCGATTTACAAAAACTCGCTAAAGTCGGCCCTGGATTAGGTATGTGTAAATATAAAAATTGGAGAGTACTTGAAGAGTTCATATAGTGGTAGAGTTCAATTTTTTTTCTTCTAGAAAATTTCATGTCATGATAAGAGTAGGAACCCTGAAATATATACATTTTTAATTGAAACTGAATTTACTCCTGTAAAAACAAGTCATAAATTAGGAGTTTTACTTTTTATCCGCTTTTAAAATGATGAAGTTCCCATTGAGAAAGAATACAGCCATTAACTAGTTTCAATCTGTTTTTTTTTGTATTCTCATTTAATTCAACAAAGATTAACAGTGAAAAATTCATATAAACTGAATTGAATAGCGTAAAAACGCAGCAAAATGGGGAATCTTGGTAGATTTATCATTAGAACAAATTCCTTACAGACGGTTAAGCGACAATTTCAAAAATAATGACCCATTCGTCCTTAAAAATGTAAATATTAATTCGCAACTCCATCGATTCAAATTTCTCATAGGTAATATTGGCATTTCAATTCATACTACAAAGACACTACACAATATATAAAATTCAAATTCTTAATGCATGCATTTACGTCATTTTTCCCAACATAATATCGGGATCTATATATTTAACCGGTAGTAGGTTTTTATTTACTTGTAAAATGACGCTAAAATTGCTTAATCGAATGAAGAACTAGGAACATTTTAATTTGACTTTACTAAGAACTCTTTTCCAAATTTTATATATGTAACGTATATATGTATGTACGAACTACGAATACATACTTAATCGAAAATTTATTATTTCATACAGAAACGATAATATTTCAATGATTGTTCTAGTAACTTATTATATTTGACGACATTACTAAAATGTGTGTGTGATATTCTGACTTTAGCAGTATAAACTCGGCGTTCGACGAATTGCGAGTGCATGTGCCGACTTTTCCTTATGAGAAACGTCTCAGCAAGATTGACACTCTTCGCCTTGCCATTGCCTACATAGCGCTCTTAAGAGAGGTAAGTGTTACAAGCAATTAACAAAGAAAATATATTGATGGTGATCTAGATAATATGTTATTACTACAAAAAGTTAATATATGTATGTATTTATTTTTTTTAAATTAAACAAATGTAGATAATAAAGCAATAAGTAAAAAGAATACCGAAATAAGTCTTTTAGCAAATATTTAGATAAGCGGATAATATAGCATTACTTCTACTTATGAAATTGAATATCTATTCAATTGCTTAGATATGCAAATAAATACCTTAAAAAAACTACATACATTTTGTATAAAGATCAGAGTTCAAGTCCGTGTTTAGAGTAGTCCTTGCACAAGGCTACACTTACCTACATTAAATTATTATTTACATAAAACTTATTTACATTTGAGCCTTAATTAAAAATATACAAATAAAAATTAAAAATAGTATCCTAGTCTTATCGCCTCCACTGGCCGAAAGAATCGACATTTTGATTCAACGGGGAAACTCGCCTCAGCAAAATGTCTGTAATCTGAACAGATGTATTATATTATCTTTACTTACAAATATTTTTAGTTACTGTGAAATTTATCATATAGATAGGTACTTATTACTTTATTAGTTCAATATAATCGAACTGTCTTTATGGCTGCCGTCTTCAAAATGATCTAGCTTTTGTTTTACTCAATTAATATACTAAGATTGATGACATATGACATATGATGACTTTTTGATACATATTTGATATTACTAAACAAGTTAGTAGTTTTATTACACTTAACCATTTGACGTAGAACATTCTATACTTTCCTGTTTGTATAATTTTCAACATGTACGAAAACTGATTGTTGTACATTTTTAAACCATTTATTTTACTACTTATTAGGTTTTGGATGCTGATTATGATCCATTGACATATGTAGAAAAATGTCTTCGCGGCGAAATCAAAGCAGATCGAGCTCATTGGAATACAAGTGGTAAGTTTACAACAACAATCAATCATTCAATATTAGATTTCCATTATATACTTTTCAAAATAATTATACATTTAGGGACTATTTAATCCAACTTGACATAATTATGGGGTCAAAGTTATATTCTTTTGTTTAAAATTTAAGTTAAAAAAATATCAATTTCTGATTCTTAAACTTTTTTGTACAGATTTAACAGCTAGACTATCGTGGATCAACTGGGAGAATCTTGGTGTAAATCCACAGCGGAGAAGCGTCCTAACTTCACTAGCACTCAGTTCTGACAATCTTCAATATCCTCACAATTAAAAGGACACGCAACATTTCTTCCCCTTTATATTTCTGGTATATTAAAGGTACTTACAAAAGTGAAGCATTCGTACATTGTTATATTTTAATGATAAATATTCAAACAAATATTCTAAATTACTAATATTTATTAAACTAGTTTAGCTAGAACGTATAGTGAAATTGTATATCTCAATATTTAAAATGATGTTTAATGAAACGATATTAATAGTTTTGTTGCTTCTGGCCTTCTAAAGTTATAATATGTAACTATTTTGTTGCAATTGGAAATGACTAGTATGTACTGGACATTGAGTAGGTATAATTTTAAATATTATGTATTTAAAAAAAATATCTCATCGTTTTTTAAGTTATTCATAAAGGCTTAATGCCTAGTTAACAGAAAGTAAAGAAATCAATACGTAAGAAAGAAATATTAATCCGGGACAGAATATCAAATTTTGCAAAACAAAAAGTCCTAATATTGATTCTGCAATTGGAATATACCTATATTTTGATAGCCGCAGTTTGTGGTTGACATATTTTTATCAATGAGGGAGAATGTTAGATGAACGCTATTCGCTGTCTTGAACTGAGTTTTTTTATGAATGGTTAATCGAAAGATTTATTCAAAGAATGCTGAATTTTGATCACTCATTGTTAGCCATTCGCGGCCTTAGCTGCCACCAATCAAATCAATCAATCAAAGACCGATTAAAGCCAATTAAGATAATTTGACGATCAGATCAGCATTTCAGAAACTGGAGGTAAAACTAAAAGGAATTACAATTAGGGATTACGCCAACATATTCCAATTGAAAATACTCTGTGCTGCATTTTTGGTATCTTTCCTCGGCTAAATATTTAAATTTCTTAAATAATATTTACGTAAGTTTGAAGTACAATACACAAAAATACATCAATTCCGTTTTAGGCCCTTTCGCCTTATTAACCTTTTAAAACGACAACATGCTGGTTGAAAATAATGTATCTAATTTTGTTATTATTTATTAAGTTTGTTACATAGATTCATACATACATTTAAAAATATATTTTTACAACACTATTAAGGTATCTAATGGCCGTCGCGGTCTTATTTATACGGAATAAATAATCATTTAATATTTAATATTCATTATATGGGTAGTAACTTTTAATGAAAAGAAATAACCAAAATGGCATTTTTGTTTTACCTAACTAGGTAAGTAGGTACATATTCATTTAAAAATACTTTTGATATACAACCTATCTATACTCAAGGAACAATATAAAATAACAGGATCATTTGCAAGTTCTTTTCACATTAATCATGAAGAAATAACCATTTATATAAGAATATATTTTTAAATAATTAACTGAGGTAGTTATATTTTATGTATTTTAAATATTGCAATGAAATAAATTGCATTTTTTTTAAATAATTGTTAAAAATTATGAAGCTCAGTACGTGTCGTACTTTTTATTCACACATTATTTTATGTCAAAAAATAATCTAAAACAATGATCCGTAACAAATATAGTTATTTATTTATCTGTTTTAAATAACAACTGAGTGCTGAAAATATTTAAGCTGCCTATGTATAATTAATACACAATAATATAGTCATAATTACAATATCCAAGTGCCAACGTAAACTGAACAATAGATATCGTTATAAAACGTATTAATACAAAGTAGGTTAATTCACATCGCGTAGTTTTTTTATATAGTCAAAAGGTGCAATATAGTATTTAAGTGATGTAATACAAATTAGACAACAGCTAGAAAATTAGACGAAATGTGTTTTTAATACCAATTTATTATGTGATCATAATTATTATTGAATAAAAGCTACTCTATAATTTTTATTATGTGTTTTATTTATTTAATTGCTTTTAATTGAAGACTGTAGTAATAGTCATACCTACATAATTGTTTTTAATTTTTATAACTTAAAATGTTTAAACTTATAATCCTCGTAATAAACAGTAAATAACACGGATACAACACGTTATGTATTGAAAGATATATATTGTGAAAGAAGCAGGGCGTTCATCACATCTATTGATCGCCGCAACGCCCTGCGCATGTCCGGTTAGAAATCATTCTTGTGGCATTTATGACCGCCGCAAAACATTAGGATCGAGCATACCAACACGCTCTAGGCAAGTAGAAGCGATTGCGCTGCGGAATTACGTGTGAAATTGATACTTCTCGATAGCTAGCAGATCCATTTACTTCTAAAAAAAGCTTTTTATTACAATCTAATCAACAGTGTAATTAGAAAAAGATGGGTTTTTATCTTTTTTGTTTTTATAACTCTGCCGAAAAACTCATCAACCAGATCTAACATTATAAATACGTAACTCTTATTACCACAATCACACAGTCTAAAACAATTAAAGTTGTAAGATTTAAAAAAACCTCACTGGTATTTTGGAAATATAAAATTTGAAGTATCAATATTGACGCAGTTTAAAGATGTAAGACAAATAAATTCCAACCTCAACGTTAGAGAAATATAATGTATTATTATATCATATAATATATACGGTTTTTAGGGCATTCGTAAGCGGAATGGCAAATGGATCGCCTGATTGTAAGTGGTCACCAAAGTCTATAGACAATAGCGCCGAAAATAAAATAACCTCCTTTACATCGCCAATGCGCCACCATATTAAGTATAGCCGTTTGGCGGTAGAATATGATGCGAGGCTGGCCATCTACCTAGCTGGGCTGGCACAAAGTAAATATTTCATCATGGTTCCAAATTGATTAAGTAGTGGCAGAATCATCCGACCAGTAGTCAGTCGCCGTACTTTTGGACTGATTTTCTAATATTGTTAACTAGTTACAGCACCGTAACACGGTCACTAATTACCTGTGCAATAAACACAGGTAATTATATAGGTAATAACTAACCTTTAATTGCTAAAATAACAGTGTAAATTGAAGGCTATACCTATTTATTTATTGGGTAAGAACTTAACAAAAAATAAATAAAAAACTGATTACTTCATCACTTTTATTTGAGACTAGATGTTAGTGTTTATAGTTTTAATGTGCCGATTAGCTTATAATGAAAAATAAATACATGTATTAACTTATCGTATCTAATTTACTATGACAATAAAACACCAATATTTTAAGTCAATAGTCTGAGAGACGACGTCTATTTCATACAGCTATATCATTAACACCGCGTAGATGACGAAAACGCCATGGAAGTCACGGAGTCACGGTTCGAGTTGATGACGTGATTCAAATAAAGATGCCGATACAGCGTTCACTTTTCATATTCTGCAATTAATGATATAATGACGCATCTAAATCTGATTTACGTAGTTTATGTTCGAGAACAGGGCTTTGGAAATACATACACTCTCCAGGTAGTTAGCATAATCTAATACTTATTATTCGACTGCCCAAAAAATACTAACATTTTCAAGGTTCACGAACTTTTAAATGCTTGAATAAAATTCATCATCCCCAGTGACACTGACTTTAAATTAATGTAAAGTTATAATATAATAATATATAATAATTTAATGTTAAGTTGATTACTTAAGACGGTTGATTTCTTTAATTAACATATAAACAACATATTTCATATAAATCGTAAGAAGTAAAACAAAATATTAAAAGCAAAATGATAAATACAAATATTTTTGTTGGAATGATATTGACAGATCGAAATAATTAAACTTGGAACTTTGACATAATAGGATAAAAAAAGATTTACAAAAAAGGCACAATCATATTTTTTATGGTAAGTATACTTATATATATTTATTTCCAATTATCTTAACTACAACATACAAATTTCAACTACATGACTACAAAAAAAAAAAAAATATGAGCGCATAAAATCTTATATTGCTTTTAGTGTATATCTCGCATTTTATTTTAATCTTAAATATTAATATCATTTCTTTCAATCTTAAGTACACACAAAGTACTAAGATGTCACACTATTTTGGAATTATGTGAAGAGTATTATAACTATTATAAATATTTACGGCCAATCTTCAATTGCGTTGTGAATCGTGTGCCATGTCAGTCCATTACCCGATGGCGGATGCCTCGATGGAAATAAAACATTCCTGAAAAATGTCCTCCCTTGGGTCAAACCAAGGAATAATTTCCAATTTTTCTTTCTCCCAAAGTTATATGGATTCCTAAATTGGTTTTTATCAAGTTTTCTGAGTGACGCATTAATATGAGCCTCCACACTTGTTTCACCCTTACTAATATTTTTTCCATGCATTATGATTAATGTTCCGAGAGCGAAGAGTACTGATAAACATGTAACTGCCATGAAAACAACAGCTTTTCTTTTCCATGGATGAGCAGTTATTCGCTGCGCCTCAGTAATGACAGGCGTAGGAAGATGATGCTCTCGAGGTGAATTCTCTGAATCATACTCTGCGATAACTTGAACTGGTACAAGGACACCACTTTGGTTCATTCGAACTGGATGCCCTATAAGATCTGGATCATGTTCCTGTGTTAACCCACCTAAAATTTACAATGGTGATTTTTATACGGTAAACTTATATATATATATATATATATTAAAATTATATTTATCAATATTATATATATATATTCAACAAAAAATAAATAAAATTAAAATCCAATTACCTGTGTCATTAACCCAAAGAACTTGATAGCCCAAATCCAAACCAGCGATTATGACAAAAGCGACTCCAGCCACCATGTAAGCCATGTAGAGGTAAAAGTAACGCACATTGAAATAACCCACACAGTTGTTTAACCAGGGACAATGATGGTCCATTGCCAGGACACATCTATCACATACTGAGCAATGATGAGTGCGGGGTGGCTTTGGAGAAATACATTTCTTGCAAATACTTGCAGCTTCTGATATCATTGAACCCTGGAAATTAAAAGAAATTGCAAATGCTAAATATTATTATTTTAATAACATGTAATAAAGTTATATATTGTTAAGTATTACTTTCTTGTTTTTCCATGTGAGTTCTAATAAAGTACCCGCAATGCACTCTGCATTGCCTTTTAAAGTAATATTTTTAGCAAATAGTTATGATGAGTGACTGAGGCTAATCATACACTGTATTTACTGCTCAAAAATTATTCATAAAAATATCATCATCAAATGAAATATCTTACGTGAGGAGGATATCCTGGAGGAGTTGAAACACCCATGTAGTAATGAAATACAATATTCAGTAGTAGCCAGTTGCCGAAAACCACCAAAAATACTGTTATATACTCATTTTTTTGCCACCAATATGGCAATCCAACCCAGTAAGCAATAGTTACTACAGCTGTTGTTAAAACAGTTACACAGAATACAAAAACCTTAAATAAATAATTAAATTATTTTCCTATATGTGAGGAATGAAAAAAGAGAAAGTAAACAACTTTGACGTCAAATTGATGTCATTGGTTCAAATCTCGAATAACACAGAACAGTTTAAAGTAATAGGATATTTAGCATGCAAATATTAAAAAATTAACCTATCTCCAATCATCTAACAGTTTACACACAAAGACACAAATTTTTACCTATTTATAATATAAACTTACACAAAAATTAAGAATTTAATTTCTTCAGGAGCTTATTCATTGTAATTGTTTCATTCCTCTATATCTTTATAATAATTAAATCATAATTTTTTCAAATCATCAATTGTTTTTTGCGTGCTTTTAATTATTCTTATTTTATTGAAAATACCTACAGTATTATCTAATAATACCAATAGTATTTTCGATGAAATACAGTGTGGTCCTATATAAATTCAATGACAAAATACTACCCCTAAGAATGGAATTTTAGGAGATTTCTTCACTTGTGCACATATATTTTTTTATGGTAAACTAAGTTGGCTAAATTTTGGAATAATAATTTCAAAAGAACTCTCAAGTAAAATCAAGATTTCAATGGCATTATTACATAAGAAATGAATACAAATAAATTACATTTGATTTGATTTACATTTCTAAATCACTGGTAAGTCTAAGAAATCAATAAGGCAACTTTTATTGGGTTTTACTTAGACTCACAACTTCATAATTGTGACTATCTAAGATATTGCCCGCCTACAGCCCGACTATGCATGTGTGCACATTATTAATAATAAAATGAAAAGTGCGCTTAGCAAGAAAATAACTAGGAGGCATATAATATTTAGTTATCGGTTTATAATTATTGTGCATGTATAATACATATAAACTTTCCTCTTGCATCAATCTATGTATTCAAAAAACACATCATGATCTGTTTAAGTTCATGATCTAAGCATACAAAGAGAGAGAAAGCGGTAAGCGACTTTGTTTTATACTATTTATATATGCTTCACTATAGTAAATGAACTACTATTTTATAGAATTCATATATACACACAAAAAGATAAATTTTATTCAAGAAATTGTTTAATCATATTGTAGGTGACCTTGTTATTAAAATAAAACTATGTTTATTAAAATGTAACTCACTTTGCAGCTAGTATTACAACTGTTACATAATTATATTAAATAAAAGAATTAACCTGTTCATTTCAAATTAAAAATAGTTATGAATAAACATACCTTTCCTAAGTTACCAGCAAAGTTATCGACAAACCAAAAAATTGGTTCCAATAGACAATCAATTATATAATTCTGGTCCACGTGTGTGTTGAATGTGAGAGTGTAAAAAGTCAACACAACTTGGGAAATTTTCCATGTTATATAGTCCCTAAAGTAAAGAATAAATAATTAGTTCAGTCAATTCATATTCATTAAATTCAGTCTAGAATTTATGTTGCAGTGTTGTATTCATACCTTTCTAAACATTACAAAATGATACTTGATATTTTAATTTTCATAAATGTCTCAATTAATACAATTAAAAACTGCACTAAAAATTAAGAAGATAAAACATTGCATTTGGGAAAAAATTAAAAGATTTTTATTGAAGTCTATAAAAATTAGGAAAGAATATTTTATAATGTTGTATAGAAATTCTTTTTCTTCTTGTTCAAATAAATAAATCTTGTTTAAGTTATCTGGAGTTAAATTACGGTTGAATTAAATCCCGATTCTATTCCAGGCTCTCTTGTAATTACTCAATTGGTGGGTAATTATGATACTTTTATCTTAGTCTATACTATAATTAATTAAAATATATGAAACCTATACTGCCTAATACCAATAAGATTTTGAGAAAAAAACAGTAATATTTAACCATTCATTTATATGATAATTAAAAGAAGGTAAACAATATCAATGAAATGAAAATAGTGGAGTATATGTCCATACTTTTAACATTAAGTTATTATAAGATCTCATATTTGTCAAACGCCAAATTTATTTTATTTACACAAATCTACGCTAGATTTAAAAGAAATCAACAATTACTTACTTTATTCTACCGTAGAGTCCTCTCCATTGAAACCGCCATTGAAATACTACCATTTTAATATATTATTTGTATCAATGTATACATTTCTTATAAAATCTAGGCAAAACATATAATGATTCCGACAAAATATGAAACTCATTCACTTATTAAACAAACATTATAAAGATTTTTATATATTTATTTTTAAAATATGTATCCATGTCATGACATTGACGTTGACAAAAGCCTATTGATTACAACTCCGAGTACAGATACAGAATACATCAGGAAATAAAATATCATAGTTATATCAAAAATTAACAATAAGTAAATGCAAATGCATTCCCATGCAAGAATAACAAGTATAAAATATATATAATATGTGGTGGAGGCGCATATTGGTTACCAGTTGGTAAGTGGACCATCATTGCTCATAATTATTCTTATATCGCGGTGCCAACCGTGGAACTAAGATACAATGTCCCTTGTGCCTGTTTTGGTAGCGCTCAATCTTCAAACCGAATCAGAACCCTAATAAGTATTGCTTTTTGGTACAATATTTAGTGTGTGCGTAATACATACCCAGAAAAGCTTGTTTAAAGTTTTAGTACCAAGTAAAAGCTTTGTCAAATTATCTTCTAATATACCTAAAATTTGGGTTTTTCTCGTCGAAAGTCATCATCATCACCCTCCTGCGCTTATTCTTATTTTATTTGGGGTCATCGAAGCATATCTTTTTCTTCCAAACTTTTCTGTCTGACGTCATCTTACTAGTAAAATTCTTTCCAGCCATATAATCTTTCACTCAGTCCAACCATCGTTTCTTTGGTCGTCCTCTACCTCTATACCCATTCACGTCCATGCTCAAGACAAGGAGGGAAGGAGGGACAGGAAGGGTCACAACATGGTCCTCATTTCTCCGCATAATATGCGGTTTCCACATAGCTTCTCGCTTACCAGTGCCACTTTCAAACTTCCTGTTATGTACTCATTCCTTACTCTGTCCATTTGCGTAACACCACATATTCACCTCAACATTCTCATTTCGGCTACATGCAGTTGTCTTTCAGTCATCCCTTATGTAACCTCTGATCCATATAGAACAGCAAGTCTGAACCTAGTCTTATGATCTTCCCATTAAATTTAATCCCGTAATCTGCCGCCATATCATCCACCCTATGTTAATCCTGTGCCTCACTGTTCGATCTATTTCACCACCGCCTTGAATTAATGTACCGAGATACCGAAAGTCGAGGCAAGCTGACGAATAGATATATGAAAAGAAATATTTTTAAATAAAATATAAATATAGGAATATTTTACTTAATAGACAATCAGTTAGTAAATAATCTTATGAACATCAAAACATTTTAATAATTTATCATACACTATCAAACGACCATCAAACGATTAAGATAGAAATAATACATTAATAGATAATGACGAGCTAAATGAGTGGAGCTCATCTGTTTGAATAACATAAAAAATAGTTTGTGACTCTGTGAACTCATGTCAAAGAACCGTTCTATTTGACAAATGTAAATTTTTGGACCTTTAAGATATAAATACTATGTATTTAGTCTTCCACAAATATCAATGATATTAACAATCGAGCAATTTGAGAAAAATTAAACCAATTATGCAAGTTTGGTTAAATGTAGTCAAAAATTAAACCCGTGTTTTGTAGTGCTTAAAAATGGCTACAACAATTTTATCAAACAAAACTTAATTTAAAATATAATGTGATCAATTCTATCAAGAAACATGGGTTTGACCCGCTTCGTTTGTTTGATTTTAATTGGTTATTCCAACTATGTGTTCGTATTTAGTCTCGATAATGATACAAAGTGTAATGCAACATCTACAGCAGGTGTACAATATGAATTTACTACTGATATAGTTAACAGTGAACATATAATAACATTCAGAGGCTATTACTTCAAATATACTAGGGAAAATTACGTGAAATCTGCTTTAAAAAATGCTGGTGTAAGTACTCTTTTGATAATTATTTAAGATCTTAATAAAATAATTAAGTCTTGTATCACCGTGATAAAAAA
Source organism: Vanessa atalanta (assembly GCF_905147765.1). Classification (NCBI taxonomy): domain Eukaryota; kingdom Metazoa; phylum Arthropoda; class Insecta; order Lepidoptera; family Nymphalidae; genus Vanessa; species Vanessa atalanta. The sequence continues at coordinate 10,446,967 of NC_061902.1, read as the reverse complement.
AGTCATTATTAATTTTTATCTTGATCACATGTATTTTAGTTTAATTGTATAAATCTGGTAAAGTTTAGTAATATATCAATTAAAAAATCCCTAATGTAAGAAGAATAAATGTAGATAGAAATTTGGTAATCCAAAAATGATATAAAATAAATCAGTATTTATCAAAAAATTTAACATGTAAAAATATTTTATGGTTCGTGAGCAGTTGCCTGTAGGGAAGTCCATTGGATGTAGAGCCAATATATTGAATAATAATACAAGTGTCACAAGTGGAGGCAATAAGACGAGGTGTTATACTTTTAATAAAGTTCTTTGAACTAGGAATAATTTGATTCATATATCTTTGACAATATTTGTATCATCAAAACTAGCATTCTACTATTGTGTAAATAATTTCTCAATAATTTATGGTAATTATTGAAAATAAAAATTATTATCGGTATATCTAAATTATGATACACTTTTTTAAAATAACATTCAATCATTTAACAATAAGCCATTATTTCTCATCAAAATCAAGGATAAAAATTGATTATTGTGAGCTATCCCTAAGTGATAGACATATACCATTGCAGACTTTTTTTTAGACCTTTTTAAGTTGTACAATACTGTAGTACATTATTTTGATCTATCTTTTAGGGTTCTGTGTCTCCTTGGTATTTCAGCCAGCGTTTGCAATGTAAGCACAAAAAAATGTGTTTATTTACACCACATTAGATCCCTTTAAAATTATTATCAGTGTATCTCTACTATATTGTGCATGTATTATACATATAAACCTTCCACTCGAGTCACTCTATCTATTAAAAGAAATCGCATCAAAATCTGTTGTGTAATTTTAAAGTTCTAAGCATATACAGGAAGACAAAGTGGTAAGCGACTTTGTTTTTAATATGTAATGATTCTTTCTGATCTCATAATAACTTATGTAATAGATTTACTTGCATCACCCAACCACTAAGACAATAAACAATGAGATTGTGACAAAGTTACTACTGAGTTTTTGCTCGGCTTTTACTCAGTAGTGAGGCAAACTTGCATATGTAATATGTAATTCTAAAACTTATTTATCCACCAACTTGCTTTGATCATGGATATTCAAGAGAAAGAAAGGCCTATGCATGGCAGTGAACAATTTACAGGTTGATTGTGATTTGTTTTTGAATTCCACTTAAAATTTAACCTAAACTTAATTTTCACGCAATAAGTTTTAGATAAGGATTTTAACCAAGATCAGCAATTATAATTTTTAATTTAATGGGGTGAAAACTACTCCATGGTCAGATGAGGGTTAAACATAATATTGCTACTTCAAATGTTGATTAAACAAATGTATAAAAACTAATAAATAAATACTTAAAAAATCAGTCCAATGTTGGGCCAGAATATGATGTCTACTACATTGTAATCAGGCCCAATATTTCTGAGAATCGCCAAACTTAAAGTTTCAAGAATTGATTTAACTTCATTATTCAATGTTGAATTCTCAGAGTATTCTTATGTCTGTAATAAAACATAAGTATTTAAAAGCTAACACTTTGCATACATTTGATTGGAAAACTCATCAGTATAGTACCAACGGTACGGCGTGGTTACTGTCTTGTGATTACAACATATAAACTGACAATCTAAAATTTTGTTCTCAGATTTCTAATTGGACAATACTTCAGCGAAATAATGCAGCTAAAGAATACCCAAGCGACTTCGACGTGATTGCCTTTGGAGATGATATGAAGGATGGTATCGAAGCGCTACGTGACCATCCCGCTGTCCGTCGCGTCACAGCGCAGCGTCAAGTCCTACGTACTATTAAATTTGTGAAAGAGGTCAGAGAATATTGTACTCAGCTATTTTTATTTATGTGCTGTGTCTAATAACACTCAGCAAGACTATTCCTTCATATGTTAACATTTGAAAAACTAATTAGATTAATTGGTGTAATTATTACTCTACAATGTTCGCATCAGTTAAACAGCGTTCGATAGGAACACGTATTTTTATAACGGTTTAGACACTATGTTTTAGTAGGAGAGACATAGACTTAAGAAACATGATTTTAAATTCTAAAGGTTGATTAATTTTATTTTCCGAATTACTTTCTATTTATTCATATAGAAAAGAGAAAAAGAAAGAAAGCGTAGAGTTGCTTAATTAATTTATAATTTTAGACTATGTCTGTTTCTGTTTGGGCGATAATAAGTACGTCACTAAAGCAGTAAGGTTATGTACAGGACGATTGCGGACCCGCTGGATGTCTCTATTCTGGATGGAGGAATCATAAACGTCGATCTCGCGCTCTTCATTCACTCAGAAAGCTCCGAGAGGTTGAGTTATTTTTGTTCATTGCTTTCTATTTGACAGTTGACTATTTGTTAGTAATGGTTAAATTAAAACAATATAACTTTAATTTTTTGTTTTGTGTTGATAACCCTACAACAAATGAACTAACTAACATTCAGTGAAATCGGTTAGAAGTTTATAATATAATATATAAATAGGTAAATATTAATTAATATATTTATATCAATAAGTATTAGTAAAATATATATTTCTTTATATATAAAGATCCTTATGTCGTAAATATATTACGTATTTACATATTTATATAAATAAATATACTTAGTACACCGTAAGGGAAATGTCACTAAAATTTTGGGTCAATATCTAAGCAGACTTGGTACGTGTTTATTTACAGAATGATGGCTACTCGTCTAGAAAGTTACTAAGGACGGTTCCGCGGCAGATAACATCGGTTCTAAAGGCAGACCTGCTGTGGTCGCTGGGGGTAACGGGTTAGTTCTATCGTTGTAGTATGGATGCTTTGCTTCGCTATGCTATCTTATTTTGCCTTAGAAAACCATATATCATTTGTTACATCACTAAGATTGAATTCAGTATGATTATTACATATATACGATTGGTGAAAATTACTACTCGCTTAATTCATTGTCAGTTTTTCCCAATATAACCTGTATGCCGACTAATAACTTTTGGTAGATGTACATTAAATTTAATCTCGTAAAATATCGAATAAAAGGTGGTTTTAATAATAATATTTTGATTAATTTCGATAGGGATGAAATATATTAAAACACAGTAAAGATTTATATACATTAATGTAAATTTTAAGAACCGCTGTTTTAAAATAGATCTAGATAGTTTTTTTTTATGTAATAGTTAGGTAGACCGGCAAATGAGTCACTTGATGTTAAGTGGTCACCACCGCCCATAGACATTGACGCCTTTAGAAATATTAACCATCCCTTACTTCGCCAATGCGCCACCAACCTTGGGGAACTAAGATGCCTTGTGCCTGTAGTTACACTGGCTTACTCACCCTTCAAATCGGAACATAACAATTCCGAATATTGCTGCTTGGCGGCGGAATATCCGATACCTATCCAGACAGATTTGCACAAAGCGAGTAAGATTTTGAACTGTCGATTAATTGGGATTGTGATTTAGAATAAAACGTATAACATTTCCATAATTTATAATCCTTCAGTTAGGTCAGTTTAGTGTTTTTATAATATTAACTGTAATCGGTCCGTTATACTGAAAATAAAACAATGCTCTGTTCATAATTTTTCGACGGTTCTCAATCTGACTAGGTTCATTGTAAACTAACGATCCTAACAATTATCCGGTATTTATTTAAATACACAAAGTATTTCTTAATCATTTTGTTGTAATTTACTCGTCTCGGTACTGATCTTTTAAATTCTACATAACATTATTATATACATATACATATATATATTTATTTGATTACGTTTAATGGTAGTTAGTCTCACTGAGATTACACCTAAGACATTAAGGTGGAATCAGACAGTTACTTTTTCGTTCATTTCCGTCTTTAATTTTAACATTACCCGATCCAACAATATAGAAATGAAAATTCACACGAGTGAACTGTCTTCAAAGTGAAATCGTCTGATATTATCTTTAGATTTTATCGGTTGAGAAATGTTTGTCGAGTTAATAGAACGAGTGATATATTTTGATATCAGTAAGGAAGTAGTAAAAATTCTTAGAATACGAATATCATCATCTATGTAATTCAACATCAAATATAATTCAAGTTGACAATGTTTATTTAATATGCGATACTGAGGATAAACGTTTTCATAATTAAGATGTTTTATTAACATTAAATGGAATTGTCTAACAGCTTTGATCTTTATTTTTGAAGTATTTATTGAGGGTTTATATTACGTATTAATAAATTAAACTTTTATTGTTAGGGGAGGGAATCAAAGTAGCGGTGTTCGATACGGGCCTATCGCGTCATCACCCGCACTTTGGTCGGGTTCGGGAACGAACGGACTGGACCGGCGAAAACACCCTGGACGATGCTCTGGGTCATGGAACATTCGTAGCCGGGGTCATTGCCTCCAGGGCTGACTGTCTCGGTTTCGCGCCGGACGCAGATTTACACATATTCCGTGTGTTCACCGACAACCAGGTGTGTACCTACTTGAAATTTATTTATAAAACGGTATAAAGTGTTATGATTTTTCTTCACATTAAAAACGGCATTATTTTCGTAATTTCCTATCGTATAATACAATTATTTACTAAAGACCCAATTTTCCGTATAGATTTTTCTGTAATGTACGATGGCAAGTATTAATTATATTAATGGTTCGTGAATAAAAACGTGAAAAAATTCTAAGCTTCAAAATTCAATTTTGTGACTTTATCATGTATGTGAATAAATTTTGACATATATGTAACAACTATAATTAAACAGAAAGTCATAAGTTCTTATACATTCTGCTGAACTTCAGCCATGAACTGTGATATCAATTTATTTTTTAGTTTCCATATAAATAGTAAAATATTGAATAAACCTTTAGTCTAATAGCACTGAGAATAAATAACTGTCCTTTTAAACAATTAATTCCAATTAAAAGTTTTTGAAAAAAACGTCTTTATTAGACCTAATGCTTAGCAAGTAGCAAGCAATAAAGATACCCTTAGTGTACCCAGTTACAACCATTTCCTGTAAGAGTTAGTCTAAAATACCCTCACAATTGTCTTGCAGGTATCTTATACGTCGTGGTTCCTCGACGCCTTCAATTACGCAATACTGAAAAAAATTGACGTTCTCAACCTGAGTATCGGCGGACCCGATTTCATGGATCACCCTTTTGTCGATAAAGTTTGGGAGCTGAGTGCTAATAAGGTTAGTGTTTGTGATTTTAATAGTTCTTTATAAAATAGTAGTTACCATTTCGTGGCTCCTCCAGAATTTTAATCATAAAATGACGCTCTACATAAAGCTTTTGTACTAAAAGAAAAAATGTAAAAGAAATGTTTTTTTTGCTTATAATCATTGGCGTACTTAGAACGTTTTATCAGAAACAAATGAATGGTTCGGGACGCTTAGAGATCGTTGTTCTCTCATCGTCATTTTATTGATAAAATTAGTCTTATTTTTCTCTTACGTTCCTAAACCTCTTAAGCTTAAGCGATTCCCTGTACAGCACATATTAAAACAATGAGAGTCACATGTGTCCGACGGAACAGGGAAATAGTTCGTATAATTGGAATGGATGTAGCTTGAACGTTTTCGTAAAACAAAGGTTATTTTTGTTTATCATGATTACAGATAAATTCGTGGGTTAAAATTATTGTGTATAATTGTGTATAATACCTAAGAATAAGAATTTGTAGGATAATAACATTACTTATAATTTGATATTTACTATAGGTAAGTAAGTTATTTGGTAGTAATTTTTTATACCAAAAAACGAATTGCATATTACATCTAGTTTCCACAAAAGATAATATAGATGGAGTGGGGAGGAAAAAAGAATCTTCCCTTGAAGCTTAAACGAGAGAAGACTTGAGATAATAACGATATCCTATTTATGAAAACTCTCCATACATCTCCACTTGCGTAATATATCACGAAAGATATTACTAAGCTATCATTTTTTATTTTAACATCAACAGGTGATCATGGTATCGGCGATAGGCAACGACGGGCCACTGTACGGAACCCTGAACAACCCAGCGGACCAAATGGACGTTATTGGCGTCGGTGGAATTGGGTTTGACGATCGCATCGCGAAGTTTTCCTCGAGAGGGATGACGACGTGGGAACTACCGGATGTGAGTCTCTTTAACATCACAATTTTAAGATTTTAATGGATCTTATTTGTTCTATAGTCTATTCCTACCACAAGGAGACGGAAGCCAAATAAATAACATTTGACATCGAATTGATATGATGTCATTGGTCGAGAGCTTGAATAATCTGTGGGTCGCACGCGAAACTTGTCGTTTATTCGACGGATTTCAGAATTTCATTATAAACTGACGGCGTTTGTTCGCACGATTTACATTTGTTGTTTTTTTTTTCATACAGCCATAGACCCGTCACGTGGCCAGTAACTTTTTTCCTCTCTCTAAAATTAATTTTTGTTAAATCATAACAATTTAATAAATTGCAATCCTCTTTATTTTACTGCACGTCTATGGCTGGAGCGCTTCAAAATGAGACTATAACCGATTTTTTATGTACACCTATCGTCCCATATAATTAGTGTTGCATTGTAAATAAATATATACCAATTAGGTTAATAAGCCTATTTGTTGCTACGGTATATTTCAGTTTTTATCCTTACTATTGGTAATCGGAATTTAACCTACGAGCGAATGTTAGTTGTTTTGTATATTACATGAACTTTTGCATAATATGCTGACAATATCAAAGATTCAATCTAAAATACATATTATTTGTGTAAGCGTGACCGGAAAGAGATCAGGTATAGGGGCCACGCTATACGTAACTCTACCGACTTTTTCATTCCGAACAGTTGTTGACAATATAAAAGTAAAACTATATACATAACATTCGATTTTGGGATCTAACCTAACCTGTATAAGTTAGTAATTTAGCCAGTAGAAAAGTAATGTTAAAATACATTATATGAGAACATTACTACATTATCTAGTAAACTTAAAACGTACTAGATATGCTTACTATATCAATTAAAAAAATACGAATACAAAAATAAAGAATTATTACGAAATCTTTCACCGTTTGCACCGATCTTATCGGTAGGTTATACCTATCGGTAGAACACATTCTACTTAAAATTTTTATATACATAGTAGGGAAAATACATGGGAAAAATGTTTTGAAAACAAACCAGCAAAGAATCGTGTCTGAAGAAAAATTCGCGATAGTATATAATGTATAATAATATAGTATAAATATACTATCGGTATATTGATTTTTTTATTTTTAATCTATTTAACGATAAACATAATTATCAGCATGTAATTTTGCAGTGACTTTATTCGCATAACAATATATTTTGTATATATAATTCTAATAAACACTCGTTTAATTTATGATCCGAAAAATTTTATATACTGTAACATAATTTCAACGCTACTCTCATACCTTCGATAGCTCAGTTGGTAGAGCGGTGGACTGTAGTGTAATTGTTGTAGACATCCATAGGTCGCTGGTTCAAATCCGGCTCGAAGGAGTTCTTTTATATTTTAAAAGTTTACTTTCTGAGTATATTATTTTATTATTCGCTTTTTTAATGATTTATTTAATCAATAAATGATTATCAGTGGCTTGTTTATAATTAAAATGAAGCTGACGTATGAATTTTAGTAGATAAATCGTTTAAATTTATAAAAAAATGCTATTAAATTTATAAATAAATAAATTCATAAATTACATATTTATAAATTTATTTATAAAATAAAAATAAAAAATAAAATTATTATTATTACATACATATTAATTTAAAAACAATGAAATCAGTTCATAAATATACGTAAAAATATAGAAAATTGAATTCTTAAATAAATATACTTAACAATCAACTTGAACACAATTTTTAAATCACGTCTATCGAATAATTCATTCAAAAACGATTGACAGTATGAATAACTTAAAAATTTTCAAAACCTTATTATAAAGAAGTAAGATCCGTTTGTCTGTTCGGTTTTTTTTTCAGAATTACCTTAAATCTCCCGATTCGATGGATATGGAAAATGAAATTATTATTTAATTTTGTAGTTTTATAATGGCCAAAGACTGTAATGTAGTGATTAATATATTGTATATTTTATGAGATATTGCTGAATATAACATATACAGAGAAAAGTATCAGTACAGGTATGAGAATATCTCTTATACTGTGTCTGGGACAGTATAAGAGATATTCTCAGGCTGCGATATTACTTTCTGGATCAATCAATAAGTAGCTTCTACTATTAATTCGGAATTTTAATTTTTAACAGGGCTATGGCCGTATGAAACCTGACATCGTTACATATGGAAGCGGCGTGCGAGGGTCGAGTGTGAACGGCGGTTGTAAATCTCTCAGTGGTCCGTATATTTTATATTTAGCTGCCTTTCCCGGCTTCGTCCGGGTGAAATAAGAATTTTATTTACTTTTCGATCGCAACTACCTTCAGGGTCCAATCTAAAACATCCATCCTCAACTTCAAATACACTTTAAAAAATCATTGTAATCGGTCCAACTGCTAAGAAGGAGTTCAGATATATATATAAATATATAAATATATAAATATTGTTATATATGAACTAATTTCGTTCAGTCTCTAATATTTTTATTATTAAATGTCATAAATGCAAAAAATCGTTGCATTGGTCGTAAATACAGTATGACGTTTACATTCCTTATCATATTGTTATAGAAAATAAACGTCAAACGATAGAATTGTAGATATATAACAAATAAATTGATCACGTTAACCTTATATTGATGTCGTATCTTAAAAACGATCTGTTGACGACATTAAGGAAATTATTGATTTTTTTTTCTTTCAAATGGTTACAGGAACATCTGTAGCGTCGCCAGTGGTCGCTGGAGCGATAGCTTTGCTCGCGAGTGGTGTACCCCGTCAGAACCTCTCGCCTGCTTCAGTCAAACAAGCGCTTTGTATAACTGCCAGGAGACTGCCCGGACCGAATATGTTCGAACAGGGTCACGGAAAACTCGATCTTATCAGTGCTTATCAGGTAAATAATTTCCCACTAGATTATGGCTTTTCATTTTAGAGATCCAATCCGGGTTGGGACGTCATCCTCATATAACATGTCCCTACAATGTTTTCCTTCATCGCGAGATCATTTATAATCACAAATTAAGCACGTAAAAATTGGTGCTGCCCTGATTTGAACCGTTTCATGTCATCTCGATCATTTATCATAAAAATAGTATTATATAAGCATGAATTACGTTATTATTAATTTTTGCATAAATGTTGTTTTAGTTCCTCCGTGAATATGAACCCCAAGCCAGCCTAAGTCCCCCGTACATAGATCTGACGGAATGCCAGTACATGTGGCCATACTGTACCCAGCCACTGTATTACAGCGCCCAACCCACAATAGCCAACGTTACTGTCATCAACGGACTCGGCGTGGCGGGCAAAGTGGTGAGTTACTGATCAATTACATAGTAATAAATACGTTTGTTTTTATAAGATGCTGTACTATTGCTATGTGATTTAATTATATATCTATATGCTTATGCGTCAGCGCCATGCGATTGTTTTAATTTTTCATGAATGATCAAAGAAACTTCGCTAGCGTATTGATTGTGTAAAATATGATTTTTTATCTTGTTTGCGTGCTTTGGGATAAGACCTTTTGAAATTATGGTATGCAATTGTTATTATGTGAAGGATTGGAAAATTGTAGTAAATATGAAATTAATTGTAATGCATGCAGGCTCATATATATCTTCACACAAAGAACGTTTCGTTTATGGAATAAGTTCTTTTAAAAATATTTATTAATATTCTAATTTATAAAGTAAAACACAATAAGAATTCATTAAAAAAAGTTTTACTCCTGCTGAAAATGCAAAAACAATATCATGAATTAAAACAGACCTTACAGGCGTTTTTCGACATAACTATTCAATTCCAAAAGGTTCTATCCTAATAACACTTTGATCGTATAATAGACGTATTATTTTTGTTATAGACAAAAGTAGGTTGGCATCCCCATCTGCCACACGGAGTAATATTGTCAGTATCGGTGGATTTCATCGACATACTTTGGCCGTGGTCTGGTTGGTTAGCTATAAGTTTCTCGGTCCTGGAGAGTGGTGCTAACTTTGACGGCGTCGTTGAAGTAAGTTGAATCGAAATTATTATTATTCAGAAAAATATCCAGTCTATTCCAATGGAAGGAGGACTAAAGATAAACAAACCTTAGATCTAGGTAATGATTATTGTGCTTTACAAACATTTCTTGATTAATTTATCTTTATTTTGTTAAACAAAACAATATACGACTTATAAAAAAACTTCGCTGTCGTTCATGACGTAATTTTAGCCAATCCGTAAGGAATATATAGTAGTCTTCAATTTTCCGACCAATGGTCAATTAAATGTCTAAGTTTATTTATCTTTACTCGTCTTATGCTTGAAATAGACTATACATACTAATTATATATCTTGTTATTTTTGTTAACGATAGGGCCACGTTAACATCACGATCGAGAGCTTCGATGTGGTCTACGATTTCGTCATGAAAAATACGACTCTAATGTTACCTATTCGGTAAATATATTTTGTACTATTACAATTTTGATACGAGAGTTTTAAGTTAGTAAAAAATACAAAACCATTTTTCGCTTTCAATATATTTCTGTCTGCAAGTTGTACGTTTTTTAATTAACTACCTATAAAACACATATTACTATTAAAAATGATTGTCTTTGAAAAAATAACTAACTCATTTTTAGAAACAGGTATTAATCACAATCAGCGTAAACTCTTGAACACTGGAACAATGACATAAAAAAGCAAAACACTTTTTGTTCTGTACATTTTTCTTGACAGTTTTCCTTTCCTTCTGAATCCAAATTAACTGCGGTGCACTCTTGTCTTACACCAGACTTAAATGGTTTCAAGTTATTAATTAATGAATCAGTTTTCACCCTCAGTCAGAGTTTTCTAACAGCAGGCTCATTTAACACTGAACTCAATGCCAAGATGATCTTTCAATATTTTGACAACGGTCGTATCAGACACCCGTTTTTATTTTCTAACCGAGAATGCTCCTTTGTAAAAAAATATATTTCCCATTGACACAACGCAGCCGTTTTTAAATAATCAAATTACATAAATGGGCTAAGTTGTATAATTTATAACGAACCAAAAAAAAATAACCCGTTATGTAATCAAATTTAATATGAAATTATAAAATCTCTTAACGCAAAAATATTGTCGTTTTCACAATTTGACGTATTTTTTTTTATTTTTTTATAGTATTAGTCAATTATATTTTGAAATAGAAGAATTATACAAGCTAGCTTGATGATCTAGAATAACAAATAATATTTTACAGTGCACGTGTTATTCCCGTCCCGGTCCGCGGTCGTCGTCTTCTCTGGGACCAGTTCCATAGCCTTCGGTATCCAGGGGGGTACTTCCCTCGTGACGACCTGCGTGCCAAACACGACCCGCTCGACTGGCACGCTGATCACGTGCACACAAACTTCCGCGACATGTACCGCCGCCTACGAGAACATGGATTCTATTTGGAAGTCATGGGTAAGATTTACATAACAGTCAGCCATTAATTTATAATTGCAATTGGTCATCGTATGGTTACAATCACCTATGACCTACATTGCCAAGCCGCCGCCAACAATGGCATATAATATGTTAAATCTTTTTGCCTCATTCCCTATTTGAAATTAATTAATCATGTATTTCAGGAAGTCCATTAACTTGTATTGACACCTCGTTGTACGGCGCTCTTCTACTCGTGGATCCAGAGGACGAGTATTTCCCCGAAGAAATGGCAGCTCTCAAGAAAGCCGTGGACTCCGGCCTCTCCCTCATAGTTTTCGCTGATTGGTACAATGCGTCTTTACTGCGTCACGTTAAGTTCTACGACGAAAATACGAGACAGTGGTAATGTTATCTATTTATTAAATAAATAATTTAAAGGTACTTATAGTTTACTAACATTTATTTGGTATGTAGGTGGATACCGGAAACGGGCGGCGCTAATGTACCGGCCTTAAACGATCTCCTTGGCATGTTCCAGGTATTTCACCTTCGACTTTATAGTGAATCGTTAAACTGTAACTAGTGCGTCGCCCGCGAAACTTCGCGTTTATTCAAAATATTTTTAGGAAATTCGTAACCTATGACAGGTTTTGTTTTAATTTCATTTCATTGTAAACTGCAAATCACTCGTCAATCGTAACAATTTAGTAAATTTCAATCAAGAATCCTCTTTAATTTCTCGAGCTCTTCAGAATGAGACCATAACCAATTTTTTATGTGCAGCCATCGTCCCATAATCACTGGCACAAAAATTGGCTTACGCTAAGATGTTCTTACAAGAATAATTATTATTTTGTAACACGCTTTTTCTAAATAGGTCAGTAGAGCTCATGCTTCGCTTGTGATGTTTAGGTGGCTCTAGGAGATCGAGTGTTCGAAGGGGCATATAAACTAGCCGGTCACCCCATGTACTACGCGAGTGGGACGCATATACACAGCTTCCCCGAACACGGCGTCCTAGTAACGGCTAAATTGTCGGACCAAGGTCAACAAGTAAGAATAATTCTCTTTCGAATTAACACATTTGTTTCTTATTCAAATTGAATATATATTGAATGAAAATATTTATAATAACTATTTCTACATCAGTTTACGTAATAATCAATTGGTTTTACAGATAATGTCAGGAGAAAAGACTAATGGAGCGGGCGATTCGTCTGGAGGCGGGAAAAAAATTGACGTGCCGATACTAGGGCTGTTGCAAACGGAAAGCGAATCACGTGACTACACGAACGACACTAATACCAAGTTACCCAAGGTTTGATTTAATATACCTAGTAATTAAGGCTCACATATATAACTAATGAATGAATAATAAACATTTGTTTTTGTTCGATAAGATCGATAAATGCAGGAATACAGTAAAAAATCATAAATAAATACAAATACAATATATAATATAAATCATGATGGCCTACACAGGATTTTAAAACATATTGTATTTTCGTGGGACCTGATTGGAACGATTTTACTTTTTCTTTATAAAAAATATTCAATATACATACAGACACAATAAAATAAATTAACAACGTTTGAGAATTAATAAAAGAAATTTTACGAAATTGTTATAAAAAATAAGTTTAATTTATATGATATATAACCACATCAATAAAGAAAGGGAGAGAGGGGAAGGGAAAAAAGGGGAAGGTCAACTAGAGGGAAATAGCGCTTTTTCTTTCGTCACCATTTCGGCCAGTTGATTCTACTGTGAGCAGCGTAAAAAAATATCGTTACAAAAACTCGTACGCTAAAGAGCTCTGTACACAGTCCATCTTCCGTTGCACATAATAGTATGTACCTGTACTCATCTTCAGCTGTACGTCCTGTAAGGTTACAGTTCTGAAAGGTATCGAAAAATGAAATAATTTGATGAACACACGTTTTTTTCCACAAACAACCTCTAGTCTTACACAATCGCTAAACAGGAAATTTCCTATAATGTTATCAGCGTCGGATGAGTGTAAACTGACTGACGTAATGTGAAGGAATATTTAATAATTAAAATTCTCCTCACCAGGCTGGCAGGCTAGTGGTCTACGGGGACTCGTCGTGCTTGGAGGGTGGCGCAGCTCGGCCGTGCCATTGGCTCCTGCTAGCTGCTCTCCAATACGCGTTAGTAGGACACGTACCTACCTCGCTCAGAGAAGCAGCCGCTACCAGCCATCACCGCGATGTACAGATCATACCATCGGGTGAGAAAAGCGAACAAGCTTAGTTTTTGTCATAAATCAAGTGTTTTTAAATACCATAATTTTATATGAATACTTTAAGCGTTCACAAAATTCTTAACCGACAAGTACTATTTAAAATGAGATTTTTTTCGATTTACAAAAGCACACTCAGTCAATGATTACAAATATTAACTCTGAAATAATTTCAAAAAGAAGCGTACTTACAATCGCCTGCATCGAAGTAAGTTTTACATTGTTTTATATAGAACTACCGAAACGTGCGGAAGGTGGACGTTTGCACGCATATTCGAGAGTCCTTTCACCAGACGGCAGTGGACCTCGGCCCGTGCCTGACTGTGTTTCCCTTCCACTAATGGACCCTCAGCCTGTCCATGCACCACCTTCATCCAGGACATTGGCCCCCAGACATCAACCTACTGATCCAAAGAGTATAGGTAATTATACATACAAGCTTTCTTGTTTCTGAGTTTTTAAATACGTTAACAAGTAACTTAAAAGACTTAAATAACTAAATCTCAAGAATTCAAATGCTTGCGTATACATTTTTTTTACATTAGCAGCCCGTAAATGTCCCACTGCTGGGATAAAGGCCTCCTCTCCCTTTGAGGAGAAGGTTTGGAGCATATTCCACCACGCTGCTCCAATGCGGGTTGGCGGAATACACATGTGGCAGAATTTCGTTGAAATTAGACACATGCAGGTTTCCTCACGATGTTTTCCTTCACCGCCGAGCACGAGATGAATTATAAACACAAATTAAGCACATGAAATTTCAGTGGTGCCTGCCTGGGTTTGAACCCGAAATCATCGGTTAAGATGCACGCGTTCTAGCCACTGGGCCATCTCGGCTCTTCTCTTCTTTCTTGCGTATACAATTTAAATTAATATGTGTAAATTGTAGAATAGTTAGACATAAGTTAGGTATATTATCTATCTAAATTTAAGATGAGAAATTATGTTGTCAACAATAATCATTGCCTTTGAAAGTAAAGTTTACTTAACTAGCTCGTTGGCTTGATATAAGGCCTCAGATTCCGAGGTTCTGCGTTCAAGCCACCCCCAGGTCGGACCGATAAAAAAATATTGGGTCTCTCTGTCGAAAAATTCTCAGTAACAGCCCGAGGTCTGGAAGTTGAATGTGAAGCAGACAGTGTGCACAATGCATGGGGCATCGGATTGCACGTAAAGCCATTAGTCCTGCGCCTGCACTGTTTCCGATCATGTCGGATTTGCCTTAATTAGTGGGTTATGAGTGTGACGAAATAAAAAGTGCAATTCTGTTTGCGTACACGCTTTATGGATATACTACAATATATCCTGCGTAGCTGGCTGGTCTCCCATGAGACTTTGCCGAAATCAGTCGGACGATATCGTACTTACTTACAGATTCCTTTTATAATTACAGTACTTTTAAATAAAATTAATGAGAAATCGTTGACTCTCTAAGGTGCTCCAGACATGGAAGGTACGGAAGCAGCACCGCGTGCTTGGCGCGGTGCCGGAGCCGCTCCGTCGCGCTCCCACGCTGACGACATCGACGACGTCCACTCGATCTTCGCCGGTCGAATGTTAACACTTTGCTCCATTATCGTCATCATATACTGTCTACATGCCTTCTGGAAACGATGCGGACGAAAAATTAGAAGGCGAAAACTGATTTCGTTAGCCACCTAGCATAAGGCCTCCCCTAAGCCAACCAGACGCGAATTCACGGACTCACTTAGAGAGGTGAAACGCGGATAGAGAAGGCGAAACGCTCGAATAGGCGTAACGCGTAACTAGACGTTGCGTCTAGATATGTGTCACGCCTACAAAGGCGTGTTATATGCAGATACGATGGTGAATAAGTATCGCCTGATCTGTGGGCACAAAAAAGACTGAACGCTTAACGGCATTTTCATTACAATACTGTTAAAGTGATATGACTTAATTAATATACATAAAACATTTCATGCAGTGCATATATCGTCAATTTTATGTAATTATGGTATGTATGTATTGTAAATGAATTGTGGGTAATGTTGTTTTAATTTTAAGTTGTAATGTAATTAAAAGAAGTGGCAATCTATTGAATTTAACTAATTTGATATTTATCAAATGTATAGTAGTGTAAGTAGTAAATGTTATATTATTTTATTAAAGTTTAAAATGTCTTATTTGTCTTATTAATTCAAATATTTATAGCATAGTATATCAATTAAAAAAAAAAAGATTCTATTCGGAGTACTATGTTTGTGTCCATAAATTGTGACACAAGAAAACTAATCCTGAAATCGAGGACTTAAATATATACCATTATATTATATAGGGCTATAAATTAGAAACGGATACAAACTATAAAAACGTAAATTGTGAAGCTTCATGTTTACAAGGTGAGTTATGTCATTGTTATGTACTTTTGTTGATATAGTATATTACATTATATATAAATAATTTTCCGGATTTAATAGCTCAAGTGCATTCTATGTTAATTCAAATAATTCGATTCGACATTACCGGAGAGAAATCAACCAACAGCTGTGATTTCCGAATAGAGACAGATTTGAAGGTATGTACATATGTTTCGAGGTAAAAGTAGTGTAAGATCCCAATAATTTACGATTAAAATGATTGCTCAGATCTAAATCAGTATTCAAATTAAAGGTGGGATTTTGAATATTTTTTTAAATGTAGAAGATGACATTCCTAAACTCTCTACTGGTAATAGTTAACTTATTTACACGGAATCGTCATTATCTTTTTTAACCGACTTCAAAAACGAGGAGGTTATCAATTCGTCTGTATTTTTTTTTATGTTTGTTACCTCAGAACCTTTGACTGGATGAACCGATTTCGATGATTTTTTTTGCAACCCAGGACTTCGGGATTTGATCCGGCAGATACAGAACTAAATCAACAAGGTGATTATTTATTTATTAATAAATATTTTGTTGTAATAAAACATTTCTTATTGTCAAAGGCTTTTTATTACCTCATAACAATTACCTACTATTAGTTTTATCTCTATTTTATAGATCTATTAAAATATATTACTCGAGCGGAATAGTGCTGCATTTCTGTCATTTATATACTTATTGAAGATAACTATAATATATGACTTAATTATCATTATAAAAATAAATCACTTAGATTTAATACAAAGGTCGCTTCATTTTTTTTTATGAAACTTTATGTAAGTACCTACTCTAAGGCGCTTGATATTTGCATAAAATACAATTTTATTTGGATTCAGTGTCTTTACAATATTGTCTATTTCCTATTAATATTTTGAATATATATATATATATATTTAAATGTATATATAAATAATATTTTTTCAAGTCAATTGTACAATTCTTTGTTTAATTATAATAATTAGAGGTACTTTCAAATTTCTACCAGACTTGCACGTGTCTTTCACGCATGCGTCACTGTACATAATATTATAGATCGCGGTTTCTGCACAAGTACTGACAATGAGAACTGTCAAACGTAAAACGTCAAGTTAGCTACACTGTTCACTTTAGTAGTCAGTAACCGCGCGGACAGCGTCTTGGTAAGACAAGTACAATTTACTGCGCGACTTTTTAGCGCAATCTGCTAATATGTCGCGCGTTTACCGACCATCTGACTATGTAGTCGAAAAATCGCGTTTGCCCACTTTCGAGAAGTACAAAGAGATGCACAAAAAATCTATTGAAGACCCAGAAGGATTTTGGACCGAAATAGCTAATGAATTCCATTGGCAGACCCCTTTTCAGCCCGGAAATTTCCTTTCATACAACTTCGATCTCAGCAAAGGGGACATTTTTGTTAAATGGTTGCAAGGGGCTGTAACAAATGTTTGCTTTAACCTTTTAGATCGAAACGTAAGGAATGGTCATGGGGACAAGATCGCTTACTACTGGTAAGTATTTCTGCAATTGCCATTGAATAATCAATAGTCAGCTGAGCGAATGCATCGCACTGAGACGGCGCGCGAACGTATTGATTTTTCTTTTTTGGTACGATTTTCCTATTTGTTTTATTTGCGACCATTACGTAATATTATTATTTTATGCATTATTCACTATTACCAAAGAGTAATTACTTTACGCTTACGTTTATTTTAATAGAAATTTTAGCGAAATTGTTGACGATTTATTTTATTGTTTCATTTCTCGTGATAAATCATATTGTTATGATGGGATATTAGTCATTTAAAATATATATATATAAACGGTACTTTAGACATTTCATTAAATTAATTACAAATGATATGTTAATTAATTTAATTATGTGTTTCATCTATCTTTCGAAACGTTTAATCGATGAGTAATTATGTATAAATTGCTTTTCTCTCCTTTAAGTTACTGTTTTATATTTATAATATATACCTACTTACATATAATTCGCTAATTATATCATATGAAATTACTAAACGGCAACTGTCCCAATTAGCATTATTTTATTTTATAAGAATTTTATATAAATTATTGAATTTTATAATATTCGAAAATCATCACTATACTTTATTAAAAAAGCAATCATAAGGAATCGAAAAAGGTCGGACATGAAGTCTAGAACCTCTAAGATGGTTTCAGATAACATAACGCTGCGCAATCTACAGACTTTGAGAACATCTCGAGGGTCTAGATTCCGCATTGCAGTTGATTCTTTAACGACTAATTTTAGGTATGATAAAATTATGCGATGATTTTGCAGTACAAGTTTTTAAAAAAATATATTATTTATATTAATAATATATTTTTATTTAAGTATTATTTTTTGACAAATACGAAAGAAAACATTTTATTGCCACAAACTGCACGAATACTGGCCTATTTAAATTTTAGAACATTTGACTTACTCGAATCTGAAATTATTGTTTCGTTGATTTTTATATTAAAATCAATATATATATATATATATAATCAAAGGCGGAATATTAATGTTAAAGTGTTCTTGATAGAGTATGAAATCATCCCATAAACATATAATAACCATACATATACATATCAAATAATAACCATTATGTGTTAAACGAGACACAAAGATGGCGCGAGAGTGCATCACAAAGGGCAGATTCTTGTCAGAATTATCTTTTTTTTTATGCTGCAGCAAAGCTCGACGATCGACAGATAACCTAAATAGGCTAAAAGATATTTTAAAAATGTACTCTATATTTTAAACATATGACAGAGCTTCGTTGATTAAGAATTACTCTTAAATATATCTACTACATAAAAAACGAAAAAAAAATTGTTACAAAATTTATAGAACAAAATTTTGTCTGTAACTGAGGGAAACACCTCAATTTTATTATATAAAGGTCAACTTGGGGTCACATGAGTGCTAGCATTGCATATATGCATTTAATTATATAAGTTGCAATAGATTTTTACAAGCAGTTCATACGGCAGATGACTGTTGATAATAAATAGTTATATTAAATATAAAGATAACATACGACTGTTAGAGTGGATTACGTCATATTAAAACTAATTAAAATGATTGATTTGCAAACACCTAAGTACTGATATAACTCTGAAATATCTTATGATTCTTATACATATATTAATAGGACAAACGAATTACAATTGTACCACTAGAAAAGATAAAAGCATGCACAATAAAAATAAATTTGATTGCGGTGTCAACGTATAATTTTGACTGCTTTCTAAAAAGAAAAAAGGGCTCAATTATTGTCTATAACTTCTTAATCCAAGATAATCGATATTTGGTCTTTACCTTCCTACAGATGCTGCATGTTTTATTGCAAACGACTTAAGTTAATTATAACTACTCACGTAACAAACACATTAAGTACATACACGCCAGTGTATTTACGGTAAATTCAATATCCTTGCGTATCCTCCTTTACATTGACCTACTTAAAGATGATTATCTTAGAAAGACAATTTATAAATAAAACTTAGTATTTTTATATAGTATAGTAAATACTTAGATGTATATAATGGGCTCCATATAACAAAAATAGTATTTTCCTTTTTTGTTACTTTACTCAATATTTATGTAACAAAGGTCGCGCGGTAACAAAATTACAGTGTACTTTATTCGAGTGGCCTTATTACAAGCACTTTTGAATGCTTATGAAAGTTAATGACTTTCTTAACTGACATCTTATTATTATGTAGTTGTTATAAGATAATTAGTAGATAATATAAACTTAATGGCGCTTATTCTGTTATACGCAGTCATCAAACTTTTGTCAAAAGATTTAAAAAATATATATCCTTCTTATGTAATAAGTTAAAAAGAATAGCTAGATAATGAGTCCCTGGAGCCAGTTGCTGAAATAATGAACTAAAATTACCCGAACGTACACCACTTTATGTACATGCTTAATGAGTGTTTCTAATTCATCATGTGCATGTATTAGGCGAATGAAAATTTGTCACGAGTATCCACCATACTGCGTTGAAGCAGCCTGGTAGAATAAGTTCCAAACCTTCTCGCGGTTGGACAGATTATACACGCTGTTTACAATCTAACCAATCTGGCAATGGCAATATCAATGAACGTTTAGATTAAAATAAAAAAATTTATGCTATATAATAATTAGATATAATAAATAATAGAAAAATATATAATAATTAGATTAAAATAAAAAAATATATACTCAATAGTTACTACTTTAATCAGCTCCAAAAGCTTGTTTTATCTTTTCATATAAGTTAAATGATAGAAAACTACAAAGTATGAATCACAGACATTTTTTCTTATTTTTTTATGTACAAGTTAAATAACAGCCCCGTCTTCATACCAGTAAAATAAGGATTTTTATTTCACTAATCAATAATCATAAAAGTGTAATTTTTCATCCGTCTATTTAAATATCGAAATATTTTAAAATAACAGAACCAAGTACTACTTTTTACAACTACAGTTCGAATTTTAAATTGTCGTTATTATTTATGGCAATGTATATCTGAAAAGTATCTTATTTTTATAAGAAAATAATTTCGTCTTTTAGATTATTATACTTAACCACATTTTTGTCGTTATTATTTCCTTTAAAAAAATCAATAAATGCGTTCATATTTATAATCTCTATTCATCTTTTAGGGAAGGAAATCATCCCGACGACTACAGCCGCATTACGTACAAAAAACTGATGGACTTAGTTTGTCAGTTAGCTAACGCTTTGCGGGAAAATGGTATAAGGAAGGGCGACAGGGTTTCAATATATATGCCAATGATCTTGGAGACTGTTGTATGCATGTTGGCTTGCGCCAGGATCGGCGCTATACATTCCGTAGTGGTAAGGCAATCATTGTTATATACCATAAATATTTTTTTTAGTCACCTTATTGCTTAGATTACAAGTCTGCCCGTCTCGTAGCTCTAGTATCTATGTAGATCATAAGGGTGCAGGTCTCGAAATTGGCAGTGTTAATAATCACGTGTCTTGGAAAGCACGTAAAACCTTTCGTCCCGCGCCTGAACTCTCTCCGATCGTGTGGGGTTGCGATCTTATCGAATTAAGAATGAAGGAATAGACAGTACAGTACTTTTTACAGACAGTACAATTAACAATTACTTTTCATTATAGTTTATAATAAATAAATAATGGTATCTTTAATAGTTTGCGGGTTTCTCGCCGGATTCTCTGGCGGAGCGTATGGCCGATTGTAAGGCTAAGCTACTTGTAACCACGGATGGCGCATGGCGAGGAGAAAAGCTATTGGTCTTGAAGAAGACATGTGACGAAGCATTGGAAAAAGCCAAGAAGAACTTCAACCATACAGTGAACAAGTGCATCGTTGTATCTCATTTAAATAGAGTGACGCCTTGTGGAAAAATGCCCGACTCAAAATCCTTGGTAATATTAATTTATTTTAATATTGCGGTAGTTTATGTGTAATTGGTACATCATATGATTTGTTATATTAAAGTAAATTCCAAAGTCCCTACAAAGTTAAGAATTTCACAACAGTAGTCAATATTTACAGTATGACTGGAACGACGACATCGATGTCTGGTGGCATGATATCATGGAGGGCCAATCGACCATCTGCCCACCAGAATGGATGGACGCTGAGGATCCCCTATTCATGCTGTATACGAGGTACGTCCTACATCATTTTTATAAACGCGACTATTTGAAAACATTCTGTGCTTACGAAAAATTTTATCAATTTGTTCGGGTGTTTAAATATTTATGAGTTTTTTGTTTATCTGTTTTACAAATGAAGTCTGTACAAATTGATTTGAAAAAAGAACAAACTCGATGACATTGTATCAAATTTAGGTAATGTGTATAATAGACTACAATATTTTTGTTACAAAAATTGTAATGTAGGGTTAAAATAAATTTTATCCCTTTAACTAAATAAGTATAAAACGCATTTGTAAAAACATTTTAGGTACATAACAGCAAAACTGTTTTTACGCGGTAAAGAAAACGCAGCTTCAGTGAAAACTCGCCTTTACAGTTGTTTTTACCTTCATTTAGTTTAAGCTGAAATCATTTGCGCCGATAAACCTGAGATCCACCCTAAAGTATTCATTAAATTAAGCACGAGAATCTTTCTGGTGCTCAATATAAGTCTTCCTGTAAAGTTAAGGTTTCTTTCGGCACAAAATAACTTTTTATTGTTATGTAAATCATTTATGCAAATAGGCCTGCCTATATAGTGATGCAGTTTGAAAAAAAGAAATGACATAAGGAGTCTTTGCGGCGAAATATATCTAAATTTAACTTAATCTAAACTTTTTATAGTAAAAAAATTACTTCCTCAAGGAAGTCAATCTTGGAAAAAACTTATTAGCTTAAAATTATTATATTTTCCATATAATGTAGAGTACAATCGTCTTCTCTAGAAACTAGTTTACGAATGCCCCTTACTGAGATAAAAATATACTTATATTTTCTGTCCAGCTTTAGTTGCTTGAACCGTGACTAGTCTGAAGTGCCAATTCAGTTTTGAGATTGCCAAGATTGGTTAAGAGTTTACGTTATGTTATGTTTATGGTAACTGGTATATAAAAACCCCAATTGGTACAAGATCAAAGTCATCGTGTAACTTGTCAAAAATTAATATGACAAGTCTACCAAATCTTTTGTCCGAGGCCAAAGGTTTGGTTGTAGTTATTATTTTTGGCCGAAGGTGCCGAAGCCGAAAGTTCAGTGGGACACTAGTCACAACACACCCATCTGGCATAGACTTCTTGATCATCAAAACGCCCTTGAACAAGCTGGAACCTATACTACAGTTCCAGACCCCTTATCAATTTCTAGTACCGGATACTCGCTATGTGAAACATTTAATATCTATCTATATATCTAACAATACTAAAACAATTAAAATATTGTGTGCTTATTGTTACTGTTTCTTAATGTCATAAAATTATGTAACTTACATTCCGATGACTGCTGTAAAATTATTGCATTTTTTTCTTAAAATTTCGAATAATTATTTTACTTGAAACTACTGAATTAATTGCTGACATTTAAGCACTGTGGTTCAGACTTATTCGGGAAATACCTTTAACAACCCGTCGTAATATGTCAATGCTTATATACTAAAAATCTTCGAGCTGAAAACATTTTCCATTAAAATACAACTATTATAGGTACTATTAAACTTAAGTGAAATGTCAATAGAATTTTTAACTGGAAATAACAAGCAATATTACTAAGTCAATACGAACAAGGTCTCGAGTCATATTAATAGCTCTATGGCATATTGACTTAACGCCATGAACTTCAATATTGCAACGCTATAATCGGAATTATGACCCAGCTTTACAATAGAGGTGGTATATATATTTTTTACAAAGCAAGTACTCGAAACTTTCCTTGTCAATGAAATTATGAAGTGAATGTTCATAATTTTTTCTCCTTGAACGTAAATCTTGTCTTAAGTGGATAAGTTGCTAGTCCAAAGGTCAGGATCGCATCAGCTATTTTCTATAGTTATCATCATCATTATCATTATCAACCCGTATTATTCAATTTCTGGACGGCTCCGCCAAAGCGCCACTGAGCCCGATCTTCGGCCCTTCACATCCACGTTCTACCGGCCACCTTCCGTACATTATCGCTCCATCGTGCCGATTATATCTGTAGTTATATTTAAAGTTAATTATTGGTGTATGTTTCAATAGCGGGTCGACGGGTAAGCCGAAGGGCGTGTTGCACACGACAGCTGGCTACATGCTGTACGCCACAGCCACCTTCCGCTACGTCTTCGACTACCGCGAGAAGGACATTTACTGGTGTACCGCTGACGTCGGCTGGATCACCGGACATACGTATGTCGTGTACTCGCCACTAGCCAACGCCGCAACTTCCGTCATGGTAAGACCTACATGATATAAGACGATTTTATCTAATGAATTAAATGTGTTAAAATTGTTATCTCGTAATTGATGGTTTTTATTACTGTTAATAATTCACTTACAGTGTTCTGTAAGAACTCCATCCGTATCTAGATGATACGTTATTTTGATGCGTATCGCTTACAAGTTATAATATAATAGTTATAGTTAATGGCTCATGTCACTTTACGATCATGGTCTGTGATGAACTTCGAATTCATTTTTACAGGATAACCCTATGGATGTAACAGAAATATATCTGACATGTGATTCGAAATTCCATTCTAAAATTGCATGTACCACAATTGACAATTTCGTAGCGCGAAAATTTATGAGTCCTGTCGAAATGAAACTGCTCTTGAAATAAGGGCGTTTTACTGTAGACTGTTAGTTAGGCTAGCATACCAACAGTTATTTAAAATATCTAAATAAATCTTAATAAAATTAACAAATTGTATTCAATTACACATTACGCAATACTGGGTTATGTTAATTACGTGAATAAAAGTAAACTATGTATTCAGGTCATAAACATTATATTAAAAGTTACAACTCATTATATTATGTAAATAATTCCATTATTGCTTTGATATAAAACTTTAATATCGTGAATGAAGTTTCTTCGTTGTTATGAATGATGTTAAGAAGACAACATTTTCACGAATGCTCCATGTGAACTGCTTAGGCGTTATGAAACCGTAATGATTAAAATTAACACAAATTGCGTCCCTGGCGTAAGTATAGTATAAACCCGCGACGTAGCGTTTTGAAGCAGCGTCACCGTGTGCACAAAGCCTTAAAAACGCTTAACGGCTCTCTGCTATTTCAACTTGAAGTACTTAACTTTGTTTACATAATAATTATATTTGTAACAAATTTCATAACATAACATTACCTGATACGTAACAATACCTCATTACCGTTATTTTGAAAGTTACACGAATATTTCATAGCTTCGAGTTTTTGAAATGAAACCCTTATAAAAACAACATCAAAAATCGTCCCAAAAAAAACGCTTATAACGACATTAGACATAAACTGTCCAGCAGTGTCTTAACTTTCGCGCATTACCTTAACTTCTTTTATAATTGAGTAATTGAAACAAACCTGTGTTTATCAGTTTGCAAACTAATTATCAAATCATAGAAAGAGGTTAGCAGGCAATTCTTATCTTTCAAGTTCAAACGATTTTATCAGAAGCAGCATCCTAATGATAATATGAATCGTTAAGATAAAATATAATTACTGTAAATTATTATATAAACGATTCTTATTTTATAATTGCATAACCATTTCTCTTTCGTATATACATATACGCTTCAATAATAACATGTACCATACGTAATAAAATAAAAATAATTATAATGTTAAAAAACCTAAGTGTATATTTGTTTGTTTAGAAAATACAGAATGATTAACTTTGTAAATATAATAGCATAGTTTTTCTTTACGTACTACGTAGGTTTGGTTATTTTTTAAATGCTTTTTAATTTCCATGTCCATCCATTTCTTTAATCACCACAGCGTTGCTGGTTTAAAATGTTATTTTTCATAAATAATTTAATCAATGGGATTTTGTAATTCCGTCTTCGTCTTTGCGATTAACTTCACTGAAAACTCCACTACTCTTCTTCTATCTCTATCTCTTTAATTTAGTGGATACTCAGCGTAACATTAAACAAATTAAAATTCCATATTTAAAAAATGTACATTGTACAAAATGTAATTGATGATATTAACGAATTAATTGAATACGATTGGATTATTATTCAACTTCCATTGACTTTTTTGCTAATTAATTATTGAGCAGGCCATGAACTGATTGCCTCACGAGATACGTATAATTGTCGAATTGCTTAGTAGCGTAACATACACTGTATATTAAGTTAACATAATCGACTACGATGAACGTATAATGTGACTTATCAAACAATAAATAAATGAATGTAGACATTGTTTTGACTAAAATTAAATGATAACTTAGTTCCAGTTAATCAGCAGCCGCCAATAATTCGCGGTAATACAATAAAATTCTTAGAAGACAAATTGACTAATATTTTAAGGCTCGAGAAGAATACAATATTTAAGAAAGTTAAGCGTAACTGTAGCTTGGCATAATTAATGAAATAATGAAAAAAATAAGTTCGTCTCAAAATAAATTACACATACCGTTAGAACTTAAATTTTATGATCAAAAATAGCTCATGTAAATAAAAAAGGTGAAAGTATATAACACTAAACAATTTAACAACCGATTAAAATTCTATATAAAAAATAATACGCTAAAATATATAATACTTCTATTACGGACTAGTTGAATCATTATTATATAATTGCCTTCATACCACATAATAATTACAAGAAGCGTTTTCTAACAACCTTGAATAAATGAGCCAAAATTGTAACGATACTAAGAGTTTTATACTTTCTTTTTCAGTTTGAGGGCACTCCATTTTATCCGGACAACGACCGCTACTGGTCCCTGGTACAGAAGTACAAAGTGTCACAATTCTACACCGCTCCCACTGCTATAAGGTCGCTCATGAAATTTGGCGACGATATTGTCAGACAGTAAGTACTAAATATATTTATTAAGTGTAAATATAACGACTCCATCTGTACCTCGACTCGGTTTTAATTATATCAGCCTTGAATGTGTTATCAATAAAACTATATTGAAAATATGTTCAAACCAATTTAATAGTGCAGTCAGTACGGACCTTAAAGATTAGCGATGGGAACTGAGTTAAGGAGCAATGTTAGCAATGTCCCGAATGGCAAGAGAGTTTAAAAACTGTGATATGACATTTAATTTTTAAAATGTATATTTATAGTATATCTAGTGCCGTACATCGTTTGATTTAGTTAGTGATTTCCGTTAGGTACGAGTTCCGATACGCTAAGGCATGATATGAATTGCAATACAATAAAAACTTAAAAAACGGCCAGTATTCGACGTCATACTGACTAAATATATGTATTTAATACAGCGAAAATTAAATATAAATTGCACAAACAATGAACATGAAAGGCGAACTAAGAAACGCTTATAAAATTGACTTTCTCCAAATTGAAGCGGAATCACCAGAGCGGCAACGCTGCAGCCGCTTAGCTCAAGGTGTAACCGAGCTTAGACATGGCATTGACACCAAGGAAGTGTTTTCTGTGTTGCTCGGTAAGCGTTTGACATGGCCGCTAGTCACTTGTTACTACGGGCTCGCTTACATGAGCGAGGACAATCGGACATTTACTGATAAAGGCATTGGTCACTTAAGATTTATTGTCACCATTATTATTACTTGAATTTAATTCCTTTGCTCACAAAAGAGTCTCAAACTAGTTCAGACTAATGTCAGGATGAGGTGAGTCGACCGAAACTATAGACGTTAACACGTGGAGAGATTGTAAGTTTGTCCAGATTCAAACTCTAACTTTTTTTTTAATTTGATCTCATTTCTGAAGGGAAGGTGAATTTAGTACTTAAAAAAATGCTTCGTCCAATCGTTCTTGCGTGTTTGCTTAACACAAACACTTTCGCTTTTTATAATTGTAAGTAAACTTATGAAATTAAGATTAATCTTTCTTAGTTGTACTGTAAAAAGTATATCGTTAGTTTTAATTGAATCTTGATTAAACATTATTCAATTAAACTAAATTAAATGTTTCAATTAAACATGAACGACCTTCATAAATGTTTCCTACCCTTTATTCCATTTCGAAATATTATAATACTGCAGGAAAATACTCTATCGACCAAAAATATAATAAAAATGACGTATTTATTTTTCAATATATGTACGTTACAAATAATAATCGGTATCACCCTTAAAAGTTAATGTTCAAAAACAATACTTATTGTTATTATGTTCCGATTATTATTTGCCAATGCTACTACAGGTTGAAAAGACATAACATCTTAGATCTAAAGTTGTTGGCGCATTGACGATCGTTGGGACTGATTTAAATAATATTTTTTACAACAACAGTGTCTGCGCAGTGAGAACCTACTAGCGTTAGGTGGTCCACTTGTCAGACTGCTTATCTATTTAAAAATAAATACAATTTACGAACACGAGATTAAATTAAGCCATTGGAATAGAACGGTGCTTGTGGATAATATAAGATTTTTATTTCTTAATCACTTAAATTACTGTAATTACCTATCTTTTGATTATCTGTTGATCTTAAAAACTCCACTTGCTATAGCTTGTAACTCTGCTGATAGCAGACAGGTTCAATTCTAAGAAGGTATTAGTGGATGCTGATAATATTATAATTGTGGTATAATATTCTATGATTTATTTCAAAGAATTCATAATTACACCGCTTCATACGAGAGAGTAAATGTCCATATAAGTAAAGATTAATAAATATATCACAGATACGTATAAAGAAAAACACTATTGTGATTGCTAGCCGTATTTTTTTTTAAATTATTTTACTATGAGCACAAGTCTTTATTAACATAAGAGTTATTGAGATTTAGGCGAAGTTTTAATGAAGCATTTTGCACTACTATTCCAAGAACCAACAACTGTTTCAACAACAAATGGGGCAAAAACATAATTTTGAAAAAAATAATGATATAATAAGTACTACAATTAACAAACTCGAAACTCGGCAAAAACTTGAAAACGACTGGATTATGGCATCCTCTATATATCCATTCCTAACAACACTCTCATCGTTTTCTCAATTCCGAGTTAGTGAATAAATATAGCAGAACTTCATTCTTAGCACTTAGCCATCTCGACTTTTGACATCATGCGATTACAATATACTTGTAATGTAAAGGGCAAATATATCATAATAGCGTATTGGTTTAATTCAGGTTTCATTATTTTTAGTGATTGAGAGTATCTATTTCTTAAAAAATATCTTACTGCTAGTTTTATCAAAGTCATCAATTGATTGTGTCTTCATTGCAACGTGATCTTGATTTTCAGTGGAAAAATCAGACGAGTCTTCAAATGAATATTGATTATATTGGTCTTCATTGGTACTTCTCTACATAGTATTAAATAAAGTTGCGTCCTGACGTATGTACGCTTAGATCTTTTAAACCACGCAACACATTTTAATACGATTTTAATCCATAAACAGAGTTAGTCGAGAGGAAGTAAGTTTCTACATAAAATTAAATAATAATATTGAAAATTTATATTTTCATAAAATTCATGCATATTACAGTAGAAAAAAGCCGAGATAATCAACTCACCTAGCCAAAAAATACAAGTTTTTTTTTCTTAGAACCTTATTGTACCCGTGTGAAGGTGGAACGGATAGTTAGAATGGTATGTAATGCTTCATAGATAATATTATAAACAATCTACATTCCATTTCAAACGATTATTTCATCTCTCTTTCATCAACTCTTTGATTAATTTGTTTGAACAACATTATATAACCATATTGATTTCATTGTTAATCACTGGCCTTTCCCCTTTTCTAATAACTGTTATCGATTATAATAATATTTAATAAATAAATCACTCATATAATGATGTTTTAGTAAACATATCTTCTTATTATGCAATGCCTTCAATGGAGGTCAACAAGAAATTAACGTCATATTTTCAGCGGTCAAGAGTAAACGATAAACAACGACTTGCCTTATTTTGAAAAACAACAAATATTGCATTGTACCTTAAAAAATGTTTATGTGCACACTGCTTGAATAGGAACGTAATTAAATTTCCGTTAATATTTTTTGCTATTTGAATCGATTTTATTTTATTATTACGAGTTCTATTTAACAAGTTGTCAGCGAACCACTCGTAAATAAACAATCACGCGACCGTTTTCTTAAAATAATTGCCACTTCATAAAATACAGCCTCTCACGTGAATACTTTATCGAAGACAAACTTATTATTGCTATTTTAATTTTCTTGAAAATTGATACAATTTGATACTAATGGAGCAATTGCAAATAATAAGTATCTGAATATCAAAGTAATTAAGGGTCCTGAGATTATTAGACTAACGTTAGATATTTCTAAAGATCAGGCACATAACACAAAATCGCAGGTACTGTTTTTGCTAACTTTTGTTTAAGATGGATACTACAGCCAGTAAACGTCATAACAGTGGACAAAATAATTGTAGGATTTTTTTTCTGGATTGCGTAAGGAATTTCGATAACCTTCAAAAATGTCAAATAATAACAAAATTACAAGAGCGTACAAATAATAACAAAATCACTACTCCGGTACAGATATTCGCTAATTTCTTAAGCCAAAAACTATTTTAACTTTAATTTGACGATGACGACTAAAAATATACATACGTACATAGAGTTTTATGGGTGTTTAGATTTAATTATCTTGTGTCAAATGAAAAACTTTTGAATTACTAGTTTGAAACCACTGAACCGATTTTGTTAATATTTGGTACCTACAAAGCAAGCTTGAACCCCAAGGACGGATGTAGGGCAATGGGATAAAGAGCACTATACAATTTATTCAATTAAAAATGTAGAAATTGCTTTATAGGCTATTGAAAAAAGTATCGAAATATATTTTTCGACCTTAGAGCTGTCTAGGTACAAAATACATGTTATATATTTCCGATAATGGTTATATCATTCTTTTTGATTATTTATTAACTTGTACTGTATCTCTTTGCTTCCGTCAAAATGGAGCTAACTCATTAGAATAAAATAAATTCTAATACACGATATAATTACTAAAAATAAATTAAATTATTTTTTTAATGATAATGTGTTTGTACATTTGTTACTTTGCTTTTATGCGAACGGCCGTACTTGACCTTGCGTTCGATTGTGTTAGGTGCGATGATATAATACGTACTTAGTTAATATTAAATTGCGCTTGCGCATAACTAGTGCTTTATTCTGTAATGTCATTGGATGTAATTCTTATAAAATTTTTAAGGTAAAGTAAAATATTGTATACTCTGTACTAAGAATAAGTGTTCCGCGGGGATTGTTTTAGGTTTTATGCGTTATACTATATTGTTCTCTTATGTTATTTTACTTTAAGTTGACAGGAAAAACACTGTTTATATCACGTAAACAACATCATTATCACTGACATATAATTAGTTTTGGAGGGTTTTATTTTGATCAGAATATACAAAAAACAGTTTCGTCATCTATGCCTAAAAACTAAATATAATTAGAGTAAAATAATCTAATGTCGAACTAATATCAGACAAAAGATTTCTCAGTTTAAAATACAACTAAGAATTTTGAAGAATTACCTCAGAATCGAAGTTAACCTAAATTCTCATATAACCTTACAGGTTGGCTCAGCTGAACAGCATCAACGTTCACAAAGTTAAATAACTAACATTGATACTGCTTGATG
This sequence comes from Vanessa atalanta, assembly GCF_905147765.1. Classification (NCBI taxonomy): domain Eukaryota; kingdom Metazoa; phylum Arthropoda; class Insecta; order Lepidoptera; family Nymphalidae; genus Vanessa; species Vanessa atalanta. The sequence continues at coordinate 10,415,545 of NC_061902.1, read as the reverse complement.
ATTTAATTATTTTGATGGCGACATATCTTATGGTTTTATTACTAGATAACGCTTCAGAAACAAAGGGATTAATCCATTTTTTTGTTATTTTTTCTATTTCCTATAATTATAATAAAAATGTGAATATTTTTTCAATCGACGCTTAACGGACTTGACGGAAATTAGTAAAAAATATTTATAGGAATATAATAACGGTTCTCACGCATTAATATGTAATATCTCGAAAAAGAAGACATTAAAATTTTGGTTGTCTTTGATACCGCGCAAATATAATGTATATGACATTTAAACATACTGGCAATGACATTTAAACATATTATTGTTTTTGTTTTAGGCATAATTTGTCGTCACTTCGAGTTTTGGGAAGTGTAGGAGAACCGATTAACCCTGAAGCTTGGCTTTGGTATTACAATGTGATTGGCAGCGGCAGATGTTCCATCGTTGATACTTTCTGGCAGACTGAAACCGGCGGTCACGTCCTCACCAGCCTCCCTGGAGCTACTCCGATGAAACCTGGGGCTGCTGTAAGATATCGTCTTTATCATTTTCGAATAGCAATATAGTCTTACCGTATTCAATCTCACATTTTTGTAAAGTAAGTAGTCGATTTTACCGTCGAAGAATTTTTAATAATGTTATTGATTTCGGACTAATAGTACTTTAATTGTAATTATTAAATTTATTCATTATTTATAATAGGGTTTCCCATTCTTTGGAGTGGAGCCGAGTCTCATCGATGAGAACGGAAAATTGATTGAGGGAGTTGGCGAGGGATATCTGGTCTTCTCCAAGCCTTGGCCCGGGACCATGAGGACCCTATTTGGAGACCATGACCGATACGAAAAGGTCTATTTCTCAAAATTCAATGGATATTATTGCACTGGCGACGGTTTGTAAATCTATTATTTATTGAACTTTATAACACAAAGTTATATATAGGGCAAGAAATAACAAATGCCAATAATAAACTGTAACGGTTTCTAATTTAGGGATACACTAAAATTTAATTACCTAATAAATGTTATTGAGTTGATATGATTACGTTAATATGTCTAATATTGCAAGTTTTGATACTATTCGTATTTGTACGTATTCCTTTTATACAAAGTTTGATACAAAGTCAATATTAAGAAATAATTTATATATTGAGAAGCCATATCCATGTAATTTTGCGTTTCTTTTGAAATAGGCGCTAGGCGTGACGAAGATGGTTTCTTGTGGGTGACCGGACGTATCGACGACATGTTGAACGTATCCGGACACTTGATGTCGACGGCGGAAGTAGAAGGCGTGCTCACCGAAGAGCCCAGGGTCTCTGAAGCTGCTGTAGTATCCAAACCTCACCCCGTGAAGGGTGAATCGCTTTACTGCTTCGTCATACTCAACGAGGGCGCTAGATTCGACGCTGACTTGGTCAATGCTTTAAAGAAACGCGTTAGAAATAGAATTGGTGCGTTCGCAGCCCCAGACATCATTCAGTACGCGCCCGGGCTGCCGAAGACGAGATCCGGCAAAATTATGAGGAGGATACTCAGGAAAATTGCTCTCGGAGAAAAAGATGTCGGGGATACTTCGACGCTGGCCGATCCGTCAATCGTCGAAGAACTGTTGAACAACAGACCCAAAGCTTAGATAGGCTTCTTTTTACGTTCCTATTTAATTTTCTAGATCCCCTTGTCGTCATTGACGTATGCCGCATAGATTATATTGATAGTTGAATGTTGATTAAAATGCACAATATTTGTTACAACGCGTTTGAGCATGGCCTCGTTGTTTGTTTAAAAATAATTACAAAATCTATATCGATATATTGTTGTTGTAATATTAATAAGAATGTTTTATTAAAATCATAAGTCATATAATTAGTACTGCTTTGTTCCCGCGGGTTGTTTAACTGAGAAATAAGTTGGACTGTGTCCTTACGAAGGATTACACAAACAGGTTTACAGTTATATCGTTACGAAATATACAATTGGTATAAGAGTTACGATATTGAGCATTTTAAAATAAGTCCGAATTAAAATCATTCCATAGAATCCACCCGTAGTCATTAGGATACATAAATGCTTATAATATTTCATATAGTAACTATTCAAAAAATCAAATTATTTATTTAATACTATACGAAATATATTTCGTGAAATCATAATATCCGTGAAGGTTCATGTTTACCTTTTGTCCGAGCCGTATAATATAACTTCTCAGTCAAAACGCTACTCGTAATATCTATCTCCGAAAAACAAAGTACGATGCTGCATGATTATATTTGTAATTTAAGAATATATGCAATATTTTTAATAATTAAAATCAATTTTGAAATATCTACCAAAATACCAAACAGTTTTTGGGAAAACTGCACTTTTAGCAATATTGTGTGCCTAGCCTTTAAATTAATTCGTTAGTTTTAGATAACTTAATGTGAATCTGTAACTATCATTTGAGTTAAAATTATTTATTATTCGTATATATAATTATAATTTAGGATGCTATTAAAAGTTTGTCTCAAATGGTTCCAATGCTTGGTATACTATTGTAATGTCACAAATCATTATAATTCTAACAGGGATTTCTTTAGCATAATAATCAGTTGTATATTTAGTTAGGGGTTCTATTTATTTTGTACTAATTCTGGTTATGTATTCTTCGATTACATATTAAACGGTTAAAATTGTCCAAACATATCTTACTCCGTTGCCATTTAAAAACGAATATTAACAGCATTTTATATCTTGAATACGAAATTGTATACAATGAGTTTACTTTAATGTAAAGTTCCTATTGTTTTGATATTGCAGGCGATATTAGCTGTAAGGAACTTAAGCGATGTTTTATATGATTTAAATGTTTAGTTCTATATACCTTGGAATATTTACGCACACGGATTGATATTTCTATAATTGTGGCCACGTTTTAGGATAATTAGGTTCATGTAATCTATGTGTAGTTGTAATTACAGTCGACAGATTCGACTGCACCTCTTTGTGAAGCACAATTTGATTATGCATAAGGTAGGAAATATTTGTGAATTTATTATTATTGTAAGTAGCATAGGAAGGCCATGTTGTAGCTTAATCGCTTTCTAACTTACGATCTATTGTTCGCGAATTTACTTATATATTTTTTTTAATTTATTTTTAATAAATTTACATTCGGTAATCTCAAAGCGCAATTATTTTCAACACTAAACGTTATCTTCAACAGTGACAAATTCAAATACTTACGATAAGTATTTACACAAAACATCCCGTATTGTTCATGTAAAGATATTCAATATGTTCACAATTATGTATATTTTTCAGAATGTATTGTAAAGGTTTTTTAAATTTTATGGCAATACATTATTAGTAATTGTATAAGATGTGCTTCGAATCGATTTTGTTATACGTATGTTATACGATTTATTTAATATATTTTTTTAAATGCCATTAAAGCAAATATGTTGAACACAATGTGTTTAAATTAAAAAAAAAAAAACAACTCTTGACTGTTTAAAAATTTCATTATACCATTGTAAATTATTTAAAAAAAAAGTGCTACACGAATCATTACCATTATATGTATTGGCGAAGGCCGTACTATGGGATTCCTTTAAAATGTTATGAAAATTGAACGTACGCGAATAATAGATTTATATTCACTTTATTAAGTAGTAAAGCTGGTGTTGTAGATTTGATGGGTATTAAATATTATTAGTAGATTGAAGACAAAAAAAAATTGTCCCAAAAAAAATTAAATAGGTATGTGTAATCTAATAAAATTAGATTTAAGAATGGAATTGTGATTGTATGTCGAAACAAACATATCATTAAAAGTGATATATTACTCCAATTGGTTGTCAATTATTTATCCATTCAGGATCAGTATCTATCAGTTTTCTACACAAACTTGCAAGACCAACTACACTCAATACCCATTCTATAATTACATACAATCACATTACTTTCACATCTCAAGCCAAAATCACTTTAAAAAAATAATCCTTTGATCTAAAATATACATATATTTAAACAAGTATCAAACCGGAAAGCCGGTTTATTTAATAATATTAACAAGAAAATATATCATTTGGAAATTAATTTCAAGAACATAGAATGTTTTTACCGATACGAGCATCTTACCAAGTTTATATAAACGCCATATAAACATGAACTAATCCGTATTTTTTATGATGTAGGTAGGCGGTTACCATGTGTTAGTAAGTGGTTACTACCACCCATAGTTATTTGCGCTGTAAGGAAAAATAACCATTCCTTACAACGCCAATGCATCAACATCCTTGGGAATTAAGATGTTGTCTGTCTCGTATCTGTAGTTACACTGGCTCACTCACCCTTCAATACGGAACATAACAATATTGCTATTAGGCGTTAGAATATTTTATATCTACTCAGGCGGGCTTGCACAATGGTCTTGCTCTTTTTACTTAAGAGTAACTATTTGATTAAAAACATACATTGTATTGCTACATTAGTTAAATATCTAGATAAAGTGTCGCACTACAAAGGATTTGAAACAGACGAGCCAAATTTATTATCTTAGTCTGCGTTACAGTTACGCTTGACACTAAGGTCATACTTCTTTATGAGCGTGCGTGTATTTAAGGGGCAATTGTTGGCTATGATTTGACAGTCAATATATTATATCAGATAAATAAAATCAAACAAGTATTGCTATAAATAATTTATAATTGTCACATTTGCAAGGAAAATTATAAGATAATGTGTTCTCGATACAGTCTCGATAGAACCACTCTTTTGTTAACACACTCGTTTTTCTTTCATTCACTTACATACATAAAACATTTTTTCAGTTACTTATTTTAAATTCCTACAAAATCTTAAAGCATGGATACGCCTGAAGTGGCTTAATTTGAGTTACACTGATTCCTTTCTCTGGGAAAACTTACAAAAATATCTTATGCTACACCATTTATATAATATGGCGCTTAGGTAGTGTTCTTCTCCAAAAAAAAATTAGAAGTGAAAGTAATAACTATATGTATTATCTTCTAAATTGATTATTATTATCTTTTAATTCCTCAATTATCTATCATATTTTTTTATTTACATTGGAATATTGTAAAACAATACTTACTACCTTTGGCTTATATTTGCAAAATATCTGTATAGTATAATTCAATTTTTATTTAACCTAATTGATCCCCTTTGTCGCCTAATAATAAAAAACCTGTGAAACTTTTCTCCGCAATATCAGGGTTGTGAGATATATTGCGCGGCATATTTTTCTGTAAGCCCTTGCCCTAACGAGCAAGGGCAACGACAACAATCCCGCGCCCTGTGCGAACTTTCCACGTTGCGCCCTGTGCGAACATGGATCTTCTGAACAACGGATCTTATGAACACTTTATTGTCATTGCTTTACGTCAGCTATTCGGATGCCTGAACGAAGGGCTAGCTATCCCCGGTACTATTTTATCTTAAAGTACTTCGTTCCTGAGATATTGACAAAAACAAATATTTTAATAAATTAACTTTAAACAAATACACTATTAACTATAGAATCGGTTTTATAAAGTAGACTATTATTATTATGTCATTTTTTTAATTATCAACCTGAAGTTTAGATGTACGCACGCCTGATTATGAAAGTGTGGAATAGCGAAAGCACACACTCGGACTTTTATATCTCCTTCATAATTGGCTATTCTATCAGATATTTTAATGCTGAACGGAAGCATGGCTAAAGTCGAACATAATTATTACCAACATTCATACATTGCACATTCACGTAGAAACCTAATAAAACCAATGCCGAGGGCTATAAATAATAGGCAATAAACGCATAGAATGTTTTTCAGCGTGATAATATTTTTTATAAACAAATATTATTTTAAACTGCTGTAATTCAGTAGATCGAAGGCAAAGAAAGATTCTGTGCACAGATTTTACGGACCGATGGCCGTACAAAAAGATAAATTTACTGCACTCTTTAGTTGATTCTACTTTACATGCCGAGTTAAAGAATCGTTGCCAATGTTCTTATTTGGTGGTGATAGTGGTGTACATATATCGGTTTTTATTGGTTTTAAAGCTACTACATCATGCTTTACAAAAAAAAAAGAAATGTCTTATGATCGAAAGAGATTTATTATTGCATTATATTGAAGAATCCTATTTTGTTTTAATTTTTTTAGATACAGGCGTGGCTAGCGTTTGTGTTGTCTTGAAGTAAATTGCGTAAAATACACCAGACGCCATAATAAGTATAGTTGACAGCACAGTTATATATTCAACTCGGTTTCTGAAAAGAAAATAATTATGTTACATATTAAGTATACTTAATCTTTGTTATTAAATGCTGTATTGTTAATCAGCTTAAAAAATAAATAAACTGACGGCCTGTATACACCCAACTAATGGCCTCCTCCCTTATTTAGAAGGTTTGGAGGTTACTCCACAACTATTTTTAAGATCATCCAACAACTGCGGATTTTCTCTATGTTTTCCTTTACCGCAGCGCACGATATGAGGCACATGAAAACTAAAACGTTCTCACCTGGGTTTAACGCTAATATGCACTAGTTCTAACTACTGGGCCATTTCGACTCATAAGTTTTAATAATTTATAAAATATATAATATATAAAACCAGTTACGAAAAGCGGTAGTACTACGGCTTTATTGTTCAGACTGAAGTATATTACAATAATCATTCGTGGAAAAAATATGGTGATAGCCTTTATAACAGGCCTATTTAACATTATCTCAAGTAAAGAAATATTACTCTGAGTTAAGTAAATATTATCTTACCTTAAATAACAATTAATAACATACTACATAATATACAGATTCAAAATATATACGTACTCAAATGGAGTTCCACAGATGGTATACCAGTTGGCGCCATTTGGTGGCACTTTGCCATCGACACAATGGAAGTCAAAATAGTCCTCATTATAATCTTGAGGACAGAAATATTTCCTCTTGTACAAAGTCTGTAATGAAAAATAGTATTCATCACGTGATTCCTTTAAAAATTTTAGATAGGAAATCTCAAGCAAATGAAAGTTAAATCAAAGTGATATTATAAATAAATTATATTTAAAAACCTCGTAACTGTTGTTCGTAGCAAATGTAAAGAAAAAAAAATTGAAATCTTATGCTTTTTTAAATAATCAATCAAATCTACCTGTCCAAAGGGTGACGTTAACAAAGCCACTTCATTACAAGGGCCGACCGGCTCGTGTAAGCCTGTAGACCATTCGTTCTCAGGGTTGAAAAACACCACAAACACCCAATAAATTACATAGTGAACGGCAAGTTGTAATATCAATACATAATCGATCTTCGTTAGCCTGAAAATATAAGTAGGTGTATAATGATAGTAAATATAGAGATCGAAGTAGGATATACAAAACGTTTAAATCATCCTGTAACCAAGAACCCATCGCATTGTCGTATGGGGCGATTGTAGGATTTTAGTCTGTTTTATTATAGGCTAGAATATGTGCCCGCGACTTCGTGCGTGTTTTTTGAATTTAAGTTATTTGGATATTGTGATATTGTTTTTATTCTATATATAATTCTAAAATAAGTTACTCCTTATTACATCCGCTATCTGCTCGTGAAAATCCCGTCGAAATCGGTTCAGAACAAACAGACAGACAAAAATTGTAAAAAAAAATATTTTGGTATATGTACCGTGTATACATATATATGCACTCAGTAAAAATGGGTTATTTTAATATTACAAACAGACACTCCAATTTTATTATATGTATAGATTGATCTAATTACACAAGAGCGGTCTCTTATTCAGAACGAAAAATAATGACTAGGTAGAATTGTTATTTTGGTCACTAATTAGAATAAACTGTTGCCGCTTAGACCAGTATGTATTTCTGTTAGTATTAAAGTTGGCGACTAAAAAAACATTAATATTAAAATCTGATAATGTCATTATTATAACATTTCAGACAAAATATATATATATTTAATTTAACCACCTCTTTGTCTATTTATATTACTATTTACCTAGATTAGGATCTACACGGCTCAACTATAAAAAGGATTATCAAAAGTTAAGTTATTTATAAACCATTAACTTCGTATTTTTGATTATATAATTTTCTTTAAAATAACATATTTAACTAGACATTCTAGCTAACCGTTAACCGTTTCATCTTAATACATTTTGTTAAAAGTAATAATTAAAACTTTAATCCATTAGTTCATTCAAATTTTGTCTTCATTAAAATATCGTGTATTGTTTGATCAGGTTTGGTTCGGTTCTCGGTTTGAACAGCTGAGACAATTCGAAAATAACAATTGAATTGTTTTAATGTCGTGTACTTTATAAACACGTAATTATATATTTGGGAACAATATGTTATATCAGGATTATAAAATATGTGTGTTTAGTATGTACTTACTTGTCTTTATTCTTCTCACGGTCACTAAGAAGGCCTAACACGACGATGACGAAATAAATAGAGAATAATAGAGAGAAAGTAACTTCAGAGTGTATTTTGTACACGTCATGAAGTGAATGATAAATAGGAATAAACAATAGAACACCACCAGGCATGCCCAATAGTGTCGCTATCAACAAAGACTTCCATTCGACTCCTTTTCTGTAATTTATAAATATCAAAAATTAATTTAAGCATCCAATGAAATAATAATACATTTCGTTTAAGTCGTAATCACTTACGTAGCGGATGACCATTGCGCCACTCGAGGCGCCAGCCACCTTCTACTCGAGTCGAAGAAGAAGTAGAAACTAGATGCAAATGTGCAATGGAAATAATAGGAATTCCAAGGCACCCAATAGTGACGATCGAAGATATTCGGGTCCGTGTCGTGCCATGTCCAATGTACGAATTTAACAGCTACTATATCATATGGAATATCAATTAACACTGTTATCAAGCCCACGGCAAACGGTTGCGCATACCTTGGTAAATTCAGTTTATGCACTGCATATGCGGCATGATAAATGAATGCTGGATCTGTAAAAAAATTACCAATATTTAATTTTTATGTCATTTTTTTTAATATATTTTCGCAAATGTTAGATAAAAAATATTACATAAGAGAATGATGTGTAAGGGCAGACGAGCACCGAGGAACATGATAGGCGCCTGCGAATGCCAGAAGTTGTCATATTGGGGAAGAACAAAATGCCAGAAATTGTCCGCATAAATTCCATGCAGTACGGTCCCGAGCCAAAAATAAGGCCACCGCCCACCCTTGCTGAATGCTGAAATATATCAAGAAAAGTAGGTATTTTTTATGAATATCAATATTATCCGGTTTTTTACTTTTATTACATGTAATTGATAGCTGACTAAATATTGTCATATAGAATATTAATACATATGATAATCATAATTATGTAACGGAAAAATAATCTAAAATTTTGTATAACACAAGTGATTTACCGTGTATTAAAGTTATAACACCCGCAAGGATGTAGACCGCCTGTGAGATCAAAAAAATCGGTTGAGCTGCCCATAATTGTTTAACGTCGTTTGTAGATACCAACCATTGCAGCAACTGGAACAAAAAATGGACATATTCATTTTTCTTTATACTAGTTATGAACCGTACCACAAATAATTATTATGGGTGAATTTGGAACATAGGCGTATTAGGTAAAGATTCTTTTGATATATTTTATTTTAATATGTATATTTTTATAAAATACTTGAAAACATTAAAGTTAACTTATATATATATATATATATATATATATATATATTTTTTTTTTTTCAAAAATATTTCGATTTACATTTTTTGTGGACGTGGCGATAAATAAATACGTCGTTGTAATAAATCTTTGTTTATTAATATGACAATAAATCGATGGAGATGTTATATATAATATCATATATGTTATATAGAGTTTGATAGTAAGCTGTTATTCTCCACGCTGGTTGTTAATTCCTCCATATTTAATTATGTGGAAAAATCTATGTATGTGTATGGTGCACATAAATGTTTAAACAAATATACTTCAATTGTGTAAATGATAGATTATATTAAAAATAGATATTCTAAACGATACTATATTCTAACGACTTATCAGATAATATTGCTAGAATTAACGCCTATTCAGCCTTCTTATGTCGTCCTGAATGATGTAAAATTATCTTCAATTCAAACCATATTACAAATAACTATATAAATTTTAACACAAAATATTAAAAGCATAAACATTTTTTTTCCAATTTTGTACTCTTAATAAATAGACTAGTTGTAGTATCTGACATAATTTATGTTCTAATTAAACCTGAAACTCTTTACAAATTAAGTTACAAATTTTCCATCGTTAGAAAATTACAACACTCATCGCTCTGTAAATAACACTAATCAAAATGATGAAATTGTCGTATATCTAAAACAAGCGCTAGATTACTCTTTAAAGAAAGAATTATTAGCTAATGCTACTTGTCTAGTTATTGAGATTCCTAATAAAGTAGTTATAATAGCTATATACCGATCACTGTGTTGTAAAAGCTTTACAATTTTCATAATTTCGCTAGATAACTTACTTAGGTACTTCTTACTTATTATGATGGGCTATTTGACTGATTTTTAAAATCCATTTTATATTATTCAGTAGAGGTTAAGGAACCCGGTAAAAGATGTTTTTTTATTCTAGTACATATTTGCTGAAAAGTACCCAATTAAATAGTAATAAGTATTATATTTAAATAGCGCGCTCCCATATCATGCAAATAGCACACCGAACTCAGAAACTTATTTGAATTTTCAAAAAATTAAGATCTTGGCGGACATTTCGTTACTCAAATCGATCTGGGGCAATCTGTATTAAGCTATTGTATAACCTCATGGGTTGGAGCTCGTAAGACACATTTATTGAAATTAGAAAGAGCTCAGCGGTGATGACCTTTAAACCATACATGTTCTCCACTTTCATCCTGTACACGGATTGTGATGTTTTGTCTGTTCGGAAACTATATATCCTAGAGTCTGTTATGTATGTACATACAAGTTGAAACAGACGAAATGTTTTGTCATAGTATTCTTTATAAAACAAAATTTATTACTATATTTCAATGTTACGTCACTCCCATGTTATATAATAAAATAAATAAAACTCTTAATATTTATACACTTAACAATTACGATTGTAAAAAATACTCACACCATGACTTAAAACACAGGACTACAAAAAATTTCAAACTATTTAGTAATTGTGACGTGAAAAAAATCATATTTTTTAGCTCATACTTCAATTAAATAAAGAATATAAATAAACAAAATTCCAATATTTAAAGAAAAATTTTATAAAGTATTCATAAATATACGCAAAAGCATACATAGTCGAAATAAATATGTAAATTTCGTTTTATAGAAATCGCTCGCAACGCGTCATTTAAAAAAAAAATCATCATTTCCACTTTCATCATAGTAGTAATTTCGTAATTTTCACTTCTTAAATAAAAAAATAAAAATCAAATAAATATAATTACTTTTTAGTTTTGTTAAATAATTTTTATTAGTAATCATTAAAATGAAACCTAATTTTATATTAAATTTTTATATATATAAACATTTTTTGTAGAAGTTCGCATTTGCTGTAGTAAAACCGAAAAAAATACAAAAAAGCCGGTAGATGAAGAAAAAATAATTACAACTCTTTTGTTAATCATTAATTCACTTCTACCGACAACAGGTAGTCTATTAATAAATAATTGATTAAAATAATTTTGCGTATATTTAGTATTAATTGTTAAGTGTTTACTTTTGCAGATTATACAGCTTTGATATTTTATGGAACTGGGATGCGGTAAAGGCAGATGCTGAATCAGGGTTCAAAGAAATAATTCATTATCTAAATATAAAAATCCTAGCACTTATAATATCAAAAAAAAAAAAAAAACTTTTTGGTAGTAGATTATTTTGAAATATACGAATAAAATTAAAATGAGGGTCAAGCTTTTTAACGACATTACCTTCGTTATCTTTGATCCTCCCTGAACTTGAAGCGCGGCTAGGTTTTGCATAACTACCCGGATTTACTCATCTTAAATGTTCGATTAAAGATTTACACGTAGTTATAGGTCGAGTCAATGGAATCATTAGTTAGGCCAGAACATAACTCAGGTTTTAATTTTGAATAAAACTGAGACAACTAAAATTCTACCCTATAAATAAAAAAAAAAATTAAGCACTTAATGTTATCAATTCTTATAATAAATAGTTGATTTTACTAGCAATTTACTTATATTATTTGCTAGGCAATTTATTCAAGCCGTAAAAAAGCGGTGAGTCGAGCAATTATTTCACCAATCGACCTGAACGTACATCTTACTATCACAATCATTATCATGGAATCTAGAATCTCGAAAGATTTGAATCAACATGTTAGTTATTATACTGGAATCGACTAACCATTAACTAAAAGTTAATGGACTTGGTTAACCTAACATCGCCGCCATACTTTTCAAGCCAAAAACAACATTCTTATTCTCATGGTACCAACTCCATGTTTTTGATCGTCATTACACACCGTTTAGTTTGTCGAAACCTTTAATCAACATAATATTAATTTCGAGACAAAAAGATAAAATCGACTTAATAATTTTTAAAATATAGTATTATGAACTTGCCAATAGGCACAGGCTACAACGGCCTTAAAATAAATCAAATGCAACATTTATAATTAAAATTTACAATAGCCTAATCATTTTTTAATTAATAAAAAGACTTTATTTGCTTTAGAGCAAATAAAGACGTTTTATTAATTAAAAATTTATTAATTGCTTTGGGGCAAATTTTGTGGGTAAGCCTACAAAATTTAATATTCTCGTTTAATTTTAAATTTAACTTAACATACACTTTCTTAAACTATCATATTCGTATGTACGGTAAAAATTTAATAAGAAGAAAAAAAAAGTAACAGTAACTAAAATAAGCCAAAAAAACTCATTATCACTAAATCCAACAATAATTAACCTTTGGCGCCGATAACTATCAAACAGTATTAATATTACATTGCAACGTATATATTATAATTATATAAGAATAATTAATTATATTATAATGCAATAATTATATTATAACTATACAATAATTTTATATCAAGAAAAAATAATTTAAAATTTAAAAAAAATACTCACTGTAGGATCAGGACTGGCCGCCATTGTTACATGTATCGATATGACCAAGATATGACAAAAAATACGAGTGAATGGATATCTTATCTTTAAAACTGGCAATATTCATCGAAAAATCAAATATTGATACATATGAAATATTTTTTTCGATATGCCGTCCGTATTCATTTCATTAAAAGAGATATAAATATGTAATAATAGATACTTATAAAAAAATTTATCGTGGGAATAGGTATACTGTTAATACGTGTTGATCTATTAGTGTAAAAATAATACTAGTTTATTTTTTTATGCATCGTGTTTTGTCATTTAAATTTGCTAAATTGTTGTTAATATTTATCTCGTGCCTAACATTTAATTATTATTTTTATCTAACGTTATATTATGTATGTATTAAACATAGTTAAGGAACCGAACAATTCTTCAGGAGCCGTAGTATCAATCCAGATTTTGAAAATAGCCACAACCGCAATAATAGATTTACTTAATTTTATATAAGCAGTTCAGATGATGTAAGTAGTAATAAAAATGCATTCACTAAGATAAATAACACAAATAAAAACTCCAAAAGCAAGGACATCATGTCTGTCTTGTAGAGACATAAATATAACAATAGAAAAAATGCCGTGATCAAGGTTATACTTATACTATAAACTGTTAGACAGAATTTAAGATTACAGATTTTATGATAGATAGACCTCTAAGATTATCGCTTTCTCAAAATCTATACTTTTCTTACTACGGGTACACCTAGGTTGGTGACACATTCGCGGCATATGGAATTAATTGCAACAAATATCATATTAATTATTTAAGTATTAATGTATTACGTTTACGTTTTAAATCGATTTGAATAAAAGAAATAATCAAAGAAAAGATTTCTTTCTAAATATCAAACATGGACTTTGCTTAAATCGAAAAATCATTAATATAATAAGTATAGATGAACCGTCGGACGTTGTATTTTTTGTTTATAATACATGGTGTTTAATCTATAAGGCTGATGTAAGCTTACGTATTGTTAAACACTGCCAACTGTATGCCAACACTGCAATATAATCTATTATATAAAACTGATATACCTTACTCAAACTATATTATTACTATTTTAGCTAATCTATTATTTTCATCAACCAGTTACTGTACAGATGCCGTAGTTAGTCAAAATGCAAATGATAAGATTAATATTTAAGGTTGTTGAACCATAACAACTTAACTTACAGTTAAGTTTATTCTAAATAATCAAGTATATAAATAACAATTTAAGAAAAACGATGTTTTATCTGTTACAATAAATTTCACATTTAACTAGCCTTATATTTCATCTGTGACTCCGTCTAATGTCATCTGTGATTAACATTTCGTAACAAAACTGATATTATCATATTAGCTCAAGTCTGAAACTGAAATAAAGACTTGTGAATAGTGAATACAAAGTATAGGTACACATTTTTTTAAAAAATGATACTATTAAGAGGTATACCTAGAATATGTAAACTATATACTTTGTTAAATAGCAACAGTTCTAAAAATGTTGTCGTAAATATTGTAAGAACCAATAAAACCTTTGCTCATTCCATTCGAGTGAAAAAACCCAAAACTCAGGATCCAGGAGAATTAATAAAATGGGTATTATTGGTAAGGTTATGTTTTTTTATGCATGCATTTTAAAAAGTTATTTATCAGTCATTCACAATTGTTTCGAATGATGTTCATACCATTTGAACTGTATTTTTTTTAATATGTTAGATGGTTCAGTAATTTAAGCCTGGGAAGATTCATATAAATAGTAAAATTAAAAATTATTGTATAACACTATGATAACAAAACCCATTCCACAATATTATTTGAGATATATTTACATATGATATGAGACTTAAAAACAATTTTTTATGTTACATGAAAGATGATACCAGTAACATCATTTGGCTTGGGCTGTTGGCAAGTGTATAGACTACAGTGGAAGCTGGAGCTAATAGATATGCTCCATGCAAAATCGAATTCAACACCAGTTCCTATGCCGCATGAGTATGATATTCATTTTACTATAAACATTTGACCTGCCATTGACCTAACCAAGGAGGATAATAGATTAATAGCACATAGTTTGATTCCTTTAATATAAAAAAATATGTACCAGCTCTTTTATTTTGCTATGCCACTTTTACCAAAAAAAGGGATCTTCCTTATCAAAAAAACTGTTAGTTTACAAAATTTTCTGTACAATGCTAAAAGAAAAATAAAAGTAGAACAATGTTGGAACAATGGTAACTTTGAATAAAGATGGTCTCTCAAAACATAGAGAGAACAAAGATTCTAACTCTAGAAATTAGGTATTATAATTATTCTTAAACCAATGTAACCAGCAACTCTTAATTGTTCTATGAGCTTAAAGTCAAATTATGCTCAGTTATGTTCAGATAGTTATGTCCCATACTAAGATGTAAAATATTTGTTGTTCGGTCTATAAATACTTTTAATGTGTTTGGAATTTATGTTGGATCTATGAGGTCTCTATGCATAATGCAACTGTCCCCATCATTATAATGGTTTGTTCCATCAGCATACTAACAATACTCAAAATCAGATAACAGATAGTATGTCATTGGTTGAAAGTATTCACTGGTTGTTTGATGAGCATAAGATTCTCAAAATTAAAATTAAATCCAGTTGATGATCTGGTTTTCTCGAAAATGTCCCAAAATAAAATGTTGAGGCCTGAAATTGGTAATTGCTTAAAAACAATTAATGTCATTATATTTTTATTATATTAAGCTTAGTAATGCTTAAGTAAGCATATATCAATAAGAATGGATTCTTATAGCAAGTTACTCCATCATTATGGCTTTAGGCCTATTTCAATTTATGTTGTGTCAAAACGATTTGAACAAGTAAAAGAGTATTTTCACTGAATTTGTTAGTATGGTAATATTAGTCAAAAGTTTACAGGCAAAAGAGAATTATTCAAAATCCTGGTCAATTTATAAAAGGGAATCTATCTAAAGTGCATCTTCCGCAAAAAGACTAAAATTTGTATTAAATTTAAAAAAAAGCAATTATTTACAGTAACAAAAACTTCAGATGTTTAAACAATATTGTGTGGATAATATATATTATTATAAAATATTGATGTTTCAGTTTTGAAGAACTTGAAAAGATGGAATACAGACCTGTTAAAGTAAAGGGAGAGTTTCTTCACGACAAGGAAATCCTCATAGGACCTCGTGCTCTCATTGAAAATGATGTTATTATGCAAAGAACAGGATCCCTTATATCAGATCCTAAAAAAAATCAAGGATGGCTACTTATCACTCCATTTAAATTATCAGATAGTGGGTAAGACATCAAAATCATTTAAATTTTTTAATATACAACAATAAAGACTCATAAATTTACTGTCCCTTTATTTTCGGATAAAATTATGATTTTAGGACAGACTTTTTTAAAAAAATTATAAAATCAAACAAGATAAACATTAATTGATCCACTTGAACTTGTACAGTAATACATATTACCACACACCTTTTATTTTATTGGATTCTTCACTTGTAATTTGTGTAACAGTAGATAACAGTAGATTTAGTGCTGCAAATGCTAACTCTAATTAAAAGATTAGAAAATGCTTTGAATAAATATGTAACTGGATGTATTAATACAATAAATTAAATCTGTTGTTTATTGAGTTAAAAATAATTACTATCATAATATATATATCATAATATAATATCATAATTAATAATAATTACTATGTGTCTTATTTATAAAAGTAAGATCTATTTTGTTGTAATCTTTTTAGTTTGGAGATTTATAAATGTATCATCAAAGAGGTCCTGTATGTTATAGTTTTGCCAGATTTGTTTTGGAAAAGCAACTGTTTGTGAATTAATTTATGTGATTTTCAGAGAAGTTATCTTAATTAATCGTGGCTGGATACCTCAAAGTTTACGCCCCAAAGAGAAACGACAGGCATCTATGGTAAAGGGTGAAGTGGAACTAACTGGGGTAGTACGACTTACTGAAAATCGAAGTCCTTTCATGCCCAAGAATAATCCTGAAAAAAATTCATGGCTGTACAGGTACAAAATGTTTTATATCATACCACAAATCTAATAAAATAATGCTTGTATAATTATAAACATGATTATAATATCCACAGTTCATTTTAATAATTCCTAGAGAAAAAGTCTGTACAATTAGTATATATTATATTACAGATCATGTACCTTTGAGAATCAAACTATCCTATTTAACTTTCATTACTATGTTCAAAATTATACATAGAGGTTTTATTACTTCTGAATGTTACCTAATAAATATGGGACAGTATATAAACAACTCCAGCTGTGAGCTGTCCCACTGTTGAGCAAGACCCTCTTCTCAGTATAAAAGAAATATATATATTATTTCATTAAAACCAATATATGACAAAAATGATACAATTTGTTTGATGTTTTAATTATTGTTGTTGATTTTCAGGGACTTGTCCCAAATGAGTGCTTACTTTAATTGCGCTCCTGTTTGGCTAGACGCTAAGGGTATCCCAGATCCACCTGAAGGTTGGCCCCTCCCGAATCAAACCAGAATAACCATGAGGAATGAGCATTTCTCGTATCTCGTGACGTGGTATATGCTGTCAGCTTTTACAGCAGTAATGTGGCATCGTTACTTTATAAGAAAACTCCCGTTATTATAAAATAATAAAGTTTTATGTATATAAGAATTAATAGCTAAAAATAAAGTATGGTTAATCAGTATTAAAGATTTTTATTATTTTATTTACGCATATTTATTATTGTTTAATTAGTTCGAATACATTAAATGTTTTATATTCTACTAACAGAACTTGCGGTTCTGTTACACTCGAAATTAATAAAACTTCATATAGCACACAAACCGTCACCCAACATTTTACCCCATCGAAGGGTAAATTAAAAAAGTTGCCTATGTCTTTCCCTGGAATTCAAACTATCTTTATTCCAAAATATTAGTCTAAATCAGCAGCTTAAGCTTGAACAGGTAACAGAGTTACTTTAACATTTATAATATTAGTAAGTAGATACAGGTTCATGTAAAAAATATATTGTATCATATATCTAAGTGTTTTATTGCATCACTCTCTATTGCATTGAACACGAATACTCTCAACTCTACCGCAAATTGTATACTTGCTCCGATTTTTAAATTCCATATAATTTAAAATTGGCCATTCATAACTTAGGACTATTGTAATTGAATCAGTTATTTCAAAAACCTCTTAAGTCACATTTTCGTCCAAAATGTTTTTTGTACTGAAAATGGTTCCTTAAAGGTAAATGCCTATTCTAGGTAAAAATCACGTAACTCGATACATTCCTTCCTCATCAAATAATATCGCTTGAAAGACGTTCATTGCACACACGACATAAGTCAGTGACTTAATATGATTTTGCATGCACTACTAGATAGCGGGACAAGTTTATTCGACGTTTTTAAATTTGCTTTGTTCTGATTGGTTGGAACAATATTCAAATCTTCAAAATAAAAAGAATACATTGTTAAGATTTCTGTTGGCTTTGACTGACTCTAAAAGATTTGTTTATCAGTATTTTCCCATACGTGAAAGAACAAGTCATAAAATTATAAAAAAATGTATAGATGAAGCAAGTCCAGGATAGCATTTTGAAAGAACATTTTTAGCAACTACAAAAGTTGAACATGAATGAACGTCCAAGAGAAATTAATCCAGATGAATATGATGGAGTATTAATATGTACCTTAAAGATAATAAAAGATGACAAACTTAATCATGTAAAATATATCTCACTAACACACTAAAGTCAAGAACAGTTTTTAAGACATTTTTCGTTTTTTTTAAATTGTGAAGGTTTTTCGCTATTTATATTTTTTACGACTCAAATACTAAATTAAGCACAAAAAAACTCCTGTAAAAAATCATTGGTTTATGCATGAAACAGTTTTTATTGATTTCTCAAAAGTTTTAATTATGTGACTTAGTTATTGAAATTACCGTTAGTTATATAAATTCAATTGTATAAATGGAATTAAGATCAAATAAAAATGCAATAGAAGGGTACTTTGAGATCTATAATTTCATTTCATTTCATAAATAAATTATACAATACGCAAATTTATTTAAAAGATAATAAAATTATTATAATAAAAATATAAAAGTAATGATAAAACATTATGTCATATAAGGAAATGATCACAAAACATTCATTGTATAGCTAACCTAAGAAATACAATCAACACATGATTATAAAATTCAGCTAATTATTAAAATAATCCTTTAAATACGTCATTAAAAATTAAAATTAAATATAAACTGTACCATTGTTTTAAATCCATAATTAGAAGTTTTTATTAAAACAATTATCATTAGAGACATAAATCTAAATTATTTAAAATAAGAATAAAAACGACTTTATATACACATTTGAAATTAAAAGTTTAAAATAAATTGTACCTTTATACCTAATCTAATTAAAATCAATTATAAATGTGTTTATCACATTAGAAAATGGCTAGTGCGCCAAAAATGATCTGATTTTTTATCAGATGCCTAATGGGAAATTATAAGTAAATTATATCCGAATTCCGGTAGCGATTGATTCTGCTTTGATTCTTGATTTTTAGTAGATGATATTTTTTTTATTATTAAGTCCAGAGTCAGCCTATACCGGAAAGCGGGGCGCAGGAGAATCCTTAGAAAGGGTCGACGACAGTCGAAAAATTTAGAAACGTTATAATCCAATTTCGTAGCTCCGCTTGAGTCGTATTACCAATCGATGTTATAAAAGTGTTAAGAGATCGTTAGAATGACAAAACTTAGAGTTATGCCGGCACAATAATTGTGCTAGCCTTACATAAACACAGGCAATATGAACTTAAAATTCAAGCGGGCAAGTCAAAATTTGACACGTGAATTTGTGGTACATGCGTGGGTTCGATTTTAGGCGTTGTTTTGTAATCGCACAGACCATGTTCTTTTAACTTCCATTCCCATCCCATCATTTGTACCGCATGCAATGTTTCTGCTTCAGTGTGTTGACGTCGAAGCATTCCTTCCTGTAATCAAACAAGACTTGTAAACGATACTTTTCATTCCTTAAAATTTTTGTACCAAATTTTAACATAAAATATGTTTAGGTTGCGAAAGGATGTAAGGATAATGACATTACACGTTTTTATTTTTAAATTTGAACGAGTCATCACCTTGATCTTCTCCCACTTATCATCGACCTCCTGCAGCCACGAGTTGATCTGCCGTCCATTGCAGCGAGAGCGCTGCGCGTTGCGTTTCTCTTCCTGATCCGGTGCCAAAATGTTGTAAACTTCTTTGTCGCGTAGTATTGTACACACCGAAAAAGGAAGAGCCTGCAAATTAGTAATAATTAGCATCCAAATCAACAAAAATTATACTTACATTCAAGTTAATAAATATAATTTACATCTGACAAGTTCATAGCAAATTTATTCATATTACAATATGGTAATAAAATATTAAGGTATATTACTTGGTTAGCCACAGCGCGTTCGGCGCGCCCGTGAACTCTCAGTATCTCTTGTTCGACGGCCAGAACAAGTTTTTCTTTCTCAACTAGATGCTGAATACGCAAACGTGTCCTGTGTTTAAAATTGTATTATATTAATATTAAGAAGATACTATTTATGTGATGTTATTTAACAATAGCAAAAAAAAAGTGTTTTTCTATACATTACCTCTCTTTTTCCTGAGCCAAAAATTCGTTTACCATTTGTGTAGGCAAATTGATTGGTATTTCGACTTGTGGCTCAGGATTTACGTTGTTCTGTAGGGTATATGTGCAACGATTCATTAGATATTTGTTGAAATCTTTGGGTGGTTTTGGTTTTACTGGAAACAAGCCTTTCTGACGCCGCTCAATCTAAAAATAATTTTAAAGTTACTTATAAGATATATTGAACATCTTCAGCGAACTTATTTTTGTAAGTCATTTGGATTGGTTTTTAAAATTACCTGTTTACGTATATGTATGTACATCTGGTACGGGTTCGAATGGGTGATGTTGTGAGTGAGTGTAGTGCTGTCGGGCACTTGTTCATTCTTCGACTCCCGTGAGTGGCTGTCCTTAGAAGACTTGATCTTACGCTTCCTCGGATGCAACTCCACAGAAGGCCCTGGAGCTATAAGAAACGTATGATTAGTTTATGATCTTGCTTATTTTTATTATTATTGTTTTCTCTTACCATTTCGCTCCAATTTTACAGAGACAGCATGCAGAAAAATCAAGGATTTGTAATGTATTATCATAATTAATCAAATAAAAATATTGTTTCATGAGTATTAACAAAGTTATATGAAAATCGATATAATATTTATATCATATTCGACGTAATTAAGTTAAAGATAAGTTTTTTTTTTTTTTTTGTATATTGTCACTTCACCTGATTCAGATCTCCCACCCGAACCAGATGAAGTAGACGTTGCGTGCTCACCGTCATGTCCCTGCAATAAAATTACAAAATTAAAATGAAAGGCAATCACAGAGTGTAAAACACCGAGACAGATATTATCTAAAACATCTAAGGTCTCTACCGTGATTATGGCAAGAGTACTTACAGAGGGCGGCGGACTTTTGTTGGAATTCAAAGCCTGACTGTGTCCTGAGCGATTGTCCGACCCTGTCGGAGAACTCCTCCCCTTATCTTTATCACCGTCATTCGTTCTGTGGGAGCGAAGTACTCTTTGCCCTGCCTATAAGACAAGTATTTAATATTTTTTGGATCTAGTTACTTCTACTTGTAATGTCTTATTAATTAAAGACATACTTCTAGATCATTTTTTGTCGATGCTAGGCCGTGATTTACAATTTCGACAACGAGTAATCTTCGCGATCATTGCTTTATAATAACACACTCTCAATGGGGACATAGCTGACGTAATTGAAGACCACTTTACAATTTGTACACTATCAGGCAAATACTTAATCTTTTCATAATACGATGAACGTCTTAAGCAATACATTTTAACACATTAGTTTACGAGTTTACTTCATTGCTTTGCATAACACGGTTCCGAATAGCAACGAAAGGTCTTCAGTTGTTTCTGAGTATTTAGTAATTTGTCAAACACAGTAATCCCATAGCAGTTCCTCATTGTAGTGACTGGGTTATGTTTTATGACCATCCAAAATGTCTAAGCTAAAATGTAATAACTAACGATACAAAAATGTTGTTTTCCTCGCTTTCCCTTTAACGGAAACTCGTACATCGTGTCCCGCGCTATTTTACGCGAAATCTCTGAAACTGTCAAATCGGTTTTTTTATGCAGGTGATACTTCAAACAATCCCTATTTAATTTGACGAGACGTTATAAATCAAAAACGGAAATTATCGCATTGCATACACACGTACACGTTATCCTAAAATATTCATGCGAACTTATATTAATTTATGTTTTTAGTAACTTTGAACATAACTTTAGCTATAAAAGTGTACAACAGCTGTCGAGTAACTGACATAATCACATCTTAAAAACAGACAAAATGATCCTCTATAAAAAATTTAATGGTTCTATCGCTATAATCATCCCCAAGCAAAAAATCCAGAATGGAGTAAAACACCACTGAAAAATAAAGAAATATGTAAGGAGAAAATGTCATCTCAGTCATACATCTTCTGGAAGTTAACTTCATACATCATCATGTTCAGAACAAATTCTTCGTGAACCACAATTCGACCATGAGTGCTAGTTTTGTCTTGTAACTTCATTTTAAAAAAATGTATTTATTTAAAAAATATCCAAATTATATAGTTGAATAAAATAATACATTACATTAGCATACATTAGCAGCCTGTAAATTTCCCACTACTGGGCTAAGGCCTTCTCCCCCTTTGAGGAGAAGGTTTGGCGCATATTCCACTACGCTGCTCCAATGTGGGTTGGTGAATACACATGTGGTAGAATTTCCTTGAAATTAGACACATGCCGGTTTCCTCACGATGTTTTCCATCACCGCCGAGCAAGAGATGAATTATAAACAGAAATTAAGCACATGAAATTCAGTGGTGCTTGCCTGGGTTTGAACCCGAAATTATCGGATAAGATGCACGTGTTCTAACCACTGGGCCATCTCGGCTCGGCAATAAAGTAATAATAGCAAAATGTAGGTAAAACAATGAACTTACAAAACCAATGCTACATAAAACATAATTTTTTGTATTTTTTTTCCTTCAAGAACATAAATTTCAGGTTTTTTATAAGTAATAAATGTTACGGATAGATAGTTTAGAGACCTTGTGATTAAGGAAATAGTTATTTTGAAAAAATACCAAGAACTTTAGACTGAGTGTAACTTATATAAATATTGATATCATGTAACCATGTCATAGAAACTTAATTACCCTTATTCTCCTGAACAGGCTGACCACGCCTCTTACATTGTAATAGTTTTAAAAATTTCTTAACATTGTACCGTGGAAACTGTCACAAAATTATAATCTCAATATTAAAAAAAATGGCGAAGATATTACTTACCTTGCTGCTTTCTCCAGTTCTTTTCTCTTCACAGACACCATCAGAGCTGTCCGAAGTCTGGCCTGTGTCAGTACTAGTGCATGGTATCACATAAGGCAGCGTTGAAGCACTGCCCCTACCCTTACCGCTGCCTCTCTGACCAGTACCGCCTATTTAAATATATTAGCATTACACAATTATTATGCCAATACTACTATATATATATATATATATATTTATTAAAAGTGAATAATGTACGACTTTACCTTCTCCTTCTTGCTCATTACGGCTACCAGATCCACTTGCCCCACCGGGTATGACTATTTTGAGAGGTGGAACTTTAGGTGCAGAGGACTCCTGGCTCTTAGACTCTTCATTATCACAGTCATTATCTTTACCCTGATTTGGTTTTGGACTTGCTACTGGACTTTTTCTATCTTGTTTGCTTGCTTGTGAACTTGATGCACCTTTCGCTGCTGATTTACCCTGATATTTGAAAGTATCAAAATCAATATTGGATTCTTGTGAAACTTAGTCTTATTACTTTAGATAGACAGATCTTATGTTTGTTTTTAATATAGGTTTCTTTAAGAAAATAATTCATTAATTATAATGATAACCTCACAAAATTATTCTTTTGGCAATTTTTTATGTTTATAAACAATACCACTCTACTATTATGTAGTAACTAGTAATGTACAAAATCATATTAATATTACTATTGAAACAAATTGACAAAAATATTGTGTATATTAACTTAACTTATTAAAAATAACCTTTTTCATAAGAATCAATATTTAACTAGTTTTCAAATTTTACCTGATGTGTACTTTGCGCATTAGCTTTCGTAGTGCCGCCTCCCTTGCCCTGCGCCTGCGCACCTTTCCCTGAAGAACCACCGGCTCCTTTATTCTGTGCTGCCCCACCTTTGCCCAATGGCACTGCTCCGGTTTTACTTGCGGGTCCCGGTGGTTTGCTACCAGTTAGTATTCTGTTAAATCATTTTCAAAACCACCTTATAAGTAAATTTATTTTTAAACATCCCTTTTCCATCACCTTTGAAGATAATATTTAACACACAAAAGTTATGAGTTATATATAAATAAAAAATTTAATGTTTACCGTCCAGTGCCACCTCTTGCTACGGGAGCCGGTTTCGCCATTGGTTCCTTTTCTTCATTATCTTTTCGTTTTTTCCGTTTTGATATCTCATCTTCTGTTGCTTCCGCCTCTTGACCTTCTTCTGCATATGACCTTTTTAAGCCTGAACCAACTTCATCTTGTGTTGATGATACTACTCCACTACTCAGCTGTGCTCCATCTAGAATAATCAAAGATATTTGAAACTGAAAGAACTTTATATTATTAAGATAATGGCAGCATTAGAGAAGATCAGTTTATATAGTAGTTTCTAATAACAGAAACATGTTTAAGTCACAAGCTTTTTATTATGATTCACATCTTAAACCGTAACAAAACAAAAATATTATAAAGTTTAATTCTTTATAACTTCAAATGTCTCCAGTCAGACCACTAAAGGAGTATGTTTTACCATCTTTATTTTCAACATTATTGCCTTTTTCTTGAGAGGTGGCTTCCTTGCTCTCAAAATTTTCGCCCTGCGCTAGGCTCTCCATGTTGCTTCGCTTGTTAGAGTGGCTGTTTGAACTTGCATTGCAACCTTTTTTGTTGCTGTCATCCCTTGATCGACCAGTGTGTGCAGCTCTCGCGTTATCTGTATTTAAAAATTTATGTTGTAATATTAAAAGATTACAAACAATAATATTATAAAAGACCTTTCTTTTTTAAGTTAAATTGACATGTTTTGTGGTTATACTTATTACATGCCTACATAGAAATCATAAACTGTCTAGATTTGATATTTTAAGATGAGTATTAATTGCTGTCACAATTAATTTTATCAGAAAACATAGCAAATGGAATTACAGCAAATAGGTAATCCTTATAAAATACTAGTTAATTTTTAGTTACATTCAAAAATGTTGCAATCCTTTATTAATCTCAAATCATAACTAATTCTGTAATCTATAATATTATTGATATAAAATATAATAGATATTGAATTTCATCATCATTATATCCATTGGTGGTCATTCGCTAAGTACATGTTAATATTTTTACTGAATAACATTTTCATTTTTCATATGATATAGCTTTATATGAATTTGTATACTATAGTAATAATATTAAGTGAAAGTCTACAGGGCACAATGTTTATTCATTTGATTCATACAGCTTCCAAGTCTATAGGTATATGTTACTTTGTAAAAGGTTATATAAATTTAAGTTACAATGTACAAATTAATGTTCGCAGATAGCAGTTTATACAAAAACATCTTACAAGATAAAAGCATAAGTGTGACATCGATAGCTTTTAAAAATGTGCATAATTAAAATACTGAACGCAATTACCCAGTACTTTATTCCAATGTTAGTGAAGCTACTAACACGATATATTGTCATAATACGTTGAAAATTTACCTAAAATTAATAAATTCGATGTCTAAACTAATTAGCTTGTCACGTCAGAGAGGTCATTAAGTATTTCACAAAAGGGTCACAGCATCTTATCGTGATTTAAATACAGCGTGCAATATACACTACGCGAATATGAAAAGCAAATCGAACAATATCAACTCCCCTTTGTTGTGCGCGAGCGCTCTTCTTTGCATTTCACGATGCCCGACAAGTTTTAATATTATCAGACCGGTGAAAAAGGGTTTTTTTTTAAACGAAACTATAAATTTTACTTCGAAAATTCAACATCACGACGTTGACGTTACGAAGCGGCCATCGCGATGTTTTAAGCAACACGCCCCTGCACGTTCCTTTACACGCATGTGTGCTTATAATATAAATTTATATATTAATAAATTGTATCAAATCAGATTAAATAAGTTTAATTGTGTCGTAACCTTATTAATAATGATAAATTATATACATTAAGTAAAAAATTAACAGCGTAACATATTTTATTACAGACAAATAATACTCGCGCTACACTTGTTTTTTTTATAAAATAATTAAAAAAAAACAATTACTACTATTAATTTAAATGAAGATAATTGTAGTATTTATTCGGACCGCAGAGAAAGAATTTAAGGTCATGTCAATTATATTTGACTATTTCGGGATTAAATTTTTAAATGGCAACACCTTTATCAAGTAAACGTAAATTATTTTAAGCCGAAAAAAACGTGATCAATTTAAAAAAAATATTAGCATAAAAAGTAAGCCTTTCGTTTTTTATTAAAGAAAGTCTTCTAAAAAGTCTGTACTGCTTTAACGCGGTTTGGTGGATAAGCCGTAAAATATATATTTAAAATAGTAGGCATTCAAATTGTTTTCAAAATATAAGATTACATAAATAAATTATACTACTTCTGTCAGTTTTATGTACCATTATGATATAATAATTTTCCGATAAAAAAATAAGCTGATTTTAATCAAAAATGAAATATGGAGTTAAAAATTAAACAACGCAAAATGAAGGAATAATTTGTAAACGCGAAATCGTTTTTTACAGTATTACTGTATAGTTAATATTTTATTTTAATTGAAGCTAATTGGGCCTTTTTTATACAAATGTATGCTTTTAAGCTAAACATTAGTTTATTTAATAAATTAACAGATTAGAATATTTCGTACGAGGGAATCGTGATATTGGAATGTGGCAGCTCGTTTGTGTTGCCATATTTAGATTGTAAGCTTGATTTAAAGTTGGCTAACCTAAACTGAAACACATTACGTTAACCAACACTAAATCTAAATCTGTTTTTTCGAGCGTATGAAAACATGACTTCTTATTAACAATTTTTAAATCGAAGTATAATATGATGATACTAGTGAGCTAATGGTTTTTTTCCTCACCGATTTCGGCCGCAGCGGCCATTCCAATGAGAGATTAACTGTGCACTTTCTATTCCATTGCTCTCATATTTTAAACAGCATACACGAAGGAGTATGTATGTGCTATAAATTTTCAGATTCTGGTAATATATCGACAGAAACCCCAACAACATTTTAATGGCCCGACAAGACTTCAAGAATAAGAATAAGCTAGCAATATAATATATTATATTTAAGTTCCATCTTAGACATAAGACATCTACTTAATAGACCCTAGATTTTAAAACATTCATATGACAAATTTATAAACAAACTAGTATTTATACCATAACCAAACGATTTATATTTGATAATTTTTAGACCTGCACGAAGGTTTCCTTTAAAATCACATGTGAATGACGTAGTTAATTACAACATCTCATAAAAAATTAGAAGCAGCATTAGTGGTGTGACGTCATAAGTCGTAAAAGCTAGGGCTTGGAAAAGGCAGACGTTAGGCAGAACCCGCTTTTATACGCTTCATTTACTTCGTGTCACGAATTGGTAGACTATTGCAAGCGTTAGCCACTAATAGAACCAATTCTTCTATGGTACCGCCTCCATTGTCATTGACTTTACGCCTGAAGTCACCAAGGACTACGGTAAAACAAACCGCTTTGAACTCTTACTGCTCCTCTATGAAGCCTGACAAACACATCGATATGCCTTTTGACACACCGAAAGAAGTTATGATGTCGTCGTTAAAACTTATAGTTTACGGGCCATAACTCGAATACTACAATACGTCGTAGAGGTTTCAAGAATCGTGGTTTGCTATAATAATATTATTTTATTTTTTCGTTTATCATACATATGTCTGTGTCACAAAAAATAACTTATATTTTAAAGGGAATGATGAACCCCGCCCTCATTTTTATCTTATTTCGACCCATTAAGTGTCATTCTATTTAACAAACGAAGTTATAAATATATACATAATTAATATTACTTGGTGGTAGGGGGCAGGGGGCTTTAGCAAGCCTGTCTGGCTAGGTACCACCCACTCTATTCATATATTCTACCGCCAAGCAGCAATACTTAGTATTGATGTGTTCTGGTTTGAAAGGTGAGTGAGCCAGTGTCAAAGGCACAAAAGAACTTTGTACTTTGCACCTTAACTCCAAAGGTTGTTGGCACATTAGTGATGTAAGAAATTTTTAATATTTCTTACAGCACTAATGTTCATGGGCAGTGGTTACCATACCATCAGGTTTGCCTGATGTCAACACATATCATAAAAACGTACATTTTGATGTCATGCTACTTAGTAAATGTACGTCAGTAAGTTCCTCTGATTGTATAGTGACCTTAGTTCGCTAAGCAACATAAATATAGTCATTTAAGTTTCCGGATAACAAAATGAGTCTAACATATTACAATTGCGAGTTTAATTTTGACACTATTTATAGTAGAATAAAATAAGAAGTCCGTGTCCTTTAGTGTAGTTCAAGCTTCCTTCATACCAAATTATATCAACTTCAGCGGTTTGGTTGTGAAAGAGCAACTTACTGACAATGAGATGAAGATGCTTTCAGATTTTAAGGATGTTGAAATTTCAGTTATTGTTAGCGTTTATTTTCATTACGTCGTTTTGGCCTTGTTTAATTAGACAAACAACACAAATATCAATAATTTTATATATATAGTGTAATAATGTACATGCATAATGATCAAATGGCAAAGGGTTTTTAAATATTATTATATAGATCTTTTGTACCATTTATTATCAAATTAATTTAAGATTTTTATTGTAAATTGGGATAAGTTTTAAGATAAGAGAATGATTATTATTATATTTAAATTTATTTTCTAATCTATCAAGATCAAGTTTTTAAATAATGGTAGCCCAAACTTTTTTCCTAAATAATAATTACTGAATACTCTAAATCAACAATGCCACTCCCAAAGTTTAATATAATTTAATACTGAAAATTACTGTACAGTTATAATACTGTTTCTTACCTTTTAATGTTTGTAGATATTCCAAAATATGTGGAGCTGCATAGTCGGATGGCATTTTGCCTTTTGCATTCTTAACAAATGGATCAGCTCCCTGTTCAATAAGAAATTTCACCATTTTTAGATTGCCTGATGTAGTGGCATCATGAAGTGGCGTATCATCATCCAAGCCTTTGGCGTTGACATTAGCACCACCTTCAACGAGCACCGTTACTACATCCAGCCAACCATAACTACATGCTTCATGAAGTGCTGTCCAACCTGTTAATATAAATTATATTTAAAAAAACAAATACAAATTTAATTACTACAATATTCTTTAAAAAGAGGCAGAAACCTAAAAACGAAAATAATAAATTCATTATACTAGCATAAAGTAAGCATTGCCAACAAAATAAATAATAAATAAAACATAATTTTACTATTAAAACTGGGAATATTTTTATGAATTTACACTTCATTTAACTAGGTAGTAATAGATTATCTATCTTAATATATAGTACATTATAAGTGTACATAAATGAAAACAAAAAATTGCACAAAACAAATTAAATGTAAAGTTTACAGTTATGTTGTTTTTAATATTTGTTTACACTATAATTTTAATTTAATATTGGATATTTGTCACACATTTTCACATTTGTAACAATTTTGAGAACAAATTATAAGACATTGTAATGATTTACAGATAGGAAGTATCATTTTACATTAGTTAATAATATTATACTATTTAGTATATCTATCTATACAGACTACTTACTATATATAAACAATTAGTATAATTAATATTTCCAAAATACAAATGTACCTAGTTTCAGAGCTCCGACAACCTTTTTTAATATTCTAAACTTTATTCTTTACTTAATTTATTTATTAGTCTAAACTTTATCAGCATATTAACATGTTTCAATAACTTTTTACTCTATATACAACTATTTAATTTTTCTATTGTACAAGTACCTGTCTTTGTACTGATATCTATGGGATTCTACACTAAATGTTTAAGCAATAAGTAACCATTAGAACTATTAACTTAAAAAACTTTATTTAATAACGGAGCCTATATATATTTCATAGTTACATGCTATCTGACTACCAAATACTTTGATAAATAGCAGTACGAATTAATAATTGTTAGAGGACCGAAAATATTAACATTGATTATGTTAGTAGATAAAATATAAGGTAAATTATAATTAAAGAGTTCGAAAATACTCATTATAAATACTATAGTTACTATCAAACATATATATGATTTATGGTGTGAAAAATTTTGTATAGCAATGAAGCAATTTTTTGCAATCACATTCAGAAACTAAAAATAGAAAAAAATATATAAATTACTTAATAAAATACATAAATATTAAGAATCTACTTACCCCAAGATAACAAAAAGGAATCCAATTTAAATTAGTTAGTTTTATGATTTCATTATGGGCACCGCACTTATATTTATGACTAAATTTAAGTTTAACACAGTAAAGTCAGAAGATTGGAAATAAATAGTTTATTTATAATATGAAACTTTTATCTTGTAATGACAAGACTGACGAAAGTCTTGAAAAAGAAATTGAGCTACAATAAATCTTTAAAAATTGTTCCAAATAAAATTCATAATAAAATAAACTGTTCATACTCACAATTTTGCTATTAGTAAGTATTAGTAATATATATATATATATTATTATTAAGTCACTTATAGAAAATAAGCAACAAGCGATTTCAACATTTGAGCTCAGCATAATAGTATTTTTTATTTCAAATATGTATATATGTAAGTATATTTTTATAAATATATATATTATTTCAAGAAGCTTTTGTTAATTGATTTACACATCTGCTATAGCAATGAATATTACTATTTAAATTTTAGAAAATACCACAATTTCTACCATAATAAATATGACTTTGAACAAATAGTTCAATAAAAAAAATGAAAGTTTGTTTACCCTAATTAATAATTCTCCCTTTTAAACTTCTATATTAAATTATTTAATTGTTTAAATATATTATTTACAATACCTGCAAAATCAGGTACGTCTGGATCTTGACCCTGACCAAGAAGCTTTTTAACAAGTTCATGGTCTCCTCTGATAGATGCTACATGTAAAGGGGTTTCTCCTCGTTCATTCCGTTGTTGCCTGGACCGTTTTCTTTCTTCAGCTGGTGTCGGAGCGGCTGAATATAAAAATGGCGGGAAGTTACATTTGACCTACATAATACAAAATGTTTTTGATGACACTATTATTGTTTACCTGGAGGGGCATCCTGGGATGAAATTTGCATCACCAGAGCCAACTGCTGCCGCTCCGACATGGGCGCTAAGACTTGAATCCGTGGCGCGCCGTCAGGCCCGCGCCCTGAGCCCCGCGACCGCGACGTCGAAGGCATGCTTCGAGCATAACCACGCTTCTACACATATAACAAACCCATTGCACAGTGTGAAATAAAAGTACTTTAAAAGTCTGGATTATTAACGCGCCAACAGCTAAAACTCAATGCAAGGCAATTGTTTTTACTGTACCCACCTTTCTTTTTACCCCAACCAGAATTACGCTTTATTAATGCAATATATTAAAAATTACGACATTAATTTTAAAAAAAAACAAAACCAAAATTAAACATCTTCAGATTAACTTTAATGTTTCAATCAGACATCGCGACGGACAACCATAGATAATACAAGTTTTAGATTTTAGTAAGAGACAAGAGCAAAGGGCATAGCCATAAACACAAAATACTATGTTTCGAATTAAAATCGAGTCTCAGTTTATTTCATAAATTATTAATGCTACTCTAATGGCTATCGTTACACTGTAAGAAATGTATCATCTCAAATTGATATATATATTATATATTTTTTTAAATATAATAAGTAATTGCAATTATTAAAATAATTTATTACACAACCACGTTTTTATATCAAAACTAGGTCGCCCGCGAAACTTCGCGTTTATTCAACGAAACCTATGGCAGGTGTTCGATAACATACTTTAATTCCTTTTACGTTTTTCATTTTTTTTTCTTATTCAGCTGAGGCACCGCTTTCTTTCACCGGCCAGCAACTTTTTTCCGCTCAGTAAAATTCTACAATTTAGTAAATTGCAAGCAAAAATATTCTTAAATTATGTGCACATCTGCGGATAGAACTTTTCAAAATGAAACCATAATCGATTTTTTATATGCAGATATCGTCCCATAATCACTGGCACAAAAATCGGCTTACACTATTAATATATAAGATTAACATATTGTTGCAATTTTTCTATACATGCTTTTATAACTGTGATAGAAATAGGAATCTTATATTAAAAGCGTTATTATGATGATATTTACAATAACATTATTTTTTATGATATAAATTGTTATTAATATTATTATATATTCACTTCTAACACACAATATTTAAAAAAAAAAAAAAATTAAGTCAATTCTATAGAATCTAAATATTATTACGATCGTTTTGCGCAAACTCTTTGGCGCAAGCGTTTAACATAATGTTTATAAAAACTTTATTCTTTTAAAATGGTAACTGCGTATTATGTTTTTTAGATAATAAACAGTTCTTTGTACGGTGTTTGGTTATTAACATAAATTTAAATAAAAATGAGATAAAATCAAGGTGTTACTTATTTTTGAACTTTGGTACTTAAACATTCATTCATCATGTCGTCGTTGCGCTGCATTTTCTATTTCGTTTGTTTAAACTAACATATTTCGTCTTTTCGAACATGTCCTTTAACATTGATGCACCGTATGCTATTACAATAATATAGTATAAGGTATGTTATATAATCATGATACAACATGTATTATATATATATATATATATTAAAAAAACTAAAATTCATAGATTTTGCCGAAAGACGGGATTGCCTCGTAAATTAGTGAAAGTCAATAAACAATTTCGTTTAAAATTATATTACAATTCACGTAGAATAATAATAATTATAATATCAAAACCTACAGCTATGTGAAAAATAAAAATCATAGATTAAAGTTATAGAATATAAGTGTAAGAAGAGTGCTGCAAGAGTACCTAGGGGTTTTATCAAGATATTTTTATTAGTACGCTGACTTTTTAAAATAACTTAAACACCCATTATAGTCGAGTCTCTGATCTGATCTTTCAATGGTCGTTTCGGGTCGTAACGAATCGTATTGTATTGTTGTTTGCTCTTTATTACTTTTTACAGTTAATTGTTTCTTTAGATTGACCATATTATCAAGCATATTTTAATGGCAAAAAAAATTTAGAAAAAATTACTGCATTTCTATGTAGCCTAGTTATTACTATGAAATCGAAGTACCTTTGTTTGCAAGTTACAATAATTATTATTGTACATTGTATTACCAGAGTTCATTGTCAACATTATTAAATGTCAAAACTCAACATTGACCATTGAGAAGTGTCAATACTGTCAAGTGTAATTTTAATAACTAAAATTAAAAATTAGCTTTTAATGCATATTAAATAACACTAAAATGTGGCGTCCTACAATCTTACGCAGAGTTGTGTTATCTTCTATTAAAGAAAATATTACATTATCTAAATTTTTGTACTCTACTAAAAGCCGAACTCCCCGGTCGACCGCTAAGCTAACCCTCATTAGTGCGAGTGTCGGTATTTTGGTAGGAGCTGGGTATGGCGGTTATACACATTATAAAATAAATACCAAGAAATTGTCTAGTTCATCGGATGAAGAGTTTGCATTTTTGAAAGATGCACCAGAGTATAAGTCTCACTATAAAGTAAGATTTTCATAAAAACTTTACAATTATGTAAGGCTTATTGCAATTATGTATTATATACAATCTAGAATCTATGTGTTTTTAAAATATTTTTTAACATTATATACTATAATCATTTTAAAATACAATTATTCATAAGGTATAACTATACAAATATATTTTTTAATAACTGCAAATGTATTATTCTAGATAGTGATAATATATTAGACAACTGAGTTTACATATTTGCCAGAAAGTATTACAATTGTTGTTATAGTTATGAGTAATTGGCAAAAAACTGACTAATAACCATAGGGAAATACTTAATGAATAAAAAATAATTTTTACAAGATCATGAAAATTAGTTATTATAATTTAGTTTTTAATTGTGGCCAAAATATATGAACAAAAAAATGTATTGAATGCCAATATTTTTTTAAAGTATTTATTTAGTGCATATTTTGAAATATTTGTATTGTATTTGCATTTAAATTTAAAAAATATAAATATTACTAATTTGAATATAAACTTCTTATTAATGTTATCATGTGTGCATGACCATTCCATAAGATTGAAGAATCAAACAAGATCATAGAAACATAATTACATTTTGTAACTTATTATTTTAGGTAATTAATGAAGCTGACTCTAGTAACTTACAACTAGTATTATTCCAATATCAGACTTGCCCATTTTGTTGTAAAGTTCGAGCCTACTTAGATGCTCGTGGTATTAGTTATGAGATAGTTGAAGTTGATGCTGTTCTTCGCCAAGCTATTAAATGGTCAGGCTATAAAAAAGTGCCAATATTACTGGCTAAAGTTGATGGAGGATATCAGGTACTAATTGCAGATTTTATTGAAAAGTGTTTAATTTATTTACTTTTTATATTGTATATTAAATATTTTTTTTTAGCAACTTTTAGATAGCACTGCAATTTTGTCTATTTTGGAAACACATATAAGAGACAAGTCCTATTCTTTGCGTGATATTGTAAAGTTTTACCCGGTCTCAAAATTTGAAAATGATTCAGGAAAACCTACTACAGATGTTACAAATAAATATTTTATTATGCACAATAGTGCTGTACCAGATGAAAAACAGCGTGTTGCTGAGATGTAAGTTATATAATAATTTTATTAACATTAATAACAGTTGCTTGAAATCACACATAATAATTTGCTTCTTTCATGTTTTAGTGAAGAACGTGAATGGCGGCAATGGGCAGATCGAGTGCTTGTCCACACTTTATCACCAAATGTGTACAGGACTGCTAGTGAATCATTAGAAACATTTAAATGGTTTGAAGAAGCGGGTGGGTGGAGAAACAACTTCCCCAGCTGGGAATGTGCAGTAATGGTGTACGTTGGTGCCGCAGCTATGTGGATTATTGCTAAAAGATTAAAGGCTAGGTAATTTTATTTCACTTTAACTTTTTTACAACATGACTTAAATTAAAATAGTTATAGTGTAACAAGAGAAAAAAGTCATTTAATTAAATTCAAAGCTCTTATGGTTTCCTCTCTTAACTATCATTTACTATGAATCATTTATCTGTACTATCTATATAATTTTAGGCACAATATACAAGATGATGTCCGTCAATCTCTTTACAATGCAGTTAATGATTGGATGACTGTCATTAATAAAAAAGGAACGCCATTCCTTGGAGGTAAAAAACCCAATCTCGCCGATATATCAGTGTATGGTATACTGAGCAGCATTGAAGGTTGTAAAGCTTTTCAAGATTTAAAGGATAACACAGATGTTGGTAAATGGTTTGATAACATGAAGAATAACATGAAGGAGACTCGGGGAAGAATGATAACAGTCTAATAGTAAGATGATCACTGTTATTATAGTATATGAAACTGCAGATGCGACTTGGTTTTCAGTGCCCATAGTTCATGCTAAGTGATATTAAAGTTTTAGTTTCCTCTTTTGTTACATAAAAATTATAATTTTGGTTTGATGTTCTTATTTGTATACTTTATTAAAGTTATTGAACAAGCCAATCTTATAACATAAATATCTGGTAGATAAAATTGTTATTATCATTATTATCAAAAGTTTATCAACAGTCATTATATTTATGGAATATGTGAAAAAAAACGCGAATATTTTATAGCGAAACAATTCTGAAAGACTGACTTAGGGCAAAACTGCATTGTTAAATAAAAAAAAAAATGTGATTGCGAAGCCTATGAAGATTATATTAGTTGGTTTCAAACCAAGTCTGTGAAAGAGAATATTGGAACAATGGTAAATTTTCTTTAGTTAGTAAAGTTATTTATTCAAGAATTATTTATGGTACATAATAATAAAAATCATATGTATTGCCTTCAGTTTATGCGCGAGACATGCTTGGCGTAGTGTTGCTTTGATTGATCGTAATATTTGTATATTATTTTTTATGATATAAATTTGAATATGATGCAGTACCAACATGACACTTAGAATATCCAACTATGTTGCCTGCGAGTTGTGAATTTGTTGCATTATTGGAATTCGGTAAAACATATTCAGTGTCGATTTGCGAATTTTTATCGGCTTTTTGTTTTTATTATATATAATTTTTTTTTTCTAGAATTGCTTCCCTAAAAAAAATAATCATTTTTTTTAATGTTTTGTAACATATTTGATTTGCGTACAAATTTTAATACAAAAGGTTTCTTTCGTCTCTCTTTCATAAATATTAACAGATTGTTGATGAATTTTTGGTCTTTATTTATATATTAGATTAATCCTCGCTAGTGCGTATTTATATTTGCAGTAGAAAACTGTCATAAGAATAGAATATGTATTATAGTTATATTATTCTTTGATTAATAAAACGTTCTTATAGATGAATCTTTTATTACAAATTCAAACCACTTATCGTTGGCTACATTAAAACGGTCAAAAAGAAAACGATAATGTAAGACTTGTAACTAAAAATTGTTACATCGAAGTTATCTTTTCGAATCGTATTAATTTTTTACATTTTACATAAAAATTAATCTATAACTAATCTATATTAAACATATCAGTATATCCATCGATTAATAATACAAACTTGTTAATTCAGTTTAATAATTTATTTATATTTTGGTATATTAAAGTTATATTGACTGTATTCTAACAAGCGATTTGGGTATAGGCGAGAGAGAATCCTCTGTTGGCAATATCCGGCGGTGTAACGGCGGTAGCACCTTCGTTGGCGTCCGTCACCACGTATAGTACGAATGGCTTGGCTCCCGCTGCAAACATATTTGTCTTTAAAACTATGTAAAATTTATATACATTGAAATAATTTTTTCCATGTTTAATCTTAGAGTAATTATTCTGTATAACAATCGGGTCGATTACTTTAAGAATTATCCGTTGCCTTCATTAGTTGAATTCTTAATATGATATAAATTGTTTGGAAAAGCTAGTGATTAAAATATATATATCTTCGACATGATCTTCATAGAAAACCGAGACATATCCATAGTATTCGAGAAAGAGAAATAATGTGATTATCATTTATCAAACATTAATAAATGATTTCGCTCGCATTTTAAGATTTGGTCTTCAGTGTTACGTATAAAAAAGTTGCCTATGATCTATTTTGCGATTCAGGCTTGCTTCGTACCAAATGCTATCAAAATTGAGTGTTTTGGCCGCGAAAGCGTAACAGACAAGCAGACATACATAGTGATTATATTTTATATATATATGATTGAAACGTGTCGCTTACATTGTACAGGAACGAATCCTAATCCGCAAAACCGATCGGTCCCCGCGCCTAAGTTGGTGCCCACAACTATAGGGTTTGGTATAACCACGAAGTCGGTGGTGCACGCTGCGCCGTTCACTGCTCCTACCGGAGTACCTAAGACGGTGTTGTCAGCTCCTTCCACGTCACCCGTGACGGTAAACGAAAACACGTCGTTTGGAGCCTAATAAACAACATGGCAATAGTTTAATATTTTTATAACGGTCGACTTCGACAACAGTCCTTGAAAATTTTATGGAAAGTTCCTTACGTCACTGGAAATGATCCTTTCATTAAATTCAAGATAACGGTAAAATTAAACAATTAATATTTTATTTTATAGCCTCAAATTGTTGTATAAATTTAGAACTAATAAAAAAAAACATTATATATTTCTCTATAATGCCTGTCTGACTTCGGCAATACCTGTGAATATTGTATCGCACAGAATCCTGCCTCCATTCTTATACATATTCCATAATTCAAGTTAGCCAGCTGTCTCGTTCCCGTCACCAAAGACCCACTAAGGGCCGTGTTTGCAGCAGTTCCATAATTG
Source organism: Vanessa atalanta (assembly GCF_905147765.1). NCBI lineage: Eukaryota > Metazoa > Arthropoda > Insecta > Lepidoptera > Nymphalidae > Vanessa > Vanessa atalanta. The sequence continues at coordinate 10,377,046 of NC_061902.1, read as the reverse complement.
AAACTTCTAATTGTTCCCATTACTCCCGTGTAATATTGCAAGCAGCCGTTGGGAGCTAAAACAGTTTAATATATTGTTAAAATTACATGTGTCACTAAACGCCTGGATGAATTAGTATGTTTTATATATTACCTAAGCCCGGACAGTCGCATCCAAGTTGAGTCAACCTAATGTTCCATCGTCTCGTAAATGTGGTGGCAAGAGTAGCTGTGACACTGATTGTAATGGCTGCGTTACCATTGAAGTCTACGAACAGTGTTTGTCCAGTATTGTCACCACAAAGAATGGGAACTATGGTGTTACCTCCTGTGATAGTGAGGGCGTCGGTTGCGCACACACCGTCACCGTTCGGTTGAGCGAGTACCATATCTAGAAGATCTATACGGAGCTGAAATTTATTAAGATTTATTATTTGTCAGGCATAACATAATTCAGTTACTTTGCGAGTAAAGTTTTTAAAGTATTATTTGATGCTACATTATCGCCTTTTTACCTGACATATGTTATTATTGCAACGATTTACAATAATTGAGCACGCCTGTCCACCTGCGTAAGCTGCTGGATATCCTGGACTGGTGAAGTAGGTGTTGTTTACGTTTGTTGCAGTACCGCACGCTCGTGAAACTAAAACAATTATCTTAAGCTTAAACTATACATATATAAACTATATATATAATCATATGGGAGTACTTCTATGACAGATCCATTGTAAGCTAAGAGATACAACATACCGATACAGCATCTTCCTCTTCTGGCAGCGCAACTTCCAGTAATAGTTCCATTAAGGTTATTGCATTCTCGTCGAGCTAGACATGTGCCATTCATTGTGTTTGTACTGGCACAATCCACGTTCGCAAATCGAACTATACTGACGAAAGGAAACACTAAAAGGAAAAATATAGTTATTTCTATAAAACATTTTTCGAAATATTGGTTACCCACAAGTAGTTATATAAATATAATACACATAATATAAAAAAAAACTGTAAACTAACAGATTTTTCCTTGTCTTTCGCCGTTATTATTGTTGTCATCGACATCGTACGTATCGTCGTCAAAATTGTCTTCGTAAACTGTAAAAGAAGCAACAGCCACTAAAAAAGTCGCTATAAAAATCCAAAAAAGCTTTTCTGTCATTTTGTTTTTCTTTCACTTAAACTTTTTTTTCGTTACAGATTCTTTATATCACATCGGTTTTAATATTTTGTTAACTTAAAACGTATCAAAAATGGGTCATTGTATAAATGTTTAAAGTTTGAAAAGTTTCCTACTATAATGTCGTTCACATAATGAGAATAGTCGTGTCAATCATGAAACTTATATAAAGTGGGTGATAACGGTTGTTTATTTGAGGAAACTGTTAGGGATGTTACCGTTCTTCAATTAGCGCCTGCAGGTGACACAGTACTATTTCTCCATTGTAACCTACAACGTAATAGATAAGACAAGTCCTCTTCTATGGTATATTCTTAAAACTCCATTATTTAAGCCAGCACTTAGCAGTGGTTTTAACTAGATATGGCGACGAGAATCATAAAAAAATAGTGTTTTGATATGTTTTTTATTGGCAGATAACATTTTGTAATAATTATCTAAAAACTTTTTTATTTCTAATTTTATTTTGTTGTATTATTATTTATGTCGTTTTATCTCTTCAGTTTTTTCTTGGTAATATTAGCTTGATATCATAAACGAAAATTATCAATTTAATATTGAACTGACTATTTAACTTAAAATCAAAATATTTATGAATAATATGATATACATAGCAGTATAACGTATGTATGGCATATGAAGACAGTTCTCGTCACTAGTTCTTAATCTTTAAAAAGGTCAAATGTAAATAGAATTCGAATGACCGACGAATTTTAAAATTGTTTCTACGGAAAAAAGCAAGTGTCAACTTAAGATTGAACTCAACTTTTTATTCTTTTGACCTACTTGTTACAAAAATTGTTATTATTATACTTTTAAACAACTTTCGGCTTAGTCTTGTATGTACATATAAAATTATCTTATATTTATAGTAGTGATAGATAATAACAAGATAATATAAATGTGAGAAATTATCCAAATACTATACTATACTAAATCGTCAAATGTAGGTGGTGCATATAAGTAGGTACGTAAATTTTATTCAGTTCCTTAAATATATTTGCTAACAAATCAGAAAACTAAAATATTAGCAGGCTCAGGTTACACGTGAATTGCTATATTCGCCAATTGTACAAAAGAATTCGGCAATTTCATGAAATCTTATGTGCTGCATTTGTTTTTGTAATTTGATTCATCTCTTGCTAAGCTGTGAAGAAAATCATCATAAATAAAACATCATTAACACACATCCGTAACTGCTAAAGCGCACTGTGTAAGAGTAGAGGAATACGTTTAAGAAAGTTTTAGTTGAAGAGATGTTTTATTTTCTGGACATATATGCAAACAATTGGATAAAAATTGAAATCTATAAAAATTCAAACAAACGCATTCATAATTTTAGTAAAAGCGCTAGCAGACAACGTAAATGTATCTATGCAAAAATAGAATAAGAATGATTCAAAAAAATAATGAGAATAAAAATATTTTTTTTGTAGTATGTTTGTTACAAGCTGGAAATCGCAATGTTTTTTATACGACCTGAGGGTGCGACTATATACTCGTATTCCGTAAGGAATTCATATAAATCTTTTTTATATGTATTCTATTAAGATGCGAGGATAAAAAAGGTCAATTTTATCATGAAAATCGTTTTTTACATAATTTATGTAATTTTTTTAATAAATCCAAAAGACTTGGTTCGTTATGTTAAGAGAGGTAATAGATAAAGGGTAAAGGAATTCTGATGAATTTTAAATTGTATGAATTATATAATAATATTTAATGCCAGTAAAAGAAAAACAATTTCAAAGTGACTATATTTAATTTGTTTGAAGTGTGAATATTGTAGCAAAATATTTTACAAAATTGTATCAGATATTTAATAGAAATGAACAGAAAAGAGTATACTAATTTTTAATTTTAAGTAACTGTTGTTTGTTTGTACCATTATAGACAAAGAAATACGATTTTATGAATAAATTATTAAGTGATTTTTAGAATGAGCAACTCTTAAACGTCAATGATTACAAAATTTCATGTCAGAAACATTCAATGTTTTTTATAAATAAAAAGTAGATATCAAAAGGTGCAAATAATGAAAGCTTACTTATTATTACATAATGTAGTGTATTAACAGTGTATATACAAAATAATGGTACAAACAACAATTTAAAGAATCATACACATGTATGGCACAGTGACTTACAATATTTGGAAATAAAACTACTTAAATATTAGTTATACTTTTCTAGTTCCACAGTTTCTTTTAAAATCTTTACAACATAATATCGGAATAAATGAAGTTATAGTTACAATATTTATATTATTTTTACGATCTAAGCTTCTACCATTAGGTCAGACAATAACTGGATCGGCATAATACTTTTAAGGATTTAAAAGTTTATAAAGTAATGACATGTTTGATTGTTTTACATACTGTGTAGTGTGGTGTATAATATACAATTTAAAAAGTTAGTAAATCACTCATCTGGCAACACTTATGTGACAATAAATTTATCTCGGTATACCTGTACCTCTATACGTAATTTATGTATTACATATCTAACAAGACTGTATAATTATAGTAAATATTCATACATAAAAGAAATCAAAAGCATGTCATTGGTAATAAATTATTTCGTGACTTAGTCAACATATTATTATACAACTAAACATATTAAAGTAAATTTAACGAAAAAATAATTAAACTATTATTTAAACTTTTAAGGCATAAAGAAATATAAATAGGTAGGTACGTATATCGAGAAATTAGCAAGTATAGAATAAAAGTGAGGTACAATATTTTCTCTACGCAGAAATTTAAGCTTAAAACTATTATTTATAAAGTTATTATAAATATGATCCTAACTTATGGCATCTCCTGAAATTTATGGCAAAACTTAAAAAAAATCTATAGTTGTTATATTACTTGCTTTAGATAAGTTTTATTATTTTCTATTTTAAATAACAAGATAAAGGCGATGACTGATAGCTGAGTTCCTCGCAGTTGTATTTTGCAACTGATATTTGAGTAAAAACTTGTCAATCATGATGACATCATTTATTTAAGCATTATAAATACTTTAGATCAATAGACTCTTTAATATTTGAAACCGATTAATCTCAGATGCGTGTGGCATCTCATTGTCAGAATATTTTCCGCTCCAATAGCTAATAATAGATGCACGCTAGAAAATGGAGAAACAATAGGTACTTTGGCTATATAACCCAATAGTAAAAAAAAAAACAATACACATTTGTATGTTATAAACAATATAGGTTATAAAAGGTATAATATTTACTGAATATCAGGGTAAATCATTATTGAAAAGGAAATCAACTGTAATACAGCTTATAATATTATATATATTTTAAAAAGGTCATTTTTGTATTTGTTTACTATAAGGAAGTTTTCGAACAGTTTTAAGAAAAAAATATTTTTTTACGATCACTTCTAAAAATTAGTAAAGTTGTATTTACAATTTTGTTCAAATTACTTTTTAGTTTTTTCTACAACTTACAAGATTACAAAAAATACAAATTTAGGCGGTCTATTAGTGCAAACTATTAGTTCTGTCGAAAGAATAATTAAATATATTAATGAAAAAATTGTTCTTAAAAGTAATAATTCTGTATACATGGTCATAAACTAAAATCACATCATTTTCAGAAGGCACAGAACTCTGTTATCAAGATGTGTAAATTGTCGTTTTATATATATATGTTACGATTAAAAAGTTTTTGGCCATAATATATGTATAAACTTTAATTAAGAAAATCATAATTGTTATAATGACAAAGGACTCGTAGACAAATTTGGTTTATGGAAAAAATTATGGAATAATATAATTATAACTGTCTTTAGAAAAATCCCAAGAAAAATCTAGGTCTACATTAATTGCTGTTTCTGTCAGAACTTTCTTATTCAACGGTTATTCAGATATATTTTGATACACAACATTATAATATATTATTTTTTAATGAAATTGGATCATAAAGTACAACATGCTTCATCGACGTAAACATTTCCTTTAAAGACAAAATATTTAAAAAAAAAAGTAAAAATAATTACAGTGTTTCTGTCAGAATTTTCTTTTGTCAACAGTTATTCAGATATATTTTAATGCACAACACCATAATAGATTGATTTAAAAAAAAACAACTTATGACCGTAAAATAAAACGTGTTTAATTTATGTAGAAAATTTGATCAATGTTAATGTTTTAAAAAAAATCTTAAGTGTGTTGATCGATATTTTTTTATTTATGGCAATTTGTTTATGTGTTTTTTTTCTAAATAGAGCTCATATTCAAATTTACACAAATATTATTATTATTATTTAATTATAGGAATTTACATCATACTAAATGCAAAGAAAAGTGGCAAGACATAATTTAATATCGCTTATTTGCGTATTATATTGCGTGACAGTTTTAATGGCTCAGTAAGAAGTAACTAACGGAAATTACTCGACAAATATTCTTTTTTGAAATTAGTGTTGTAGTAAGCTGTATAGTTACGATCTACTAATCAGTCAAGATAACGAAAAAAATAATTTTAAAAAAACAACGATAAAATAGCAAAAATTTGCGAAGCCATTATTTAAAACATTTATTATGTACTACAATAATTTTAAGATTTTAATTAACAATAAGTAGGCACTTACATTAGCACAACTAGTGACTATATGTGATGGCAATTGCGACAAAGTTATGTTCATACAACTAGATTTAAATTAAAAACAACCTTTTACCCGAGCTCAGAAATTGGAATATTTCAAATATATCACTTATGATGTAATCTTTTTGTGGACAATTTTACACAATTTACTTTTGATTTATATTTCAGACTATCTATGCAATTTGACTAGTGATCTTAGTATAAAGATTGTTGTATCGACGTAGCAGCAAATAAACTCATTTATTTTCAACACTTTTTACGTAGAATAATATAATTCCGAATGGATTAAAGGCATACGAAATGTATTTTTGAAAATTATAGATAAACTATTTATTTCCTTGTAATCGGGTAAAAAGATCGCTTTCTTGTGGGTCACGTTTAAAAAGCACTATCAAAACGTTTTTGTACCATTTGAGTACATATTTAAAAATGTTACAGTGGACGGAGGCAATAAGGCTAGTTCAAGGATAAGTACAACTATTAATCCTAAAATACTAAAGCATGTCTTTAATTTAAATTTATTAAAATTTTATTATTTTAAAGACAAAAATGTGCGTTTTAAAAAGCGGCCTTGTTAATTTCAGATATGTTTTCATACGAACTGCGAAAAAATGTTTGACATAAAAAACCGATTGTTATTGTGTACGTGCATATAAAATAACAAAACTGTTATAAATCGAGACTAGAAAGTGTGTAGCTGCGTGTTCGAATAAAACGACCTGAATTGTTTTATAAATAACATTTACCAATGTTGATAGTACGATTGATAGTTGTGGATTATTTTAATGATTTATAAAATTATTAATAACAGATTTATTAAGAGCGTTTGGTTACACTACACATAAAACAAGTATCTAAAACTCCATTTATACATTCTTAAAAACTGAGGACCTGTTTAATGGGAATTAGCAATTATTATGCTTCAAAAACTACTGTTGATACTAGTCTGAGCCGGTGTAACTAGAACCATGGCATTTGTAGAGATTAATCGTTTAACCCAGGTCAGCAATAACAATGATTCAATATTAACCCAGTTATGGATTAATGATTGAAACTTTGCGTCGAAGTAGATTATTTTTGAAGTTAAAAATTGAAAGTGATGTTTAGACTACTGTATATTAATTCAACATAATGTGACGTCGTGTTTTTCGAAATTCGCCATTAAAAAACCCCTATTTAACGGCTTATTTTGCCTTGCTTGTTTGTATCTTCAACTTTGTAAAAGTGCTTCATTGTTGTAATATAAAGGTAAAATTCTATATAGAGAGAACTAATGGTTATTTTCCATTAAAGACCACGCTCTTAGTCAAAATTTTGAGAATTTGCTCGACCATCTTAGTCCGTTCCGTACCTTTAATCAAATTAATTTAAATCACTAAATGCTTATAAAATATCTGATTTATCCAGATACAGATTCTAATTGGCTTATATTTGATTCAATTTTTGCTATAAAAACTCAGGTCGTAAAATCCGACAACGCTTCAGTAAAATTAAAAGTAACCACTATATCTTAATTCTAATATTATTAAAAATTATAACATAAAAATATCTATAATATCTTGGATATTCCTTGCTTTCTTATTATTAATTAATCTTACAATAAATTAATCATATCTAATGAATACTTAGAGCTTTTACAACGCGATATATTTGTGACCCCTTGCAGTGACACTGAGCAAATTTCAATATGCGTTTAAAACTGCTGTTTTAAAATGAAATGTTAAGAACTGCTTATTAAAGTTTATTGTATTCGTTTTCATTTAAACGACAAAAAAAAGATAGGTTTTCCTATACTTAAATGAAAAATCTCGAGAACAATTTGCCTTGTAGGTACATTTATCAATATTTTACCGTAAAGTGACTTAATAAAAAAATATATTTTTCGAGTGTCGTAATGGTAGATCCAAAGTAAATAAAATTTTTATACTTTTGATTGTTAAATTAATTCAATTAATATATTGGATAACAAAATGCAATCGACAAAATATTTTTACACTAATTAACTATGCATCGTGTACACATATATATTTCGTCTTGTTATATACTTCGGTATCAAGGTGTCACAAAACATTCCGCTTTACTTAAAATAATTGTCATTTCTAATGTACATAAATATTTATAAAATACCTTATAATAACATAATTTGGGTTTGTTCAATAGATGACTCTACTAACAATTTACAATAATAATAAAGTAAGTATGTAGATATGTAAAGCGATTTCCTTGGTAATGATTGTACCTATTGTTTTTTAATCATATAAGTCATTTCTATTAAGGTTAACTGTCGAACTACTATATGGTACACAATTTCGAATTATTCTTCAATACGAAATCTTTTTTAAATATCTAATATTAATATCATGCGTCATATGTGTGAATGTACAGTTCGCGTTTTTGGATTATTGTTTTTACTTTATAGTTAAAACTATAGGTTTATCTTTAGCTTCGCTTTAGCATACAATTTAAGTATTGTTGTCGTGGTTACCACTCTAGCTGCGAAGTCACAGCACGCTGTAGAACGTGTCCATCAAATTTGTCTCCAGATCGCACTCTAAAAAGAGGTTATCACTGCTCTCTTCCTGAAACACGAAAGAAGGACTGTAGTTGTCACTCTCAATACGTTTACAAATTATAATAAATCATAGTCAGTCGATAAAATAAAGTAATTTAAATAAATAAATGATGATGAGATTACTTACCTGAGCAGTGTGAGGCGTGGATGTCTGGTCCGCGCCTCTCCTCGGGTGTCATTTAGATGTTTTGGGCAGATGACGTTTCATGTGCAACGCAAGGTGATCAGACCGGGCGAAGGACCGCTCACACACAGCGCATTTGAATGGTTTTGCGCCCGTGTGCTTGCGATAGTGGCGAGTGAGCTCGTCCGACCGCGCGAATCTCCATTCGCACTCCGGCCATTGACAAGTGTAAGGTTTCTCTCCTATGAAAATACAAATACTTAACACTTATAACAATTTATAGTTGAAACGTTATCGGCATTCGCTTTTGCACGTAATTGTTTGTTAAGTTTTTTACAATAAGACATAAAGCTTTATACTTTTCAAATTTAGCTGTTAAATAAATAGAAATAATATCTTAACATATTAGTAATTATAATGTAATAATCATATTCGCCGATGCAGTGTAGTAATCGCAATGCATATCAATCTTTAAATACTACGTAACTTTAATATTACCTGTATGTATTCGCTGGTGAGCCTTAAGATGTGAACTTTTTGTGTAAACCTTTGTGCAACCTGAAAATTTTAATAATTTTTATCACTGTTACAATTAGTTTCGCGCGGTTTCAACCGCATACAAAGTTACTTCTCCGTCCCTGAGGATCGTAGCTAGATTTTATAAAACCTTTCTCAATAAATAGGCTATCTCACGATCAATAAAAACCGATTAATTTCCGTAAGGAAAAAACTTTTAGCTCTTGAAAATAAAGTATTCGAACAAACATACAAACAAACTCCTCAGCTGTATAATATTAGTAAAAATTTAATTTGTAAGTACTTTACTTAAATTAATACATTGATTTTCATTAATATAATTAAGATCATAAAAGTATGGTTTTATTGATAGATTAAATAAGTAAATATGAGTTTGAATTTTCTCTTATCATTTTGAACTCTTAAATATAATAAAATACCTATGAAATCACAGTGATGCACTCTTCTTTTCTCCAGTTCTGGGTTATTTCGCCTGTTGTATTTAACAGAAGGAGGCGCAAGTCGCGGATGTGCAGCCGCATGCTGGTGCGGCGCAGGCGCAGGTACAGGCGGCATTTGTAAAGGCTGTTGCAAACCCTATTGATTTTTTTATATTAATATATTTTTATTTATAAACTTATGTAAAAGTTATTTAATTATTTGTTAATTTGTTTAAACTGTAAAAATTAAATGAAAAATTACATATGACCAAGTTGGGAGTTTACTGAGTTAGTCTACCTGAGGATGGTGATGGGTTTGTGGTACTGGATGCGGAGGTACATGGGGCGCGCGAAGATGCGGCGGAGGGTGGTATGGTGGCGGCGGTGTACGGCGCGGTCCACCCTGTAATTTCAATGATATCTGATATGTACGATATTATTTTGTAATTAAAATGAATGCAAATTTAAATAAATATAACATAATTTAAACTTAGATCGACATTAGGTTTAAATGTAGCTTTTTTCAATCAATTACGCAGAAAATATACAATACAGTCGCTTGCATGAGATGGTACCATCAAAAAGTCGCTAGCAATCGCAGAGCTTTAACGCCAAATGCGTCATGTCTAATTACCTGCATTGTATTTCCGGGACTACCCTGATCTGACCCGGGTGGAGTCAGTGGAGACATATAGACTAGTCTCGACGGATACTTTGAAAAAGACGTCGCCGGCTGTTGCATTGGTAGATGCTGAGGAGGCTGTGGATGCGCGTATGTAGGTGGTGCGCAAAGCCTCTCCGTCTTGATCTCCAACGGACTGAGTAGAGGTGTAGCGCATTCTTCGAGGAGTGCATCGTCAGCTTCGAGCTTAACATGGGTAGCTCCAAGTGGAGCCAGCATGTTTGCATTCTCAGGGTCAATATTTCTGATGGAAGAGGCGATGTCCTCCCAGAGAGCGGGGCGAAGAAAGGCATCGTCGCGCGAAGTTGTTCCTCCGTCGAATAGGTCCATGTGGGCGGGCGCAAGTGAAGCGCCCTCTTGCTTATAAAGCAGCGACTCTAGCTCAGATGTCTGTGGAAGTAAACAAAGATACATAATTATAAAAAACATGAGTTTTTCATTATAAGACTTAGACTTAGAAATGTTTAGAAGCTTTATTAAATTATATACTACAAATACAATTTATATTTACATCATATAGAAAATATACTATATAATTAATACGAATGAGTTAATATTTATAACTATTGTATATTATATTTGATTTATTCCAAGAAATGCCTCAAGAAATTTATAATGCAAATCCTTTGATCGCTAAGACCAATCCCATGAGGCAGTGTATTTTAAAAGGACAGCTTTGACTTTTATGTTTGCTCTCGAGGCAGAGATTGTTAACAAAGATATTGTTCTGATTGTAAATAAGTGATTTTGACTTGGACTTTTAAATTTTAGAATTCTTTATTTTCTGTAAATGTTATAAATGAATTATATTTTCTACTAGACACAGTTATTTTACTACTATAATAATTTATATAGTTTTTATTTAATTACCACGTATAACATTGAAACGCTAATATTTACTTGTTTTCTATTAAATTATGAACGGTTTTTGAACGAGCTTTAAATAATTGTGTCTTCGTGATGACGTCGTGCCCTCAAAGCAGCTATTCACTTCATTATATTTTTTATGGTTTTCTTAAATGATGGGGAAGCAATATATTGTTAAATGTTTATATTGGTTGTATCGACAACTAAGTCCACCGCCACATTAGCAGTTAATGTTAGTTTAAATTAAGATTGTTAAGAAATATTGGAGAATTGATGGTACAATAATGGCTCGTGTTCAATTTCTCCGCGCAGTGTGGACGGACCAGCCAGTGCCTATTAGCATACAATGTAGTGCGCCCACGTGAAGACGCAGGTGACGAGGCGCGTCTTAAGAATTGCTTTTATAAACTGCCATCTTCGTATGTGATTTTCGTTAACTTCAAACTTTTTATACTTATTTTGATGTACATGCTACTCAGACCTTAATTTTGCCAGTTTAATCAATATGAGTTTTGTTTTATTTTTTTTATTTTTATTATAGAGATGGCATGGTATTATAAGCATTTGTTAGCGAAAAACCTAAAAAAAACTACGTATACTTTTATATATGACATTGAATATAATAAACCATCTCGTTATATCGTCATTAAATATTATGTACGATTTCTAATAAACAACTAAGGCATGCCGCAAAATGCCGCTCAATTTGAAACGATTATTGAGCAAATATCAGATCAACCTGCTCCGGCTCAATTTAGATCGGTAACCCTTTGCGCAGTGGAACCTCCTTCGTACAGAGTGGTGTCGCAAGCGTGCCGGACCGCGCAAATTCCTTCTTTGACCTTTGCGGATCGAAATGATTGCGCCAACGTCTCCTCCACCACGGCTAGACGAGCTTAGGCAATTGCAACATAGATTAGATGTGTTACAGATCGGCTGGGCCTTTGTAACACCAGCTTTTATAAATACACGACTCTCTCTTGATTGCCTTTCTATTAATGATCTCTTCATACCAGCAATTACATATTAATGTTTTGTTTATTATCATGCGATAATAAAAAAATAATAATACTTATTTTAATGATTATACAAATATACGTATTTTTAGTAATTTATTCATTTAGAATTTATTGTAAAGATTTTTATTTAATTTATGCATTGGAGTGAAATAAACGCATATTGTTTTACAATAAACAGAATACATCATTGAAAGAGACAGTCTAGAATATATTTCTTCATCTTTACCTTGAGCAGTAGTATGTTTAACATGCGTCGCTTAGTCAATTCTCGAAAAAGCAAAAGCTTAGGATAAGTGCTGTAATAATAATCTGAAGATAAATAATTAAGATATTTAAGTTTTAAGAGATGTGTAAGTTGAAGGCACCTAAATATTAGCATGTGCTTAATAATTACTTAATAAATATATTTACCGTGTAATATGTAGATATGAAATGATCCGATTTATATTCTTTTTACTGGTCATACGAAAGTATACACATTCGTATGTACAATTATACAATTTCAATGACAAAAATTCAATCTCAAAGAGTTTATACGACTCGGCAAGATTCCTAAGTTTTGTTTAGTTTAAAGCCATATTTTCTAAACGTTAAACTTACTTTTTCCTCTAAAGTATTCCTAATATTTTTTTTTTAATGCAATAAATAAAGACTACAAGAGATTGCAAATGAATGTGATAACAATTAGGTAGGTAAATAAACGTTAAAAAAGTAACTTAACCTACGGATTAATAGATTCAGATTGAAGTATTCGTAGTATGTACAATGTGATTGGTTGGTATAAAGATAATGATGGCTGACGTATTAATCATTTTTGTAATCGATGTAGTTACGCGATGTGACGATTTCGACGACGCCGACGCCTCCGCTTAACTCATCCAATAGCAATGATATGATTAAACTCGTAATATACGAGAACATTTTATGTTTTTATTTACTATCAAGATACTACTTATTTATTTGTTTTATCAAAATCCAATTTATCTTCAAAATTTGACGATAACTCAAAATAAAGGAATTTATGTTTTATTGAAAATACATGGATAACCGTATATTTTATGTAGTTTTTATCGCATATATGAGATAAAAATCTTAATTAAATTAAGTTGAAGAACTATTATCGACCGTTACTTGCTAAAAAATACATTGGTTTTATCAGATTCGCGTAGTTTTTATTGAATTATTTAGATCGGATTTGAGGACTAAGGGCTCTTTCGATATACGATAAGAATTAGGACTTTACGTTACTAAAGTAACGTAAGTCAAAACGTTACGTTACAATAACGTTACGGTTACGTTCAATATTTAGGTAGGATACCAGGTCCTGCATAATGTAGAATTTATAGTAAAGAATTAGTATCCTAAAATTATTCTATGTTAATTATATTTATGGATTCGCACGGACTAAAATATCGGAATATGATGTACAGGATTGTTTCCATAAAAAGCCACCTCGCATGTGCTGTTACTTGCTACTCGGGGGATACTGAAAAATTTTCAAATAATAAGGTAAACATCAACATTTCACCGTATTGTGTTTTAATATATTTCTGATTAAAGAGCAACCAAGAGATTTGTTGGTCTGTGTACTTTTAAAGACTTTAATACACCAAGTTACGAAGCCAATATTGAACTTTTGCTCATCATGCATTTGTAATGCGACTGCGATGGAAGCTTTTCATCAAAATATATTTTCCCAAGACCCTTATTAACAGATTTTTGATGCATAGTTCGACTTAAAAATCATAACAAATATTTTAAAGTTTAAATGTTGTGAATGACTCATAGCACTTGTTTAAATATAAAAACAAAAGATTCGAGTTTTCTAAACGTTAAATAGATAGAATGTACAAAATGTAAAAGTCGAAAATAGTTTTCCAATCGTCAGAAATGTTTTAAGGTAATCCGCAAAAGAAGTTTGGGACAGTTAAGATTATAAATGAGATCATTTACAACTATGACGAAAAGAAGGCAGAAATTATTTATTAAAGAATATATAATAATGCGTCACATAATACAGACCCATAAGATCGTATAAATATATAAGGAATTCTGTCAGCACCGGTATACAGCTTCTCTTGTTTTCCGTGCTCCTTTTTTTAACAGCAACGTTGTTTTTAGTTATAGTCCCGCTAAGGCATTGTTTTTTTTTGGGCATAGCTTTTTGAACTTTTTTCCTCTTACATATTAAAAAATTAATTTGATATTTCGAGAAATAATGATCCTCAACTGCAGTTTTAGCGGATTTTTAACAATTATTATTGTCAATGGACTGTGTACAAGTGGTACGCAATCTCTAGGATTCTTAATTTTTTTATATCGTTTATGATAGTTTACCTTTCAAGGCAGTTTATTTTAAGGACCAAAACCAAAGCAGATACTCCGTTTTGGCTTACTTGTTGTTGTAACAACTTGTTTTAAGGATATGCTTATTGATAAGCATAAATATACGGTTGCATGTCTTCAAATTATCTTGTTGGTCTCATTCACTTTTCAACTTTTATCAGCTTAGCTTAGGTAGGTACACCTGATGATATTTCTACAGCTAAAGCAGGATGGTGTCAAGTTTGCTTAAAGGATTAACACCATAAACACTTAGTGAAAACGAAGACAAGATCAGAGCCAGGTGACGATTATTAGCATTAGGAATGTTATTCAATTGCTTTAGACTGGATAAAGACATAGTTTCTAATAATAATAATAATTTAGATTTTCTAGCATGTTTAATAATTAAACATGTTAAATCAATTTATCGCAATGGTCATTTGACGATGTAAAAAGTCACAGGTTCGTAGGCTGTAATATATATTTTTATTTTTTATATCTTTTTTTAATTTAATTTACTTGTTTTTATATAACAAAAAATAAAAATCAAAATTTCATACAATAGGCAAAAACAAAATAATTCAGTATTTTTTCTCCTCTATTTGTCCCTCCGTTTTTCGTTTTGTTGCCACTGACGAGCCTCAGTGTTATTAATAAAGAAAATTAGCAACACGAGTAGGCAATAAATATCCGAAATATTCACATGCAAATATGTTTTCTCATTTCTTCAATAATTAATTTCGTACCACTGGGTTTATTTTTCAAATACTAGCAAAAAGCCTACATTAGTGCAACATAACTATGTAATTTTAATATTCATTTGTCCATACTCTCTAAGTTAAGCGCTTAGTCGGTGGGGTATATCACACTGAGTTCCAATTACCGGTAACAAAAAAAGAGAATTAAAACGCTTATCGCGAACAAAAAGCTTTCCGAGTTTCCGCTGCCTTTTCTACGTTTGTCCACCAATCAGAGGCAGTTCGCGTGACGCAATATATGAAAGCAATTTTCTCTCGCTTTTATAAATGCCTGCTGTTGTTGGTCTATCTCGGAAAATAGTTGATACATATTAACTGGTCAGGCTTGTTGCTAGGCTACTTTGATTCTGTATCGTAAGTGAATGCAATCTCATCTGTGACAGTTAATATCGACTCCAATTATATTATTCAACTTTACATTATTTTAAAGAGAAATTTGTAATATGTAATGTATACGTTTATTTTGTGTTGTTCAAGCACTTTATCATTGATTTATTTCAAATAATTGTGTATCAAAAGCTCTTGCTCTTAAAGACAATATTAAGAACAAGAAATAATTAAGGTTAATTTTATATACGCAATTTAATTCCAAGTTCAATAAATATAGTAATATATCAATAAAAATAAAATATACTATGCAATCATTCTAAAATTGTTTAGAGAAATATCTATAAAAAAATCATCCTATTAATTCCAGTGATTTAATACCGATTAGAGGATCATTATTTTGTTGTTAATAAAACACATTTTTTTTTAATCTTTCGAAGATTCCTCAAAACACAGCACGAGGGATTTGTCGCTAACGTTAAAATATAATAGATATTCATTTTTAAAAAATGGTCTTAGCACCGATTATCGAATATATAAGAATAGCTTTGTAGTTATAAAATCCTTATGCATGTGACCTTTTTGATGATATGTTCTCGTAAGGAATTAAATTTGCCGTACCATCCCGTTACGGCATTGTTTGAACAGCACGTTGGCTCGTGCCGACGCTCCATTTCCATAATTCAACTGGACACCCACGCTAACTCATTCTTCAGTACATGTTGCATTCGTGAGTCTACATTTTGAACTAAATACAAAGTCACAAAGTTAAAATTGCAAACGAAACGTTTGTAGGACGAAACTATAGAGAACTTCGCTGGAGGTATCCACTCTTCTAGTATATTATTTATAATTTAAATTTGTATAAATCTAAAATATTTATTTTCAACAATATTAAAGTATATCCAAAATTATTTAACCTAATAAAATGCTAGCACCTTATAGGCTAAATTCATGTCACCTATAATAATAGTAAATAATCGACAGTGACATTTAAATCAATCGAAAGATTTTTGTACTTATTAATTTTTTTAAATATTCATAATTAACAAAATCTTGTTCTAATCTTTTATATTTCATAAGTATGTTGGTGTTTAGTAATAAGTAAAGGCGAATATGCTACGCTTTGCTGTTTATGGCAATACCATAAAATGTTTCAAGCTTTTATTACAGTTGTTAAAAATTAGATATCTAGTGAAATTTTGCCACATATGTATTCAACGATTTGCGATGGAGCAGCGTGGTGGAATAAATTTCGAACTCCTCGAGAGGAATGTAGGACTTAGACCAGAAGTGGGTCGTTTACATGCAACTCCGTAATAAAAGTAAAAACTCTATCCTAAATAAAGTATTTATTTAAAATATATATAACATATATAAAAGTAACTCTACTCTATACTTTAATTAATCAAAATAGATTAATCAAGAACTAGAAACCATAAGTATTCCATAGTTCATTAAGGTCAATGAACTAAACTCGTTCTGTACCGGCAATTTATTCGGTTATGAATCCATCCCTATTTTTTATTAAATACAGGACAGTGTTTTAATTACATTTATGTACCAGTTTCATCATCAATCATCGATAGTAAATTTTCTTTACATAAATATTTAATAATCGGTAAATTGTGTACAACAAGAATTAAAAATATATATATTTTGTTGCTTATCGTATTTTGAGACTTTTACAGTTGAGGTATTTTCTGTAATGAAAAAGTATACAAGGCGGGCGGCGGTCAGGGCGGACATCGATCGATATTAAACGCCGCCCACTAGAAACGGGGCCTTCTACCTATGAAAACACCTATTATAGATGCTTAAAATGACTATAAAAACATTTTACGATATTTTATGTACACAT
Source organism: Vanessa atalanta (assembly GCF_905147765.1). Classification (NCBI taxonomy): domain Eukaryota; kingdom Metazoa; phylum Arthropoda; class Insecta; order Lepidoptera; family Nymphalidae; genus Vanessa; species Vanessa atalanta. Next base: position 10,359,780 of record NC_061902.1, on the reverse strand, counting down.
TAATAAAGATATATGGTTATTTTTGTTGACGGATAAAAGAAGCCAAGAAGGAATACGTTTGATAATATAGCTACATATAAGCGTTTAATCATTTCTATACGTTTTTTTATCGAAATAGTCGTATGTTGTATATGTGGATACTAAACTCTTCAGTCAATTATTAAATATAAATATTTTGTAAGCTTTCATATATTTTGTTTTCGTGTTTAATTTCAGTGATAAAATATAAGTCAACAATGTACAAATAGTATTCATTAAAAACAGTAGATTGTTATTGTGATATTTTAATGCATTTAAAAATTAATGACTCCCCGCAAAATATCGAAGGATATGAGAAAATACTGGAAGTCTTTGGTATTGAAGCAAATGTGCCTTTCTTTAATGGGTAGTAATATTAGATACTTCTGCACGGTCATCTGAGTATTAATTCAACTGACTAATACGAATATTTTAAATTTAATTGGTTTATTTTACAAGGAAAGTGAGTTTATATTTTAGATACAAGCACAAGGTACACGTTATTTGACTATTGTTACTTCGTTTTTACTTCTAATAATATAAGTAACTATATAGAGGTTACAATTTACCGTCAGGTGATGAATTGCTTGTCAGGATTTTTGCTTCAAATAAAAAATTGTAAAAACATGTGCAATTTTTTTTGTAATCTCTTAAAAAACTTTCCACATACTTCTATAATATAATGCAATCATCTCATTTCGACGAGAAAATTTGAAATAGCTGAATACAAAAATAAATAATTATATGAATACTTCAAACTAACTACCTATATACTTTCGAAACACAATAATATTTATAAAATTAGGTCGAAAAAATACAAAAAGCGAATAAAAGTAGAGTTAAATGAAGCGTAACGCAAACATGTCAGACTAATAAAATAATTTCCACATTAAGTCCCCTGACACAGCTATATGGTGGAGCAAAAGACATTGTAATTCGAGTAATGTTTGCTTTTCCCATAATTTTCGGTAAACGATGGGTCGAGGGTGGGAAGCATGGCGATAGAAAAAAATTGTCAGTATTATAGTCTCCATTCGCTTTATCGATATTTTGTTTTAGAAAAACTCGAATAATGAAATGAATAATCCGATGAAATAATCACTAATATACTAGTATTAACGTAAAATCGTATACATTTTATGGGAAATCGAATATTTAAGAAGAAAAAGGCTTTATGCAATGTTACCTGTCGTGTCACAGTTCACTTAATATTTTCAAAGCTGTAGTGAGCGCTCCCAAAGCGTCAGTTAGTGACCGACCGCGAAGCACGCGAACAATTACGACACAATCCATTCCACAGTATGAACCTTCATATCCACACTAGTTACCACCCGTGACTTTGAACGCTAGCGCTCTCAAATGTTATAAATACGAGAGATAAGCGAAATCATTTTATGTTCTGGCATTTGTTTTACATGTAATTATTTTCAGCTTTCAGATTTCGTTTATTTCAAAATGACGTCTATCATGTTCTGTGATTTCAAACACTTTAATAATTTATTTGTTCAACAAGAGACTACGAATAAACAGCAAAATATTCATTTTAAATAACACTATAGTTCAACAAGTAACCGACAATGCTAAAGGATTTGATCTAACTGAAATTGTATCAAAATCATTTAGAACTTATTTTATAACTTTAGAATAGTCAAGAAATGATGGGAGGACTGTGAAGGTTTATTTTTTATGGGAAATAAATTGTACATAACTTTATTATAATACATTCCCTTCGCCACATGGTTATCGTAACCACAATCAGATCCTGCAATAAAGAAGGAAGCGGGTCTTTCCGACGATAGAAGCATAAAGATAACTCGGCACTAAACTTGACATAACTCGCACATCACTGATTACTCATCAGCTTTCAACATATTACAAAGATTGTTTCGTTGAGAAAACACCTGACTCACCGACAGTGATATAACCGTACAATATTGTTCTGTCACGAAATGTAATATTCAGTTTTTGAAAAGAAAATTTGTGATTTCGTCGACGTCCGTAATTTTTTTTAAACCAATCGGAAGGCTCCGTATTAAAATTAGTTCATAGTATATTGAAAACCATATTACAATTATTATTTACCGATACGTAATGTTTATAACGAGACAACGATAAAACGTAACGATGTACGTATCATCGTACATTGGTACCTCATGGATTATTTATTATTATATAACATGTATGTGACGGATTACTTAGATTGTATCTTGATAAATGCTTCCTATGCTGGATTGTAATTCTTGACGCGCCGTATCTTGGACCCGCTATTACCAACTGTATATAACATACTACTTTATATAAGCTACTTCTATGGCTAAATAATTTAACACAATAAATATCAGTAGCATGTTTGCGAATCATTTATGTATATGATTTTAGCATAATGGTCATCATTCAAGCTTTTTACCATGAGTACGTATCTTTTCATCACTGTTTGTAATAAAAATGTTCGTATATTAATATCTACATACCGCAGGAAACGTTTAGCGCCATAAACAAATCACCGCATAAATATTCATGGGTCATCCCCTAGCGTCAGAGGGATGCAATACGTATAGCTTTAATAATAAAAACATATTAGCCGCATTGCATGTCTGTCTTCCGTGACCGGGCAGTTTTACACCTGGTCGAATAGGGAGCGGGGTGGTCGGGCAGATACAGAGGAGGAGGGCAGGGGAGGCCCGCGGCTTATAGGAGTAATGGGTACAGAGAGGGCAGTGGGGGGCAAAGGCACCGTTTGTCAGCGGCCAGCTATTAATGAATGCGCCCATAATGTTTATTGTACCCGCTGAGCAGTTTTTGGGTAATGCTTGTAACTCATCGTTTTATAAATTAACTGTCATGACAATCCTCTATTTGTTACCGGATAATGAAAAATGTGTTACGAGTGATATTAAAGTACAAGTAAGTTGTCAAAATAAAAATAGTGTTCATAATGCATTAATTACATGACAAGAGATTATATTAACTTACAAACACGTCAATAATTGATAAATATATTTAATGTGACACAATTTTGTCCAGTTGCAGGATCCCTTGCGATGATTATTTTACTTCACTGTGTTAAATCTATCCGGTACATATATATGTATTTTTGTCTAATACACTTTGCACGGAAAACTCAGTGGTATATTGAAACTGAAGTCTTCGGTTAAGAAAGGCGCGTTTCATTTACTGAACCATCTTGGTTCCAGTCAATTCAAGCTTTCTTTAATTACCTAACGAAAATGATAACAAGACCAAATAAGGTAATTAAGAGATGAATGAGGCATTTGAATTGTTTTTCTCTACAAGCTTTTTTGTTACGTTTTATCGTAGAAAAAAGTATATAAATACAATTTTATACAAATATAATTTTAATATTTAAATAATATTTACCGAATTTACATCATGCATCATTAATAATTATAATTTCACACGGAAATGGGGCTAAACCGAAGCGCCTCGGTGTCACGAGGTCACAATTATCACGTGTTACACGTTTATACTCTTCTGAATCCATTTTATTATAATAATGAAATTATTTGAAGACCAGGGTCGCGTGTGCGCCACGTGTCGATTTGCCCCCACAGTTGACCATTACCTCATTAGATAGTCGTGATGATACAAACCCCTGCTAGGGAAAGTTTAACTTTTTAATTTGATGGCGTCATTGTGGTGAAACACATTGCATTATGCAAGGGTGTGATTTATTTTAGGGGTCCGACTTTTGTTTCTTCTAATGCACTTTATATTATTTTATAATAAACCAGGTTATGATTACACATTATGATTGACTGGAAACTTGTTTGAATATTGAATTGACGTAAATTAACTTTTAGTCTTTCTGAAAACTGTAAGATATTTTATTACGACAATCAATTAGCAACCAAAGACACGGCGCGCTAGCAATCTGGCGGGAAGGGGGTTTTGGTAGCGCTAATTAGCTAATGGACGAGTGATGCCACCCTCCGACCCGCTACGCTGCTCTGTAATGGATTGTGGCACGCTCGCCGTCGGGAACATCTCGGATTTTGTTCTTATCATTGAAAATAGTTTTTTAGCAATGGTATAAATGTGTATATTAGATATATATAAAAACTTGAATTTAAAATGAAAATTACATTAATTTACAAGCTTATGAAAAATGTGATAAATTAAATGGCAGCGCTCATTTTTAAAATCTTTTAAAGGGATGATTTGTCGTCTTATTTGTTGGAAACTGTTGTAACGTTAGTTAGATATAAGATTTTGTTGGCTGAAGGTTAATCTTAAAAATAACACGAAAGCAATAAACTTTGCATAAACTTGCATCGATGTTGTGTTTGAAGATATAATATATTAACTCCTTGTATGATGAAAACCTTTCATTTACACCTCAGAAAGAAATGAGTATCTTGAAATAGAGTATTAGTAACCATTAGTAGAATATCATTAACTCATGCAACCGTTTGATAATATTTCATAAAAGGGAGAATGTTAGTACTCGTTTTGTACCCTACCTCGTAAAATGTTAAAAGTTAACTAATGTTCTTACGCTATTTTGTTGCGAGTTTTCTTTAAATATTATTATTATTAGTGCAGTCAATGTCGTATATGCGAGTAACTTTCCGACATATCACAATTGTGTTCTGCGTTAAGTTTCGAATTTGCTTTTAAAGAATAGTGTCTAGTCTACTGTGTGATAATGTACTTCAATGAGGACGTAAGTGTCATTTAATACAATAATATTGTTCCTGCGACCTATAATAGGAAAATATTTATGTACAGAAATAAAAAATTCTATGAATAGTATACAAATTGAAATGAATATTAATGACAAACAAACAGTATTCTGAAAAATAAATTCTTTATAGTTTGAATTATTTTTAAACAAAAAAATATTATATTATACAAGTATTTAACGACTTAAAATCTATACTGTTTCGAGTTCATCAGAGTGCTTTGATAAATGATGTTTATTTAGCTTGAGCTAAATGATGAAACCTTCGTCTAATAATAAATAAAATATTAGCAGTATCCTGAATAACTCGATCTGTATATATCCATGATGACTTGTTTGTCTACAAATTCGTAATCATTTGTTTTTATTAAGTCAATACTTGATCACTTATCACAAGATGTTAAAAACTACATATAATATCGGAGATATCATGATAAGTGCTATTTCGCTTATATATATGTACATATATAGACCGTAGGTTTCTATATAGTGGTATACGTAAATTGATTGGTAATAAAAAACAAATTACACCTGAAAACAGTTGCGTTTTATCTTTTAAGTCTTTAAAACAGCAGAAAGGCCAAAAACAATAAACATTTTTTATGATCGGTAAAGACCGTTTAATCAATTTTACTGCCATAACTCATCATCGGCTGTTGACATTTAAGGGAATACGTATTGTCTGAAGGGTAATAAATATTATTAGTAAAATGAACAACGATTATGAACAACGTTATTATAGATATCTTATAAATAAATTAAGATGTAAAATAAACTTCATAAAAACTACGATTCGATTTGTAAAATTATACAATTAAATGTATTAAATATACTGGTTGTATACATTGGCATTTATTTCCGTTGTATACATCTTTATAAGTTTCATGTATTTTTAGTTAAGCATTTCTGTAATATTTATCGAAAGCAAAATATATTTATAACATTAATTTCCCATCAAATAAACATCAGGCATATTGTCTTAAATACGAGCACTTCTTAATAATCGAGGCATCATTTTTATAGAGGAGTGCAATAAAAAACGCATAACTTGTCCAGCGTAATTGAATGGGTCCGTGGGGGTTGTGGGGGCAATGTCGGCTCAGGAGACTGATGTTTTTAGCTAATAATGATATGATACATTTTAGCTTGGCGTATAAGAAGAGCTCGTAAAGTGTTATAGGATTAAATATAGACAGGAAATGGAGGAAAATATTATTATAGCCCACCGATATAATCCATGACGTTGTGATGAACTATATTGTTACTGAATAGTTGTAGTTAAATACTAGGTCACATTCAGCATAGAAAATATTTTTATCGCAGTCTATTATGTTGTTTTGACATTAAAACGACGACGTCGACTGCTTATTGTGACGTGTTCAATATATTTCGTTTTATACGACCTTTAGCCACCGTGCCAGAGTAACCTTTCTACTCAACAACATTGCTCAGCGTTTGAGTATTTTCGTTTCTCTATTTTGTATTGGCAAATAATTGAGAGGTTTGACTGACTCAATTCTTTATTTCTATAAAACGTAAATATTTATCGGCTTTGGCCGTTAGCGTTAGTTTTATTAAATTTGTAGGTACATTTTTAAAACAATAAATAATATTTATTTTACAAATAAAATAACGGAGTAAAACGTTCAATCTTTAATATGTGAGTTGCAATCCTGAAGTAATTTTATTTTTAATCTATTAAGTTTTACGCATAATATTTTTGATTTATGAAATCTTTAATGCATGTATTTAAAATACTTTTCATTCGCAGGACTTATTTCAGCCAAGCTTTCAAATTATGGTCGTTTTATGTAAAATTAATATTCATAGCAATTTATAGCAATACATAGTTACATTTTCCAAGTATTCGTCCAATCACGGCTCAGGGCGGGCTGTTGGGGTAAGGGTGGAGTGACACATCAATAAATGCGCGCGCATGCTTTTAGTCTTATTTAAATTTCCATACAATGCCGATGTGGGCTCCGAACAACCCTAGGTATTTAATCCAAAACCGACCGTAGACGTATTAGTGGACTAGCTATTTGTTAAGTGTTATATAACTGTAAAGTTCGTATACAACTTTGTATATCGTAGGTATACAATTATAATATCAAATACATTTCATTAAAGGATCTTTGACCTACTTATTATAAAATATTGTATACAAAAAGTAAAATATAAGTGTTAATAGAGCCTCAGTAAGGCATAAGTAGCGACACAAATTATTAAATTAATTATAAAAGGACATTTTATTATGAAATGTTGGCGAACGCTTCGTTATATGATTTGGTCGTGTTTTATTTCTATTGGGATTAAAGTTCAGATCAATACGAATAGATTTGGTCCAATGAAATAAAGTCCAAGGTGACTGGCTTTTTGCGTTAAAGCGTTTTAAATTTAAGAAACAATAACTGATCTCATTTACTCGTATCTTCTTCTGGGACTGATTAATCTTAATCGAACAATCCAAATCTAACACAGGCATCAAGAGCGCGCTTGTTGAACGTATATTTTTAATCATAAAAAAGTTTAATAATGTATCACTAAAGAATCATTGTCATATCAGCATTGTCAGTTGTCTGTCTCTTCGGTTTTCTTAATTTTGATTGAATAATAAAGTAGCTCTATTGACACAAAATTCAATTACTGTCAGTTGAACAGGCAACGATATCAACGTGGCACACGCGGTTCATGGTGTTTTTTATGGTAAAATTATTGTTTTAACATCTTCTAAATGAGCAAATCATATATAAATTCCCATTTTGCATTCAGTACACTTATTCATGGGAAATATGTAGGTTATTATTATGTTTCGAAAAGATTTTTCATATTATTAATTCTCGTTACTCAATATCAAACCAAACAAAAGGATGATCTTTTGAAAATAAAGCAAATGGTACTGAGATGATTTATCATGAGTTTACAAATATAATTTAAATATATAAGCATTAAATACAGGTAATATAATAAAATATATAAAAATGATGCTCCTTAATTTTGTACGTTCGAAATCGTTTTATTGTATGTATGAATGAGTACGAGTAGGAATGTGGCGCACGCGCCTCTCACACATAAGACGCGAAATACACATGTAGACATTATACACTCACAGACAAAACAAGTTATTGCTACTCACACAGCTCACTTTAAATGTCTGCTTGAATTATGGTAAACATTGAAAAAAAAAGCTTATAACACTGAACGGAAAATATTTTATACCAATAGACCGATGAATATCTTTGAGATGTACCTACATAGCAGAAGTGTCATAGCAATTCCTAAGTATTTTGATGTAAGTTTAATTAAAAAGCGAGAAATAATTACTTATTTGATAAATTTTATTAGTACAACCTCAACTCCTCAAACGTACGAATCAATCTCAAAAGTACGAAATAGATTGAAGACGTTGCCAAAACTTAACTTTTTGTTGCTTTACAACTAACAACACGCCCTGGGTTCGCACGGGTCCAATTTAATGATAAATGCTCTTCGCAATAAAATATTAATATTAATTAGGTACATTAATTTATATTATAAATGAGAAATATGAATGATATTAAAATTGGTTCGAACCGTAGTTTCATTGTTCATTAGTATTATTGAAAATTTGTGTAATTTTATCTTCTAAGGTAAACATTTTTTAATTGGAAGTTTTCCGGATGATTTTTTTAGTTACATGTTATTTGAAATCGGTGATATATTCTGTAGTATTCATTCAAATGACGTAGTGTAGAGGCAGTTTAGTGTATATAATATTATATTTAATTCCAAAGATAACTATCTGAATAAGGATTAATATATACAGTATAGTTTATTACTAATTTTTCATAGATAAAAATAGTTATAATGTGTTTATAGATAGATGCTATTGCAGACTTTTCTATTTTCCTTTTTAATACCTAATGTTTAACAAGCGTGACCATGTAACCGCACGGAAACAGTTTTGGATAAAACACATTCATATTGACCAATTATATAATATATAAACCTATTAGTTAAAACCGTATCAAAATCCGTTGAGTGGCTTAAAGTAAGTTGACATACAAGCTGAAGCAGATAACGAATTTGTTGTATACCTACTTTTTTATTATAGATAGATAAATTTGAAGTCATAGAACATCAACTTAAATGATTATAATGATTCTGTATCTGAAGGTAACAACAATTTTTATTATTTTTTAATCAACGTTAAAGTTTTGTACGCGACTGTACGAAGTCTCTTGAATGGCGATGTCGAGATGAGAGATTACTATTTGCCCGTTAGTCGTCTCAATGAATGGTATGCCTCAAATATCCAAATTCTTTTATGTATGTTTCTATCAATAAAGAACCATAACTTGAAGATAATAAGATTCAAAATTGTAGATTTACATTTGAAAAGGTAAATTGCGTAGCTAGAAATGTTGTTGCCCGTTATTAAAAGGAAGTTACTTGGTTAAGTGTGCAATGTAAGTTTTTAAACATTTTCGGTCGGAAAACAAACCCGTAACGCCCACCCGTTGCCGGAAATATTGTACAGATGCTATCGAGACTTTATGTTAGCATGCTACTCACGATTCCGTCATTAGGGGGAATTGTGCACTTATTGCCTCACAAAAAAGGAGCCTGGACAACGATAAGAAAGATAATCGAAAATTTGTCAAATGTTAGTCTAATGGTGAGAATTTCTTGATAGTCTTCAAAAATATATAGTTTAATCACTAACGTCTCTTGACAATATAAAGTTGAAAGAGAATTGCCACTTTTTTTACTACACTTCTAACAATTAATTTTTAATATCAATAAGTTCATAAGGTATATTATACAAACTTATGACGAACCATTTGAGAAGTTTGATGAGCGTTAGTAATGTAAATTTACGGTTGTTTCGCGGTTTCAAAAGTAGCTACTTAGCCGAGAGCGCGTGCCAGTCGAGTCCGAGTGTCAGTCTAGCTCTAATCGCTTCATCACGAACGCTGCTGTGACGTAATCGGTAACTATAAACAACTTTTCATTTACTTAGGTTCAAATCCTGATATAAATTATGCGAACAAAAAATTTATATAATGTCTGAAACTAGTGCGATTGTAAGATAATCATTAATGTATTCAAATCGGAATTTTTCAGACAGTTTAGACAAAAAAACAACGCGTAGTCTCTTAATGAAATGGTAATAATTACTTTCTTTTTAATTTACATTACAGAAACGGGAGAGTTTCTCTCGTTTCCTGACATATTTTTTTCTGTTTCGTCATCAACAGTATAATTTAAAATAGTATTATAATGAATTAAATTCATACCACAGAAAAATAATATATTTGAGAAGCCATCAATGTAACTGGTTATAAAATTTATGTGTACGAGTTGTTTCATTTGAAAAGACACGGTCTAAAATCCGATCCGATCGCATTTAAGCTTTTATAAAAAAGTGGGTATAGTTATGAATTGACAGCAATTCATAATTTTGCAGTACATATGTGTACTACGACAACAATTACATTAAAAGTTTATTTAAAAAAAAAGAGAAAACATGAGAGTTATTGTAGAGAAATCGGTTTCTAATGTAATAAATATTATTTTTATATCATACATAAATAATACACAAGTTATGTGACGTTGTTAAAAATATCATGTATTTTATGCGTTATCAAATTGCTCGTAACATTAGACGTTCGCGATTTTTTATGAATGAAGTTGAATTGCTGCAACTCAACGATATTATAACGGAACTTTAGCTATTGATACCTCTTTAGCATTGATCGTAAATTATTATACGCCAGCTCTTTGGATTCGGTTGTATTATATAAATAACTTGAATGAATGCTTAAGCGAATGCTCTTATATTAATATCAAAATTTAAAAGAGATATCTTTAGCCCAATGAAGGTTTCAATAGAATAAGTAACTCTATAATATACCGATTGGTATTTTACTATTCCGTCTGTTGGAATTATGTATATTAATTCATAATCACAATCAAATGTATGTGTCACGCAAAAAATAACCGACGAGACTCGTTCACAAACCCACAATAGTAACAGATATAAATATTTTTTTTTGTAATGTTTAATTTATGTTATTTTTTTTATTCAATAAATCCTAATTCATTTCAACATAATCGAGAAATTTATATTGAGTTCAGAATGAAAATGGCTGGGTGATGATGTCACCGTCGTTGGTATTGGACGGCGTCTCGGCTTGGTGGAATTATTGTGTTAGTTTTAGATATTATTAAGAAGTATTTTATCTGATGACCTCCTGACCGATTTAAACCACGGCAGTCGTTGTCAAGGGAGGCTACCCGAGTGCAATCTCAATTGGACACTACCGGGAAGAGTACAGGTGCAATATAAACAGCTTTCTGTGTTTTCCAAGAAACAGGAGTAAAAACTTGTATCTTTCATAGACCGGGCCGATACTGAAAATATTTAGGCATAAAAATCTGCAACTTTTTTATACCTACGTTTACGGCTCAGCCCCGTATGATAATAATCATATATGAGGATTTATTACAAAATTGTAACTTTAATTAACATTAAAAATCCTCGTGTTTACAGAAAGAAAGTTATAAAAATATAAGATATTTTATCGGAACCAACAACGAAGATGCGATTCTAAATTATTAGACTAAGGGTTCTATTATTATTATTCTAATCATCATTTCTGACATCGGAGTCCTATAATTCTTATGGGCAAACCAGTAATATAAACATGTTGAATAATTTATTATTAACTATCGACTTAATGATTTATGTCCACTTTTATAATCACAAACAGCAAACTAGACCGATGTGCGCTTCGAGGCGCGTCGAGCACATCAACACACACACTCAAGAGCTTCCAGATTAACAGTAATCGGCGGCGACTTTATAACTCATTTTACAGATATTATCCATGTGTACATATTTTTTCAAGTATTTTTTATCATACCTCATGCCTGGCTTCCTCGTCGTGAGTCTATTTCACGCCACGGTTAATACTAATTCAATTTAACCATGGTGGGGTATTTTCAATTTCCTAGTTAAATATATCAAAAGCAACACAAATTATAGATTAACAACGAAAGCGATAGCTTAGTAGAACTATTATTTAAATTTAAACAATTTCAAAACATAAATCTTCAGCCACGGTACAATAAAAGTCTATTGCGGGCAAAAAATTATATAGACACGCGACCTCTTTTAGAGTAGCTCGCAGTATTAGTATCAGAATATGATCAGCTGTGAGGTATGTTGCGTATAAAATGCGCATAATTGAGAATGCCATCAATATGAGAGTCGTCAGTCGGCATATTGATATAACTGTCGGGGTCGCGGGAAAACGACGCGGCCGCCCACGCGCCGCCGTAAGAGCGGGTACAGTCACGTGCAAGACTTTTGTTTTATATTTTCCTGTAAAAAGTTTGCAAATATATTTAAATTTCAAAAAGTTAACTATATAACTAACTCTTGATGTCTATAAAAAAGATTTTAGTAACGTAGTTTAATAAAGTATTTTTTGTTTTAATTTAATTATAATATAAATATTTTATAACTTATTACGTTGATTTGGTGAAGCTATTAATTATTAGCAGTGTTATAAGCAAACCATTTTATAATTCTCATTTAAAATTATTTTAAAAATATATCACTTTTTAAATATTAAGTTACAACGAACTTTCACTTCAAAATATTTTCTCGTTGAATATACCGTGACATCATCGTCACTCCAAGGAGCTAATATCAATTCTAATTCTTTTTTGAGTCCATTATATTTTATTTTATATCGAAGTCCAGATTTAATTGCGTAAAAAAATAAACGTAACTATAAATATTATTAGAAAAAAATGCTGTAAATTATTCGATCTCTCTTTTCTCAATTCGTATTCGTAATGTTACGTATTTGTGTCGTTTGCAGTTGAAACAATTATTGGTCATGTAATAGTTCGAAACGATGATTATTACATCAATTTGTTTGGACTGATTCCAGAAACTATTTCTATTAGACTTCTATCAGTCATCATTAATTGACGCTTCATTTTTTATATATTTCTTACATATATTTTATAAAATCTGTCATGTTTTAAAAATCAAAAAATAAATAGAATCTATGTGTGTATAAGACATCAACGACAGCAACGCTTGATCTGATTTTACTCCAGTTAAGGGCTGCGTACGTACATGGTCGCGATATAACGAATAATATAATTAATTGGCTAAAAAAATATTGTAATATGTAAATATATAATTATAAATTTAATTTAAATATTCAAGTTAAAAATTCTCCACATTGCTCATGCTTCAATCTGAAAGAAAATATCAAGCATACGAAACATTAATTTTTAAATAATATTTGTGACATAAAAAATATAATAATATCATTTTTATCTTTATTAATGTTTTGCAATTATCAAATCAGCGAATCGAAATAGATTAGGAGTTATCGTGCTACTGTGATATATATATGTACGTGAACATATTAATCTGGCATTTTCCATACAGGGCAAGTTTGTTTCGAAAGTTTTGACTAGTGCCTGTTAAACCTTATTTATTATAGGATTCCAAATTTGAAAACGTGACGTTAACAACGGCACAATACAGCGTCACCAGCCTACTAAAGCTCAGTGCAATAGATATTTTTGCCAGAGTTAGCTAAAGCTTTCCTTAATAAAACTAGTCCAAATCCTTTTCGGTCACATTTAATGACGTTCCGAGTCAGTCTTACCTTGTAACCAGTTTGATGGATTGTAACTTGATGTCTCGTATCTGATCCGATATCAAGAGAGCAAATCGCTTCGGAGAGAAAATTGAAAATATACACAATAATTAAAACATCCGCGATAGAAATGTAATTAATATTTGTTAATTGACTATTTCTCATGGACTCAACTATTTATTATATAACCACACTGGTTTTCGTATTTTTAAATTAACGAGTAATTAGCAACGCATGCGTAGAGTAATCTTAGTGCTTACGGCCACGGAAGTTGGATTCGTTTGGAAGATACGTGGCGAAAGCAAAAACGTATACAAGCTTTCAAATGCGTTTCACACTTTTTTGCTGTAACGTCTAAATCATTTACTTAGAAATTACTGAATTATTAGCACACTAAGCCTCTAGTCTCGATTATGTATTACTCATACATTCATACATTAACAGCCTTTAAATTTCCCACTGCTGGGCTAAGGCCTCCTCTCCCTTTGAGAAGAAGATTTGGAGCATATTGCAACACGCTGTTCAATGCGGCTTAGTGGATACGCATGTGGCAGAATTTCCTAACGATGTTTTCCTTCACCGCCGAGCACGATATGAATTATGAACACAAATTAAGCACATGAAAATTTAGTGGTGCTTGCCTGGGTTTGATCCCGTAATCATCGGTTAAGATGCACGCGTTCTAACCACTGGGCCATCTTGGCTCTTATTAATTACTCATTAATAAGAGCATTAAAAATTATAAGGGCATTTGCATAAATCTTACTCACTTAAAGCCCTCAAGCAAATGTAAAATATCTTCGCGTAGATATTAATCAATTGGCCATATTTATAAAACACCTTAAGTATTATTATTTCTTCAATAGTGCCTCACTGAGGGAACGTAAGATTCAGATATTTTTCTTCACGATATAGATCAGATCTTTTTCCAGCAGTCGGAAATTTATTTAAATATTTTACTATACTTTATAACTTTGTGCACATATATGGATTAGTAGTTCTGGTGAATGCGAAATTAAATTACAAGAAAATACTCTACAAATAACCTTTCTATGTAATTATTTTCATTAGTTAGAATTAACAGATATTCATTTTACCTAAATATAAACCCGTACAGTACTGTAGCGTACATATTCACAGCATGTTATTGTCTCCTATATAATTAATAGACACTAAAACCATCGTGTTTACGATTCGAGATTAATAAAATATTTAGCATTTCATTGTTTATGGCATTCCAATTCGTCATTAACGTCTCGAGGCAATGGTTTAAGCGAGCATCGATTCGATATTAGTGAATGGTCAGTATAACAGTAAATTCGTAAAAAAACTGACAATAATGAAGATTTACTACTGAACTGTGCAGGTGGGGAGATTGATTGGAAGATAACGTAGCTCTATTGATCAAAGCTTTGATGGCTTTTAGAGTTCCGTTCTCTCTCGACAAACACTTATTTCAGTTTATTTTTGCTTTAGTTCACGGTCAATTGTTTGATTTTTACTTGATTGTTAAATTATATCGTTTATACAATTTACATGTTAAGAGTATTCACATGATCTAGTTTAAATATCACGTCTTGCTTTGCATTTTTAGTTTGAGCAACTAGAACTATATGTTTTGAAATAATCGGCAAACATTGGAATTGTGAAATATATTTATATGTATTGTAATTTTACAGGGTATATTATTAGGTAACACTTTTCTATGACAAAAAAAGTTGAAGATGAAGTTATTCGATTCGTCGATTCGAATACATTATTCGTGAGCACAGCCGGTCCCAGATGGACGCGTGGCCCGCGGGCGAGGAGCCGGCCCTCAGGCCGCGCCACTTTCTATGGCCCTCACCCGACCCGACCGCATTGATCTCTTTATTTCATTTAAACGTATTATTAATGTGTATTATCTACAGGTAAACATCGATAGCGTAATTGCGAAAATACTATTGTAGAATTAGAAGTTTACAGCAGTTAGCTATATAGTACATATACCTTTGGTTTATCGTGAATTGCTGAAAACTTAATAAAAAGAAAATAGTATTCGAATTAAATTACAACATAAAGGATCTGATATACTTCGTCAGTGTACTTTTCCTTGTTAGTTCAAGATATATGTTTATTGTTTAAGACGCTGGAAGATATCATAAACAAGAATATCGTCATCATCATCAGTCAGCCTGACAAGTTATTTTCATACTAAGAAGTCAAAATTATTATTTAGTGTACATAAGCACAAAATTATATTTTGAACGAGCATCATGCACGTTCTTTGTATCAGTTATATCTAAATCGGCTTAGTTCTTTAACCAGAGTGGTTCTTTCCCGTCAATATCGCTTACTCATTACACATCGCCAGGTAGGATAGCCGTTTGTTTTCTAACGAATCATCAAACGCAGCAATGTAAATGCAATTCCATTTCAGTTCATAAGAAGCCTTTGTGTGATTGTTATCCCAATTGTATGCAGAGGTTTGAGCTCATTTGTCATCGAAAAGATAATAGTCAACCTTAGTCGAATCCACAACGGCTCATAATTTCTGAGACTCGGTTATGTTACACGGGAATATTTTATAGATTGACGTGTTTTTATTTTAATATTAGACGATACTAAACTAAATACTTAATTGGGAAATTTTATAACATCTCTATTGATCCTCGAACCATCGCTTAAACTTAAGACTAGACTTCTTAGATTGTGCCGCGCGGCTTAAAACACAGGACAATATTTTCGATGGTGTGATTTTTTAGGTTTATATCATGTCTGTATAGTGTTATTCAATTAATTTTAGTTGTTGTTTATATTATGAATATATTATTTAAGTTTAAGTGTTTTAATAAAAAATATAATATATTTTATTGAACACAGTTTGAATTATACTTATTCTATTAATATGTCAGTAGATATAGTTTTAAATAAAGGCGGATTTTTAACTGGTGTCAATTTATTTTTACATAATCTTATGAATAAAGATCAATTCAAATTGATCCATTAATGACGTACATGACCAACAATGAACGTATTTCACTGTTATAGGGCATAAAAGAATATTGGCTGCCCGTGTTAAGAGGTATTAAAACTGAAGACTTGAATGCTTTAGTGTTTTCACTATATGGCTGTCACATGTATTCTACAATAATTTAAAAGTTAAAAATAAAAATAGTTTTGTAAAAATAAATTTTTAATGTAAACTATCAACGAATTCAACATTAATGTCCGAGATTTTCAAGACTTTGTGAGTACCGAGTTTTTTCTAATCAATATCAAAATATCAAATCGGTTGATTAACCGTAAAAAATAAAATCTAGTTCTCAATTTTGCATAAGTATTAAATGAAACACTGGGCTTATTGAAATTAATCAATAGCATTTTAAAAGATATGGAAATCCCGTGAAACCCGGCAACGGGAGGCAGCACTTCAAGGCCATGCTTTTGAGTTAGTCATAATGGGCATATGAATCCGAATCCAACCTTACGCACATCATCATTTTACGCATGATCTTGTTTCACGCACGGTGTCGCTTGTTTAAGCTATTACTTCGATGCCGAAAATTAACATACTTAAATAAAATTGAACACTAAAACAAAACATTGCTTCCAGTAGAACAAAACATCCTTCTTATGAGTTATTTGCAAAATAAAATAAAAAATGGCAGTTACATCCCAACTTTGTACCTCCAGTGAAATAAATACAATGTGTACATATACAATTTTCAACTCGCATACCTCATTTCATGATTAATTACGTTTTTGACAGTTTATAAAAGACTTCTGTAGGAATAAGTCTAGCAGGGTTGTAATTTTCTAACGTTTTTAAACAACTCAGTGAAGGGAATAATTTGTTAATCTTAATAACAAAGGCTTATTTTGATCAGAGTAAGTAATCTTAACTGCCGGGACGCGGAAGCATGATGAGATAAGCCATGCGTGTCTTTCTCGTGATTTATACTCGCACAAGCAAGCTTCCGTTATGATTTTCGAAGAAACAAGTACACCTATTTGAGAATTACTTTAATAAATAATTATATGTTTGCGAAATAGATAAATTGTAGTTCGATTATTATGATTTTTATTATTGAATGGGTAATTTTTTTTAAATTATTTTAAAATTATTAATATGTGATTTTTCTCTAAAATATAATACTAATTAATAAATTGCATATTTTTTTATATATAATTATATACAACTTTTCATTGTAAAGAAATATTCTTTAATTAATAATGATCATATTGACGAATTACATATTGACTTTTTTGAACACAAATGTATATTGTAAATCAAAGTATCCACTACGTCTGTCTGTTTGTATGCATGCGTTAACTTCAGAAACATCTGTTGGATTTTTATTCGGTTATCCCCAAAACATACAATACACAAAGATTGTTGCCCGAGGTAGATTTAAGTAGATAATTTATCCATAAATATAATGTGTAAATACATAATCGAACGCCATAATTCGATATTTTGTAGAACTCGGTAGATATCGTGCCTATCTTGGCTACGCTGCTTAAATAGATAAATTTATTTGAAAGCAATGATGGGTTAAATTTTTACCCCCAAAATTTGCTAAAGGAAAGTTCACGAAATAAATTACAGTTCTTACGGCTTCTTATTAAGAAAAGCTTTTATCCTATCGACTATTTTATTTACATACTAAAATTTTATTCGATCATGATGTGATTTGCTTTGCGTGTCGGTTGACACTACCACACGCTTTCCCACCCAACGGCGTTGTGTAAAACGGTCTTACCCTCATCTTGAGAAAGGTCTTTGCGCAGCCCTCCTTTTGACAGAGAAGAAATAGTAGGTTATTATCTAACCCTCTCCTCGAGAGAAGAGGCCTTTGCCCAGCTGTGGGAATGAAATGACTGTTAGTTTTTTACTTTTGCCTAAATCTCGAAGGAGATTATCATTATTTTAGGAGTTAAAAAAAGGCAGTATAATTACTATTTACAGTATGATTTTTTGGACTTGTTATTGTGTGCTGTTATTATGAACTTTTTATTATAGTCCTGTTAAATCGCAATCGGATGTAAGTTTAGGCGTTAGTGTCGGGGATTATTATAATTTGAAAATATGTTAATAATTATGTGTTTTTATATAGCATTTTATTTAACAGCAATTTTTGAGTAGCTCATATCGGGTTTTTGTGCTGACTCGTGCCGTCCATTAGCGATCTGGTTAATCTGAATTACTAATCGATTCGTACAACAAACTAGTCACATTCACTAAATCGATCCATTAGGTCAAGGGTCGCTACAATGATAGACCAGGACGGATATATTTTACAAAGCTACGCTACGTAATTCCATTTGTAATGGCGAATCACGCCTCCAATAGCAGAGAGGGATAGCGCTATCGACAGTGAAATGTTGGCGAGATAAGCGGATAATGCAAATGAGACTGTAATAATTCTACTTAAAGTTTATTTTAAATACGTTACCTTAAAGTCACGATTTCGATATTCTGTTCTGAGATTGTCGGTATTTCACCTCATTGTTGTTAATCATTTGTGTTGTGTTATCTAACAATAATATTAATTTTATTAAATACTATTATATAAACTATTCACACAGCTGGAAAATACGAGGAATATATTTCTTTGCGTTCTAATAGTCAATATTTAAAAATCACTTTTTTCGCTTGAATATTTTGAATATATAAAATTATTATAATATTTTGGCTAAAAATAGCTTTCATTTTAGAAGAGGAAAAGAGCGTCAAGTTCTTTTAAAAAATACAGATTTTAACGATACATTATTAACGCATTTGTTTCAATGTCTAATAACTTAAATGTCAAGACCTGTATTTGCCCTTGAATGACAGAACCGTAAACGTAGATTAAATAACGGGCACTTGTAGCCTGTAATCAGTCAAAATCAATAGCGAGCCGCTATGGTCCCAACCGAGCTGTTTGTTCAAGATACACCGTCTGATAACACGACACCGTTTGCCTACAAGAACGTACTACGATTATACGGAAATTACAGAAAATGTAACGGCCACACTTATTGCGACAAGTATCCACTTTAGAAACTCTTTCCTACTTACATATTTTTAAGGTACTTTTACATTTGTGTAATAGAATTATTTTTCACATTGGGTAAACACATCTTCGGGACACCTAGTATCTTTTAACATATGCTCATTTATACCAAAAATTTCAATTGTCATCACGGATTGTTTATGATCATTCAATAAAACGTTTGAATATGTGTACGCATGATTTTGCACTATAGAATTTGTAATCTAGCAAGTGTCGTCGTCACACTAGCGAATCACGATAAAATGATAAACATTGCATTCAGCAATACATAGCATAGTCAACAGAACCGACTTCACTTGGTAATATTTTGATAATCTACATCTACAAGTAAATGACGTTTTTTTTGTAAAAACTATATGCGTAAAACTTGTAATGGAGTTTAGTATAGAATGTATGGTTAAGCGACACAACCTTTGCAACGATTCTGCTTGTGAGAAATATGGTAATATCGTAATACGCATAAAAATGGTATATCTATTTAAACAATATACCTTAGGCAAGTCGTGCTAAGGCATACCTAAATATGTTAATAATAAGAAGAAGTTTGTTTATCAATATTACATTAGTTACATCTATGTGTAAGACTTACTTCCTTTCTAAAATACATAAGGTTATTACATTATTGGGTTGAATATTACAATGATATTTAATTTTGCTACTACTGCAGACTAAGGACGAATTAAGTATCTACATATTATTTCTAAACAAACAGACAAAATGATTCTCAAAAGATAGGTAAATAATATGAGTAATAGGGAATTAAGTTTGTTACTTGAGTTACTTTTATCCAATTTTTAAGTGCTAGGTATCATTAATAACTGTCAAATAATATAATTGCAGTAAAATCGTATGTGGGTCAACAAATAAAGGTGGGGTTGGCAAAATAGTATATTTTTCACTTTATCTTTTGGTACTGCGGTACGTTGCAGAAATATTGATTAGATAATACAAATAGATAAAACGTTAAACTAAATAGAAGATGCATATTTTTTGCCGATAACACTACGAAAATTACTTTGAATTTTTTGTAAATTCATTGTAAACTAGTAATGTTTAAGAAAAAATTTAAACAAATAAATATAATTTTCCACGTATTTGTTTTTCCATATTTTAAAAATACAAGATTCCGGTTTTAAAACAATGCATTAAATGCACTTTTACGTGTTATGTCACGTTATACGGTTCGAATGCATTGAATTAACTTAAATCACAAACGTTAGGTATAGTGTTGGATCACACGACGCGACGAGTGTGAAACAAGAAAGCCTTGTGGAAACATAACAAGAACGGGTCCTGGTAGTATCTAAACGTATAAAGTGAAACTGCGGGCCGTTTATCAATTGCAATTTCATTACACGGCAGACACCTGCCTTGCTAGCCTACGAATTCGCTGCGACTAGTCGCAATATCACTATTTGTTTGTTAAGCATCTAATTTAATCGTTTTTATAATAAGGTCGAAATTAACCTCCTGTGATGTTGGTGGAAACAATATTTTAAAAGGATAATTAATTATCAATACTAAATAATTTGATATTCCACTACTAAAATATTTTTACGAATGTAATTAATATTCGTGTTTTGAATATGTCATTTTTCAATAAAGAATTGACTCATAATTTATTTTTATTTTTGTAATTTTACAAATTTATAAAAGTTATAATTGATGGTCTAATTAAACAACGTTCAATAAATAAATAGTTAGTGTTGTTAGCTTTGGGCATGGCGGTCTCTCATGCTGTGGTAGGTACTATGCAAAAAATAACCATGTCTGATGTTAGATCATTTTTATAGGACTAATGTCTGTGGGCGATGGTGAATACTTACCATAAAGTGACTGATCCACCTAGTCAGGCGGATTTTTGTAAACAATAGTTTTCTACATACAAAAGGGGACAAGCAGATGTATTGAGTAATACTACATTTTGCGATAATAGCCGTTGTACATAGAATGTTCAAGAGAGACATAAGACGAACCATTCTAATTGTAAAATAAACTTCATTTGAATCATATTTGCCGTTGCTCATGAAAAATTCGACAACGTAAATATTTTTTTGAAAAAACCTTATCCCAATGCTAAACATCCAGTTAAAAATTCTGCGATTCGATTAATTTTTTTTAGCTTTTGATAATACCGGTCGATCAACGAATGGTTTATTCGAATCGTATTGATATTCGACGAGATTCATAGAGCACTTTTAAATAAATGAAGAAAGCATTGTATATTGTTTGTGCATTTGATCGAATGAGTATGATATAAAATAGGTTTTAATAGAAAATAGTGTGATGTCGCATAACAGACATATATACATAGAATATAGTGCATATCAGTTATGCGACTGCCCATCAAATGAATCACATGAAATTATGTTAAATCATGTATGATTATTCTTGTATTTTGGGATCGAAATTGAAATCAACCTGCAATAATAACGATGATCAGCCTGATATGAGAGAAGACTGGCTGCAAGTTTTTGTCAAACTGATCCTGCAATTTGAATATCGGCTTAATGGTTTTAATTTGAGCATCAGGTTAACATTACGAAATTTAAAATGCATTATTTTAACGAAGAATATTTCGTATTAATTATTATTTTTGCATTTTAAGTTAATTTTATACAGACAAGAATTAAAAGCCGATGGCGTAATTATATCATTTAATTTAACTTTAAATTTGAACAGCACATGTCTTAATAAGCATATATCCGTTCAACTGTCTAACATCGGGAACTTCAGATATCACTGGTAATGACGTGAACATTCAATTGAAGTTTACCTCGGACCTCACTTCTAGAAACTAAAACTTAAGTACATGTTTGGGTCAAAGACTGTTTTAAAACAAGTGTAGAGTATATAAAAGTATAATTTTCTATGGTTTGATAAGACTTCTTACTTTATTGCAGAAATTACTTAGATAAACTGAATTATTGTGAGTTTATTTAAATTTTTTTTCATTTGTCGTCGCGTATGATGACCGTCTGCCATCATCACCGGAGATCATTCGTGAGTAATTCAAAGTTTGTACCCAAAACTCAAGTTAACTCTCTTCTCCCTGAATCTCATAATTCTATGAGACAATAATCCTATCCGATCGGAGAGAATTCAGGCGCAGGACCATCGGCATAACGGGTGCTATCTAGGGCCCTATAAGCTAGGCCTTGAAACTCTCAAGGAAAGTAGTTAAATCTTAATAGGTGTGTTGATATATAATATGTTTACATATGGTTAAATATGTTATATCCATAGTATTTAGGTCTAAGAATTACCCTAAACTGTAAAGTACGTATTTGTATGGAACTTTTATACTGATAATCACTACCAGCAATAACCACAAGTCGCAAATCCATAACAAATTCATTTGCGAAAAACAACGAAATGTGTCAGAAATATTTGAAAAGTCACGTAACTACAGATTAATGATGTATGACTGAAATCGAATGCATAATAGATTATATTATTAATAATTTTGATCCGTATCTTTAAGAATTATTAATAACAGTATGAGATATAAATATATATGTATGTGGGTCTTGACAGGTTACTTATCGATTCGCGTAATCTTTTGTAAAGAACAAAAAATATTTTTATAAAAACTACCTATCGAGATATCCCGAAAGATTTATTTGAAATCTAGAAGTGATATTAACAATAATATTTAGTAAACACGTTGGCTCCGGATATATTTGACAAATTTAGTTAAATCATAATATAAGTGGTGCTGACATATTTATTTCAATTATATTATTTAAAAATGTTAAGTGAGGAAGTAGAAAATCAGTGGAGCTCAAGAAAAGTCTACATTATGGTGCTTATCTGTCAGTTCATAGGAACGTCTAATGTAAATAGCATACCAAGCAATGCACTCCTGCAAGGAACATTAGGGTACACCATATTTCTAACAGTTTTCTACATATTTATGGGTATACCTATACTTTACATGGAATCTGTAGTTGGCCAATTTACAACTCGAGACTGTGTCGATGCTTGGAAGATCCGTCCATGTTTCTCTTATATTGGCTACATGGTTGTGTTGTGGCAAGCGATCATTCTTATTTTCAACCATATTGTTACGTCCTTCTTGATACATTACTTTTTAATAAGCTTTGAGAGTCCAGTACCGTTTTATACATGTGGATCATGGAGTTCCAAATTTTGTAACAGTCTAGTTACTAATTACACTGTTAACCAAGATTGTATTAAATATCAAAATTTATTCCCTTACTGTGATAATCTTTACAAAACATTCCCGGAATATGAATATTGGAGACATAATTTAGTGAGACCTGATAACGCTGGCTATAAGATTGCTTGGAAAGTATGCCTCGCATCAGGTTTAATCTGTTTCGTCGTGTATATTGGCTGTTTCAAAAGATCCAAATCGTTGAAGTGGTTGGTTGGTGGATTTGCAGCTTATCCAATGCTGGCACTTATGATATTATTAATAGGATCAATGCGACAAAAAGGATTGGTGGTAAAATTTGAGGAAGCGTTGGATTTAGACTTTACTAACTTTAAAAAGAAATTTCGTCTGTCAAACCTCATCCATCAAGTAGTATTTAATTTGAACATTGGAACAGGAGTTATAATCACTTTGTCATCAAGTACGTCATTTCGAAACCCTTGCTTCTCAGACATGGTAATAGCAGTGTTTTTTTTTACAGTATTTTCAATTATGTTTGTTTTCACTATAGCAATGATGACCTGTCCCTATGCCTTTGAATACGGTGTCCAAACTTTGGCTATAATCAAAACTCCTATGACACTAAATTTCGAAAAGTTTCCTAGACTTTTATATCTATATGAAGACAAAACTTTTTATCTAATTATTATGTTTAGTTGTAACGCCACTTTAGGTATTTGTACGAGTGTAATGTTATTTTTTAATATAATCGAAGTAATATTAAAAAGATGTCCTAAACTTAAAATGTATCCAGGTTTAACGACATTTTGTTCTGTTGTGTTCATGTTTGTAATTACAATTCCTTTCTTAAGTTATAATGGTGTCAACATCGTTGCTATGAGTTTCCGACGTTATATCAGTTTATTCTCAACATTTCTTGCTATATTAGAATGTTTAGTATTCCTAATTTGGTATGGTATAAACAAATTTGCCGAAGATGTTCATTTTATGCTAGGTATAAAACCAAAAAACTGTATTAAAGTTTCATGGATATTATCCATAATTTTTTTGATATATGCTTTTGGTACTGAGGTATACTATCAAATGATGACCGCGTCCAATTTTATTTATGCTACTTATGGACTTCTATTCCTAGTAAGCATTCTGATTTTTATTTTTGTTATAAGGATATTGTATGCTGTTTGTAAAAATAAATCAGTCAAATATTTATCACTGGATCCTTCGTGGGGTCCCACTAACGATCTATTGCAGAGAAGTAGAGCTATGTTTTCCGCACAAGCCATGACCAAAGAATACATTTATCGTCAGTACAGCCTTCAGGCTGGTATCATGGCAAGGCAAAAAAACGCAAACAAGAGAGTATGTTATCGATAGACGGAACTATTGACGTTTAAAATAAAATTCATGACTCGTTTTTATGCTTCGCTAAGAAATTATTTATAGTGAGTCATATTTATATATGATTTATTGATATAGTATATGTATGAAAAATATAACGATTTAAAAAATAAAAAGTAAAACAACAAAACTACTTCATACTTTATGATTCAATATCCGCTGATATTGAACAAATATACCATATATTTGTTTTGGATAAATAGTTCATTCCTTTTGTTAAATGTAGAAGGTATAGTATTTTAAAATATTATATAATAATTTCAATATGCTATAATTATTTGTTACATTTATATAAAATTTGGGCGACAGTTTACTTTGTTAAGATAAGTTTTGAAGAAAGCTGTGACAAAAAGTTACGCTACATGACATTAGTATAACTATGAAGTTTTGGCAAATTAATCACAAAATCTATCGTGAAATTGATACTTGTAAATTATTATAATAACATTTTAAACGAAACCCATAGGAAGCCAATAACCTTTGTCGAAAACACGAATTATATGACTCCACGTGAGCTATATATTAGTGACTCATCCCATTATAATATAATGATATGCTACCTATATTATATTAAATTAAACTAGTATTAACTATTACGTAATTTGAGAAGTCATGTGATTCATCGCTAAAAATATTATGACAATACATTAACTTTAATACTATTAAAGTTGTTATTCATTCAAGTTTTTTAATTTAAAGTTTTGTCCTCGAGGTAAAAATATATTCGTATTTTATTATTCTTAAATATTTAAAACATTCTTATTTTCTGAGATGGTCATGTTTTGTTAGTTTTCTATGGTAAAGTTAAGAAATTATTGAGTAAATACTATCGAAGCTGTCATTTTCGACTAAATGCATACAGTATAGTATAAAACATTAAAATACTTTGATGTTCGCGTTGTGTTCTTGGAGGCTATAAAAAAGAAAGTCAACAGTTTCCGCCTCGACAGCCGCCTACTCAGTCATCTGACGTTTGTTGAAAAGAAATAGGTTTATTTAAAAAAAAGTGGCGCGCCAAGCTGTCTGCTCACTGCACGATGCCACAGTAACGTGATATACACACGAGAGCTTTTGCTACGAAACATATGCACTGACTCTTCTTACAAGAAGATGATATAATATCTCTTATGTATGCATCGATGTATACTAAACTATTCAAATTATTTATGTTTCAATTATACAACTCATTCAGTATCTGTATATGTTAATACGTGGATATTAAAACATATTTACAGATATACTATGGCTATAAAAAAAATTGTCGAATTTCATCTAAATAAAAACGAATTTCGCCTACATGTGTGATACAATAGAAAAACGTTCAACACTTTTTTATTCGCAAAAGTATTAATCTTATAGATAAGTCTATATTTTACATTATATCGTTATACAAATGTGATTTATTGTATATTCTATACCATACGAATTATTCCTAACAAGTCTCTTAAGCCATTTTTTATTTGACGTTAACACTTGCTGGAACAATAGACGCCCTTAGACATTTTAACAATTACTTAGCTACCGTTCATAGTATACTGTGTTAAAATTGAAAACGTATAATTCTTGCATGGTTATTATTTCTTTTTTTTTACGATTCCTAAGGTCTATTGTGTCTAAAGTGAGGAATCGACTACTCTACTACAATACTTCGTGTAGTCTGGATTAAAAAAGTGTGTGATTTGCGAGCGTCATTTAGCGTTTAAGTTTAAGATAAAATTGAATTTTACTTACCATATAAGTAGTTACGTTTTCAAAAGTTCAAAGTAATAACCATCTAAGGAAGCCATACTTCACGTGCCTGCTTATTTAACAAAATTTCGTTGAACGTTGAGATAATTATATTAAATGTTCTACGTAATCGCTGTTCATCGGATATAAAGTAGGTATGTTAAGCTTATTAACGGTATGTGCACGACAATTTAAGTCTATAAAAAATAAATTTATCTCACTGCTTTTTATAGAGACAAATTGTTTAATGTACATATTACATTAATAAGAGTCGGTACTGATGAGATAAAATAAAATTGACATTGAAATATTAGCGCGGGTTTAAACGCGGTAAGTTTAGATTGTCCAAAAGGCGATTAACATACAGTATCAGTAAGACGAGTGCAAAT
Organism: Vanessa atalanta; assembly: GCF_905147765.1. Classification (NCBI taxonomy): domain Eukaryota; kingdom Metazoa; phylum Arthropoda; class Insecta; order Lepidoptera; family Nymphalidae; genus Vanessa; species Vanessa atalanta. The sequence continues at coordinate 10,332,691 of NC_061902.1, read as the reverse complement.
CCAGTTGTGGCATTGCGTCATACATTAGAATGTTTGACCCGGCGCTAGAACCGACTCTACGGCCGCGCTCCGCCACCGACATCTCTGCGTGAATTCCAACCATTGTCACGACAACTCTGCCGCTCACTGTTGCCACTTACAACACCCGATCTCTAAATAAAAACGTGTCACTTCATTTTCGAAACATTTATATCCATATTTTTTTTGTGAAGAGTAACGGTTTCACTCACCCTTATTTTATAAAATAAAACCAAAAACAATTACTAATTTAACGTCAGTATTTCCAGCGCACAGTTTAAACAAAAAGTTTATTACTATTTTCATTCATAAAAAAATGACTCACTGTTGCGAAAATAAATATTTATTGCACGCAGCTTATGGATATATCTGTAAAGTTACTTACATTTTATGAGAAATTAAATCGTCATCGATAATAATAAATTTACTTTAAGCATATTTCGAATACTTTTCTTTGGAATCTAGTTGACAGGTTTTTAAAATTATCCGTCAAATATTTTAATATTTTTCCAATAACTTTTAAATTGATACAACTATGTACAGAAAAATCTTTTAATCCCAAATTTTCAAGTGCTAATCACTTGACAATTAACACCGAAATATTAAACGAAGAGGCAAGGCAAGGACTTCGATGAAATAAAATATCTTGAAAAAACCTGTATGTGTCGCATAAAAATCTACCACATGTTTGTCCGTGTCTGTCATCCATCAATTGGAGCAGCATGATGGAGTAAGCTTCTAACCTCCTCCTCAAAAGTAGTGGAGGCGTAAATATCCCCTTGCTTTGTCGAAGGCTATCCCCAGTGGCGGACTAAGCCCATCAGAGGCCGGGGGCGGCAAAGGGCAATGAGGCCCCTAGCTTTAAAAAAAATGTAGTTTTACAAGCTTTCAGTTTACATTTATGTGTTTATTATATATATATTTATGTGTAAAAATTCTAGATGGCTGTAGAGTGTAGTGTTTTGATCTTAATAAAATTAAGGTACTGAGCACATTTTTAGTCTTGTTTAAGATTTCATCAGTGGAACGCAGATGCATTTGGGGGCCCCCCGAGACTGGAGGCCTGAGGCGAGCCGCCTCCCTGTTAGTCCGCCACTGGCTCTCCCAAAATAGCCTAGTTTGTTTAGTTTGAATAAAATGTCGTCATTGGCTATCGTTTTATCACGTATTTGGAAATACCGTCACTACTAATTTAGTGCTATCGCTACCATGACATGAACACTTAGCTAAAAGCAAGCAGACAGCAATTGCACAATACATTTTAACTCTCTAAGACAAAGCATCCATATCAGTACGTTGAATTATTCGTTTCAGGGCAGAGACTAAAAAGGCTTTAAAAACTTGAATGGAATTACGATGGTGTGTTTATCGGGCACGTTAACCTGTCCTATTCCGCAGTCCGCATGACCAACATTCGATCGCATTCGACTACAATACACAAACAGAAGTGTCACTGCATATTGTCAACAGTAAAATAATATCTAGAGTCTTAAAGTCATAAATAAATTATATTTTCGATAGTATATCGCGCTATAGGTAAGATAAATCGTAAAACATTATTTTTATCAATAAATCATACAAGCATTATTGAATTATACCAAATACATACAAGTGTACCAGTTTTGTTAGTATTAGTTAATTTAAAATGAACCCGTTGCTTGCAATGTGAAGGTAATATAAATAATGTATGTTTTAATACATGTATAGTATACGCGGGCTGTGCCGTTTCTGCAAATTGCGTGGTCTACAACTCTGATCACTTTCGACGGCGCGCGCGCAGGTGCCCCGCCCCGCGGCCGCGTGCCCCGCGTTGCTCCGCAGCCTCGCCACCGTCTCACTGACGTCACGCTGCCATGTAACGGTGCGTTTTGTTAAACAAAACTCTAAATAGGTATAAAGGAAGTGGTGAAGCTACAACTCACTCCTATCAAATTTACATAATCATCGAATTGAATGTAAGTAAACTAATTTGTATAATTCTAATACATTTCAACGTTAATTCATAAATGTTTATTAATGATTCCAGTACATACTTTTAAGGAGTAAGTTTATAGATGATCTTTCATAAACAGTTAGATGTATTGCATAATAATATTATTTAAGTAAAATTGGAACACATTTTTTAATAATATTTATTTCGACCAGACAGACACCAAGCTCTAAGCGTCGTTTTTGAAACTCGTCGACCGATAAGTTGTTTGAATGTGTCAATAAGAGATAACCAACGCAAATAACATACTAAGTCGATGACACTTTTAACTGGGACAAGAAAGGAAACATGAAAACTTCGACATAATTATTTAGTATTTTTAGAAACTTTAAATATTAATATTTTCGTTGTTTTTGTTACGGTATTTAAATTTACTTTTAAATTTTAAGCTTTTACATAAGTTCCCTACACTTTCTTACACTAGTTCAGTACATCGGCTCGATATATTTTTAAATTTAACTTATTTCAACGATCTAAATAAAAGTAAGTTTAACTAAGAAATAGAAAAGAAAATTTCATTGTTATGAGTTCCGCAGCATTCAGTGACATACGCTGAGGCCGCGATTTGCCGCAAGCTTGGAATGTAAGAAGGGGCCGCAGCCGCGGGGTAGAAAGCAACCGTTCGACATGACGACTCGCTCGCGCAAACGGACCAGCCCTTTGGATGACATTTTCCTGCCTTTTGCAGGTAATAGGACGTACGAGGTCGAGATAGATAATTCAATCATTATTCAATTAAACATATAAACTGATAGGATTTTATAACGTGGCTTAAGCGACTTCAAAAACGAAGGTTCTCAATTCGTTCGTATATATGTATGTGTGTGTCTATGTTCTGGTATAACTTTTATGTTTATAAAACGATTTTGATGATTCCCTTTAATCTAATAATGGACATTGCGTATATTTTATCGTTCAGGCCAATTTTTGCAGTTAATTGATTGTATGTAATTCATTTTTATGAGTTATGAGCTAGCGTAACTACAAAAATATAAATTGAAGTGCCTGAAAATAAATAAAAAACATATACATTGTCAATTTAAACTAATATTTTACTCAAATAATGTCTGTAACTGTTCCCAGTATACATTCATCGATAATATTATCGTCAATGAGAAAAAAAGATAAACATTTCAATATTCAATAAAAGTTAAATAATTTTGATTTTGTACTTATGGGTTAGTAAGTATTCACTATTTATTAGGGATTTTTGACGTATATATGTTCAGCAATAATATGAGTACTACTGTAAATTTCGATAAATTACAATAACAAGTAACCGAATAAGTAGGGTAGGCGAAAAATCCGTCTTGAATCGTTTAGAATAAAAAATAAATAACAGTTTCTCATTTCTTAGTCTCACCCTTTCCGTATTTACATAACTAAATTATTTAATTGATTATAAAATTAATTAACGGATTAAAATTACGAATATTGATGGCGGCGAGTTAAGTTAAGACGAGAACATTATGTTATCGTGTCAGCGTACTATCGAAAAAATCAACGGTTTGCGAAGTAAAGAGCAGAGCTTTCCATTGAATGGAAAAATGCATCGTGGAGCCGGTTTCTTCGTACCTTCCGGATTCCCAACCTGCTTCTCTAGGTCACCTAGTGCTGTCTCTCTCACACTTATCGTACGACAAAGATTTTGGGTCGCGTCGCCCTAACCTAGATTTTGTACTGACCGGATTAATTATATATTTCGGTACTAGCAATATAATATACGCCGAGTTTTCTTGATAAGGTCGAATTAAGGTTTTTTTTAAACGCAATCATATAAAATTATCAAAGACTAATATTAAACAAAAAAAAAAGTTACGTATAAGTTACGGCATTGGCTTTTAACCAATTTGTTTATAATAACGTTGATATCAATACTTATATTAAATATATATACGTTTTGTGGCAATTAAATTAAGAACATTAATTGTGATCACAGCGTACTTTAAATCAAATTATTAATTAATTCCATACTGGTTACACGGTTCACAGTTAGCCATTAACCAACAACGTTCGATAATTATTGTAATGTGTTTGTTTCGTGCATCATTAATCATAGGAGACATATATAACATTTTGTTATCAACGGTTCAATAATTGTTATTTTATACGATATCTCAGGTAGTCTGAGGTTAGACAAGTTGATATAATTTGATTAACGAACTAATTAATAGCGAAAGAATCAAACCAAATTGAAACGTTGATAGCATTTATGATTATTTATTAATAATTATATTCAATTGGCATGTCACACATGCGTAATATTACAAAATAATAATATTATATCGAGATAGTATATGTACAGCAATAGTGGACTATATAATCGTATAGAAAGCGTGGCGCACTTATGTATAAATTAATAATTTGTTGCGTTTTTTATTGGTATGCGCAGGTAGCACTTAATATATTGCGTCTGATTGTCCGATATCGATATATAAATTCTGAAGTCTAGAACGTAAGTACAAGTTAATTCCTTATCAATAAAAAACTGATTATATAATAAATGGGGCTCCTTGTTATCATAAACATAAAACATAATTTGCTACCTCAAAAACTAAGTTATTCAAAACATAAATCAACATTATTTTTGAAAGACTTATGCTGTATATACAATACAATAAATATTGAAGTGTAATGTATATTGTATCTTTATAACTATTATAGACATATTCTTTCGAATTTCGTATGACTTATGAATATTTTAAATTACATATGATATCTTAATTTGTTTTAATAATAATTTAAACTATTAAATAATTTCTGGTGAGTTAATAAGTATTTTTTTATAATTACTACATAACGTACAATTTTTTTTTAGAATATTCTCTTCTTATTACCAATATTTGACAATCTATGCATTATTTTTTAATTTACTATCATTAAAAGCATGACGCAAATGTTACAGAAATGTCTATTATTAATTTAAAAAAAAATACTTATTTACTCGGTGTTACTTTGTGCAAGTTCATCTTGGTAGGTTACATCCCCATATTATTTTTGTTACCGTCAAACAGTAACACTTATTATTGTTATACTTTGTTTAAAAGGTGATTCAGCCAGTGTAGGTACGACGGACATGAAATGTTAGTTCCTAAGGCACATTGATGATGGCGAGTGTCAATGTTTGTGTGATGGTGACCATCAAGTCGCCCATTTGGCAGTCTGTAAAATATAGCCTATAAAAAAATTGTTTTCCTATAATCGATATATAACAGTTTCTAGAAAAGAACAACGGGTCTCGAAAACAGCAATAAAAAATAATAGGCTGGGAGTTAATGAGTCATTCACTAAAAAATTATGTGTTTTCATAAGTTACGAGTCCTGAAGAAGTCGAACTAATATCTCGTTAGCGAGCAGTTAAACTAAATTATGATGTACATTAGATATTTTATATTTCATTGTCTAAAAGCTTGCTTTTGGGGATCACAACTAGTCAAGGTGATTATATTTTATGCGAGTAAAAAATTGTAGGAGTAATAAAAATGTGGAACAATTATTGTGTGTCGTTTGATTGATATTCTAATAAAAATTTGGTTACGTTTTAAATTCTGTTCAATATTTAATAAGCGTTTCAAATATCTAATATTTTATTGTCTAGTGCAATCTATGGAACATCGCAATGAATGTTAAAAAATATATTTGTTTATACAAGGTAACATAATTTCAATTATTGTATGAGATATCATGCAAAAGCTTCCGGTATAAATTGCAACTACAGATATCATTTAAATAAAAATATTTAAATATCGAAATCGTAAAACGAGCGTTCGATTTGTAATATTTAAAAAAAAACCTATACTTGGCTTACAAAACTGAAAAGATAAATTCAAAGTAACGAGGTTTCATTTAGTTTACTTATTGATATCATGATAAGTTTCCAGCGATTCATAAGTACGTGTACACTGTCGTAAATCGTTATTTGAACACCATTACTGATATACATACTACGTTCGCGGATTTTAGCATTATCGATGGATATCTAATATTTACTTATTCTATGTCTTATGTATCGTTCTTAAAGTAATACCATTTCATGATTACGTCATAAAACGATACATATACGTACGATAAAGCTTAGAGACCATTGTAGTAATAATTTAATTAAGACTATTAATTAATATCCAAAGTAGAACTGGCATGGCGACTTGGGACAGTTGTAAAGTATTTCGTCACAAGTCACACAAGTCATGCTATATGACTTGTATAATAATAATATAATAGAATATAAAGAAGTAAATTAATAACCTAATTCACATAAAATTTCTGCATGATTAAATGGTCACAGACTAAATATGTACGTTTATTAAGTTGTTTTATATTTAAAACAATTTTACAAATAAGTTTCATTAATTATTTTTATGACGTTTTGACTTGAGTTTATATAAAGAACTACAAATAAGACATCTGCCAGTAATTACTTTTATATTTATTTAGTGATGGTAACAGCTCTATATTAGCCATCAAAATATATAAAACATCAATCTGAAAGTCACTAAGTAATAAAAAAATGCTTTTAATATATATTTTTTAAATATTATGTTCGGTGACAGCACTTACGTAGATCTATACTAAAATAATATGAAAATAACCCTCTTGCCTCTTCACGGTTAAACCACTGAACCACTGATCTAAATAGTTAGATGAAATTTGGTATGAATTTAGTTTGAAACATAGGTAGGTAGGCTAGGATATGATAGTAAAATGGGGGCTGACGGTTTGTGTATAAGTTAAGTTTTAAATAAATTTCGCAAGGGTAAAGCTGCGGTTTCAGCTAGTATTAAATATTTGAAAAGACAAAAATTATTAAAAAGACGTATTATGAGTAAAAACAGCATCCCGTTCCGAAATATGTAGCGTGTACTAAATAGATTGGTAAGGATTGGTAGCGGTGGAATCTTTTGTTCATGGTGATTTTATTATCCATTCTTATCGCTTTGTAATATTTAATTAGGAAAACTATTAAACGAAAACACATATAAGTAGGTGCAACGTGATATGGAGATGGTTTTAGTATATAATATTAGTATATAAGTAGCTTAGGTTCGCATTTTCACCCGCTTCAAAGCTACCGACGTGACAAGCGTGAATTTCATGTTCTTGAGTGTAATATACATTTAGATATTATATTAAAATATTTAAAACTTATCTTATAATAACTTTAATTATAAAATTATATAGCATTGCAAATTCGGAACGAATTAATTGTCCGAGTCTTAAATCGACACTCGTAATTAAAATAACAGAAATGTTATCATGATCGTCATCTAGATTACTTCGGTTTTTTTTATATTGATTTAAAAATGCCAGTAATAATGAATAAAACTTTCGTCCGACTGTACCGTACTGCGCTATAGGCGCTCAAAATAACAAATAATGAAACATATACATATCTACATATCTACAAAGCCATAATCGATCACGTATTGAGCGCGATCATTGTATTCGTCAGTTGGACCGTGAATCCTGTCACTATTCCCTCTTCCTCTCTCCCCCGACCCTCTTCTTTACATGAATCTCATTTACGTTTGCGCTTACGCAACTGAGTAAAGTCATTGAGGTGTGTAATATTAATTGACTCTGATATTGTTGGGGACGATGGAACTTAAATTTTGATACTGAATGCATAACATTTCTCTTGAACGTTACCAATATGATGGTTTAACTTGATAATGTTACTAATCTACGATTTAATATTATCTTCAGACATTTATATCTATAAGCACGGGTGGTAAAACACTTATTATTCGTCTAAATCAACTTGTTATACTTGTTATACAAATACAATAATATTTCCCATGATCATTTTTTTTTAAATAAACGCTATTTCCTTACTATGTTTTTAATTATTCGTTGAATTAATTTGTTAAACAATAAATTACAAAACATCGCTAGATAAAATATAACACTAAAAATAAAACAGTTGTGTCACAGTACACGGAGCTTAAATCATGCGTTTAATATTAGTTTACACGCAGTTTGAAATGGACAATGCTTCAATTAAAGGCCAACATCCTTTTATAATAAAAAAGTATCAAAATCATTTAAGTAGAAATATATAGTATTGTTTATAATATAAAAATAATTTAAATGAACCAAATTGCGTAATGTGCATTTTAGTACCCAAATATCATTAAATAATAAAATCATTAAATTAGTAAGTTTTCTTGTATTCCGTTTTACAGTGATAATCTATTTAATAAATGTAATGATTTCATAAATATAACGTCTCGAATATCTCCGATATCTAATTTTAGGCAGTTGTGTGTCAACCTAAACTTTAAAGTGACTTCAGAAAATAAAACCTCTTTGAGCCGATGACTGATCAGTTCAGTTTTAATTTTTATTGGAACCACACAACGCGAAAATTCAGTCATAATTCCTAAAGTTAAAACCTCAAACATCTATCAATTGAATTATTCTACGTTGGTCACATTTTTGTTTGGGTCATTCTGGATCCTTCCTTTGATGGGCCACCTTCTAATGAGACCGTTTGGAGCATATTTCGCCATTCCACCTCAACGAGCGCTGGTGCATTGAGGCAGCATAGTGAAATAAATTAAAAGGTTATGTATATTTGGATAAGCTTTATATACTTTGTGTTATCCTACTAACATTGTCAATGTGAAATTTGAATTTTTTGGTTTACTTGGATGTTTGTAAACGACTAGACGGATTTAGGATGAAATTTGGAATAAAGCTTATGCCTACCTTATAATAGCTTATACCCCGACTTAGCACAAAGACTATCTTATATTTCCCATCGCCCACTTTCACAAGCGAAGCCGCAAAAAGAAGCTAGCATAATAATAATTTCAGAAATAGGTAATAAGACGTCTAAATTTATATATAATTAACATTCGATAACACTTAATCAGAACATAATTATGATGCAATTGGTTATAAATTAAACATTAGTATCCCTGAATATTTAGTATTAAGTTAAAATTTTCTATTTAACATTAATAACAGACGCATATATATTACTGGCGGATTAAAAAAAATGTTTCATCGGCATCATTCATGCGTGTACGCACCCCTCGCGTGTACGTCGTGTCCGTTGATAACAGAAGGCATTACTTACGAAGCAGTTACGTACAAGGTCTTCTTGCTTTATCAAACTATACATCATTCGGGAAATCAATTGTTAGCCGCGTTTCATTGCAATTTTATTTGATTGCAAAAAATATACATGATATCTAAAAGTACAAGAAGTAATTAAATACGATTTTTATTATAATTACAATACATGAAATAAATCTAATTACCTATACATAATAATTGTTTTATCAAGTCACTTAATAAATATTATTTTTAATTTAAATTTGAATTATAATCATCAATATAAGTCTATTACTAATTGCTTAAATATTACAAATATCCTCCGGAAATCTTATTAAATTGTATTCTAAAATATTTGAAATGTATACCACAAATTTTAATAGTTGGAAGGCTGCTTCTTACCCCATTCTATCTTGATATAAATTCCCATGCACGACACGGTGTCTGGTCCCTGACAATAGCCCCAATGCTGTACACGATATGTACCGTGTAAATTGTTACGATACACTCAATCAATTCCATATTTGTCCACCAGAAATGATATAAACTATATGCACTTCAGGTCGACCGGAAAATTAGTTCATAATATTTAAGTAACTAAATCGCTGGCAATTAAAATGTGATTAGCCGTTGATTATTTTCAAATTCAGATTACGCATCTTGTAATACATCTATTTAAATACAATTTGTAGATTTAATATGATTTTCTGGGTATCGTATTTATTATAAAAAAAAGCAATAGACAACGAGGGTGGATTGTAAAGATGAGTGGTAGTCAATCCAGGCATGTAGCTTATATCTACCCTACTCCGACCCCAAACAAAAGGGATAAGGGCAAGCGATTCTTGTATCAAAAAGCCTTGCGTTACAATTTATATGATTTAAGGCTGTCCAAGTCGTGTTCAAACGTATTTAAGAAAAAAACTGTGTATTATAGTTTAAACTTTAAAGCATATAATAACTTTTTGTTGAAGATAGTCCTTAATCATCGTAATGACATTATGGTTATTCAATGTTACCGCCAAAATGTTCTGTGTATTGTTAATGGTCCAAATGTAATGTAATGTATGTTCAAATTAAACAAAAGTATGTCATGATATTTATTTCCTAAAAGACGGTGATTAAATAAAAAAATAATAGAAATAAAATGTAAATAATAATCTAAATCGGAACATATTTTTAGAATCGTAGATAATTTCACATTATTAATAAAAAAGACTCGTGGAAGTAGTTGAGTTTATAGTAATTGGTGATTTGGATTTGTAAAATGGTTATAAATATCAGGGAAATGTAGTGATTCAGAAATGATTTATCGTTCTCATTACAATAATTTTAAAACCTATGTGTTCATCTCACATACATATAGCTCGTTAGCTTATTTTAATACTTAACATGGGGTTTAAGCTTGCTTTGTTAGCTTGAGCCCCAGGGACGGGCGTAGGCGACTATTTTCTCCCTATGGTAAGGTACGATTTTCATCACAAACTGAATTCCAAGAGGGATAAACCGTGGGTTGAACTCGTAGTATTATAAAATAACAGTAGTTTTGTATTAGAGGTACGGGCGTCTATAGCGCAGATTTACATCAAATTCAGGAGTCAGGTAGCACTAATTGTTGATATAATAATATATAATAGCCTTGAAATAGCGGTAATAATATTATTTTATGTGAGTTATTTTTTTTTTACTGAATTTGATCTTAATAGTGTTGAACGGTTTATCATTCAGATTATTACAGATGTAAGTATATACACATAAATGGCATGTCGCTCATACGTGACAATGTCATTATTGCATGCGGCATACAAATAAGTACAAGCCGCCACCTAAATAACATTACAATCGAATCATTTGATAGTTGCCTTTATACCAACGTCATAAAGTTTAAGCTTAAAAATATAGATATCAAAGAAGTTTGACGATTCGTTCGTTAAATGTTTTTATTCTGAATGAACATGCTTGACAGTTCTACAACGGCATGTATTGAATATTTCCTAGGGATTATAATTTTATAATGAGTAAGTTTGAATTCGATTCGAATGAAAATGTTTCTTTTGAATATTCTAACAAAACTATTGTTACTCGTAAAAAACGTATCTTGTATTGTTTTTTTACTATGATGAATGATTCATAATTAGAAGTAACATAAACAGACCTGCATCTGAAACCAGGAGTCCAGGAGGCCGGTGGCGTGTGGAGCACCCCAGCGGCCGCCGCCCGGGACAATCTGCAAAATATGTTTTTCTTTAAGATTGATTACGGTTTCTATTATTAATTCTTGGTATTAATATTATTATAAAACGTAATTTTATTATGATTTTAAACTATTTATGCTGTTTCATGGTCAAAGTTATATCGAAAAACCTCATATCATTTATGTATATATTGATTTGAATTGTCTATTTCACTTAAGTTAAATAGAAAATTCTAGACCAACCTAAAATACCTAAGGTAATGCACAGATATTTGCTTTTGTCTACTTGCAATACGTAGGAGAGATTCGATTAGAAGACGTTTGCTGGCGCTTCATTCGATCAATCCGATTTATTAAAAACACGTCGGTGTGGCTGCTCACATAGAAATACATACATATTTTTTAAGATAATAAAAATAAATTCTTATGAATCCAGATATACAGTATTCTAATCTTAAATACAATGTTAAATGTATTATATATAAAATTTTCTATTATGGTCCAATCTGTGACCAGACACAAAGAAGACACCAACTTTTTCCAAAAAAAAAAAAATATTTTCAGTCTATTAAAAGTATTCTTTTCCCGTTATTATTTTGACGAATTAATAATAAATGATAATTCCAAAGAGATTAGCGATGTAATATTTGATCAAGGATATTAAAATTTGATCAAACCATTACCTTACCATTATCATTATCATAATACAATGAAAGCTTTCACAAATAAAAAGATATACATAGTCAAATTTATAAGAATACATATATTCATGATTGTATTTAATTGTTATAAATAATGGTATAAGGTGTCAAATAAATAATATGAATAACAAAATAGCTGCTAGAGTTAGTAGATCAAAGACGCTAGAACTTGGGAATTTTATAGCAAAAAATGACTACTAAATCAATATAGTTATAGTACTATAGTTTACTTTGAAATTGGAACCTTATTTTTTTAATATTTGTTTGTGTATACTTTAATAAGGAGGCCGTGACCGTGCGTTAAAATCAATTAAACTTTTTTTAAACCCGAATATGGACATCGATGGACGACAGTAACGATCAGATTTATTTTATGCTAAGTTACGTCCACTTGACATCGCTCTTCATCGCATCGCCGGTTTTATTTACAACTGACATCCAATACATTCGAGATTTCTCAGCTAATATGCTAATTTAAAGAATAGGAAAGCTTCAAGAGCCTATTGTGGATAAACGATTACCTCTACTCGATTATAACTGTACTTTTATTATACATATAAATATTATGTGTTTATTTAACTTGAATTTTTGCTTTTAGAGATTAATTTATGTCAAAAATGTCTCAGGCAATAGATATACCTGTATGTTTCTTACAACATTATACTTAAGTATATTTTTCACTGGCTGGTGTAATTTCGTTCTCGTAGAAGTAAGACGAAATTGTGCTCCTTACGATCGTACATTTATAAAGTTATAATTAATTTTATAGATAAAAAGCCGGTTTTATATGTAAATATGTTAAAGCTTGCATTTATTACTTGTAGACTACTTTATGTTTGGCATCAAGTGGTATTACTTGCTTAAAATTTCTCTTGGCTATTAGTTCTAATAGCACGTGTATTTAGAAGCTGCTGTTGTGTGATTACATAATACAACACGTTGATGCTGCACGTCTTATGATAATAATTACTTAAACATATTATGTATGTATTTCATTTGTATAATTAAATAGCTAGACTTAATTATGGAGACTTACATGATAAAATTGTATTTAGAAACAATTGGAACCTTTAATAAAATACAAAGTATTTAGGGACGTAACTACCTACATATTACATAAATAAATTGTCATCGGCAAAAAACTATTTTTGTAATAATTTTTAGGTTATTAAGAGTTTATAAATAATATTTTTAGCAAGCGATAATTTAGTCATAATAAATATATTACGTATGATTTAAAATAAAAAAAAAAATTATTATTATTTAATATATAATCAACCACAGCGTGACAAAACAAACTTATTAAACGTAAAGTCAAATACAATTTCAAAAGAAAAGATTTTTACTTTACTTTTATAATTAAGTATAACTTAAATATATCGTTCATTTCCAAATGAAATGAAATGAAATGAATGAAACCCTTCAAAACTCTTTTAATTTAGTTAATTTTTAATCGAGTTTTATTTTTTATTACATGTTATTTGAATCGAGGTTGCATAATATAATGTAAAAGGTAATTAAACTTTGAAACAAAATATAAATTCTCGAAGCCTCGTTTCGCTTGGTCGTAAACCCGTCGGTAGTCGTTGATGTCTTTTCTATGCACACAAGCTTTGGATTGTAATCATTAATTAAAAATTTTATAGCCTCTATAGAAAAAAAATGTTTGAATAAAAACATATAAAAGTATGTCATGTAAATAAATACACCGAAAATTATTAAATATTTAGTGAATAATTCTCTAATCTTTGTTATTAATTCATGTTAGTCGATGGCATTGAAAATATAAGAAAAACCGTGATTAATTTTATATCACTCATCCGTCAATTGAAATGAAATTCAAGAAATGTATTTATTCACATATAATACGGTTGTAATTAAATCATAAGCTGGGACTTTTTTCCTACTTATTTCCTGTAGATTACGTAGAAAAGTCTTTAAGAATATATGAAATTGAGAACAACATATTTTTCGATATGTTTGTATTCATAATATATTTCGATAAAGATATTATTGAAAAAATAATAATTTAAGGGCGATTAAACACCTCAGTTTTTCCGAGCATTACTGCGGAAACAATGCCGGCGGAAAACAACTTTCAGCGCTGGGTTTTATACAAATATTACGCTTGAATTCCGATCTATTAATATGGGTACCAGTCCCTTAAAACTACTGATGATATAATTAAGTAAAAACTTTTTTTTTTTGCCAATTTTGTACTTAAATAATACTTAAACAATATGTCTCTGTCTATGTGGGGTTGATGTAACATTAAACAGGCATAGGTGTGTCTACATAGTATATTAGTACATTTAAATAGTTATTATACTAATATAAAATTTAATTGAATTTCCAAAAGAATAAAATGTGTCGGTAGCCGCACTGGACCATCAATTTCGCCACTGGTACGTTTCACGTGTTTTGAATCGATGATTTTATATGTAAAATACAAGACAGGTCGAATACACAATCAAACTAACAGCAATCACTACTCTCAGTAAACGGCACAGGTTGTACACTTTGCTGGGCTTGCATATTTTTGTTATAAAGTATCAAATTTGGCACTGAGGATTGTGTGGTCCAACGCGAGTCGTACCTGGTCGCCCACGAGTTCCTCGGCAGGTGTGATCGCGCAGCAGGCCTCCATTCCCGGCTGCGGCCGGGTGTCGTCACGAGAGGAGGACGTAAGGACGGTCGCGATCGCGCGCGGTGTCAGCGCACGCCTGCGCGCACCCACTGCGCGGGACCGACTGCGTGCCGACTGCCGACTCGCCGACTGCCGTAGTGCCGTGCGTGATAGCGCGGCCCGACCGACCTCCTTCGCAGGGTTGCAATGAAAGTGATTAGGCTCTTGCGCGACTCGCGACTGATAACGAGGGCTCGCACCTCGCTCCAGCCTACACCTTATTTCCGCACTACTGCTATATTATTGCTAATTATTACAACTATTACGATGAAATTTCAACGAGCGCCCCTATTATACAAAATAGTTCATGATTGAAAAACTTTAATAATAATCAGTTCATTATACAGAAAATCATTTATTTAATTGTAATATAAATATTTATATGTTTGTAAATTTTATTTAAAAAATAAATGTACGATTGGTTTGTCTAGATAATCCCTTTATTCCAACATTAATAAACAATCCAGTTTATAAACAGTCCTTAAGACCAAGATCGTTGTTATTTCTACGTTATAAGCATAAACCCTCGTAAATAAAACCACATACTCACACAACACATACACCGTTATATTTATTGCAATCATGAGAGAAATTTAAAATACCATGCACACATGCTCTCACCGTATCAGTTATAAGAACTGATAGTTTCTTATCAGAGCAGACCCGTTTGTTAAGTACCTGCATAATGGATTTACCTACACTAATATAATATCTGTATATCTTCTCATTCCTGCTTTCACTGTTCGTCGTTGTGCTGGTGCTGTTTTTGTGAACACGTAGAGGTCTAACAAACTCTCTACATAAGACTGGTTAGACTAAACAATTTACTGTTTAAAACATCTGAACTTAGTAAAATTGGCGAATTCAGTAAAAATACTTTGTGTAACTTTGAATACTGTTTGCGATTACTTTAATCTGGCCCTATCTATTTTAGAAGTTGTTAATATATTAAAAACTCAGTGTTATGGTCAGTCCATATAACACTGGGTTTTTAATGTTTTCTTTTAACTTCGATCAAATATATAAAATAAATTAATATAGTAACCCAGGCAGATATTTTAAAATTTCAACTGATTGGTTCTTCTTATTGGAAGTCCTCTTAAGTTTGACTAACCTTAAATAAAACAAATCCGTTCAATTGATATATAATATATAGAATATTATCAAACCTTACCAATGAAGAAAGCTAATAATAAACTTCGATTACGCCTTACTCGTTTCCATAACTTCACATACATTTCCGTCCTGTAAACTTAAAATAATATTTCAAAATATTTTTTAGAAGTTTTCTTTCTTCCTTTTTGGCTTTCTGACAGACAGTTCATATTCAGATTCTTATGTGCTCATATTTGTCCTGACATCAATTATAAAACCTTTGTTCACGTTCTACACTTCACAGTAGCGTAAATTTATGGTATTAAGATTAATTATTAAATAATATTGCTTTAAGACCATAATATTTATGGTTAATAATTAATTTATCAAATATCAATTTAAAAATGGTATTTAAATTTGAAGGGCTACTGACCGAGCCTAACGTACATTTAAGATGTTGGTATTTCTTAATTATTCTTTCAATATTTTCTTTAATTGTGTCATAAATCTAATAAGATTTGGAATAATATTTTGAAACTATTTAAATAATAAAATAAGTTAAAAAACAATATGGATATTTTTATCTGTTTAAAATTAAAATAAATAAAATTATTGTTATAAATGCACGACAACTATGGTTTGAATATATATATCATTATGTTCTCATCGTATCCTTGTTACAACAAATATGTTAAACAATAGTCAACAGTTATTTAATTTATAAAATTCTATGTATTCTGATTACTTACTACTTTCTTTCAAATTGCAAATCAGTGAAAAATTGAAATTATCAATAAAATTAAACTCAAATTTAGTTTAATGATTTCGTTAATAATTATATTATATTTAAATTATTACCGAATACAGAAGTATTTGTGATTCCTTAACATATTATTAAGTTTCTGTTATCGTTTTGAACCACTTTGTTTCTTGTTTATAACCGCAACAACGATTACAGATTGAAAGTGTAGGTTCAACCCTGTAGTTACAAACTTCTGTTATAAACATGTTACTTTATTTCTT
Source organism: Vanessa atalanta (assembly GCF_905147765.1). Taxonomy (NCBI): domain Eukaryota; kingdom Metazoa; phylum Arthropoda; class Insecta; order Lepidoptera; family Nymphalidae; genus Vanessa; species Vanessa atalanta. The sequence goes on along the minus strand of NC_061902.1, from coordinate 10,315,925 downwards.
TATCTTATCCCTTTTAAATAGAGATATTAGCAACTTTGTGAAAAGGGTGATTCAGAGAGTTTTTATTCATTATATATTGTTTTCAATTTTACATAAATATATATGTAAAATATTTTTTTTTTATATAGATATTTTTGATATTGTATTCTTGGATGTTAGCATTTTATATTTATTTAATAATTTAGATTGATAGTTTGGAAGTTGGATTAATTCGAAATGAAACACACATTGCTTGCAATTGTAGTAAAGATAACTCCAAGCTTCCCCGTAAAGAAAATGATCGTTCTTCTATAGACAAAATAATTTAATGCTGCAGATAATTTTAGCCGATTAACTAATGTAAATGTTATATAAAAAAATCTTCAACATATAAAGCATAGTAATAAAATCTATAAATTGATTTTTAAGCAGAATGGATAAATTTAATAGACGAAAAGGATTAACTTACATTCCTAACCACTGCTAACTATATATTTATTTTAAACCCGTAATATGTCAATTCAGAAGCATTTGTAAAAATAACTTAAATTAACTATATTCTCACTAGCGACCCGCCACAGCTTCGCACGGGTCAATGCTGCCACTAAATATACTACAGAATGTTTTACAACATTCACAGTTTCTCATTCGTTAGACAATACAAACCGCTATGTCCCTGCGTTTTAAATCTGTAGTATCTTCGAAAATATTCATTTAAATTACATTTTGTAAAGGGCAATATTGATCGATATTAAATGCACAATATATTTAAGCTACTTAATTGAATAAGGATTAATACTGTATTGTTTAAAATCGCTTCGAACATAAGCCATTATTTCTCGTAAAAAGTAAAGGATAAAAAATAGTTATTGTGGGTAATTACTAAGAGATAGACATATACTGTCCCAGTTTTTTTTAATAACTTTCTAAGGCGTACAATAGTAAAGTAGTACATTGTTTTGATCAATCCCGTAGGGTTGAGCCAGCATTAGAAATGTAAGCGCAAAAAATTTACGACATCACTTTGGAATCCTCTAAAATTATCAGTGTTACTCTACTATATTGTGCATGTATTATACATTGACCTTCCTCTTGAATCAATCTATCTATTAAAAAAAATCGCATCAAAACCCGTTGTGTAATTTTAAAGATCTAAGCATACATAGGGGCAGACAGCGGTAAGTGACTTTGTTTTATACTATGTAATGATGATGATTTCGATAATTTAGATTTTATTGCTATTTATTCTGTTTTCTATTTATCTATTTAGCTATAATTGCTTTTATCTAGGATTGTTATAAAAATAAATAATAAAAAAAGTTGTAACGTCAACTTTAACTTCGGAATCTCGAAGATAAGAGTTATTCGAATAACTATTTTGTATGAATATATAAAATATATTAACAATGGAATATATATTATAAAAAAGACTAAGTCCGAATAACAAAAAAATAATCGATTGTCCCTTAAAAAAAGGATGTGATTAAAAATAATATTCTAAAATAAAAAGTCACATTCTCATCTTAGTTAGCATTTTTAAGTAGAAATTAGAACATTGTAGACGTACAGTTGTAAACAAACTTATCATATAATAATTAAAAGGTGAGTACTTGATACACTTTTTTGTAATAAGCCTTACTAGATATTTTTAGAACTGTGATTACTATTTGTATTTAAATTAGATAAGTTTTGGATCTTTTGTTAGAATAACGTTATTTATACGTTAGTTAATCTTTAATTTTTCATTGAAAGTGGTTTTCGTTATACTCAAGAGCATGTCATCACAAATTAAATTAGTATTCATTTCAAACTAATTCGAGCGTAGTCATTTTAATATGTACATATCAGTATATGGAACACGAATAGTTGACATGGTAATGAGTAATATAATTTTAATTACTTAATGAATTTATTTCTTAATTACAGTTTCGTCATGTAACTAAAAGCACCTACAATATTTCACAAGCAAAATTAAAAACAAGTGTATTTGCTTTCAATACAAAGTCTTGTTAATATTTTATAAAGATATTATTAATTTCCTTTACATAAGTTAGTTAAGTTATACACTAATGTTAACTCAAATAATAATTTTTATACAAATATTTTTTCAAAGTATATTTTCATCCACCCAGATTTATTAATCTTCTACAATTAAAAACGCCTGGAAGATCTATTTGACCACTATTTTCGTTTTATTAATTCGTCCCTTGAAATATCTCCATACATGTATCCTTTTATGAAGAGCGCGGGTGTAAATTTTCGTTTCTTAAAGTTTCTGTTAAGCTTAATTTACTCTATGTACTAAAATATGGTGTATTTTAATTATACACACTGGCTGGGTGCGTACTATGGTACAAGCTAAGCCGAATATTTAATATTTGATATCTTCTTTGTTATTGCCAAACTCTTGTGAAGTGTAAGCTGAGTGGTAATTCGTACATATCTAATGGTAAGAGATTACACCAATACTTCGCATAATTCTCCATTCTCAAATATTGATAAGACTGTCCAAATGCAATTGTTTGTATATGCTGTGGCCAATAAATACATTTGAAATTTTCGTAAATTAGAAATTCGGATGATACGAGATTTTGCTCTCTAGTTTTACACAGGTAATAATAGTTTTATTTCTCTTATTTTCATGATTGTGACCGAACGTAACATATCTTGAATGTTCCTGCTTTACTGTCTTGAAGGTAAATAATTCTGGTGCACGCTTAAAGGTAGACCGCTATTCGACTTTATTATCCTTATTTTCCTAGTACTTCTTATAAACATGTCTTTTTTATACCATTTGGAGTAAACTCATTTTTAATAAAAAAATCTAGCTCTTATTAATTCTGTGCGCAAATACTATTGAAGGTATTAATTTAATCCAATAAAAATATTGAGTGTTGAGTGTAGCTTTAGTGTAGTTTCAATTCACAATTATTCTGTAATGTTATATGAACTTATGTACTTTTTGTCTTTAAGTTTTCAAGAAGAAGTCGAAGATGTAATAAATCAATTTGCTGTGTATTCGATCTATATATAAGTAGAAAAAACATCACCAAGATTAACGCCACGCTTTTGTGAATCAAAGTATGTATTGTACTGACATGAAAATCTTCTAAACGTATTTTAATAGCTAATAACCCGTAACGCATAACGCGATGTGAATATATTAACAAAATCTAATGTCACTCGCAATGGTCGATAGTTTGTTAAGATCAAATCTTTCAAGCTGAATTCGAATCACTCATATTGTGCGGAGTTTAAATTTTTCATATACCGATCACAATACATTTTTCCCATAAACAGGACCTGATTCTATATCCAGGATTAAAAGAAAAACTCCTCAACGTACAACAGCATAGACACAAAATTAATTTTTAAAATGTTCTTGTACTATATTTACAGCAAAAAATAACAATACTTTAAGCATCCGAAAATATAATGTGGATCGTTTAAACCAATAACAATTAGGATCTTATTTAGACTTACCAGTGTAATTTTTCCAACATTAAACAAACTACATTACTATAGATATAAGATTCAATTTTCTACTTTAAATATAATGACTTATATACTTAACATCTGCGTTCGAATACTGTTCTAAATGGTTGCAAACAGGTGCAACTAGTATATTTTTATATTAACCTTTAAGAAATCTTCTTAAGGACTTGGAGAATGGTTTAATATTAAAACCTTTAAATGTTTTAGTTGAATTATTGTATGTTGGTACTAATTTGCTATAAAAAAAAAACTATGAAGAATTCTTGACTCGCGTTAAGTGGTCGTAAAAAGGTCTTTTAACCCTATTATATATTTTTTTGACTGATGTATGTGTTATTTATCTAGTTTTTAATAAATTTAATAGCAAATGTATAACTTTTGATACTGTATTCGACTAAATGTCCTAAGCAAATAGTGCAGACGTGTTCTAAATAACACTGTGGTACAATTTCTTTGAAAGTTTGTAGTTATTTTAACTGTTTTTAATTCATAGTATACATTTTGAATTTAGTGTCATCATTTTTATTTACATAAAAGCCTGGAAATTGTATTTCCAATTAAATCAAAATGTATTGAATTCAATAAAATTTTACATGTATTTACTTTTGAATCGTCAAGCATTACCACTTATAATTCACTTTCCATTGAAACTATTATCATTGGCTTTCTAAATTAATAGTCTTCTTGGTTCAGTCAAGTTCACGGCTTTAAATACCGGATATATCCAAAAATTTTGCTGAGGTTTTATGTCTCTCTCTCTCTAGGTCTAAAACACAAAACAGCCTAGCCACGTATTTAAAAATTGGAGAATGGTCCCCGTAGCTGAAGTCAGACAGCCTCTTTCAATTAGTCCACAATTTAAATCATGTTTTTAACACCACTTTTTTTGACTTTTCTCTTTCCTGGACATAGTCTACATTTTAGCATTAGCATTAGCAGCCCGTAAATGTCCCACTGCTGGGATAAAGGCCTCCTCTCCCTTTGAGGAGAAGGTTTGGAGCATATTCCACCACGCTGCTCCAATGCGGGTTGGCGGAATACACATGTGGCTGAATTTCGTTGAAATTAGACACATGCAGGTTTCCTCACGATGTTTTCCTTCACCGCCGAGCACGAGATGAATTATAAACACAAATTAAGCACATGAAATTTCAGTGGTGCCTGCCTGGGCTTGAACCCGAAATCATCGGTTAAGATGCACGCGTTCTAACCACTGGGCCATCTCGGCTCATACTACATTTAGTATATACATATATTATATATACATTCAGTAATTAAGCATCTATCTGCAGGTAAGAATGTGAGTGTACTTCCGGAAAGACGATACCTGCGATTAATCTGTATTTTGGTACATATACTCGTATGTGTGTACGTCGACACGTTGTTCACGAATATGATACACAATTTTACTAATTTTTACGTATTTCATTTTCAATGTTTATGAGTTATTTTTTCAAGTTTATTACAACGTTTTTATGTTTATGTTTATAAGTATTTATTTTTGTCTTTCTTCGATATTTATTTTGTATAGAGCGTGTCGTTTCGCGGAAAAATGTGATAATGCGATTAAATGTTATGTGATGTGCGACAATTATTATTATTCACTTCTTGCTCAGCGAGTAAAAATACATAAGTATACCTACACAATATCAAGGAACAAAATAGTATGGGCTTTTTGGAAATATATATCCAAGAATGATGATAATATCATGTTTTGTTCTCAAGCAATACGAAGCAACTAAGTACAATCCATTTCATTTGATAATTGCGCAATGAACACCTGATAAGATTATTATTCATTATTATGAGAGTAAATTATGTTTCATATTTATCAGACAATTGAAATCAACTTTTCTGGCCATTGACTTACCATTATTATTTATAGTAAACAATTAATACTATAAATAATGATATTTTTCTTATTTTTAAACATCTAAAAGATATTAAGCTATATTAAAAAATCACAACTCTGCATATAAAACAATCATTAGTAGGTATTACTTTTAAAATGAGCAAATAAAATTATTGAATTTTGTCTAGTAAAATTAGTAAGTAAATTATTTATATAATTTAATTCTCATTCTGTTCCAGGATCTCTAACAAATAATTGAATCATTAATTAATTTTTTATAATATATAGACATATCAATAAGATCATAGTGTAATAAAAATATTACCATGCACTCATAATCATCCACGCCACTTGTCTGATAAGACATTCCTTATAGTGGCGAATGTCAGATTAATAAGGAAATGGGCGTTAAATAACATTATGAAATATTTTCTTCGTATTCGAGATGTTAATGTTGTGTAATATCACGCATATGCATTGAATTTCTTTATCCAAATAGCCTCTCTATAAATTTATGCGAATACTACTAATACAACTAGTACTTGAATCGTTCAGTACGATTTATTTTTCTGTTCAAACTTCATCATTTTGAACATGAAATTGAATTATAAAACTTGAAACCTTATCTGTGTAAGGTATCGAATAAAGCCTTAAGCCTTAATTGCAATCAAAGGCTTTAAGCAAATCCCGCTTTTTTCTAATCACTTTACGCATTGCTTAAACAATTTCAATTGTGTCTATCATAAAATATATATATATGTAATTCTGTGTTATTTTCACAGTTATTCGCTGATGAAGGTAGACGTGAACTATCGGTCTGCAGGACATAACATTCCGTAACGTAACATTCTAAATATTAGTGATACGTAATTCCAAAAATTGACTCTTCTGATTTATACCTATATGGTAAATGAAATAAAAAATATCACATCTTATTATGATTATTAATTGTATGATTTTGTATGTTGATATTCCTTTATAAGTACCGTCTCTAAAGTATAACACGCGTTACTGCTGTAAAATATGTATAGAAAGATACATACGTAAATGTAAAATTAGATAAGGCGACGTTTGCAAATGTAATCATTTATGGATGGAGTTGTAGGCAAACTTTTACGAGTTTTACTGCTCATCAGGTCGTAAAGATATTATCTCGTAGCATTTGAACCAGGAAACAAATTCCTTTTGGGATTAGGAAATTACTAAATCTTACAAATCATAATTACCATTAAATGAAAAACTAAACAATAAATTTAAAACAAATCTTTGGTTTGGATGGATTTTGTTACTTATTCGAGCCAAACCGCTGATATAATTTGTCACACATATAGATAATCGGGATCGGGAATAGGTACTTTTACTTAACATGAACTGCCTGTAAATTTCTTTCTGCTGGGCAAGGCCTCTTCTCTCTTAGAGGAAAAGGTTTGGAGCATATTCCACCTCGCTGCTCCAATGCGGCTTGGTGGATACACATACTGCAGAATTTCGTTGAAATTAGACACATGCAGGTTTCCCCACAATGTTTTCCTTTACTGCCGAGCACAAGATGAATTATGAACACAAATTAAACACATGAAAATCAGTGCTGATTACCTGGGTTTTAACTCGCAATCTCGGTAAGATGCAAGCGTTCTAAACATTGGGCCATCTCGGCTTTATGGGCGTGCGTATTATATATTAATTATTAAGAGAATAATGTATTAAAAAATGTATTTATTTCATATCACCCATATTTAGAGTTAAAAATAATTTTACCTAAAGGCTTAAATCAAATTTCAATAAAAAACTAATCGTTTAGTTATAGGAGAGTCCTATCAAATATTATTTGATATATTTTCTAAATGCAAGTGACAATTAAAATCACTACTGCGAAGCGTGGAGACGCGCGTCGCTTGTTAAAAAAATAAACAAGATCTTATTGATGTCATTGTCTATATTAAAGCGTATTCAAGGACTTGGTAATAATGTAACCTTTGTCCAGTGCTGCACAAGCTACGTAAACTGAAAGAAGAAGCTGGCAATTGTCTGGTCTTATATAAATTAGACGGTGTTATTATTATTGACTTGATTGATTTCTTGTATTAAACCCATATAGTAACAAAGGTTTGTAGTGTGATAACAAAACCGAATCTATGTAATCTTTATGTGATTCTGGCGATATTTATTGTGTTTATTTACAATTATTTTTAATCAATACTCTAAAAATATAATATATTGGTATAAGCGAATACAAATGGAATATTTTATAAATGTAAAATTATATGGTATTTTTATTAATCCGTGAAACTTTGTTACTATAAGTACAAGATACAAGACATCTTAGTTCTCAATACCCAATACCTGTGTGAAAAGTCCCAATACCTGTGTGCGGGTGTGACCACTGACTTATATTTAAATAAAACTTCGTCTTATAATAAGTATTATGCAAAATAATATATTGTTAACATTTGTGAAATTTGTCACGGACGACTTTTATAAGCCTAGATCTTGAGGTATTTCCTCAATATAAAGACAATCACAATATATATTTTCAAGACCGGGCGGGAAGTTAAAATTTTTGATTTGAAAAACTAATTTTATCTACCACTCTCTTTCATATGAAAGGGAGTAAAAAAATAATAAAAGATAAAAGAAAAAAGAATATAAAAGATGAGAAAGAAAGGTTATATTATTAATTTGTTATTTCATTTTACAGATCTAAAAATTTTACGTATTAATTTCAGATTTTGAAAAGGGAAGTTCTTGGGATGGCCTTGGGACTACAGACGAAAGGAGGTCTCTAGTAATTATTTTACAAATTAATTAGAACAACTTCTTTCTTCTCTTCAGGAACATTAAAATAGACATTAATAAACTTCAAAAAAGCATGCCACACTTGCTTTTTGGCCAATAGTTGGACTAAGTATGTATAAAACACTAGTAAAGTACGATAACGTATTGTCATGCAAACCAAGATAAGAAATCTATCTTGGATGTTATAGTTCTAGTAGTCCGACACTCATCTATCTATCTATATAAATAATTAAATGTTAAATGCTTTTAACTATTTATTTTTGTCAAATTTAATTAGAACTTCCCGTTAAACGTTTTAATTCCTTTATTTTTTAATATTAGACTAGGTTCCGAAAGCATCGGGAGGAGGAGGGCTGTATTAAATACCCGATGACTTCTGAGAATGTATATGAAAAATTTCATGATGCTAAGATGATTTCATGATAATGCAAATGAGCCAACTATTTGTAAGTGGTTACCATCGCCCATAGACAGTGGCGCTGTAAGAAATATTAACCATTCCTTACATCGCCAATGAGCCAGCAACCTTGAGAACTAAGATGTTATGTGCCTTTAGTTACACTGGCTCACTCACCCTTCAAACCGGAACACAACAATACTGAGTAATGCTGTTTTACGGTGGAATATCTGATGAGTGGGTGGTGCCTAGTACTTTTGTGTGTAATATTTTAAATATTATAAGCCGTAGACATTTTTGACATATATAATAAAATGAAAATGAGATAATTTTGTATGTATATGTATTGTGCAATGATATAAGTCAAAAATATAGTCAGAATCATCACAAAGTACGGCACTAATCTTTACCTTAACTGAAATTATTTAATATGTCGATGCATAAACAAGAAGCAATTGAAGCAGTGTGTGATCTCAAATACTCTTCATTTGGCCGAGAGATAGAAGTGAAGACACATATATCTTTGTTCTGGTATAGAAAATAACAGATGTCTGTTATTTACGTTTATTATATATTATATATATTAGACATTTATAAGTCAATGATTTGTTTGTGGCAGAAATATGTTAGGTTAGGTTAAACATGTTATATGAATTTTAATATATTATAATATGTACTAGCACATAGTCTGGAATTTATTTAATTATCGATATAATATCGAGTGTGAGAATAACTCTTATGTAAATAATATTAAAAAAAAAGAATATTACAGTATTACCACGAATCATAATGACATTAGAATATTATAAAATTCTATTGTACGTTTTATATTATAGTAATAATCTTGGTAGCAACTGCTAGAACTATTGTTATGTAGTATTCATTAATTATTAACCCTCGCCCAGGGTTACCACTTCATAAAATAATAGATAAATAAATATTACAGAAATTGCACGGTTTAGATTTGTTGATAGTCATAATGAATCAACATCTTATCATCATTGAGAAAATATTACGCAACCATAATAATCCTTTAACTATTCAGGATAAGATTTAGAACTCATAAAAGTTTTCTAAATATAAAAAAATGCAAATCATTGAGATGGCTATGGCAGTCAATACACAAATAATTTACGTCTCCGCAATTTATTATCAATTGACTAGTGACACGCTCATGCCTATTTCATTTAACTGATACGGAAGATTCAGCGTAGCCATATTTCATGAATATCAAATCTGTAATTGATTATTAGTACAAACAATACTGTTTATGGTACGCTTGTATTAACAATTAATTGAAATTAATTCGATAGAATTTAAGATATTATGTATGTAACGTCAGAATAACTGTATTAAAAATAATCTTGAAAGCAAATACCTGGTTTTCTTTTAATTCCTGATTGAATTATTTATGAAAATGCTTATTAATATGAAACTTTTATTGATGTGCCTTGGGGATAAGTTCGGCCGATTCGTACGCTATGACGGCAAACATTATTTTGACGCTCTATTATTAATTTTACTTCTGCCGTCACAACCCCTCTTTAATGACTCGTGACGTGTAAACTATATATGTACATACATCGTGAATGTATATAACTATAAAGACAAGTCATCCGTCCCGACTTCACGTGGGTACAATAAGGGTATATATAACTTATTAATTAAAGAACAAAAAGTAAAAAAACAATCTCTATATTTTGTGTCTAAAAAGAAATAGACATTTTTGGCTTTTCTCTGCTACTATATATACTATATAGTAAAACAAAATAGATCCCGCCGTCTGTACGCTTAGAAACTACGCAACGGGTTTTTATGCATACATAATCGCATAAAAACATATATATAGTATACATATGTATGTGTATATACCTTATTTTTGAATTACTCTGTTTATTGTTGAAAACCGCATAAAACCCGTTGCGTAGTTTATAAGTTTACAGATGGCGGGATCTATTTTGTTTTATACTATGTAGAAATTAATAAATATATACTTTTTTTATACATTAATTAAAAATTTAGTAAATGGAGCCTTATATACTGTATTGGGAATATACATATAAGTTAAATATATGATTTAGTTAAATGAAAATTTATTTTAAACTGTCAGACCAGAAATTCTTGCTTACATAATCATAATAGGTCCGTATAATTAAATCAATGTCTAATTTAGCTCTATATGTATATTAAAAAAAAACAATTGTATGTATGTCCGAACTTTTTTCGTTTGGCCGAAATTCAACAATATTTTTGACTGAAATGACTTTTTTCATTAAGCGTGCCAAGGACTGCACGTTCTGCGTCCCAACTTCAAGATGGCATACTTATATGAATAAACTTAACTCATTCTATGTAAAAAGTACTTTGTACCGCGTTGCCAGTCAAAATTACTTTTTTAAGGACGTGTCTTTAAAATTTGTATCGAAATGAAGCAGTAATGTCTCATTTTTAAATGAAGTATGTAATAATTTATAGGTCTAATATATTATTATGTTACGAGTGAAAAGCAATTATATTATCTCTGTGTTTAGAGATGATACGCCCGAGCACGGGTATATTACATGAGTCTCGGAGAGTCGCGTCTTTAATAATAAACTATCGGTCGTGCACGCCGCCTGAATCTCCGCGAGTTCATTGAAAATTCAGCGGTTACTCTCGCTACGAACGCAAGAATCTTATCTGATGTAATATACTGCTGAAAACATACCGCTACAATTATGAGGGATAAAAAGAAAACGCCTCAGTAAGTTTCTATATTATATTAAAACTAGTTTAAATATATTAATAATATTGGCAGTTATTTGACTAGAGGGAAAGTGCTACGCGAATATTTTTTAAATGAAAACAGTGTTTATAAATAATATAATATCTTAAGCAACATTGCACTCATGCACATTGAAAGAAAATATTCATAACTATTAAATTTTCTAAGCTTTTGCGACATATTAATATATTATTATTTTTCTGTAACTGGCTTTCTAGAACTTTTATTTCATATAAATAGTCCATTTTATGTTTTTGAGGTAATATTATAATATTTTATTAATATATGTTAAAAATAGCTTTGTGACATCAACTCGTATTTCATGATGGATAAAATATGGTTTTGGAGATTGACAATCATTCCATTCTATTTATTTTTCTATCAAACTAAACAACACATATATAGAAAATTTTGAACAGCAGTGCTTAATAAAAAAAAAGTAAAATTTAATTATGTCATTCAAATACACTATTTTTTCTAATCTTTCGCAATTAAATAAATTTTATTTTGTGTTTTATTTTTTACAGAAAATCGCCAGATAACGAACCAGACCTAAAGTTATCATATTTCCAAATTGTAAGTAAAAGTAGATATTATAATAATTCGAATATTAATTAACTCTTATTTCTCTTATTCTATGCTATGTATAATGTCAAACATATGCAATGTAACTGAATATTTCTTGTGCTTAACATATGATTGAATTGCAATAGTTTCGCTACGCAACATGCACGGAATTGCTGGCCACAATCGTCGGTATATTAGCCGGTCTACTCAGCGGAGGCGGCGTCTGCTACAACCTCGTACAGTTCGGCGAGTTAAGCACTGCTTTCGTAGAGAGAACAGCCCAGCAAGATCAACTATCGAGCTACATGCCTCTTACGAGTTTTTTTGGAGGAGGTCGGAGGCTGTAAGTTTACTTAAAATATGTAATAGCTATCCTATAAAACTTAAAAAATAAAGGGGTGTGATGAAGTATATACACAAGTATAGTCAGCCACAAAATATATGATTTGACAAATAATTAATTAATATATTTTTAGTCAGTATTCGTTATATTGGTTATATTGATTGGAATGCAATAAAACTTGAAGCAGATCGTTCCTAATAATATAGTCACTTGATATGATCTATAATGACTGTATTCACTTCAAGAGTACATTTTCCTTTAAATTATCGACTGATAAGCCACTAACATAACTATTGGGAATATATATTTTCATATCATAACACTTAATTTTTAATTATTAAATTTTAATATATTAACAGAAATTAAATAATATACATATTTTATTCTTCAATTCAGATGTAATGCTTCGAACGAGGAAAATATGAAAGCTCTCGTAGAGGATGCAACCGCAATGGCAATAGGAATGTTCATTAGTATTGGAATATCCTTGATATTGTGCATGCTCTCTGTGTCTCTTATAAGCTGGAGCGCCTTGCGACAGGTATTGACCATATTATATGTATAAATAATAAAAAAATAATAACAATATATTTGTTGATTTTGTAAAAGTAGCTAGCTGTTAAAATTGCGCTTCGGTAAATTGTCGGTGTAAATCGCGAGTATAAAATTGCCTTAGAGTGTTGTTAATATCGATACCTACTTGTGCGTTTGAACACATTGCTCTACTATAGTTTTGCGCAACTGTAAACAAAATTAATTGTCTTGATTGACGACCTTGTCTCGGATTGTCTCAGAAGCTTTATGATTACAATTTCAACAAATTGTTAATATTACATAAGTCAACATTATTTTAATATAAAGATCCTTTTTGTTAAACGATTCTATTCTAAAATATTTATATTTTAATGAAAGAAGTTCAAGATTAGCGAATAATTATAATTAATGTTTCGGATAAAATTACAAAAACTTCGTCGATTCTAGTTTTTTTTTTATATAATACAGGTGTGTAATAATTTTGTAGCAGTTGTAGTCTTGCAAGTTAAATTTTAAATGTGTAGATTAGGTTTCAGAAGTTAAGATTATTTCCATCAAATTTAATATCAATTCATCACTTAAGAAATTTGTATAAGAATTTAAAGTGACTATGAATATTTTATAATTCAAGCACAAATTTTAATAAATAATCAAGTAGTCATCGTGCAATTCTTACAAAAGTTCAGTTCTTTATATAGGATCAATTTACTTAATACAGCTGAATTTACGTATATTAACGTCGAAAATTTTTACATAAAAATGGCAAAGGTTCAAAACTGGGCACATCTTAATTATCATATGCTTAATTAGTACATACAATTCATCTCATGCTCGGTGGTGAATGAATAGATCGTCAGAAAACAAGCACGTGTCGGATGAAATCCTGCCACATAGTAACTGCATTGAGCGGTATGGTAACAAATGTTTCAAACCTAAAAAGAGAATGGATTGGTCCAGATTTGGAACATTTACAGGCTATTTACAATTATTTTTTTATATTTAATCATTAATCTATTTTATTATTATATATATATTTTATTTATTTTCACTAGATCACAAGAATACGTCTACTATTTTTAAAAACAGTATTGCGGCAAGACATGGCGTGGTTTGATACAGATAATGAATTTAATTTGGCCTCTAAAATGTCTGAGTAAGTAAACCTCTTTCATGTAAAGTAAACACAATGATCAACTGATTATCTTTGTATTTTATTTATATATTAACGATAAAATAAAAGTACTGCACAATAATTACGGGGATGTAAAGGGGTGTTCCCCCATTCGTATTTCAACGTATTTTTCGGTTATCTATAAAATACCATTTTTCTCAAGTAATCTTTACTAACATTAAAAACAGTTGAATTAAAAATATGCATAATTAATTACAGGAATATGATGAAACTCAAAGAAGGAATGGGGGAGAAGATCGGAGTGGTTTCAAATCTTATCGGAACAGCTATAATCTGTCTCTGTCAGAGTTTTCCAATGGGCTGGGAATTAACTCTCGCGTGTGTCAGTGTTGTACCATTTTCAATAGCAGCATCGGTTGTTTTATCTAACGTAAGCATGTATGAAGTGGTATTAAAAGATGTTATCGTAAAATATTTGCATTATGATTAATATTTATAGTATTATTAAATCCTGGTATAACACGGGCTAATACGCTTCATCGTTTGCCTTTATTAGTTTTGTTACGTATTATTTTTCAGGAAAACATCGTTAAAATCAAATGCATTAATTTTATTTTTTTATTTTTAATTCAGAATAATATAAACATAAACTTTAGTAATATGAGCCTTTTATTGGTAATTAGTTTTTATTGGTAGATCAGATTATTTTTTGTATACCGAATAATATTATTATATTTTTTTTTGTGATAATGAATAATGCTGTCTAACTATGCTAATACGTATATTATATGTACATGTTTGTTTATAATACACACAATTCTCACAGTGCCTCGTTTTATTTTTTTCAGTATCAAACTAAATCTTCCATTCGAGAAATGGAATCTTACAGTCAAGCTGGCAAGCAAGCGGAAGAAGTTCTTAAATCTATAAAAACCATAGTGGCATTTGGTGGAGAAGATAAAGAAGTTCATAGGTTAAATTATTTAATATTCATAATTAATCAATAAATTAATCGTGCTTAGTGCTAGTGCGTCCTGAAGAATATTAGAGAACAATTTATTAAGGAGAAGAGGTTGAAACTTGGGTTTAGATCTATGTATTTCACTCACGAAAGCGCGCCATACGACGTCCACAGTTATAGTATCGGAGTTGGTTAGAATTTAGTGAAGTTCGTGTTTATAAGATGTGTTAGATTAATTATTAACTCTCTTTTGTTTTGTTGTCATTACTCACATGAGTAATGACAACAAAACAAAAAGATTATGATTACCTTTTTGTTATCTTGTTTTGTGTGCAGTTTAATGAGTATAATGCCTTCATGTTTGAATAGATAGATCTATATATGTGTGATACAGTTTATCTACATACGCTCTTTCGATTTTTCTTTCTACCCCGAGCACTAGCTGAATTATTAATGTCAAATACTATTTACTTATTGATATGTAATTTTAATAGAGTTTATTGTATCTTACAGGTATCGTCGCCTTTTAGATCCTGCAGAATTATATGGTCGTAAACGTGGCCTCTATACTGGATTGGGTACAGGTTTTAATTGGGTTCTCACATACTCCCTTAACGCTATCGGTCTGACGTATGGCGCGAGGCTTGTTCTCATCGACGCTGATAAACCCACTGACGAGCGAAAATATCTCGTTGGCGTTGTATTCAGCGTTAGTATATTTAAACTATCTCAATTATTAATCACTTTTGGTACTAGGGATTATTGATAAAAATCTTAATAATTTTACAGATTCTCTTCTGTGTTTACATGGCTACGCAGTCGATTACTTTTTGTGTTCCTCATGCAGAGATATTTGCCGCTGCTCGTGGAGCTGCCGCTAGTATTTTTTCCCTGCTCGATAGAACACCTCAAATCGATGCTCTTGACAAGGGAGGAGTATCGCCTAGGCGAGTCTTAGGAGAGATCACACTAGAAGATGTCCACTTCAGTTATCCATCAAGACCCAATGTCAAAGTAAGATATAATTTAATGTGATTTTACCTCAGTAATTTTAAAAAACAATTAAGAAAATTACATTTTATAACATACGAATATATGTTTGTGTAACTTGATCTAATTAAGCAATATATGAATATGAAGTTTAATAACCGGCCTGTCAAGGCTATGAGGCATTATTTTAAAATAATAATGAAAAAGAAATAAAAATTCCTTTTCATTTGGAAAATAATAAAATAATCAATTTAATTACCATTATGTAACGTGTGATTCCAGGTTCTTCAAGGGATCTCTCTGCACATTAAAGCCGGTGAATGCGTGGCACTTGTAGGCTCCTCGGGTTGTGGAAAATCAACAATACTTCAACTTTTACAAAGATTATATGATCCACTGCTTGGTGTAGTGAAACTTGACGGGAAAAACGTGAAAAATTTAAACTTGGGCTGGCTTCGGTCGTCTTTAGGTGAATATATGACCTTATGAATATAAATCTTTATTCATTATTTTAACACGAATGTATAAAAACTTTTGTGGCATGCGTTAATTACAAAGCATTTTAATAGGCGTGAATATATTACATATATGTAAGTTGTGTAGGTGTGGTGGGTCAAGAGCCGGTGCTGTTCCGAGGTACAATTCATGACAACATAGCTATCGGCAGTCCTGAGGCGACTCGGGAGGATGTTCAAAGAGTCGCTGATATAGCATATGCACATGATTTTATCACACATCTTCCAAATGTGAGTGTTATGTTTACGTAAATATAATACAGAATTGAATAGAATAAAAGTAATACGATTATAATAAAAAATATCTTATCTAAAGGGCTACGACACTCTTATTGGAGAGAGAGGAGCGTCTCTCTCTGGTGGTCAAAAGCAGCGAATCGCGATCGCTCGCTCTCTGCTTCGTGAGCCGGCAGTGCTTCTACTAGACGAGGCAACATCTGCGCTCGATAATCAGTCAGAGCGCCAAGTGCAAGCGGCATTGGATAGAGCTAGCGAAGGTCGAACTACTCTCATGGTTTCGCACAGGTACTTATTTTTGTATTATATTTTCTTAATCCTTAACAAATGAACCTGCAATGACACCCTATCCAAAGTAATACATGTATTTAACAATGCGACGCAGTATATAAATTTATCAGTTTTTAGCTAAAATTTATTTTGAATATGCACTCTACATTATAAATCCATTTTAAATTATAATGAAATTGAAGGCTTTTATAACGCTATACGGCTAAATGCACGCGGTTGTGATCACGAGTTGTTGCTACAAATATATTTGTGAATCTTTTGCAATAATTATCTAAGACATTGTACACGTTTTACCTGTTTCTTTCGATTATGATATTTCATCGCAATTTTCCATATTTAAATTAAAAGTAAATGAAGTAAAATACATTATAACAATACAAGTATTCGTTTCCTTTAATCTATTTCCTAGAAATTTAAGTGATTATTAATTGAAATGATATTATTACTTTTTAGATTGTCGACAATAGTAAATGCTGATCGTATTATCTGTATGGACCAAGGAGTGATCGTTGAACAAGGAACTCATGAAGAGCTCATGAAGGCTAAAGGTATAGTATCATTGATAAGGTGTAATAATGCATTGTTTTCATAATATTTTATTTTTCTTAAGAACAAATATTGTGTGTAAAGGATTTTATTACAAACTTGTGACCACTGGAAATGAAAATAAGGAACCCGATGTGATAGAAACTTTGCCTGAAGAAGAAAATGGAGATGCTGACATTGGAGATTTGGCTGTTGTATCCAGGACAGAAGTTAAACGACGATCAACAAGAAGATTAGTTAGGCACCATTCTACTAAAAGAGGTAATATGCTTTCATTCTATATTAATTTATGTATGGAACATTAATTACAAAAAAAATCAAAAAACAGTAGTACAGAGAGGTCAGGTCTATGCATAATATCGGAGCTAAAGACTGCTTTTAACAATGAAGGAATACTGACAGTTGCATCAAGATATACTTACAGTAATATTGATAACTTTGTTTAAATCAGTAATCATTATTGTATGAACATGAGAAGAATGAGCTTATAACGCCAAGCTTCCGACTTCGCAAAGTCAATAAATCCCTCTTGGGGCAAGGTATTCTGTATGTCGTCCCTATAATAAAATTTCGCATATATAATATTTAACTTTGCGGATATATAATTTGAAATCGTTTGTTATAAATATTAATAGATCAAAATAAAGCGTAGACCTAATACTTGTTGACTTTCAGGCAGGATATATTATATATAATTTTATTTAACGAACATAACATTGTATTTCTAATGATGGAAAAAAGTAATTATTGAGTAAATATAGAATCTACATTTACTTTTAATATAGTTCGGTAAGATGACGATTTGAATCAACAATCAAGTCAACTTGAATGAAGTGCATTTTGATTTTGGATGATCAAACGTATTTTTAGGTGCAATATTTTCAATCTTTTTCCGGTAACAGAACAAAGTAGCAAAGTAAAAAAACGAAAAAAGTACATCGATATCAATAAAATCACCAAATTTCAAAAACCCCGCACTTTATAAATTACTGGACTGTGTAAAGCAAATAATTCACGTTTATTAATCGAGTTTAATAATATAATAGAGTTTAACTCTTAATTGACTATTTCATTTTAGAATCGCATGATTGGATGACACCTCGTGGATCTATAACATCCGTTATGTCTACCGGCTTACAGAGCTTCGTATATAACGCTGAATATGACTCTGGAGACGAAAAAGAAGACGATGAAGTATGTAGTACTGTAGCTTTTAAAATATGTATATTATAATAAAGAGAATATACGTACGATAAGTTGAAAATGTACTCGTTAGGGTACGATTATGTTTTTAACTTAACGGTTACCCTAACGTACAATATTTCAGCGGTACAAATGATCTTACGCGATATTATTGACTTGTTGATTTATCATTAACATTTTATTGTTATGAAACTTTAAAACCTAACCTAACCTAACTTTACACCGAATGAATAATTTGAACAAGATAAAATAGGATACAACTTTCTTATTTATTTAAAGAGAGCTGAGATGGCGGACAAGAAAACTGTCATGTGTTTAAATTGTATCTAGAAATCATCTCGTATTAGGCGATTAAGAAAAATGTTACGACGAAATCAGCACGAGTCGAAAGACAATATGTGATATTGTCAAACTTTTTCTCTCATAGGGCTGTTATTTTATTTTCTATATACTTATATTTTATTGTGTTGTCTAGGAAGTTAAGCCCGTTAGCGACTGGCAACTCCTAAAACTGAACGCTCCAGAATGGCCATACATAGTAATTGGTTCAATTGCTGCATTTATTCAAGGCTCATGTTTCCCTGTTTTCGCTTTACTATTTGGATATACCTCAGGGGTACGTTATAAAAAATGACTACGATATTTATGAAATCCATTGAAAGGCAGTTATTAATATTTTTTTTATTTTTTACATTTATAGATTTTCGTTTTGCCTGACCGTGACGATATTGTATACTATGCCGACTTCTATTCAGGCATGTTTCTTGTGGTAGCCGCGGTCGCTGGATTATCAATGTGTCTCCAAAGTACGACATTCACCAACGCTGGACTCAAGATGACTACTCGACTTAGACAACAGTATTTCTCTGCTTTACTCAGACAGGTATATAGTTTAACTTATAACAGATAAATAATTGGTAATGCAATTGTTACATTATTCTGTAGTTGTTTTGGGATATAAAACTAAAATGAATAAAAGCAAATATTTATTTTTCATTATAAATTTATTTTATTTTTAATACATTTACATAGTTTTTTTTTATATTCGCATAAATCTATAACAAAATACACTACATGCGACTATACTAAATTTTTTTTAAGGAAATCGCTTTCTTCGATAAAGAATCTAATACAGTGGGTGCATTATGCGCAAGATTAAGTGGTGACGCAGCCGAGGTCCAAGGGGCAACGGGCTTGAGAATTGGACTGATTTTACAAGGAACAAGCTCAGTTGTTGTCGGGTTTATTATGGCCATTTGCTATAATTGGAAATTAACGCTTGTCGGCACTGCATTCTTACCTCTTGTTAGTATATGATTTTTTTTATGTTTTATAAGCAAACTTACCACTAACCACATATTAACCTCAAGAACTTCAATTGATACTATCTGGTATTAGATAAATTAACTAAAAACGTTTTGTTTTCAAGTTAGTTTATATATTTATAAACTGGCGTTTAACTTGTCTGACAGCTTATAAGTCCTGGGCTCAAATACAGGGTTAAAGAATATTAGATTTAGCTTATTAGAAATGTTCAAGAGCATCAACGAGTTTGACTTGACAGTATTTACACTAACATGCCTCCTGGAACGGTCCCAGTCGTTTCAGATTTACCGTCCCAGCGGTTTATAAGAGTGAGGGAATGGATAGTGTATTTGTTTTTAAATGCACTTGAGATTGGCGCCGTGGGTAAAAACAATCAGGAAGAATTCATCATCCTCATAAATTTAATTAATTGGTATTATATGAGTTTTAGCCCGCATTGTTAAAAGCTGACGGCGTAGCTGTAACTAATGTTACTGCTACGCCGTCATTATTGAATCTTAAAAATAATGCTTAAGTTATAATTATAGATGGTCGGAAGTATTTGGTTAGAAGGTATAATTTCGCAAAAATCTCAATCTGACGAACGCGCCGCAATGGAATCGGCGACGTCAATTGCAACCGAAGCTGTGGTCAGCATCAGAACTGTCCAAAGCTTAGGTGAGATACCTTTCGAATAATTAATTTATATTGAAGAAAAAAAAATTTACTAAAATCTACAAGTTCGTTCGTTTATACGTTTGAAATATTACAGGTGTGGAAAATGTATTCCTCGAAAAATTCAAGGAAGCGCTAATACTTTCGTGCGCAGCCGTCGCTAAAAAGACGAGATTGCGAGGTCTCGTACTGGGTTTAGGGGTGTACGTTCCGTTCATGTCCTATTGCAGCGCCACCGTTTATGGCGCGGTTCTTGTCGCTAATGAAGAAGTCGAATACAAATATGTTATGCTGTAAGTCGAAGATATACCTAACCTACCTACTAGAAATAGCTGATATGAAATAAATATTCTAATTATTCTTAATCATTTAAATTCATTTGTATTTGTATAAAGGAGATCAAATATTTATCAGACAATTTTCCTTTCCAGGGTCAACGAAGCTCTCATGTATGGTGCGTATATGTTAGGACAATCACTAGTTTACGCTCCCAGTTTCAACTCGGCCAAAGCTTGTGGGGCGAGGATTTTATCGATTATTAATAGAGAACCTAAGGTGAAAACAGAAACTGGAATTAGGGACAGAAAAGATTGGGTGAGCAATAGATCTTTCAATGAAATCATATCGTTATTATTTAAATAAGGATAACACTATCCAAATTAATAAACACATAATTTAGGTCGCTTCAGGAAACTTTAGCATCAAGGATGTCGAGTTCAGTTATCCAACAAGACCTCACCAGAGAATACTGAAAGGGGTGGACTTAAAAGTTGAAGCTGGTAAAACAGTTGCTCTAGTTGGAGCATCGGGTTGTGGCAAGTCTACCATCCTACAACTCATGCAAAGGTTTTACGATCCTGAAACTGGCAATATTGTAAGTATATACCTGGAATATAAAATTTTCGGCTTTATTATTATAATATTTTTTTATAAAGTATTAATACATGTGTGATACGTTTCCTGGCTGTCGGTATATTTCTATATAAAAAAAGTTTTGGTATGTTTTATTTTCATATTTCAAAGTATAAGTCTTTGACATCTGTCATTTTCGTCGTGACTACCCAGCTTGTTCCCAGGTGACCATTAAGACACTGAACACATTGACTAGACACTGTACAAGTGCAATTACTTATATATTTATAATAGTAACTTTACCTTATAAATATATAATGGGACAATTTATGGGAACTTTAAAAACAAGACATTTAGATTTAAAAAGTGATGATTATCCTACATTCGATGCAAAAGTTGGTTTTCGATGTGCTAGAGCAAAGCGCGAAATGATAGCACCCAACGACCACCTTGTGTCTGCGCGTATACCAGTAAAGTATAGAGATTATTGCGCTCATTACCTCTTGGACTATCAAGTGTGTCGCTATAAACATATGCCTTTACTCTATAGATGTCATGAACAGAAGCATGCATACTTAAACTGTGAAAAAGACGATTATGTTCTAAGAATGAAAGAATTTGAAAGAGAAAGAAGATTAAGAGAACGGGAAATAAGAATTAAAAATACTCCTGATACTTGCTGATGTTTATAATGCTACGTAGTATTAAAATCTACTGATATAATATATAGACAACAGCTTAAATGTGTTTTTATTTAAATTGATGTCTTCTTAGTAGGTAATGATATCAGTATTTCGTTTTTAATAATTAACATTACTAAAAATATACCTATATAGGTTTTTGGTGGATGGTTTGAACAGTCGTTATTTTCTTATCTAATTATACTAAGTAAGCTGTATTCAGTCGATGATGAAGCACAATATAATAGATGATGCTTTAATGACTATATAACTTCCGCATTATTCTAGTATCTAGCTATACTCAACAGAAACTGAGGTCCTAGATTTAAACCCAGTGGGTTTTTGTCGAGATATTTGCAATAGGTGCCCAAAGTTTGGAAGTTGGTAGTGTTTACACTCACGTGTATCAGAAACGACGGAACTGAAAATGCGACGATTTGCCGTTCCGTCGGATTATATATACACGGTGCACTCTTTATAGAGCGACAAGTATCTCTAGTCCCTCAATAGAGAGTGAATCTAGTTTTTACAGAAAGTTGTAGTCTATAAAATGAGGTGCGATATTATACATTTTTACTTAGTTAAAAAAAATAACAAATACGTTCTTCGTAAATAGGAATTAGACGGGCGTGACACACGATCTTCGCTCACTCTAACAAGGCTGCGTCGTCAGTTGGGTGTTGTTCAGCAAGAGCCAGTACTTTTCGACCGGACCATTGCAGAGAATATCGCTTACGGAGATAACAACCGTAAGATCACAACGCACGAGATCATCACAGCTGCTAAAGCGGCAAATATCCACAATTTCATCGTGTCCTTGCCCAAGGTATGTAAATTCCATCAACATATATTTGTTTTTTTTTTATGCACACTACTAATAAAACACATCATATGTTTTGAATTAAGAACATGATTGATACATAAATTATGAAATAAATACAAGACGCTTGGACGTATAAAATACGTAGACTTCGTTGATAATAAAATAAACTTATTTAGCTCAGTATTCAGATAACATTCGTAGTACAGTAGCTGTTAACTTGTATAAATTTAAATATTTACGTCCTATTCGGTTATTCAAAATAAAAATTAACTATAATAAGTATTAATTCAACGTTTCATTAAAACTTTTTAGTGTATTTTTTTATTTAAAAGTCCTGGTATTGTCTACTTAGAGATATTTTATTCACATTTTAATATTTTCAATACTAAAATAAAATTAAAAATTGTTAAATGAACACATTACACTAATGACACAAGAATACCCATCAATAGCTTATTTTATATTAAATTGCACATATTAAGTTGAAATTTAATATTATCTAGGGCTACGACACAAACTTAGGTTCGAGTGGCGCTCAGCTATCTGGAGGACAAAAACAAAGAGTGTGCATTGCAAGAGCGCTCATAAGATCTCCACGACTGCTTCTTCTCGATGAAGCGACGTCTGCATTGGACGCTAATAGCGAAAGAGTAAGGGTTATTTAACTACTTGAATGAAGTAACCATAACACTGAATCAGCTCAGCGATTATAAATTTAGGGCTAAAATTCTATAACACCCTACAACTTCTATATGAATTAAAAGAAAACCAAGCTGTTTTTACTCTGATATCAGAACGTATATTAAAAAGGCATACGAATGAATATTTAGTTGTTCTATTTCCTATTTTCAAAAGATTTCCTTGATTTTTTTATCTTATTTATTCAGACCTCATGTGAGTAAGGTCGTCTGACGCTCTATCTCTCATTTTTCTTTGAAACAATAGATCTGTGCTGTAAATAGATATGTATTCATTTGTATGTCTGTGTTGTAGGTGTAATGTATCTAATAAAGAATTTATGATGAAAAGAGTTTACAAAGTTGTCTAACAAACCCTACAATATTAGGGTGTAATTCAAAGTGTATATAGACAGCATACATAGTTACCGATAATTTTGTAAACTTCAAGATTTGAATATATAATTACCAAAATTTAATTCATCATTTTTTTTTAAATTGATATTAATAATCTTTGCAGGCTGTTTCCGAAGCTCTGGAGAAAGCAGCTAAAGGAAGAACTTGTATAACCATAGCTCATCGTCTTTCAACTATCAAAGATGCTGATTTAATCTGTGTTTTAGATAAAGGTATTTATTTTTCGTTCCTAAAAGTCCGTTAGTTTAATACTATTCAGTCTTCTTCAGGCATGACATATACTGGACTAAACTAAAATCTATCATAAAGTATTTAGAATATTAAGAATAACTGTAATAATTAGTACAGGAATAAAAACAGAAAACTATAAGTGTTTTCAAATAATTTTAATTACATATCGGCCATACGTCAGACCCAACGTTTTTGGATCTGACTTTGATTGATTAATAATCTTGATTTTTGCGTTTATCAATAATATTTATTGTTATTTTTTGTTTAAAGGAAAAATCGTGGAGCGAGGAACACACAAAGAATTAATCAACTTAAAGAGCTATTATTGGCAGATGTGTAAAGGACAAAATGTAGCTTAATAAGTTCATACTTATTTATAATATGATCGCATTACAAATAAGAATTCTCAAATGTCGTAACTACTTTAAGTTGTTTGTTTCTGAATCAAGTATTATACGAAATGTATTACTTTTATAAGTTTTTTAAATAAATTTATTATTAATGAAAAAGTTTCATTGCATAATTATACTTATTATATAAATAAATATAAAGATCATTCCGAGAATAAAATTAAATGTAGTATCATTAGTAAATATTTTAAATAATGTAACTTTATTAATATTAGCAGGTTAAAATATAAGACGCCAGTCGTGGTTTCTATAAAAACGATTCTTCTTTGATAAGATCATGAATAGACTTAAAACTGAAAGCATTGTCATGTTGTTCATGCTGTTTTATTATTAAAGCGATTTTTCAAATTGAGTGGTATTCAAATACTCCTAATTCAGAATTAAGTTTTCATCCTGAAAGGCCGGCAACGCACCTGCAAACCCCCTGGTGTTGCAGATGTCCATGGGCGGTGGTAGTCACTTACCATCAGATGAGTCTCCTGCTCGTTTGCCACCTCTAACATAAAAAAAAATCTAAATATTCTGTAATTGCATATCATAGGATTCTCTAAATGAAAAAAAATATTTTTTTCGTTTCATTTCAATTACAAGTTTAATTAACAGCAAATTATATAAACTTAACTCTGTTACAATTTTTGAGCAGGTAATTATTTACAAAGATTTTTATATAAGTAAATCTTGGTGGTAGGGCTTTGTGCAAGCCCGCCTGGGTAGGTACCTACCGCCAAACAGTACTCAGTATTGTTGTGTTCCGGTTTGAAGGGTGAGCCAGTGTAACTACAGACACAAGGGAATAAATGAAAGACATTACCATAATATCAATATTACGTATTAAAATAAGAGAAAATAAAATAAAAGAAAGTTTTTCATATAATTTTATTTATTTTTTCACAATTATATTAATATTTAAATTGCACAGAAAGAGAACTACTAACAATATCACTCTAACACCATCTTTTTTGCTTTACCCTGTATTCCTTTTAATCAGAATAGCCCTCTTCTCAAACAGTAGCTTTTTGTGCTACTTTAAGCTATTTCAACATTAGTATATGGTATCTTATAACTGCCAAAATATAGTTCCATGTGCTAATGTAGTGAAAGCTACAATTATTATCGCAACCCCTGAAATCATTAAATCTACATACCCGCTATTTTCTACGAAAACGAAATGGTAACATCGTGCGTATCACGATTTACTTAGACAACCTCTAGATAAGTCAATGTTTCCCGATTCCTTATTTGAATTTTAAACGCGAACTTCATATTTATATAAAGTACACGCTCAGCGGATCATTTCTGAGACAGCGTGTCT
The DNA here is from genome assembly GCF_905147765.1 of Vanessa atalanta. Lineage (NCBI taxonomy): Eukaryota > Metazoa > Arthropoda > Insecta > Lepidoptera > Nymphalidae > Vanessa > Vanessa atalanta. Next base: position 10,289,941 of record NC_061902.1, on the reverse strand, counting down.
CTAAAACTCACACAAGGGTGGGGATTATAACAACACTTACGTTTACACAGGAAAGGCCACTTGCTAACGAAACGGTTTGCTGCTACAAAAATCTTTCGTAGATTGACGATTGGAAATGCTAGTAATATGCTATTTGCCAGGTTTTTTAATGCTACGCGGAATGAGATTCAAATGGCACCAAACCTTGCCACTAGCAGGAGGCAATATCGTAAAGCAAAGTTTGGGATGACGATATATTTCTCTTATATTTTTTCTAACATAGACACAATTATATATTCTAAAAGTTTTATTGCACTATGCAGACATAGTCCATTAAAATAACATATTTAATGTATTATTTATAAATTTAAACATATCAATGGTCTGTATTTGTTTGGTTTTACTTGATAAATTATAATGGCAAGAGAATATAAAACTTTAATTATGTCATACTTATAAAATAATAATTAAAATTGACTTTCGGTGCGGCACGTTACAAAACAATATTTGCTAAAATTATAGCTTAATTTATAGTGCCAACATTTTTATTCCAGTGAATTTAAGTGAGCAACAACAATTATTATGATGAATATACCAATAATTAGTTATACCAATCGAATTAATATTCTAGAGGACATTCTGATGGGTTCTTTAGTGTTCATATATGTATATAACTTACAAAACTTCAACGAGACAATTGTACTAAAAATTGAATATCGCCATATTCTTTGGTATTTATAATTATTCACAATTTTCATCAAAAAGTGCCCTCCGTTACAAACATCATTTTAACAATGTCGTGATCAAAATTTAACAGGAGCACCACGATTATTACTCACTGAAAATCATGCAATTTTTTTATAAAATTATTATTATTATTTTTAATTAAATTCGTAACTACATAAAATAAGTGTATAATATTTTCAAATATAGTAAAAAATATTATATTTATTTCTATATGTAAGACTGTCTGAATGATAAGTAAATTCATCATGTGACGCCGAACTAAAACGATGGCACTTGTATGGCACACACAATCTGCACCGAGAACGTGCAACAGGGACGTGTAGGATTGCACATCGCTTAAATTTAGCAACACACTATATATGTTTGTTATAACAAACGGTACGAGACGGTATCGTAATACATCTACAAAAATATTAATTTAAAATTAATAACATTTTATTTTTTCAATTTTGACAGTATAACATTTAGACATATAACGAAATGTAAACTATAATATTATATATATTGGTTAATATACACTTTGGTTTAACTATTTCATATGAATGTGATAATTTTCATTACAAACTCACATTACCTACGCAACCGGAGTATTTTGATTTTAGTGTCATAAAAAGTAATTGAGCCTTCGATAGATTCATTTGAAATATATCATCAGTACGTTACTTATCGAGGAAAGATGAATATTTAACGTGGATCCCACGATAAACAACGTCAGTGAAACAAGTATTGGTAATAATAATAAAATTATAATAACTTACGGGTAATTTAGTTGTAAAATAGTCAAGAAATGTTATACAATAGGCGGAAATAAAACCCACAATGCATTAAACGACGTCCCTGAAATTTTTTATGACTTAATACAAACATATTGTACTAGCAACGTTAAACCTCCTACAGATCACGTAGATATTAAATACTAACAGCGATCTAACATTCAATATACTTAAGAACTACATCAACCACAACTACAAGCATCAAGTATTCACATAAGAGAGGCGGGGACATTATTATCACTATATAAATTACCAAAAAACATTTTTAAGAAGGACTTCTCCAAAAGTGGGACAATCTGCATCCCTTATGCAGAATTATCTAAATATAACTATTTATTACCATTTATCTATAGACGTAAGTGACTTTAAGTATGCGTGTATTTAACAGTTAAGTGATATCAGTTACCAGGGAATATATATTATTTTTAATTCAAACAATCGAAGGTCCTTATTGCCACAAAAGTTTCTTTAAAGAGACAAAGGAACCGGACAGATTAAATACTTACAAAACGAAACTGATATTTAACAGAAACGTTTATTAAAATTATTCATAAGTCAATAATATTTGTTTGTTTTTTTTAATCATTGGTTTCTTCGCAAGTTGTTATAACTTGTTTTACTACAATGTAGTACTATAAAAGTCATGTAATTTACATTTTACAGTGTATCAAATAAAAACAGTTATTGTATTACCATGACAAGAAAAAAAAATATGACCCAGAGCCAAAGTTATTCTTGATAGTCCCCATAACAATATGTGCACAACCAAATAAATAATCAATATGTAAAAAAATACAACAAAACTAAGATGCGTAACAATAACAAATGTTGTATAAGAAAATTAAATTTGAAATAAATAATCTGTTAATAAAAATAGAATGTATATATAAAAAAATATTCAACATAAAATAAATAATCATTTTTCAAATGTAACAATAAATTTCTTCTATATTTTTAATAACTATGACATTAAAAATAAATATATTATAATGGCCCATCATTACATTTTAAAATAGACATTTCGAAATAGAAATATATTTATTTAAAATTTATTAAATAATATCTATACATTTATTAATTATATTTGCTTGTATTTGTAATTTTATGGCCGAGATTTTATAAATTCTTATAGAATTAAATTAAAACATGAGGTGAGTAAGATAAATTGATTTGATTAAATACTGAACGCTCATTGGTTGAATATTACGTCATCGGCTGCCACCGACCAATGACAATTCAGATTCAAATCAAATTAGTTAATCAGACATTGATAATTATTTCAAAAACCGGACCAGGTTACCCAACCAGATTGCGAAAGTTTCGATTTAGTGATACATATTCTCTAATCTTATAAGCTAATTTGACAGGAAGGAAGAACATTGCCCCTCCGTCTCATTGGTTGGGTTTGATTAAGTTGAACAAATGCAATAGTATCAGTGACATGACACTGCACAAATATATCAAAATCCTTTATAAAAAAGGTTAAATATAAAAAGAGTCAAAAATTTTGACTAAGCTTCTTAAAATTTCGAATTGTACCGTTTATGTGTACCTACTTTGGGTTGAAATCAATGAAGGTCGTGCTGTTAATGCGAAAGCTGCCATACCGGCTTTACTCGAGTAGACCATTTTGTTTTGCTAATTCATTTCAAAACATAAATTATAGATATTTTAAAAACTACCTGATTTAAGACATTCTCTAAAACTTGTCATTACACGCTAGTATACTCTGTATAACCAGAAGGTACATTTTATTAAATTTAAACTATAAAAACCAAATAATATACAATATACGTAGCCGATTGTGTTGTACAAAATCTTTAAACTAATCTATTTGAACGGAGTTAAAGATCAAAATATATTTTAAAGACAACGTAACGTCCATTCGATTTAAACTAAAATAATGGTTATCTGTTACCTATCGACATAATTATATACAAAATTGCACAGCCCTTCGATCAAAAATACAAAAATAAGAAATGCCGTTACACTAAAATAATATTTAGTTGCATCACAATTAAGGTCACCCCGACTTTAAATAATAATTCATTAAGTCGATAAAATTGATTTTAATTTTAACTAAACCGTACGTAGGAAAAAAATAATATTAAGTACTCTTATCAATGTTGATTATTCTGAATAGATCTTAAGCATAACCTCAAGAAGTACTTGAAATATAGAATATTTTCTACACATTTTATACGAATACGGTGACCTTGAAAAATGTTTGGAATCTTACATAAGTTAAACTTTTTATTTTTCAATAAATCTAAGAAAAGTCTAAATTTAAGTGTGTTAAGATATAGAGTCCCAACCTCTACTTCATTAAAGTTAATGTACAAATAGTTTCAACAAAACATAACCACTTATTAGAAGTACGAATATATCATAACAAATATCATAAAAATATATCGAAACTAATTGAGATTAACACTAATTCTACGAGATATAAAAAGAACGTAAAATATATTACGAGAAACACGTCCTTGAGTGACGGACTCAAGCGATTCCCTAAATATTATTAAACGTTTGTGTTTGTATTGTAACACGTACTCGTCACGCATTCCTGCCTTATCATTTTACTACAGAAAAACTAAACTACATCCACAACAGAGACGGTAAATAACATTGAAAAGATCATTTTATATATTTGTGCTTAAAAGGAAGTATTTTATCATTAAATGAGATCCGGGCTAAGATAAGTCGTCCCACATGCGTCGCGTAGTACCGAGTCTTATTGCTGCGGTGGCATATGATGATTTTGATTTTGATGTGTGTTGAGGTGGTGACCACCCGGCGGCGGCGGTGGCGGGTGGTGAGGATAGCTAGGCGCTGGTCTAGCCGCTGTTCCGTCGTACAGTATTTGTGCTCGTTCGTTTTGTTGCATTTGTTCGGTATGTGAGAATGGATCTTGAACCTAAAATTTTAAAATGATTCAAATGTATATTATGTACACAATGCATCATTATCCATATATTAAATATTTAGAATTATTGCAAATATAACAAAATTACTGTATAAAACAAAGTTTAAGGGAAGTGTATATACAAGGGGATTTTTTTAAATGCATTTTTTATAGAATATAGTAAATTTTAGAGAATATTCTCGTGGGATATTTACCATCGGAATTGATGTGGTATTTGATGAGCTGGAAGGCTGCCAATTTAACTTTTGTTATTAAAAATGTAGTTTATTGCTTAGTAAAACATAAATGGTTAAAATTTAATTAGGTCATCAAAGTTTCGAAACTTAGACATTTTGCGCGCCAGCTCCATCTGGCCATAGTTTATATATTGTCAAATTAATACACATCATATAATATATATTTCACATAAAATCGCAATGCGGGAAATTATTTTATGAAAAAACTTAAAACTAATTAAATGATAATGTATTCATATCTCAGATAGTAAGTAGCGTGCTGTGATTAAAAATAATAAGGCATATTTTTTTTAAAAATTAAATCTGTATTTAAAGCAATTAACAAATGACATGACCAGCACCTGCCCAGTACTTAGTAGAATATGTACATTAAGAAAAGTTTAGTTAAATTAAACATATGTATATTCATATATAATTAATGTATTCTCAATTTTTAAGCGTGACCATGGAATGTAATACATGTGTTTTGTTTCCGGTTTATATTAAAAACAATTGCCCTTTTTAATAATCATGTTGGACAAACAATTATTAGATTTTAGTTTTTAGTTAAAATAAAAAATAGGAATAATTATTTATTTTAAAATTAATTAACCGAAGCGACGAATATAAAAAATATATAATAATAATTATAATTAATACATATAATATATTTTATTTATATATGCTTTTATATCTTCTCTTCGCCGTAATAGATTGTGATGTAATCTGTCATTTACGACGTACTACAATAAACTTCATCGATTTTTAATCACATCGCTAAGACGATATCGATACTAGACGGGACTTGATAATTCTTGACATTTATTGTTCGGTAAAATAAATAAAAATAAGTATTCATTGGGAAAAAACCTACAACCCGGTTAAGAAGAAATGATTCACCTTAAGAACCCTTAAAAGGTGGTTAAAAATAATTGAGTCACGTGCTACATATTTGTAAAACATGAACCTCCTCCATATCCTCCAGTTATTTAAAAAACAACACGATGTTTTCTAATAAAACAAACAAGTGAATTCCTGTAAGTACCTGTATTGACGGTATGTTACTGTTTCAAAACATTACTCTCTCAAAATCAAAATAACGCTGACAAGCTTTTCGCGTGACAAAAGGGTGAAGTTAGTGGGCTATTTAACTTTAATTCATAATTGTACATAAACTACTTCAGCATCGAGGCCGTGAATCAAAAGCACACCACCCATGTCATTTGTTACCCATTTAGTATTATCAGTAGTACCTCTGAATATGAAAATGATAATTATTGTATAAAATATATAAACATTTTGAAACAGAAAGCGTGATGTCCGCCTCCCCGTTACCTATCGTCGGAGCTGCAACGCTAGGCTATACATAGCCGGTAACGGCCAATTACTCACGTTAATGAGCGGTTGTAAGATACCGAGGCGTGCGAGCAGGAGTTGCTCCTTCACCTGCCGCAGCTCTTCCTGCTGGCGCACTATCATCTGCTGTAACTCGCGATGTGTGCGCTGCAACTGCTCCTGCCGCGGCCACTAGCTCGCATCATGATATACCAACAACCTCACCGACCTCTCGATTGCGTTCCCCGTTATAGCCATAAACTCAATAATCATTTAATCGAAATAATCATAATCAATCAAAATAATAATCAAAATAAGGAAAACGAATGCAAACTGTTATCGAAATCAATCCATTTAAAGTTTTAATGTAATGTAAAATAATAGAATCGCAAATAAAGAATTAAAACTCTCGCCATACTTACGGAGCTCGAGAGATATTTTTGTATTAATAAAACATATATAAACCTTAAAAAAATTAAGTGATGTAAGACGCACCTGCAACTGCGCCTGATCCGGGCTGACGATCACCGGCACCGGGTGCAGCGGCAGCGACAACACCCCTGAGACACCGACGGATCCAATGTACGGCGCCGGCTCCAAGTACTGCGCGCCGATACCGTGCTGAGGTACTATCGCCGGTTCCGCTAGCCGTGGCGTCTGCGGAATGTGTTTTAAACTTACATACAAACCTTCTTCACAAGCACTATGCGTCCCTAGTATGATGTTAAACCTTCCTTCCTTATGATTTGAGAGAAAGAATTTTTCAAAGCCGACAAGCATGTTATTCAGTTTTATTATATAAGTATAGGTACGATTATAAATCTCAAAGGAGAGGCAAATTTAAAACAAGTACAAGCAAATACATATGACTTACTTCTTGCGCGGTCATGCGTGACGATCGCGAATCACCCGATACTGAGGCTGTATCGGATCCTGGAGCGTACAGCACCTGCGAGGCACGGGTGGGCCACGAAGCAGTGGCAGTGGTAGCCGTGCCGATGGTCGCGACCGTGGCGCAAGTACTGCCAGTTGACGTTGCGGCCGACTTCACCGATAATGGCTGTTAACAAACAACGAAAATATTACACCCTTACTAACAACTTCGAAAGGATTTCATATAAAACTACGACCCGCCCCGGCTTCGCACGGGTGCAATGCTGATACCAAATATACTACAGAATGTTTAACAACGTTCACAGTTTTTCAGCGGTTAGACAATACAAACCGCTATGTCCCTGCGATTTAAATTTGTAATATCTTCGAAAATATTCATCTAAATTACATGTTGTAAAGGGTCATTGATCTATATTTTAAATGCACATTGTATTTAAGATACTTATTTGGATAAGGATTAATGCTGTATTGCTTAAAATCGCTTCGCAAATAAGTCATTATTTTTCGTAAAAAGTAAAGGATAAAAAATGGTTATGATGGGCTATCCCTAAGAGGTAGAGATATATGTACTCAAATTTTATTAATATATTTCCCAATTGTCTAATAAGATATATTTTTAATATAATAAATAAGTTAAATATAATACCTGCGACAGAGAATGATATGAATTTCCGAAAGCATCACTGGCCTCAGACATATAAGATGGTGACATAGCCATCATGGCATCTTCTGAAGATGTCTCCTTCAAGTCACCTCTATTGGGTTCTGGTTCGCTTACGGTGTCAGTGTCAATGTTTTCCTGCTTCGCGTTTTTATATATATCTGCATAACTAAATAGAAAAATAAACATTATTATAGCTTACATAACAAGGGCAGTTTTAAAACCAAACTATTCATAAATCTGGATAATAAAATGATCAATTTTTAATGATATGACTTAATCAATATTAAATAGGATTCGGTAGCATGAATGAAATCTATTTTTTATTTATTGGTATTTTGATTGTTATTAACAATAATTATTAATAGCGCACTGGCAAGATAGTTGGGACTAGGTCAGAATATGTCAACTTGGTGAAACAAGATAAGTACGCAAACATAAATTTCGATGTTTCAACACACCTCACCACACGATGTGTGCAGACAACGAATTCTGGCTTAGAGTTCCATTGATGATAAGTGATATAAAAGCGGGTCTGTAACCAGATCCACTGCTGACCCTTGGTAAGAAACCTGTAGTAGCATGACGTAAGCTCGCCTTTTTGCATTACTGAAAAAAATATACTCGTATAGATATGGAACTATCGACATATACATACAATCAGTATACAAATGATAATAGTCTTATAACTCAGACACAAGACTATTGTATTATCCACGTAACAATACACAACGTATATTAAATATACATAAATGTTCATATAATTACAACTCACATGCTTCATGACACGTCACGACTTTCTCCAGATCATCAAAATGGTAATAATCGTATCCAGAAGTGCCAAGCACTTCAAACGGTAGGTAACCTATTATGGGCGGAGCACGATGGTCTAAGAACAGGAATTTCCATTCCAAACTGTGACGCGATGTAAACTCGCTGCGGCTTGTGTCAACTAAAGACACATCTCGGATCAGTTGAGGCGTGCACAGCTTCCCAGTGCAGACAAACAGGAGCCTGAAACAAAACAAACATTACAACATAACTGATAATATTTTTGTCAAAAATTAACTGAACCAAGACTTTGTTAAGTGGAAATCGGTATGTGAAAAAAATACTTATTCGAATATTTTTTATGAAGATGGATTCGAGTAATTTTAATACTTATAATCGCTATATATCAATTCTAATTTCAGGCTAATTTATTTTCATAATCTTGTAAAAACTAAATCTACCCTTTGCACAATAATAGCGTATAATGCAATACAGCATAATACTTATTTTTATCAGTCATCCTGGTCGATCTGAAATCGACATTTAAAACGTTGCGAATTGAATACTGTTCGCCTGGAACGGTTGCAACTTAATTCATTGGGGCATAATATTGCCTTTCGCGTTCCCCATTTGCCATACGGTCTGGATGCCACTCGTTTATATTGTTATCCGGGAATTCTCTCTTCCGATTTAAAACACTAATTTGAAACATTGACGGATAATCTAAGAAGCCTCTTTGTTGTTGTACTGTTTGCTTGTTTTGCCTAAAATTTTGCCTAACAGAATACCGTACGCACAATTTGATTTTTAATTCGAATATTATGAATTTCAAGATTATTCTTAATTAAAAAAAAAGAATTGAAATGCACGCATTGTACCTAGCTCTGAAATTTTTGATGAATTTAAAGATTTTATAAGGAAGACCACAGAAAAACATATTACATAATAGTAACATAATAGTAGCAATTTCGAGGGGGAATTGAATATATAGATATTCAACTTCTCCACAGATCTCAGGATATAAAATCCTCATTTTGTCTATTAAATTTGGCTGATGTTCATAATTGGCACAAATTCACAAAGTATTCATATTACTGATGTTCCAATGGAAGATGACTTGAATATTTTTTGGAAAAGCATCGTCAACTGGTTTCACAATATAATCCGGTGAAAGTGGATATTGATTGTTTCGATATAAGCCCTTTAAATTAAATTCGTTTCGTTTTAAAAGATTCATATAAAATGGGGGCAGTGCGAGTCGGATTAGCGCAATCACCTACCAAAACACAATGCAAATGATTTACCAGGTTTCCTAAGAAAAAGGGTCTTGACGGATAGACAGATAGACGGACACGACAACGAAATGATGTTATAAGCGTTCTTTTTTAACTGGAACGATTAACTAATAAGTCAGAAAATTTTATTTACACTTTTACAAGTTACGTGATATATGCAGACTTTCTTTGTTCTCTGGATCATTTCGACAATCTCAGAGACAAGGAATAGATTAATTAATAACCTTTACTAACTTAATTTAGTAACTTTATAATATTTAACTGCTTTTTAGTCCCCTGCGCCAGTATTGACATGGACTTGAGATATTATGTATTGTATATGTTACTATAGTTATTAGTATTAGCAAAAAACCTTCCCTTAAACACGTTGAATATAATGGTAGAAATTTCATGTAATCAATATATCAAGCGGTTTTCGTGTGACGCGCGTTCAAGAAAAAAAGCAATTCGATTTCGAAGTTTTCATTAAATAAATTTGTAATATCATAAAATACTTTTTATTACCTTGACTCCTGATCTTGTTGGTATAAGATGTCGGAACTATCGCTCTGTTCCATATATGTACCTGCAATATGTTAAATAGTTTGTACTTTCATCCGTACGTATCAAATTATTTAGAATACTTAAAAATATTTTTATTTATATATTTATTTTATAAAATCACAAAGGAGTACAGAAAGTACATTGGAATCCTTGGTCGAGGTTAAAAATAGTTGCACTGATAAGACTATTAACAAAACATTAGTAATTTAATTTCATTGTTGTTATTTTATAGTGCAGACAAATTATAAATGATTTCAGATGAAACTAGTATCGTAATTGTTTATAAGTCTTAAATTAATTTTCTGAATATAATCTTAGGTAAAAGGTATTTAACTTAGATTCTCTCTCATAATTTCACATCTCGGTGTAACATTACTTATCGCCTGTATATTTGACAAGTTACCAGTATATCATTATCTGCAAAGATCTAGAGAACCACGGTTTGCTTTGATTTAGTATGAATACCACTTAATTTACACAGATATTCAATAGTTACACCGAACTCAATTATATTTCTTAAGGCAGTCTTAGTAGTTTGCCTGTATTGTGATAGTGCCGATTCGACCAACACATAAATGAGTGAGACAGGCATTGAGTATTACAGAGCGCAAACTGTAATTTAATTTCATTATAAATATATTGCGTAACGTACGCTTCACGGAACTTCGAAAATGTTAACTTTTTATTTATTTAAGAAGTCCTTTGATAACTTTAACGTTAATTACGTTACTGTGTGTTAAAATATCATTTTTTCCATTTTCTAATGCTACATGTATTTAAACACATAATAAGAAATGTTGAACTGTTAGTTATAAAATTTTCTTTAGCGCATCAATCAAATATTTTTATTTGTCAAATTAATATTCTATAAATGTATGTTTATTTACAGATAACCACATTAAATTATGAAAGCTATTCATTAAACATAACAAAAAAATATTGACATAAACCAAACAAAATAAAATTAATTTATTTATTATTGACAGATGAAATATATTTTTAAGTCAATGGATTTCTTAAAACTCAATTTAACCGTGATCATGAAACCTAATAAGCCTAACCCTACACTAAAAAGAGCATTAAACCAAAAAAATATTTGGCAGATACATGCGTGTACGCACAAACATACTGATAGTTAAACACAAATAATATACAAATGTTCAGATTTTGTCATATGTCACATTTTTGCATTTTACCATATTTCTACTACATTATATTGTTAACTAGCTGAACCTGCGCCTTTCCCCACACGAAATTTATAAAACTACCCATAGCACACATAAACCCCTCGGGGGTAAATTAAAAAAAAAGTCGATCCCAATTCCGTCCCCGCGACTCAAACTATCCAACACGCCATTCCATTTCATCTAAATAGCTTCAGCGGTTTAAGAGGTAACAGAGAGTTATTTTCTCATCTATTATAGTATAGACAAGTAGAATATATTAGTACTGTTCTATGTTGTTATTTTTTAAACAGAACATTTTTAGAGAGAACGACACAAGGGCAATGGTAATTATAATTTAATGTTGGTTCAGATGTAAGACATTTTATTAAAGCTAATAAGATACAGAGTTCCGCGAAGGATCTCTTCCTGATATGTTTAAGAATTACTACAGTTAAAAAAAGTTAAAAATAAACGAAAAAGGCGCTACTAAAGCTGGTCCCTTTAGGATCTTTATTAAATAAATCAGACTATGAAAACGTTAATAATAGGAATAAGAATTAACCAATTTCGAGATATAAATTTAAGAAATGAGTGAGTCTTATATATTAAAGTAGTCGCATATGATGTGTACCAACTGATATCTGAGATTAGATCCTCTCAAACACGGGTAGGTTAAAACCATCTGAAGGTTAAATCTAGCACCGCGCCCAATTTGATCAAATTAAAAATAGGCGCGTTTCACCGGTTTCCTGTTACACACTTCCGTCCCTTTTCCTTAAATCACTACCACAGTTGGTAGACAAGAAAGAGACAGAAAATATGTTACACATCAAATACATTTAACTAATTGATGTTGTTTCTACTAAGCACATTTAGATGAAATAAACGTAAAGTGTCTTACGAAAATGTCCTTTGAATTGAACCAGTTCGTACGTGATATCATCTCGAAAATCCAGTGTTCCCCGTTGTAAATGACACTGGAACCGTATCTCGTTCTCTGAAAATAATAACACACAGAAATGTTTAACACGGATTCAGAAAATAATCCCAAGTAAAGGCGAAAACAAAATTGTTTATTCATTTGTTTGTTATACTTTAATGACATTATTATCAATTTTGTTTATTATTTTTATATGTTTATAGTAAGCACCCAGAATCTATATGTGTATATATATAGTGATAAACTCAGCTTTGTATTGTTGTATTTTGTCACATAGTCATAAATGAATAAAAACTTAAATATCACGCGAAGCTGGGTGTGGTTTAAGAAATGAAATTATATTTACACATTAAACATTCTATGTTACAATAATAATAAAATATTCGCCTAGACATAAAAATGTTAAAATCTATGCTTATGAGCATATTATATAAAAGTACAAATTATACTAATACTTGTACATTGCACGAATTAAAACTCGCAAATCGCAATCTTATCTAAAGAATTACCTATTAAATATATATATGAGGCCTTCTCGTCCCAATATGCAACAGCCACACAAAATAAGAACTTTGCATCGCAAATAAAAATGAAAATCGCAAGTGTCTATTATAGTATATTTCAAGTAACGCGAAACCTTTAAAACACTGCTCGATCGAAAAATAAGTGTCTAGCCACTTCGGCTACCAAAACATTATAAATTTTTTTGAAGTCGTATAAACGTGTAACAAAACTTTCAAAGTTTTAATTTATTCGTTGACTAAATTTCGAAGTTGCAATACAGCCATAATATTTTATAATTGTTAATTTAATTAAAATATGCAAAAGGCATGCAATGCATTGTGAGAAGTTGGTAAAACTCTGATTTCGCCATAAAGGAAAACACAAAAGTGCCCCTAACCCATTACGTAAAACAGAGGGGAGGGTAGAGATCCCAAAAAAAATTTAGAGGCACCGAAAATAAGTTACGACGAACGAAGTAAATGACTTAAATTTTAATAACACATTAAAGCATAGACATATTTATATAAAAGAATCATAATTTTGTCTTATATATCTTTGGACATAAGACATATTATATATTTTCCTGCCAAATCTTAATTTAAATTTTTTTTTTTTTAATATAGTTCATTAGATACTAGATTAAATTAGGTCTAATTAAGGTTGGAGACAAATATCAGCATTCGCTGCAAACCAAAATGAATATGAATAACATACTTATTAAATTGTTATATTTAAGATTTGTGTTCACTGATACTGAGAGAGAGATAATAGAAAAAAAAAAAAACTTTAACACAAAATAATAATCATCTAAATAAAAATAATTCCTCAATTTTAAAACCAAACAACATTTTCATTCAAATCAATTTATAAATATCGCAAAAAATAAGCAGCATTTGCATAAAAAACTGCAGCAGTTTAAATATATAATGACACAAAATATTGATTATAAGTAATTCGCTATGCAATACAGGAAAGTACAACATGAAATAGGCTTTGATTTATTAATATAAAAAGTCATATATAATTTATGTACTTTACTACTAAAGTAAATATATTTGATTATATTATCTCTATTGTAAAACATTATAGGAAGAAACAAACCTGATGATATTGTTTGATTAGGATGTATCACCATACTAGGGTTTTGAAGTAAGGCATATAAGTTAGAACGATCCTCATCAAATGCCAAATCAAATATACTTTTGTTCACCATATCACTCTGAAATTATTAAATTTCAATGCAATATACTAATATCACACTATTTTATTTTAATAATGGAAATATATAGTTACCGGTTTATGTCCTAATAATGACATTATACTTTCTGAGACATAATAGATACACCCAGATGCCGAAAATACCATTACAAATCCCTCCAATGCTTCCAATACCAAATATGTAAATTCCTCATTTGACAAAAATGCAGGTTTCCAATCTTCTTGCACATCATGAGCTCTTGAGCGAACAGTTATTTCTGTAAGATCAATACATATGCAGTATATGTGTATTAAAAACAACTAATGCATTTAAATAAAATTCTATAAAATATGTAAATTACAAATATAGTTATTACCATTATGATTCTTTAAGAAAGAAATTGTAGATTTAAGGACAGTTGATTTGTCCATCTTTCTATTATTTGTTGATACCATGGATCCAAGTTCATTGACAAGCATATTGAATTGGTCTCGCCTCTTCTTTTCACTCAAGTTACGTGTCCTCCTAAAAATGATATTACTCCTTAATATTTTCATATGAAATAAAATGATCAGATTTCAACAAATTCTTAGGAGTTTCCAAATATTTCTGTTGTATTTACTTTTCATAAAAAAAAATGTATTTCATAAATAGTAGCACAAGAAGCAACAAACAATATGATTATATATATCTAACAACAATAAAATCTAAAGAGTCTGAAACCAAAAAACCACATGACATTCACCTAAAACAAATATTTAGTATTTAAGAACAGAAATATCATATGATATGATGATCAAATAATAAATCATAGTAATCAAAGTGATTGAAACAAAATTCTTGCTTAACTGGAATTAAGAGAACAGAATCTGTAGAATTGAAATTGATATAAAGTTATAAAATTGTCTGAATATTCACCTCATTTTCCTGAAATGTTTTTAAAAACTTAGATTCACATTTATGACAAAATTCACAGTATTAAATAAAAGAATAACAAACTGATTTAAGATCTACAAGAATTTCAAATATAAACACTGATTAATCTCATAGTTAAAAAATGTAGTAACTCCTTAGTCCATATTCGTTTTTCAATTGATTAATAGTGCTGTGCCTATGAATAACAAGTTGACATCTACAAAAATATTAAATAGGAAACGATTGTATAACAGAAATTGTCGCGGAAAATTTTGATGGTTTACTTCCTTTATTTATGAAATGAATTATTTCATACGAATTTGTCAATATATATAACTAGTAAATAAATACCTTTTCGAGTCATCTTTATCATCTCCGTCGTCGTCCATGGTTCTTTTGCCTTGTCTACGAAAGTCGATCAATTGTACGACAGTAGCGACACATCACATACTAACGACATAATGTGAAATATTGCAAGAAAATAAAAAGCACTGTAAATGTTATTGATAACACGTCACGGGCACATAATTCGACTTCGAGAATTAGTATTGTTTAAAATATACGGTAAACGCTCTTTGGAAATTGAAGGCAATGTTTTAGGAACAGCGGTTAAAAGAGCACTCTAATTTACTGATGTATTATTCACTATAAACACGCACTTTTTATTATTAACTTTAATATAAAATATACGTAACGAAATAAAGGAAACAAGCCACTTATTTTAATAAACACACCAATAACATATAAGAAAATTTTGATAAAATGGTAATATTCCCATTAGAAGTATAACAGTTGTGGTTCGGTGAAAAATAGTCCTTGAAATTGATTTATATGAAGTAGCAACACTGAAATTAATATACTTGGAAAAATCGGTAATCGTTATAGCAAGCCAAAATAGATTTTTCACTACTACATTTATAATATCATAACAATTGCAATTATAATAAATCTCTAAACAATTTAAGACAACTAAATAAACAATCTGAAATAAATTAATTATATTCAAATAATAATATAAGATTATGTTCTTATTAAGTATGTCTCTACAGTCTATATCTTTAACGACATACTTATGTTTTAATATGATATATGTCCGGTTCCTTAACTTGACGGTGAAAAAAATTTTTTTATTTTTTTTTTAGCTAAATATTTCATTCTCAACTGTGCTTCAAAGTATGTATAAAAACATTATTTATTAATAAAATTTCTGTTAAATTGACAGAGATTAATTTTTGTATTGATTTCCCCTCGCCAATTTAAATGCTCCTACGTCCTACAATATACGTATACTTTGTCAGCCTCTTGAGTCTTGACAGTTGACAACCTTCAGTGATCACTCCTCAGCAGAGTGTCATAAGGAATTTCTTAGTTCAAATCAAATTTATATAGTCTCCTTCTATTCTCCTCCACCCTATGGGACTTTGCGAAAAAATCTGTACCCTGTTGGTACAACTTAAAGACAAAACTAAAAATTGAAATTTGAATTGAATAGTTTGATTTTTGAGATTATCTTAAGAAATTTTGCTTTATAGGTTTATCGTTATTTATTTTGGGCATTAATTATGATGTAATTATTAACTTTCATGTCATAAAATTTAATGATAGCAGTTACGTAAATATGTTTAGACTCAGAAATACTTAATAGACATTTTATAATTTATTATTTAATGTAAAGAAATGAATATTGATTAAAACCCATAAATTTTGTAACTAAAATAAAACTGGTGAAAAATCAAACCAAATAATAAAAATAAGAGTTTAGTTTAACAATTTATTTATTTTAAGAGTTATTTTAGAAGAGAGTGATTTGGACTTTAAGAAAAGGAGTATAATTATTCTTTTACATAACTTTATAATGACATTTTAATATAAATATACATATCATATTTCGAAATTATATATTTTTTAAAACAAAATTTTAACTATTATTATACTTTACTATATTTCAATTCTGAATTAACGCAATATCATGATCGAGATCTTGAATAATTTTTTTGATATCTATTGTAGATTTGCGAAATTGTGTTTTGAATGTTGATATTGATATCGATACATTGAAAAAAAATATTAAAGTACATAAAACTTGTAAGTATTTAGAGTGGAATAGTGCTGATTATTATAAATAAAGAAATTTTAAGCAAGAGGTTTTTTAGTGTATATTTCTTAGCAACGTCTACATTAGAGTTCTTACATAACAAAAACAATTATTATTACTTTAGAACAAGTAATATAAATTTTATGTAGATTATTCATAACAGACAATACATTTATCAAATATTTAAATGTTGTAATAAATCGTTTTATTGAGTTAGTGCTATATTTGTTGAAGACTTGAAGTTTTATTTGCAAGAACAACAATATTTTTACCTAGAAACACTATATTAGTGTCAAACTGTCAAAAGACAAATGTACCGTCCTTCAATATGAAATCAGTCGAGTTATCGGCTTACGAGCTTAAATATCGCATTAATTTTAATTGTGCGGTGCACGTGGCGGGAAGTGTTTGTGTCTTTGTTGCAAGATATTTTGAAATTTGTTTATCTAAGAATT
Source organism: Vanessa atalanta (assembly GCF_905147765.1). Classification (NCBI taxonomy): domain Eukaryota; kingdom Metazoa; phylum Arthropoda; class Insecta; order Lepidoptera; family Nymphalidae; genus Vanessa; species Vanessa atalanta. The sequence continues at coordinate 10,272,529 of NC_061902.1, read as the reverse complement.
GGCGCCTTTTTAAAAATATTGCATAGAATATGTGGCAGTCATCATCTTTATATTCTCCGTCTTCGTTAACAAACGAGGTAAGGAGAAAGAAACGAATATTTAAAAAAAACTTCATCTCTTTGCCGGCAACATAATTTTGTAGGAATGTTGCTTGTCACTATATTTTCTGGTGTTTTGTTATGTAATATTATAACGCTAACTTTTTATGATATGAAAATACTGATGTCCTTACCTTGCAATTATTACGTAAGTTTGCAATTATATAAGAAGTGGAAGGATAGGAATTTTCTTGAGCCTAACAGATTACATTATAACAAAGAAATTTAAAAAGTATTCTGTCTGAATATGCTATTTTACAACAAGATTATTTAGTTATCATTCTCTATTGTGTTTTAGATTTTATGCTGTCAGAACAATATTTTTGCTTACTTCTCATAACCAATCATAAAATTGGTATTTTTAAACAACAACAATAAATAAATTACATAACTATTGGTATTAAAATCTAAGTAAAAACTTACTAAGATTATAAAATTATTTGTTTACTAGACAATATTTAGAGAAACCTAATTAGAGTTAATAACTTAAAATTACAATGAAGTCCAGGGGCTATTATAATATTGGTGTATTTATTATTTATGAATTTAGCAATTACTCCATACATATATTACATAAGTACAAAAATGAATAATCTACAAAACATTTTGTTTATTTTACACTTCAAATTTGCGCTCTGTCTTAGTGTAAAAAAAGTATCAGTAAAAGAGGGTTGGCAAAACAATTTACCTTATCTCTACTTAAAAAATAATATAAATGTCTCAATGTTGGAAAAGGTCTGCTCTCATCCCAAGGAGAATATTTAGTGGTAAATTTGTTACTCTAAATATAGTTTGATCGGTACTTCTACTAGCACATACTAGCCACAAATGCTTTCCAATTGCTTGTGGGTTCGACAGACACATGCTATATTTAAGTGATAATTGTAGTTGATTATTGTTTTGTGTTTAAATTATTAAGCTTTATGTAGACGGTGCTATAGCCAGATTGGATTACCTTTATTTATATGAATAAAACTAATTAAGTCACACCTCAATTTTCTCTATATTATACGACAGTCAATGTCATATTGCTGTTCACATTACCCTTATGTCTTAGATTTTTTTATATTCATTCATACGCATTATAAAAATAAAATTTTACCCAACTTCATCATTACTCTTTTTAAAGAACATGATATAAACCCTTGTCTTACACTGCCTGTAGGTAATCATCACAACAATGTGACCAATATTAATACTACTACATTATGAGTAATACTTTTGTTGCAACTTATGAGTAAAACTTTACAATTGAATTAGTAATTGTTAAAAACAGATGCTGATATAGTTATGACTAATGATTACAATGCCTTACTGCATTGTGATCTCTAGTATACTCATCGACAGAAATTGCGCCTAACAAGCAGCGGTTGCGACGCCGAGGAGATAATCTTCACTATTAATCACTAGCTAATAGACCCGGCTCCGCTTGGCTCTAAATAAAACGTTTGTACTCGTCATTCTCATCTCGTCATATAGGTCGGCTTATTTTTTCCGACAACTTCAAAAATCATCATCATATTTCAATTACATAAAATCTTAATGACTGTCTCCATTAGTGAAAACCGTATAAAAATCTGTTCGGTCGTTTTTGAGTTTATGAGTACAGGCGCGGCGGGAGAATTATTTTACAATATGTTTTGGTTAATATCAAAATTAAATTAGATATTAGAGTCCACATTCTTGTTATGTAATTAATTTAAACGCAATTCAATGATGTAGGTGAATATATATATATTACATTGAAAAAACCACGCACAAACCCAATGATGCGCTCAATTACACGTGTGTTCTGGTTTGAATTGTCGTAACTATTTATGTCATATTATCATCTTATACACAACTTAGATGATAATAATATACATGAGATACTTTACATTTTAATTTTATTTAATCGTATTTGATTGATCGATTTGAGCTAACTCATAACCGTCGATTTTCCTATATGTAAGCAAAAATAAATTTCAACGCTCAAGAAGAGAGTTAGAAATATGACAATATAGTTTTCCGAAGTATATCATTGGAAAACATAAATATATTTTAATAGTATATAATTTGCATAAAAATGGTGTCAACTTTTTTATTAAAGGTACATACTAAAACTAGCCAACAGGCCAAGTATCAAAAAGTATGTATTCGTGTAATGTCTACAATTAAAAAAGTGTACTTTAATTACTTATCCATACTAATTATTTTAAAAAGTTTTATTTCAATTTTAATTAAAAAACAAAGTAAAACGAAACGATTTTTAGCCAAATTTTGATTTAAAAAAAGAGTATTAGAATTCCAAAGTAAGACGTTTAATAAGAAACAGTCACATGCATTACAAGATTTGCAATAAAATTTTAATTTAGATTATTTAATACCGTTTATTTTACATTCTTTAACATATTTAATTTAAAGTTTTAACAAAATTTACTATAACGGGCTCGGATGTCGTTACTGAATTCGACATCATTACTCAATATTTTCTTACTTACACTCCGACGTACATTTTACCTTCCTAATAAGTGCTTTTGTGTTTACGTTGACAAAGAAAAAATAGATTACAGTAAGTGCAAGCGCATGCACTTACAGAGTCACTGTGCCAGTAGGTCGCGTTATGTAAGAGAGCCCCCCGCTCACCTCACTTTGCGTAAGAACCGTCGTAAGCAATACACAGCCAGACGATGACTTAACTTGTACGTCGCCTGCCTGTGAGTAGTGTTATTTTGGACCACATCGAAGTTAAACTTAGCCATCCATTCTTTGGTGCGAAGGTATATACACTCTCGACATTTGCTACTAAACTAGAATAAATGTTATTGACCTTGATTTTTTTTTAATAATTTATATTTACTGTTAGTTTTTTATTGCTCAGTTTGTAAATAATGCATTGCGATTGAATATTAAATTATCTGATAGCGTTTAATTAGTATTCTACAGGAACTTTTGTTGTTGTTCATATATCGGTTGTTATGATTTTACTTACGCATTTTTTTTTATACGCAGGTATCAATTCAACAGGCAGCAGAACCAAACCATTCTCCTATTTCACAAGATTCACCAAATGATGGTGTAAGTTTTTTTTTCATATTATTTAATCCAAAACTTGTTTCATATTACGCTCTATTAATGTAACGTTCACATTTGTTTAATATTTATATTTTGACAATATCAATATATATATTTCATATGAATTTATTATCACTCCTCGAAATTGTATGATAGGCTTACACTGCCAAAGCGTTAGTGGAGAAACAGTTACTTTTCATAATTTGGACCAGATTTTACACTTATGCAAATTGACATCGATCGCTGTAGTACCTTAAGTGATTGGTAAACGTAATTAGTTATATGTTTCAAATATATGACATCAATGACTTAAAATAGCTTTCTGGTAATTGTAATCATAAACAAAACATTTCTATGACTAAGCGTGCGCTAAAGGCGAAACACTAATCAAACTTTTACTTCGCGATTGACTCGTTTACCTACTTCGTTACTGTTATAATTATGTTACATTATTCTCTCACACTATAACGCTATTGATGATAGTAAGTTGATGAAAAATTGTAAAGTGTAAACGTAGCCGAAAATTTGCGTTCTGTTACGTGCATGTTGCAGTCTTCCAACCGGTCTACTTTTACTAGGCCAAGTTCACTATTACGTATTCCTTCGGTAAGCTAAGTCAGTAATAATGACAATCGTCTCTCAGTATCATATGGCTTAACGCAAAGTTTTATATAATTATTATTTTGTTTAAAGTTATACATTCATTTTATTGCTGTTTTTAAATAAAACTTTCAAGTGCATATTTCATTTTAGGCGAGTTAAATTAAAAATAATGACATTAGATAAACTCTCAAATAGACTATTAATAAGTATTAACTATTTGATTAAGAAAATTGATTTGTTTCTATAAACGTTAGTAATGGTGCATTTATTACGTCAAATGTAGTAAGTAGAAGGCCTGTAATCGATATTTGATATGATTCTGTTTTAAAATTTATTATTTAACTTTAAGTAGTAGTTATCTCATCGTCTATTACATTAGTACAGATTTCGACACTAAAAAAAGCGTATCTGTTAGTTCGCTGCTTTGAAATAAAGTTGCGACAGATTGTTTCTTAATTGTTTTTATAGCAGCACTTCTTAAAGAAAACGTTAGCCATATAAATTGAAGTTTCGATATGCGCTGATTCCAGAACGGCGTTACAAAATATTGTTTTATTTGAAATTAAATACATATGTTTTGCGTCGTTAAAATTGTATAGTCAAATTTAAAAATATGTACTAGTTTCGCTCGTTGTCAGAATTTGCGCGTATGTTGTTTGGGACCAATTTAGTCCATTTGATTGAGCATTACAAATTTGAATTTAAGTCAATGTAGACAATAGAACTGAGATACAGGTTTTATAAGAAAAATTCAAATTACAAAGTCGTTAAATAAGAACATAAACTTAATCATAAGAACAATACGCTAACTTATAGATACTAAAATAAAATTGATGTGTAAGAATTCGTCATAGGAATTAACGATATCTTATTACGTCATGAATACCTCCCAAGCTGTAGGAGGGTGATATAATCGTTGAATATGACAAGTAAATAAAATACAGATGGTTTACGTTTGAGATACCTGACCCAATATACTTAGATAAAAATAAATAAATGATAAAGTCTTTTAAAAAAGTGAATATCTAGAAAGTATATAATATAACGGGCCAATTCCAGACGAATCTGTAGATAAATTCAAGATAAGTTTAACGAACTCTTTTTTTATTAATATTGAGCGATAACAAAGCCAAACTCCATGAAATGTTTTTGGTAATGATTTGTATTAAAAGAAAATAAAGCCCATTAAAACAAACTTTGCAAACAACACTCTTTTATCAAATCGAAGCGCTACATTATAATCCCACTTAAATGAAATATTGAAACTTGAAAATTTAAAGTAAACTTTTAATTACCATAAATCATTGTTAATGCCAAACTGAATACATCTCGTATTGAGCTGAAGCTGATTAATAAATAATCTTATATAAGCAGTCGAGGGTGACAGATCTATTTCTAGTTACCTACTTTGCCCTCTTCTAGTATTTTAAAGATATTTCATTGAAGTCTTTATTAAACTTCAAAATACTCAATTAGAGTCTAGATTAACATAAAAATATTTGAGACATTACAACAATATTTTTATTATCAGCTGACCCAATTACGCATAATATCAAGTCCATTTTTTATACCTTAAAATTATTATTTCAGTATCTCTTAGTAACTCTTTATTGTTTATTTTTTTAATTTTAACGGATGATAGTTTAATTTATAACGGAGATATAACGGACGGATGAGAGTAATCGCTTGTAAAATTATGCCAATTTTTTCCTTTACAGATATTGCCCAATTCTCGTCAGACACTAATATGTTATGGAATCCCTGACGTCACTTCCTCTTTTGTGACACAACTTTTGCCTCACGACACTTTGTTAGAAATGAATTCAAATATTCAACCGTCACGGTTTAGAAATCAACGTAGAAGAACATATGGCGCTCAAAGATTCCGCCCTTACAGAATACCTAATATTAATTTATTATTCGGAGTACAGACTGGGAATTGTAATTTAGCTAATACTGAAGAAATTTTTACAAGTGGTGATAGTCAAGTAGAATCCTTTGGAGCCTTAGCGAAGCGAAGACGTCGTGGCCAGTGCATTGAGAATTTGTCGAATATCGAGCAAGAAAGAGAAAACCGATCCTTACCGTTAGAAAACGACAGCTTATCAGAAAATCGGTTACAAATAACATTGAATAATAACGTTACGTCTGTGCCATCTGTTTCTAATCAGGATTCTGATTCAATGGAAAATTTTATTCCTCGTTTTCAATCATATCCTGTACAGTCGACCTCGCCCACCCACCACATTATTGAAAATAGTCACCAAAATTCTAATCCTTCAAATGAAATATACTTAGAGCCAGTTTCTTCCTCACTCCTTAATTCCTTTTTTAGATCAAACCATGTCCACAGCAAAGAATCACACAATCACAAATCAAACAGTAAAAGAGCGTTAAAAGTAATAAACAGCACGAAGTATTATCGTAATGTCGATGAAGATCCATTGTCACCATTCTTACGTCTCATTCCTGAACTCCCGCTACCTACAATAAGTGCCCAAAAATTAGCAAATAACTTAATAAAACTCTCGCGCTACCTTAAGTCTCCAAATCTGAATGAACTTTGCTGTCTGAACTGCTGCCACATTCCTGTTTTACCAGTTACAGGACAATGTGGCCACACGAGATGTATGAGGTAATATATTTTTAAATTGTTTAAGTATTGTGTACATATTTATATGAAGTCATTAGTTATACATTTGTTTTTTTTTCTCGTTAATTTCAGATGCATCCTATTGAACGGGGCCTGTCCTTGTGGTGTTAATGCACCAAAAACATTGTTTGTAAACACAATAGTACGGGAAATAGTAGAAAAAATGATGAAATATATAAAAAAGCCAAGGTACAAAGATTTTAAAACTTAATATGATCGTCATTGAACCTATTTCCTCTCACATTGTATGCAATAAATCACCGAAGTTACTTAATTATAATATTAATTTTGTGACAGAATAATAGATCCCGGATCGCTCACAAGAACGCCCGAGCAAAGGACTATTCCATTAATCGGAGGTAAGGATATACATTTTCTTCGAACCCTTATTAGCTGAAAACAATATGTATGACATATGACATTTTATTATATACTATTACGACTTATTTTTAAAAAATAAGGAGACAAAAACAGGAATTAGTAAGTTACTTTTCGGTCTTTCTCCGTATAATCTATCCTCGGAAGCGGAGGTAACTTTACACTAATTAGTATAATTACGTATGTGTAAGAGACAACTTGAATAAAATAAGTTTTGATTTGATTTAAGTTAGCCAATATTAAATTTGGAAAGAATTTATATATTATTTATTGCAAAAATGAAGTTTTATAACACGTCTGAACGTGAACAATAATAATTGCGCACCGACAAGTATTATGTAAATCGACGTTTTGTTTGTTACATTGCGGTTATATAAGTACATTGTCGACAACGCAATGGAGAGCGTCGGGTCGCAGGTTACGTTAGCCTCGTAGATACGTAAGTCCACGTGGGCTACAGATTTTTTTTTATCACGTCTCGCCAATTACATACTGAGCATACAGTGAAACGTTTTCATTAATCAAGAATTGCAAAAACGAATTACATTGACAGTTTCTAGAATTAGATTCAACAATAATAACGATAAGAGACGTTTTAATACACATAGATAAATTATTTACAAAATGTTTTTAGTTTTCGAGTTGTATTATAGTGAAAGGTCACCTAATTTAGTAAGTTTTATTTTGCGCTTAAGTTAGGTCGTTGGCTAGTAAGTGGTTACGACGATAGGCGAACTTGAATAGTATTATATAGTCCATAATATGCCGACGATAGAAGCGACTGGCGATTATTCTACTAAGTCAAGGCCATATTAGTACGTTGTTATATAAAAACTATTTAAAGTAAAGTTACATTTTATTTATTTCTAACAATTATCTGTTTTATTTTTCAGTATAAAAAAAATATATAATTTATTTCATTTATATATTTGCCTTTCGTTCGTCGTTAATATTTATATTTAAAAAATGTTATGTTACATTTTAATAATTTGACAATTATATTTTATTCAATAATATTAAAATAATTTTATTGTTTTATAGAGCAAATATAACTGACTAGTGTGTCATTTATTAGATTCGAATGCGTTCGAAAGCTCAGTGAGGACGTTTATCTCAATGTCGCGTTAAAATTAAATTATTTATTATTAATATAATTCAAGCGATAATTCGACAACCGCTTCCGTTCATCGCTTGGTTAATGTCGTTATGTAACGTAGTTCAAACTCTGACTTCATTCAAAATTACGTAACCTCGCCACATAAGACCATGTAGCTTTGCGGACTAAATGTCGCTGATACATTCAGCTTCTCTTATCCATATTTTATTAGATCATTTGTAAAAAGGCGGGTATATATAACACGACCTGCTTTGAATTACATAGTTCTAGTTTTTTAAATCCATAGAACCATTTGCTAATATATTGTATAACCAGCTTAACTGTTCTTGTCGTTTCAATTTATGTCATATTACTTTAATTTTAGTCATAGTAGAGTTAAGCGTTATGAAATATCAATAAAATATATTAATAGGATTGAAGGCTTGTCTAAATTAAAACTTGATGGATCACTAATGTATTTAATTATTTTTCTTATTGTCAACAGTCAAGCCACGTTATTCGATAAGACGCAGTTTGCAGAATCGTACGAGCAGGGAACATGTGAACTGTGCTCACAGTGGTTCACGGCCGCGGGTCCCGATGACTGTACAGGTGATTATTCACTGTCTAAATATATTTAATTATTATTTTAACTTTTGACGCTATAGAAAATTTATTTTAACACATTTGTTTTTTTGCAACGCGAATATTTTTTTTTTAATAAAAAGATGCACCGTCGTTAGTCAATATCTATCATTGGTAATACGCAGCACTCCGTCGGATATTCAAGCCATATCCGTCGGCCTATATACATTAAATTACACCGCCTATTCACCTTTCATGGAATATCAAAATATTTTTTGAATTTCAATGTGGAATTTATTCTATCAGAGAGGCGCAGTTGCACTGCTCCCTTTGTTTAGAAACGAATGTGTACCCTGGAACATTAAAACTACAATAATAATTATTACAATGTAAATTTATCATGTTATTAATAATATTGCTTTGGTGAGTGCAGATGACATTAAAAGTTTATCTTACATTGTTATTTATTTTTATATAACAAATGAACATTGTAGTGCTCGTTGATAATGCGGCGATTTGGTCTGGCTTGTTTATTAATTATTTCTCTTTATCCCGCTGTCTACGACTGTAGTTATATAAGTTCTTGCGAAGTAATGTCATTGTATATAATAAATTGCTAAGCGAATTACAAATAAAATATGAGAATCATATCGGTAATTCAAATGTATTGGATTTCTGTTGAATTGTCAATGTTATTTTTAAATAGCTTCCTCCTTACTGATTTTTACATCTGTAGTTTATAAGTACAAGTTTGTCATTTTTCGTAATTTTTAAAAATTCGAATTGTAAGACGTAGTCAAACGTGCTGTTTAATAAAAAACATGGCGGGCAATTTTAATTATGTTTTATTTCACTAAAAACAACAGGTTATGGGCCCAGGACGATTCCTGATTGTTCAAAATAAAAGTGAAATAAATAAATAAAAATTTAAAAGTAATAGTTATTAATTTGCCAAGCTATTCAGTTCAAGCACGGGTCGGTCGGCGAAATCTTCATTAGCAAAATGTCTTCAAATAATACAATGGCACTGATTGAAAAGCTAACCGGAAGAGAGAATTATCCGACATGGAAATTTGCGGTGCAAACATATCTTGAACATGAAGAATTATGGAGTTGTGTTTCTTCAAGCATCGTTACAGACAGCAAACTCGACACAAAAGCAAAATCGAAAATAATTTTGCTTGTAAATCCAATTAATTATGTACATATACAAGAAGCAACAACGGCAAAGGAGGTATGGGATAATCTCGCCAAGGCTTTTGATGACAAAGGATTGACGCGACGGGTTGGTCTGCTACGTGAACTGATAACCACAACGTTAGAAAATTGTCAAAATATAGAAGAATATGTCAATAAAATTATGACATCAGCACACAAGCTCAGGAATATTGGTTTTCTGGTAGACGATGAGTGGCTAGGCACTCTGTTACTAGCTGGCTTACCAGAAGTGTATCAACCTATGATAATGGCCCTGGAAAGCTCAGGAGTGACAATAACGGCAGATTCCGTTAAGACTAAGCTTCTTCAAGATGTGAGGAACTCTGAGTCAGCTGCGTTGTATGTAAATAAAGGAAAAGGAAATCATACGCAGGGTGCTAAACAAGCTTTTAATAATAAAACAAGTAAAGGACCTAGATGCTATGTGTGTAATAAATACGGGCATATAAGTAAATACTGCAGGAATAAGAAGAAAGAACAAAAGTCAAAAGAAGACTCTGGTTATGTAGCTGTATTTTCTGCAACAAATATATATAGTAAAAGTAGCTGGTTCATTGACTCAGGAGCTTCAATGCATCTAACAATGCACCGTGAATGGCTATATGATGAAATTACACCACCTGTAAGTACTATAAAAGTGGCTGATGATAAGAAATTAAATGTGAAATCATGTGGTAAGGTGGACTTACATGTCATAGGTGAAAATGGCAAGATTGCTACAATAAAGGTAGAAAATGTACTGTATGTTCCTGAACTAGCCACCAATCTTCTTTCTGTCAGTCAGATTATAAAGAAAGGATGTAATGTACAGTTTGACAAAGAAGGCTCCAAGATATTTAGTAAAGACAATCAGCTTATTACTTCAGCAAAATTAATTAATAATATGTACAGGCTTAATACACACAGTGTTCAGGCATACGTATCAGCTGTAAAATATGATGATTTTTATTTATGGCATCAAAGAATGGCCCACTTGAACTATGAAGACTTAAACAAATTATCTGAATCAACTGGTGTAAAAATAAAAAATGATGATAAAGTAATATGCATAACTTGTCAAGAAGGGAAACAGACGAGGAATCCGTTCTCTTCTGAAGGTTCTCGAGCTAAAGAGAAACTAGGTCTGGTTCACTCAGATGTATGTGGACCAATGGAGGTACCATCATTTGGAGGTGCTCGTTATTTTGTAACATTCATTGACGAATACACCAGGAAAGTATTTGTTTATTTATTAACTAATAAATCGGATGTTTTCAATAAGTTCAAAGAATTTAAAACCTATGCAGAGAATCAACTTAGTACTACTATAAAAATTTTTCGTACAGACAATGGTAGAGAATATTTAAGTAATGATTTTCAAACATTTCTTAAGAAATCTGGAATCATACATCAAACATCCGTGCCTTACACTCCGCAACAGAATGGTTTAGCGGAAAGAATGAATCGAACATTGTTAGAGCGAGCAAGATGTATGATCATAAATGCTTCATTACAGAAACAATTTTGGGGAGAAGCAGTGACAACTGCTGCATATATCACTAATCGCTGTCCATCAAGATCATTAGCTTATTCTACACCTGAAGAAATGTGGACAGGCAAAGCCCTAAGTATCAGCCATATGAGAATTTTTGGATCTGAAGCCATGGTACACATTCCCAAAGAAAGAATTAAGAAATGGGACTCAAAGGCAAGTAAAATGATTTTTGTTGGATATAGTGAAGAAAGTAAAGGATATCGATTATTAGATCCTAAAACAAAGAAAGTAGTTATCAGTAGAGATGTAATTTTTCTAGAAAATACAATAAAAAGAGATTTAGCTGCTGTACCTTTGACAGCTTCAACAATAAATCAAAACACAAATGAGAGAGATTCTACCGGTAGTGATATGGAAAATAGTTCTACATCATTAGAAGAAAATACTTTAATACAACATGAAACTAGTGAAGATTATCAAACAGATGAAGGGTCTTTGTACGAGCCAGATGAAACAATTACTAATGATGAACTGCCATACCATATAACTACAAGATCTAAATATAAAGCTCAAAATGATGAAAATATTTCTTATCTTTGTTCTAATCTTAGTTCGGAGTTAGATATCCCAGAAACATACAGTGAAGCGATATCTTCAGAAAATGCTAACTCATACAAGTGGAAGCAATCAATAGAGGATGAATTACAGTCACATGCTAAGAATAAAACTTGGTCTCTTGTTGAGAAGCCAGAAAAAGTACGACTGATTGGCTGTAAGTGGGTTTTTCGAATAAAAGAAGGAGAATCAGCTCCACTCTTCAAGTCAAGATTATGTGCTAAGGGCTGTGCACAAAAACAAGGAGTGGATTACACTGAAACATTCTCCCCCATGGTTAGATATGATTCAGTACGAGTTCTATTGTCAGAAGCTGCTCAACACAATTTTGAAATGATGCAATTTGATGTTAAAACTGCATTTTTATATGGGGATGTCCAAGAAAACATATACATGAGACCACCAGAAGGTTTGGATGTTCCACCAAACATGGTATGTAAGCTGAATCGTTCTTTATATGGACTTAAACAGGCACCACGCTGCTGGAATCAAAAATTTGATTCTACATTGAAGAAATTTGGTTTTGAAAATAGCCATGCAGATAAGTGTGTTTATATTGGAAATGTAAACAATAACAAAGTGTTCTTGTTATTATATGTAGATGATGGCCTTTTATTTTCAAAATCTAAAGCATCACTTGACATTGTTGTATCTGAATTAAAGAATAATTTTGAAATAAAATGTTGTGTACCTAGAAATTATGTTGGACTGCAAATTGAAAAGTCTGAGGGACATATTTACATACATCAGTCCAAATATATAGAAAAATTACTAAACAAGTTTGAGATGTATAATGCCAATCCTAATAGCATTCCAGTTGATCCTCATACAGCTCTAGAAAAGAGCAACAAGACACCTGACAAGAATATACCATATAGAGAGGCTGTTGGATCACTCATTCATCTATCAATAGTAAGCAGGCCTGATATTATGTATGCTGTCAGTTTGGTGAGTAGATATTTAAATTGCTATGATCACACACATTGGAATGTTATCAAAAAGATTATGAAATATCTCAAGGAAACGATAAGCTATGGTTTGCATTATACATCAACACAAGATGTCGTGCTTCAGGCATACAGTGACGCAGATTATGCCAATGACACAAGCACACGTCGTTCATTAACTGGATATGTTTTTATAAAAAATGGAGCTGCCATAACATGGGCTACTCAACGTCAACAAAGTGTTGCCTTATCCACGACTGAGGCTGAGTTTATGGCTGCTTGCTCAGCTACTAAGGAAGCAATTTGGTTGAAGCAATTATTGTGTGATATAGATGCATTTAAACAGGATTTAGTGTTTATTAATATAGACAATCAAAGTGCAATTTGTTTGATAAAAAACAAGGACTATCATAAAAGGTGCAAACACATAGATGTAAAATATAACTTTATAAAAGAGAAATATGCTAAAAATCAAATTGGTTTAAAATATGTTTGTAGCAAAGAACAATATGCTGATCTGTTTACAAAAGCTCTTCCTAAAGTTAGATTTCAGTACCTAAGAAATAAGATAGGCGTTTTAAGTTCAAGTTAAGTGCATAGAGCAATATAAGTGTTCTAACTGCTTAAAGTTTACGTTAAAGTTATGTCTAATTGCCTTAAAATATATTGAATAGATTTTTTATTAGAGGACTTATAATAAATTGTTTTAGATTCTAAATAATTGATATTGTTTTAGCGTGCCTTTGTTATGTTTGCATTCTTGTTCTTACTAAAATAGTGTGTTTAAGTTAAGTTTTTTGTTTTCAAGTTTATATGAGGAATGCTATTTGGTGAGAGTGTTGAATTGTCAATGTTATTTTTAAATAGCTTCCTCCTTACTGATTTTTACATCTGTAGTTTATAAGTACAAGTTTGTCATTTTTCGTAATTTTTAAAAATTCGAATTGTAAGACGTAGTCAAACGTGCTGTTTAATAAAAAACATGGCGGGCAATTTTAATTATGTTTTATTTCACTAAAAACAACAATTTCTGTGTTCACCACCACGATTCCGTCGCTATGTCCGTGTGTATAAAACAATATTTAGTGTTAAACAAAACAGCCACGCAATGCTAAAGGCGAAGGTCTACTTAAAATAGTTATTTAAAAAAATATTGGAGATACTAGTACATATGGTGTCGTTACCACTTCAATGTCATCCAAAATCTTAACAAGATTCCCCGTTTAATTTTTCAATAGCGTTTATTACTTTGTGCACTTCTGTTCTCTTTCGATGATGGCTTTTAAGAGTTTAAATTTTTACTTGGTGAATGAACTGAATCACTGCTGTAGAAATTGGCGATAAGCCGGTTTTGTATTCATCAACTTATAATTTTAATTAAAGTAAAATGATTGGCAATAATTATCTTATTTTTATCTCTTCTTAGCTCAGAATCCCATCTACAAAAAACTTTATCTAAAATCTCTGACGTCATTCAAGATTTTCTCAATCAATTGTAACGATGTTTAATCAATCGGTATGGATGATTAGTCATTTTGAAAACATCTAAAGTGTTTTATCTAAAGTTTTTCGCTTTACCTATCAATAGGGCTCTCTATAGCTACTGATATCTATTTTTTCCCAGCCGTATTTGTTGCTTCAAGGCAATTCCATCTTTTGACGGTTTGTTAAGTACGGATTTATTACCTTTAAACTTTAATTAAATTAATTAAAAACATTATCGAATGTTAATAATTTCTTGACGTTGATCAATCAGTATATCTAGTATTGAGATTAAATTTATTTTTCTAGGGATCTTTAATAAAATATTACCTGTTTAGATACATCTTTCCACCTGAATGCAAAATAAGCAAATGTCAAAATAGCTTTCTTCTATTTCAGTCTCTACGAAGTGTTCACTTTTTGTTTCACAGAAAATTCACGGCACTAGACTCCATATTAAATGTACAAGCTAACACCCCGAATATTACTTTGCAACTGATTATGAGAGTTATCTTCACCCACCTAAACCTTTATAAACAACTGCTGATGTGGACGTAATCAAAATTTAAGAAAAACCTTTATGGCTTTGTAAATGATTCTTTGTGGTTTAGGTTTCTACATCAAAATTATTTTCCTTTAAAAGTTTAAGTCTAATTCAAGGGACTTGGTGTTACGTCATTACAACAGATGTCGTTATGTTATAAAGGAAATTCACTGTATATGAATATAATTGTAGATTCTGTTTTATACTAACCCACGTACTAAGAAATTTTGCGTTGCGATCGTATTTATACGGTGTTATGTCTTCTTCTGGCTAATCTCGAGTTAGTGATAATTCATCTGCTATTATATATTTTTAATTTTTTACTCAAATTAAAATCTATTAAAGGATTTGTGGAATACCTTATCCGTACGAAAACAATTGTAAACTTTATGTTATGTTTTAATCTTAAGTATACGTCATAAAACAACGTCACTATCCATCAATAGAATCAATATTATTGTGGACATATAATACGTAACTGATAAATGAGAATGTTAACTACATCGTTAATTTTAACATTAAAAATAAACGCAATGTTTTGATCGTAGTATATCTTATGTAGAAACATAATATATATATAAATTTTATAATCTGTAATGTTGTTCTGTGTCAGGCTCGGCACCGCAGAGCGCGCGAGCTTATGGTCGCGGGAAAGTTTCTAGAAGCCGCACCGCATCTTGCACGCGTTGCTGCCTCTACGGAGCCATACGCGCGCGTGGCACGTGTTCTATTGACGCAGGTACATTATTGCTACAAATTTTTATATTTATTTGTATTTTATATACGACGACCTCCGTGGTCGAGTAGTGTTTAAACCGGTTTTCATGTGTACGCTACTCTGTGGTCCCGGGTTCGATTCCCAGCTGAGTCGATGTAGAAAAAGTTCATTATTTTTCTATGTTGTCTTGGGTCTGGGTGTTTGTGGTACCGTCGTTACTTCTGATTTTACATAACACAAGTGCTTTAGCTACTTACATTGGGATCAGAGTAATGTATGTGATGTTGTCCAATATTTATTATTATTTATAAATTATGATTTAAGTAATGTCAACTAATATTATGCTTCTATTCTTTAATCGGGTTTTAGCTTTTAGGTGAGATTCACTCACCGAAAACGGAATATTATAATACTTTTAGACCTAACTAAGATTAAATTTTCAATCCAAATAAGACTGAATAATTTGGCAGATTATTCGGCGAGAACTTTTACTGAAATGGTATTAGATCAATGAAATTGTAGATTTTTGGCTTTCATTGCAAACATTTGCAACCAAAGATAATCTAATTGTAAATAATCCTCGTATTACAGACAATCAGTGCCATGTGTAACGTTCGGAAGCGTCGCACCATAACTCGTGAGCTCTGCCAGTCGGTCCGAGAACAGTCTGCGCATAGCTGGGTCAGTCCTTCGGATCTGGAGTGTGTGCTGTGCACGAATACATTCACGAATCCTGTGTCGACGCCCTGCGGCCACACATACTGTCGAAGTTGCATCGAACGTTCCTTGTACTACAAAAAGAAGTGCGCATTATGCTTGGGGCCTTTAGAAAATTTTAGACTCGCCGAGGTGAGTATTGTTTCGTTGTATTGTTTATTTCTAGTTTCTCCATCAAAATACATTAAAACTGAAAACGCTAAAGTGATATAATCAATTTAAGTTAGTTATAAGTTACAATACGTGTGGAGCTCACCGTTTATATAACTTAAGCCGAGGCCAGTTATTTAAACCGACATCAGTTTCCAATACCTTTACAAAAAGGCTTATATTACCTGAATTTCATTTCAATGGAATATTTGTATTATATCAATATACAAAAAGTCGAAGGCAGCCTCGCCCTGCATGCGCTCACGCAGACAAGCAGTGTTCTAGCGATCTGCCATTTATATTCTAAAAAAGATTTCATTGGTCCAATTCCGATGGCAATACCCGCTTATATTTTTGTACACTATACACCCTGGACTCAGGCCGGTTCAGGCTGAAGCCATCTATTAATTATTAAGTCCTTTTCGAGTTTACTCGAATGGATAAGTATTCATTATTGCAGTCAATGTAAAGACACATACTTATATATGACGAAAGACAAACAACATTATTTGTACTGAAACAATTAACAACGAATATATCTCTCATTTGCTATGCTTTAGTACTGAGAATAATTTCACGCTAATAGTTAAAATGGGTCTAAAATTGTATTTGTATTTAAAATGACTACCATTTTGGTAATTTTCTCATCTCGAGGTGTCATGACTTCGATTAGTTTTTTCAATGACGCTTGTATGTGTATGTAATATGTATATACGTTGTTTACGTATGTATATTTATTTCATTTGTCTCGCATATCTGGAGTACAATTAATGACATTGACTTTACTAGTTTTATCCGGCAATTACATAATTGAATAATTATCATCAAACACGTGATTCGCTTTTCATTAAAATTAAATGGGAATAAATTGCAATTGGGCGTAACTCACATGCAATGTTGCCATCGTTTAAACTACTACAGCACCAGTTATTTATGTAACTACGTGTAAAGATTTCAAGGTGCGCCCATCCATCTAATTATCAGTGTTTTAATAAAATAAACTGTATTTTTTTGCTGTCTTTACTTTTAGTCGTTTCACACACACTAAGATATCATATAAACACGAGCGTCACTTATTCATAACGTAGTATTAAAAATAATTAGTTCAACCAAATAATAGTTTTGTGTTTGTTTATACATGACATTAATAATAAACTAATTTAAAAAAATCGATCTACTCATCTACAACATTTATGAACTATAGGTTCATAAATGTTGTAGATGAGTAGAGCCTATTAAAATGAAAGGAATAAAGATAAACAAACCTCTGATTTACGTATTTCATGCGATTTGCTAATAACTCGGCTATATTGTGCACTAGGAAGTGCTTATGATTAATATATCTTTATTTATAATACAACACTATTTTACTTAACTACTTATTTCCACTTTATTTTACTTTTCCAAAATTCCGATAACAGTTTCGTCGACATTCAAAACGCCATTTTTTCGCAAATCCTTAGTGACTATTATAGATTAATCAAGCTCTCGGCCAATGATATCAATCGTCAATTTGCTTTCAATAGTTATTTATTTGGCTTTTCTCCTGTTATGGTTGAAATAGAGTATAGGTCTTCGTTCAAGTGGAATTCGAATTGCGACAAAAATCCCTAATGAGTTATAATCGATTTAACGTGAAGGAAAACGTCTTGAGTAAACCTGCACGACGTGTGCCTTTTCTACAGCTTCGTTGAAACCGCACTGATCCAGTGTCTTGGACTATAGCGTAACTATTATCATATTGTGAAGAGGCCCTTGTTCACCAGTGGAACAGCTTATATTTATAAGCTGGGTTTTATTATTTAAATCTATATGCCATCATGCTATTTAAATGATTATCAAATTTTTCCTGTTATATTAAAGAATTTCAAATGGATTTGGATCAAATTGCTTATGGATGACACAGATTTCTAGCTTTAGAAACGAATCAAACTTTTTGTAAATTTGAAACTATTTTGTGGAATGACATTAAATATTTACTTTATATATTTAATGTAATAACCCACTACTTTATATATTTCATCTCTATTTGGGCCTTATTACCAAAAATCTTAAATCTTGTCAATTGGTGCTGAAAACCATAAATATTAGAGTTCGAATTGCTATCTTATAACAAGTTAACATTCCCCTAATATTACCACTACTACTAAATACAATATTACACCACCATGTGGAGAATTTATGAAATTATAGCCTTTGCCCATTAGATTTAAGCCATAAAGATATATTTCCAGACATTTATTTTCCTCAATATTTTGACACATCATTTCATTGTATAACAAAAAATTATACTTATCGATATCCTCGATTTAGACATTCATCTCAAATAAACAAATGATTATTACCATATTTCCAGACTCGTGATACACAGTTCATAACATCAATTTTGGCATCGATTGACGTCTTACCGTTGCCAGAAGAAACAGACGTCATACCAGTTGTTACCTGTTACGTAGCATTCCCTGGGTGAGTAAATCTTTTTGTGCTTTTTGTTGCTTTGTAAAATGGTCATTGTTAGCCAACAATGCCTATTTCTTCATTGTAGACATATAATGTGATCACGAAGTCTGATCAACCTAGGAAATTACGCTTATTATCTACAAGCATACATTGTTGAAAATAATTATTTATTAATGATATCCTTTTAAGGTGAAATAAAAAACGATTCTAGTTTCTATTTATTAATTTAGAATGTGTAATATATGTAACGATATAATTAAAATTCGTTTTGCCTTTCCGACTAGGCACCAACTAAATAACAGTGATTTTTTTAGAATGCCATGTCCGCTGTTCATTTTCGACCCTCGCTACTGGCTGATGGTGCGGCGGGTTCTGGAGTCCGGATCGAGACGGTTCGGTATGCTCGCCTACGAAAGAGGACATACGTTTGCCGATTATGGAACTGTAAGTATTTCACACTTCAGTTTTGTTTTAAGCGTTTATGTAATAATGACGAAAATGTCATGTTAGTAGTCCACATACTTATGGACCATAACGGTTCGAAACTTAAAATGTCGTTAGTTTTGTAAAAGATGCTGTTTAAAATTGAGGTCTATTTTCGATATGACCATGTGCTCATAACTATCTTGATTTAGTTTTCACAAATCTCTTCATGTCTCGATGTCAACATGCATTCAAAAAAGAGAATTTTTAATAAGGTATGAAGTGTTGTAAATTCATACTGATAATTTTTTTTAAAACAACAATCTAAACAAAGTTTTATATTATAAAGCAGTTGTTCTTCATAAATACTGAAACTAAAAAAAATATTATTCAAGTTTTGAGTATTTTTAATGGCCCTTAATAATGACACAAAAGTACAGAAAATAATTATTGAGCCTAAGTATGATACTAAATAAGTCGATAAAATGTCGATACACTCAAATGCGCGTCACTACGAAGACAACAAACGTTAATCGACCGCCAAAAATACTATAAAAATAGATATATTAATGTAATTGCTTACAAACAGCACTTGTACTTGTATCTATTTATGATGGTTGTCCAATTTTTACAAATATTAGCGTGACAATTTGGCATTTTGAATATTTTCCAATAATTATGCGCAATTCATACGGAGTGCGGTGAAGTGCGGCTCTGCTTGAATATAAGAATATATATTTTGATCGTGTTTAACCTTTAAAGCATTTCCATTGATATACGTGGTCTCTAAACATGGAATAAAATGTTTTTTTCTTTTTTTTAAACGAAACTATCAAAATATTTATGGTGTACAATATCCAGTCCATAAATTATACAAGATTCAGCGTGAAATATCGCTTTACATTATATATACTTTTATTATTATATACTTATTATCGAATTAATCGTATAGCTCGTAAGATAATTAAAGACAATTTGAATAAGGAGTCATCAAGGCCACCGTGAGTTTGCACTGTTTCTAAATCATTTCGAGTGTTTTCTGATAATTCGAAGCCCGGGTCTGGTCAATAAAAGTAATTAGTTGAGAAATTACGCAAATTCTGATCCTGTGTCTAAAGTCTTTCCGATTGTATCGGTTTTGCCGACCCATCCCATTTGAGCGTGAGGAAATAGGTAGTGTATCTTTGTTTGAGGCAGACTCTTGTGCACTATATTGCGTCCTGCTTAATTGACTATTTTCCCTTGAGACGTCATTACAGAATGATTGTAAAAATAAATGTTAAAATAAATTTTTGTATTTACAGGTCCTTGAAATTTGTGATTGTGTGGTGTTAGAAGATAGCCGCTGTATTGTATCAACGGTTGGCGTCTCGCGATTTAGGGTTCTCGAGAGACGTGTGAAGGATGGGTGAGTTTATATTTTACACTATATATTTAGTTTCCTTACAATATTACTAACATTTGTACAAAAGTGTGGAAGATTCTATTGAAACGTCTGCAAAAAACATTTAAGTTAAAACAAAAGAGTAACGCTAACTAAAGGTGTTTGCATATGTTACTCGGTATTGATAGTTATCTATATCAATCAAACACGTGCTTAACTTTTTCTTTGAGTACAAATTAATCTCGTAATAATTGTGTTGTTGATAAACGTTTCCAAAGATAAGTAATAGTAAATGGCCCATGAATATCTCATGATGTGTGTGGAGATATCATTGCCTATTTAAATCTCTATGCTAAAATGATAAAATATTAATATACTTTTTTGAGTTGATCATTCAATTCCTCAATAAACGAGAAATCAAATAAATAATGTCTGTGAATATTTTTTGCGCAGATGTGATGTTGCCCGCATCCAGCCTTTGACTGATATAATTCCAACGGATGATGAAATTCAAGATCTCCATTTACTGGCTGGTCAGATATCTTGTAAGGCGCAGACATGGCTTAAGAATATGGACGAGAGTGTAAGAGAGGAAATCGAGACTGCATTTGGATCCCTTCCCTATGATGAAACACCTGACCAATGGTGGAAAACCTGCGACGGACCAAATTGGTTATGGTGGCTAATAGCAATATTACCTCTTAAATCTGAGATAAAGGTAATGTCCTGTTAAAACTTGTTTAATTTTTTTTATTAAAGTCGAAATAAATTTCATTCAAATCCGCTTTTGCACACAATCACTTTTGAATCGTCAATTTATGAATAAACCCGTTTCTAAATTTACATTCTGATGTGAAGAATCCATCAAGAAGCTCAATAATTACTTTTTCTTTACCATTTTAACAACATTGCCAAAATAATTATCAAAATATCACCTTATTAAAAGATACATAAATATATTGAGAAAGATAAGGCGAGTTAGCCCTGCAATGTTTTTCTTCAATCTGTACAGTGCAATGTATTAATGCTGTAAACTAAACTTTACTAGAAAACATCTACTAGAGTAATTGTAATCTCGTACGAATAGATACATTTTGTTTTATCAGTAATACGGAGAATTGTCAATAAAGTACACCTAGTATTTTTTTAATGTCTAAAATACCTAATTTATTTTTAAATTGAAGTGATTTCGTGTTACTATAATAATTATGTAATCGACCCGGTCCTGCTTGATTTATTTTCCATTACGACACTTCGAGTCTACTCATTCTTCTGTTAAATTGAGCATTGTGTTGAAATTAATGCTTGATCAGTGCGAGGTTATTATTATTATTTGAAGGCTTGCATATTCCACTGTTATTTTTAATATATTAATAAAGTTTATACATTATTGATGATAACATTTTGAAAAATTTATTAAAAAAAACCACATAATTTTTTATAATCAACCTCTCAACCAATGATATCATGTCAATTTGCTATCAAAGGTTGTTTATTTCGCTTTTTTCTTGATATGGTTGCAATATATCAATGCTTCCATATTATCAGCCATTCAATTTTCCAATTAAAAAATGTAATGACTGCTTTATAAAATTATAGCCCACGAATGAAGCGATATTTTATAAAAATTAAAAATTATAATAATGATTTTTTTTTATTTTTAGATATTGATTCTATCAACACGCAGTCTTTTAAAACGCATGTTGGCAGTCTCACGCACGCTTGATGTTATGGACTCGGACTCATTTACAGCAAGTAATCAATCAGACGGTGAACCTCCTCTAAACGAGCTCACAAATCAAGAATGGTTGAACCGAAACAGGTGAAACTTAAGACCAATTATAAGTAATTGGTGATGATTAAGTAATGTAAATGAATAAAAATTGCATTCAATTATGTAATGCTACATTAAAGCACTTACTAATAGCTTAAATAAAATTACAAAACTTTTAATTTAAATGATTTTATAAATGATTAACAGATCGATTGTCTGTTTAAGCTTTGCTAGCATTCCATGAATATTAATGTAAATATTACTTGCATTTTTTGCAGATATTCATTTGACACATGTATATTTATCTTATCTTGAAATAGGAATTAAAATTTTAATTCAACATTAATTTAAAATAGTGTATTACAATTTTACAGCCATATTTGTAAATTTTTTATACAAGTAAATAAATTATTAAATAATAAATAATTCTAAATAGTTAATTGATTTTGTAAATTTTGTGTTTTAAGTATTACCTTTACCTGTAAATGATTTGAATACAATTTATATATTTTTCTTATTTAATAGAGAGATATAAATAAGATCTCATGGTGGTATGATCTGCCTTCCTATGGGAACATATAGGTTTAAGTAACTATCTTCTTTAAAGTATTGTTTCCTTTGAAATTAAGAACATTAAAATAAATGTAACATATTGATTTAGTTATTTAATGATCTCTCCAATTTATAATTAAATTATGGCATAAGGTTCACACAGTAAGAATGATATGAATACAAAGTAAAAATATATTATTAAAATAAGTCCAACATGATTGTAATGTTGTAATTTTTGTTTTGTCTGTATAAAGTCAGTTCAACAAAGCTGAAATATTTGCTGTGATCACTCTAAGCATATTATTAAGTATATTTTTTGATACAGCTTGGACTTAGTAGCTTTTATGTCACCGTAAGAATGATTTTTTTTTTGTTTAATATGTAATATAATAAAAACACAATTTTTTTATTTGGTTTTTCCTACTTCTATTTTTTATATGTCTTATACTGTCTTATTGTCATAATAAAGATATCGATTTTAAAATATTTTAATAGTATAGTATTTATTTAAAGAAGCAACAACAAGATAGCGACAAAATGTCTTAATATATAACCTTTACTTAAAATAAACCAAGCACCGTGATTCTTCCTTATTTTGTTTGCAACTTCTGAAAAACCTTCAGCAAGTTACAAACATTGTTTTAATTTATTAGGTTGAAGCTAGGAGTACACTACTCATTAACTAAAAAAGACAATTTTGCATATTACTAATTCCATGATTAGCGAAGCATGAACTGCTCAAAGTAGGGGAAATTGATATTTATCTGGCTTAATTCAAACATACAACAACAAGCTGGAAAGTTCATATCATCGGTGCTATTAAATTAATATATATTTCAGTCGAATAATTTGTCAATGCTAACCAGTTCTCATGTGAAATAACGTAGTAGTCGATAAAACCCTTCAAGATTGTTTCACTAATTGTGGAGTAGTATTGCCTTGAGGCTCATGCAGAATAACTAAAGGCTCGCAATAAGACATGTGGTCAGCCCAGGTCCAATGTTGAAAGTTTAAAACATTTGTGGTTCCGTATATTTTTTTAGGTATATAGACAAGTCTTAATTTTCAAAATAAATGTGGCTCAATATCGTAAGACTTTCCGAAATGTCTGCATATTTTTCGTATTATTTTTATAGTCTGTGCCTAACATCAGATTATCATACAAAACCGATTTTATTAAGAATTATTAAATTGGATTGCACTAAAATCCGTTGCGTAATTTTAAAAATATAAGCATACGGTACATAGGGACAGAGAGGCAGCGGGAATCGATTTTTGTTTTATACCATGTAGTGAATTACAACCTTTATTTATTACTAGTTACCTAACAACCAATTTGACATCGACAATTTTTAATACTTTTTATGAGTTTTTTAAATGGTTTAGAAATTATATTGTGAACTAATTAATAATTTCAATTATTTAGCAAAAATACAAAATGGCATACAATTTATGTGAAAGATTCCCAAAAGTGAAACAGCCAATTTATTTACTAGATCCTGGTTCCTATCAAAATGTGAATTCGTTACCAGTAAAACCAAATAAAGTAGCATTCCTCTCAAAAGTACCACGTAATACTCAATCCGGCTGCAAAATATGGACACATGCTGTTTATTTTGGGGACATCAAACCGAAAATTCCTAATTGCACTACAATTTCGTCAATAACACCGCGGTTTGCGTACGAAAAACATAAAAACGAAGACGTTGAAGAAGTTTTATGTCAATGCGGAGCACAAAATCCATGTAATTGTTCAGTTGGTCTAGAGAAAACTGACATTGAAGATGAAATAAAGTGTCATAAAAATGTTCGTAGACGAATATTCAAAGGACAAACTATTAGATCAGCACTAAAAGAAGGACTTTCGATTCCTTCTAAAAAGGACTTTGGATTTAATATATTACCAAATGGTTCCAAAGAACGTATATTTAAACCGATTAAAGAAGACTGTCCTCCATTCTACGACGCAAGGGTTATGGAATCAACTGCCTTTTATCACGGTTGTAAATGGAGTAAATGGACATCGCAAAGAAGTGATAAGTCAATGAAACTTAATCCCGGGCCAGCAGATTACAATATTGAGGGACATCCAGCCAGTCGCGAGCTTATGTGCATCGAAAAGATTAGAGCTTTAAAGCGTAAAACTTCTAAACAACTTCGATTTATTGAAAAAGTTCAACGTCAAAATATTTTAGATGCCTTACCTGGACCGGCTAGTTATAGACCTACATTTCCGAAAGGCACCGATTTAAACTTTCTTGGACCTAAAGCGAAAAGATTTTTGCCTTCTAAATGTGATGATATACCTAATCCTACATCGTATTTTATAAAAAGAGATTTCGATATTGATAGTTCACCTATTAAACCTTGTCTTGCAAATTTACCTATTCCTGCACCGTTTGGAGTAAAAGCTCGTAGATTTAAATACAGATCTGGAGAAGGACCAAGTCCAGCTAGCTATACCATAAATGATCCACTATGTCAAATTACACATTGCAATAAAGCACCATTCGGTTCCCTTTCGAAAAGATTTAAAGATAGCTTTGATAAAGATACTCAAGCCTATGATGATGAAAATTTTGAAAATGATTCTACAAAACAAGACCAACTTCACAGTAAAATTAATTTTCCCACATGGGTATTTAAGTCAAAAACCATTCGAATGAAACCTTTAATTAAAATGAAAATTGAACCCAGACCTACCGATTTACCTATTTCACGAGGGTCAACTAAGAAAAGGCTGCTTCAGTTCCAGTACAATTGTCCTTTTCATTCATCTGAAGCACGATTTCAAAATTGGTTTAATTGGATACCCGTACAAAGCCAGAATAAGACTCCTGGTCCAGCTTACTACAATGCTGAGAAACAAAAGTGTTTGCCTGCCGTCAGAAATGGCCCAATATGTCATTCCGAACGTTTTACTTCCCATGCAACACAAACTCCTGCTCCTAACGCTTATAACGTTGAAGGAGGTCTGGAAAATATACTAACCACTTACAATCAAACATTGAAAAATAATGTCAAAAATAAACATAAATACGTCTGGAAGATTCGTACTGAACAAAGGAAATTAAGTTTAGATGAACAAGTGGGTATATTACTAAACAAATCTATAGCTCTATTAGACGTACCGGATGTTTTTCAATATTCAAAATGTGAAGATAAAAAAAATACTCAGCCACCGCCAGACGAAAATGAAACTGAACAAACGAAATTATTACGTTGTTTCCTTTACACCAAACAAGTCAAACAGTACTATTAAAAAATAATGCAATATTGTTATATTGCATTAGGATTCAAAATTAACGCGGAACCACTCCATAATTAAAATTATATACAAAGAAAATAACGGGGTATTATTTTAGTAATATTCTAAAGATTTTCGAGATACTAGCTAGCTTTACAGATACAGATGTTTAATAGAAAGTCAGTTTCTTTTTAGCACAGCTATTTATATATGAAACACTTTGGAACGCTCTGCAATTACTGCTTTAAGTTTTATGTATATTCGTTAAATAGTTTTTTTCAGTATGGGAATACGAAAAAACCAGTATGCATTCTCTAATAATGTAATGTCGGCGTCTACTACACAACGGATACACTGTTTCTTCTGCGATGGGAATATACTTAAAAGAATAAAATGTCCTGATTTTAAAGCCACATGTCAACTGTGATTCTTAACAAAGCCATTTTGCTAAGTTTTGTCGAAATCAACGTTTGATTATTGAATCAACAAACTGCAAATGCATATATTATCATGCGTACATTATCCAAATGAAAGTTTCTAAGCTGCATCGCCTGGTAGCTTACAAAACGCTCCCGTACCAATTTTTATAAATGATATACGCGCTGGTTAATTATGCAGTTTACGTAATTTATCAATTACGTAAACTGAATAAATAAACCATAATTCCCTCTGTCGCCCTGGCATTGTAAGAATGATGCATTGTGTTCGCATTAAGGACTTACCGTATTCGGGGAATAATATGAAGTTCAACCTCGGTTTATGAAATCTAAAGGTCAATTAATAAAAGCAACAGAACCTTTTGAGCGACTAAACATTGATTTTAAAGGACCTTTACCATCGAATACTCCAAATAAGTACTCATTAACAATAATCGATAAATACATTTCTTTTTTCCTGTAAGGTAATAACAACTTCAATTGTTATGTTTAAAAGATTTATTTAACACCCTTGGATCACCGCCTTATATTGATATTGATAGAGGGTCAGCTTTTATTTCTAAAGACCTTACAGAATTTTTAAATTTCTTGGGAATTACATATAGCAGAACAACGCCTTATACTCCACCTGGAAATGGTCGAGTCAAGCTTTGCAATGGTACTTTGTAGAAAACATTATAACACACTCTTCGTACAAATGCCAATTGAAAGCTGGGACCAATTTCTGCCAATGTCGTTATCTAAATGCAATTCGATCACTTCTTAGTGTACAAATTAATACAACTCCACACGAACGACTATTTAATCATCCTCGTAGATCACCTCATGGAGAATCGTTACCCTCTTCTTTAGTTCCTTTACCTGTGCTAATGAAAATATATATATGCAATAAAAACGACCCGTATATTAAAGAAATTGAACTATTACGAAGTAATCCCTATTACTCATTTATGAAATATAGAAATGGACGGGAATCAACAGCTTCAAATCTTAATTTAGCTCCACTCTCCACTCCAATTGAACACTATATATATCAAAATTTATTTAGACAGCAAGAACAAGAAAATAAATAACAATTTGAAAAGTGTAATCAGTAGATCAGGATGACTAAATAAATTCAAACTTGATAGTAATTCTCCATCAAATATATTTTACAATTCTTCGTAATCATTTCATTATTTCTTGTGACAGTCTAACAATATTTTTAAAAAAAGAAATATACTCTATAATAAAATCTGTGTGATCTGTGTGACAAACAAAATCTGGGTGATCTGTGTGACAAACCAAAACCTGTGTGATCTGTATGACAAACAAAATCTGTGTGATCTGTATGACAAACAAAATCTGTGTGATCTGTGTGACAAACAAAATCTGTGTTATCTGTGTCACAAACAAAATCTTTGATAAAGATAAATAAACAGATAAATGGCGAAATAAATATTTTACGGGAATTGTTAGGATTAATCTCGTTAAAATTCCAAGTTTCTCCCGAATCCGAATCCCGAAAAAAAAAATCCACAACAGTGCGATTTCTAAGTCATTTTCTGCCTCGTATAACCACTCTGTGGAACTAGCTTTCGCCCTCGGTTTTTCCGAACCGACACGACTTGGAAACCTTCAAAAAAAGAGCCTACACCTTTCTTATTCTTAAAGGCCGGCATCGCATCTGCAAGCGCCCCTGTGTTGGTGTTGTAGATGTGTATGCTCCTGCCTCCTGCTCGTTAAAGATATATCTGTATATATACTTGTTTATATATGTAAATTTGATAAAACGTTAATAAAATACGTGTTTTTTTCAACATTAATTATAATATAAATGTTTTAACATCATACATATATTTTAAGTGATCATAATAATAATATAATGCTGCTGCAGTTTTTTTTGTTTGTCAGACTTGGGAGCATGCTGTTAAGAATAAAGAGCTTCGCGGGATGCGAACGCAGATGTGGCCGAGTGTTAGCGAGTAACCCTATCCTCTACGGTGCTATGTCGTAGGATGTCACTATTGTCTCTATTATACATATCACATTATTATTACATATAATTATTATACTGAAACTATTTATTTTACATTATTATATATAAATTTTTATTGTAATCGATTCTTTAACAATTTTTTTGTGGCATAATATTTGAGACTGGCAAAAATAGGATTTTTTTTTAAAAAAGATTGTTTTGTTACAAGAAGTAATGAATTGAATTGCGAAGGATATTATCAAACTTGAATTTATTTATTCATCCTGATCTATGATTACACTTAACAGATATTATATATAGTCACTTTATTATGTACAATTCTTTAAGTTAATTAAAGCTAAGTTCTCTTATGGTTTTGTCACTTATGTATCAGTAATATTTGACTGAAATACAGTTTTCCCGTTGATTCAATATCAGCATCGTGATACAGTTTTGTTATTTAAGATATAGAAGTTTTTTTCGTAATATATTATAGTATTTTTCATTATTTTTTATTATCATTTTATTTATACTAAATAAAAGGTTATTGTAATTTAAACTTCACATACTGATGCTAAGAAATATATTGGCTGTATTTCTACATACCCTTGCCTATCCCGATTGAAGTATATAAATTATAGATAAAACAACTAAATATTAGATAAAACAGAAAGAGATTACTCTTTCTCGAATCTCTAGTTTCTTGCTTCTTGTTTATAAAATTTTAAATAAGTAAATAGATACAATAGTTACAAAAGGAAGCCAAATAAAGTGTATAATTATTGTACAGGAAATGATTATTTACTGATAATTGCGTAAATCTGATTAATATTTAAAGCGAAACATTCATATCCCATCATGGCTACTTTAGGAGCTTTACATTTAACAAAAAATACAGGAGCAAAACATACTGCAACAGTGATATTTTTTCATGGATCAGGTACGTAATATAAATGAAATGTAAATATTAAATACATGTGTAGATAACTGGTGACTTTAGTGTAATATTAATAACCTAGCTTATAATTACATTTATTGGTTTATATGTAATAAAAGGTAAGATATATAGTATATTCCAATCGAAGTAGGAATAAATATTAAAGATAAACAAATCTTAAATTGACGTATTTCATAGGTTTTCCTAATAGCTCAGCTATATTGTGCACTACTAAGACTATGATTTATCTTAATTTATACAAAACTATTTACTTCCAAAATTCCGATAACAGTTTCGGTCGACGTTCATAACGCTATTTTTTCGCTATTCTTATAATGATTAATGAATAATGAATATCATAGATTAATCGAGCTATCGACCAAAGATATCGCGTCAATTTCTTTCAATTAAAAATAGTACAATATTTAATTGATGGTATTGGTTAAATGTTGTATAGATATGTATGCTTTTAATGTGCTATTTTATTAAGTATATAAATTACATAATTACATATTATGTAACTACAGAAATGTTTTCATTAGGGTTATTTCAAACTAAATTTATTATTAAACAATGAAACAAAAGACATATAATTCTCTGTGATTTTTTTGAATTTATGATAACATATTGAGGTTGTAAACAGGTATACCTTTTATAAAAAAATATATGGCATTTTTATACCAACAGTCAATTTTCTTAGAAAATGTCACTAAAGCCTGTGGATAATTATAATTATTATTATTTGGAAAAATTACAGGTGCTGCTGGTGATCACATGCAGGAATGGGTAAATTTAATGGCCAAAAATTTTTCTTTTCCACATATCAAAGTTCTTTATCCAACAGCCCCATTGCAACCTTACACTCCTGCAGGTGGTTTAATGAGCAATGTTTGGTTTGACCGTATTGATATTAGTCAAAAAGTTCCAGAGATAGAAAAATCACTGAAAAATATTGAGGTCCATGTCAGAAATTTAATTAAAAGCGAAAATGACATTGGTATACCTAACAACAGAATCATAGTTGGTAATACTGCTTATTACCTTTATAATTTTATTTGTTTATTTATTGTGATATCATTTTATATATTTGTTTAATCCTATTATCTATAATGTAGGTGGTTTTTCAATGGGTGGTGCGTTAGCTCTTCACACGGCATACAGATGGGAGTCTAACTTAGCTGGAGCATTTGCCTTTAGTTCCTTTCTCAATGATAATTCTTTTGTATATAAAGAACTTACAAAATTGCAAAAGAATGGTAAGGAATCAAACAATCATATTTACTAATTACTAAAGTAATATGATCACGACACTCATACAATGAAAAAAAATATATTAACATTTTTAATTACTCTTATTTCTTATTGAATTATGTATGACACTTAAATTAATCTTAATTAATTCTGTATGTACATGATGGACATCAGGATTGTAGGTAAACGGATTCAGAATAGACGTAACATATAAGAGTATAAGAGTAAATTTGAGTTGTTGATTAAGCAGTGGTTTCTCTCTTTCTGTCATTTGTAACATGACATTCTAAAGAAGATAATTTATTTTGTACCCATATGGACATTAAAGAATATTAGAGTTCTTTTTAATTCTATATGATTTATTTATTTTCAATACATACTATTCAAATTTTTACTAACTACATCATCTACTAAATTCAAACTAAATATTTATTTTTTATGAGTTACAGTACCTCTTCTTCAAATACATGGGGACATTGATGACTTAGTGCCTACCTCTTGGGGCAAAAATACCTTCAATGAGCTTAAAGCTCTTGGAGTACAAGGAGAGTTTCATGTTATGGAGAGGTTGGGGCATTCAATCAACAAAAAAGGGTTACACATTATCAAGGATTGGATAGAAAAGTTGTTACCTAACTCATAACAATAAGAATATGTTTTTTAATTGTTATTTATAGACAAAATCGGAATAAAAAGGTTATATTTAATTGTTGTTTCTTTTGAAATACCTGGGTTTTCTCAAATATCTAGTACTGGAACATCATGTGTATATATTATATACAGTCCGACAAGGATCTTCTGGCTCATTGCCGAAATCGGGAATGAGCCAGAGCGAAATCGACATCGTGTCTAGTTTCACATTTTGATAGTGCTGTAACAGATCTAATCTATCAAATTGGGAATCCTTAATTCCTATCCATAACAACTGATGCACTAAGTTTTAAGAAATATGTGTATAGAATAACAGTAGGTATATTTTTTGTTCTTCGGGTGTTCTTTTTGTTTTTGTAGATATGAACCATTTCGTAGATAATAGTTCCTACCTGATACTAGTATAGCTTTACGATGTAACATTCTAAAACTACATTCAACAATAGTCAAAGATATTTGCTTTGGAAGAAGTTAATAAATATATAAGAATAGAGATAAGAAGTTTCATTTTTTTTTTCATTCGGAAACCTACTAAGTTTTTTTTAAACATTGATGGTATTCTCGCTTTCTATTAACTAGACTTCATTCAAAAATAATAATTTATGTATTCCCTAAAATTAAGTATATTTAATTAACTGGTAGCACTTAAAATACAATTACGCCCTTCTGTCAAAGTTGAAATCTGATAAGGAATTTTATAAAATTATCAAGATTGTCAAATAAAAATTTTATTATGTTGCCATGTATGGTATAAAAATATATTGTAATAATTTTTTAAGAGAAGAAAATGGTACATACTTTTGAATACAATTACTAAAAATTAAAAAAAAAAGATGTCTTGCGCGACTCAAGAGTGTGTCCCGCCTCCCTCTCATCGCCTCTTGCATTGCCCTTTCGGGAAATCGTATCAATTTGATCAATTTCGACGTTTCGTCTTCGGCCAAAACTTAGGCCCATTTGGCTGAATATCGATATCGGTTGGGTCAGACTTTTTCAATTTATCGAGTTTTCAGCTACCTCTCAGTTTCCACGCACATCACGTATTTCATTAAAATTATATAACAAAATATTTTTTTAAGCAAATAACTGTTACTAACTATATGAAATGTTTATAATTATATAGGTATATAGGACAATAGTTTCATACTTTAAATGGAACATTTAGAATCTCTATCTCTTATGTAAATATAAATAGGAAAAATGTATTCTTAACTCATTATATACCCTCTAATTTTCGTTAAATTAATGCATTTCGTCTTATAGATACTACTTCATTACAACCTATACGACCTTAAAGTCAGATAGAAAACATAATAAATTGACGCCTGCTATATATTTATGCGTCTTACATTAAAAATTAATTTGCTAAAGATCTCCAATCAATTAAATTTTAATATCTTATTATTGAAAAGTAACGTATTAATATTGAGTCTTAAAAACAGAGCAATACACAAATGGGTCCTAAAAAAGCCAAAAACGAAACAGACGATGAAAATTACTGGAGATTATGCATCGAAGATACGCCGCTTGATGATGAAACGTGGACTGTTAAAGTAATTTTAATAGAAGCTGCTGGCAGTGAGCATGATCGTATTTATTTAAATAAATTTGAAAGTTATGCCGCTGAAGAAAGAAGATTTGTAATAAAAAATATTTGTAAAACTGAAACCATTTTTATGATTAACCAGCTCGGTGGTGAAAAGAAAGTTAAAGATGATAATCTTCGAGTATTTGAAGAAGGTCAAAGCTACCTAAAAGAAAAAAGAGATGTGCCGCCAGAAATAATGGCGCTTATTATTAAACATCTTATTCTTAAAATGAAGGAAGAGTATCTTTTTATCAAGCGACAAAGATTAGAAGTACGCGAGGGAATGAAAAAATAATCTGCAACGATGATTAATAGAGCTGAAGTTAAAGGAACAGTTAATGTTAAATTACCTGAGCCACAAGATGCCGCCCCATCTTCTAATATAAAAAAAACGGAACCAGATAGTGTTCTTGATTCTATAGAAATAGATGAGAATAAAAAATACAGTACACAATTAAGAGTAAGAGGAGAAGAATGGCGAGATAAAATATATATCGATGACTACCCAACAGATGGTCCAAATCTATATATTGCTGTAACGGGATTTTTAGAACCGTATTTAGCGGGATGTCTTATAAAAGTTGGCATTCCCTTAACAGCTGTAATTCAAATTCGCATTGATTCAACACACTCATCTATGCCATCCAGTTTATTTCGAGCCACAAAAAGAGGACAAAGTCAAACTGAATTATTGACCGAGAAATCTCTAAAATTCTGGGAAGACTTACAACAACTACGTATAAACAAGGCATCGGCAAATGATTTTAAAAATACAGCTTTTGTCGTTTTTACACCACCTTACTGGGATACTGAAAACATATCTGGTTGTACTGAAAAAATTTACGATGAAATATGTTATTTAATGTACGACATACAAGATTTGACTAGACAACATATGCATTATTTGGATAACATGGATATCATTACTATTCCCGAAGAAAATAAAATAGATAATTATAAATTATCTTACTCAAAATATTTAGAAGGGATACCAATAGAATCGCTTTCTGCATATTTGGTACTTGATGCTGTTCTTCAAACCGTATGTAAAACCAACACTAGCGATAATAACAGCAGTACTAATATTTCGTCATTAGAAAACACGTCAAATATAGTTCCAGTTAACCAAAGTAACATTGAAGAAATTAGATTACATCAATCTGAAAAACTTGTAAAAGATTTAATCAATGAATTCTGCAAGGGTGATGCCCAAAAAAAGAAATATAGAGTTACAAACGGAGATGAATATGTAGATCACAAAAAACCAATCATTTTAAACTATGGTGACTTTTGTAAAAATAAAACCTTCCATTTAGGCAATATAAACTTGGATAATATAGTATATTCCATGTTGTATGGTATCCCTTTGAATAAACTGTGGCTATATAGAAATAAACCAACAGAAGAGATACGTGCGAGAAATAATTTTCATGTTAATATGCTTTTATCTTGTTTCGATAGAGATGACGTGGAATCTGCGGAATTATGTAGACTAATACATATTTTGACATGCCGTAAACTATACAATAATAGGAGTTCATTAAAAAAAACACACATATTACCATCAACCATAGCCGAATTTAAAAAAATATTTTTGAAACGCAGTATCCTCGCCGAACCCCTTAATAAATATTCTTCCTATAGGTGCCAAACCTCTATTTCTTCTTCGTTATGTTCTTCAGCATTGGAAGGAGAAGAATCCTATGAGATAATTAGCGATGAAGACGATGCATCACGCGGTATAAGACTTCTTTTCGATTGTCCTGATATTACCGAATTAGTGTCAGCAACAGAAATAGCAAACCAAAAGCCAAGTGAACATATGATCGACGAATATCAATTTTTTGAAGATTTCACAGGCTCGAGCGCCTTTCAAATTGTTCTCGATGCTTTCAACAATTACAACTGCATCGATTATAAGTATTGTGAAGTAACTGACTGTTTTGTTACGATGTTTTATAATAGCCACGATAAAGACGGAATTGCTAGAGATGAATGGCGTTGTCATCTGCCAACACCCTTATGTTTGCAAGATTTTTTTGACTTTGTATTAGAAGAGCATTACGACTGGATAAAAAATGAAGAAAAAATTTACGATGAATACAATCTGCTTAAATCGCAATCGGAATTCAAAAATACTCAACTATTCTTAACTGAAAAATCGTGTGTAGAAAATAGTGAAGTAGAGGTGGATTTACTTATGGAAGGCTCCTTAAAGTATGAAGAAATGAAGAATGATGAAATAATCGATGTTGAAACATCAGACTCAAAAGTATTTTTAACGAAAAAAACTCCTTTATCAACTACGGACATAGATTCCACTAAAAGCGGCAGGAAAACCAAGTCACCAGCAATATCTACGCCAAAAGTTTTACGCAATGATTCGGAAATTGAAGCTAATATTGAGTCACCAAAAAAGCCGTTTTTTGGTTATGATTTAGGAGATAGAAGAGTTGAAGTTTTTGGAAAAGATTCCACATATTTTGCTAAAGATGGTACTCGTGTTTCGAGTTCATATTTCTTAGTGATACCTATGAATCTAGAATTTGTTAACTTGAATATAATTCCAGGAAATTTAAACAATGAGTTTTGGGTTCATAACGAATTAGGAGATATTAAATTAGGAACAGTTGATATACGCGAGTCATTCAGAGTTCACACCAAAGATCAGTTAATTATATACGTAAAAAAACAGTTGTATAAAGTTGTGCGTTCCTTAAAAAGTCAGTCAGGCGAAACGATATATAAAGCTAACCTACAAAAATCCCCGTCATTCGATATGAGCGACGTAATTCCAGAAATATATGAAACAAAATCATTTCATTCTTTGTTTGTCACATGGCCGAATGGACTTATTACGGAAAGTGTCCACGAAAATAATTCTGCCAAAATTTCCCATATTAAGCAACACTATATTACTTCGTTGCAAAACCTCGATGAAGATATGCGGTGCATAAGTTTAGAAGGAGAAGTTGTTATTTTTAAAAGTAATAATGAAATTGAGATATTAAAACCAGATTCCTCTTATATTAGGATTACAAAGTGTGAAAAAAAGATTATTAATGATGAAAATCCCGAAAGCTTAATAACTGAAACGAATTCTGATAAAAGCAAGAAAGGAAAAGATAAACAGACTAAGACTTCTTCAAAGCCATCAAAAAAAATGTCGATAGAAAATGATAAAAATACTCATACACGATCAATAGAATATGAACTAATTATTGAAGAGTTTGAAACTATAGGAAGTAATGGATTGAGACAAAAGTGGACTCAAAATAACAAATTAGATATAGAAAAATTGCTAATAAAGACAGCAACAGATTTTTGTTTAGGCGAAATATTCTCGAAACGTATGGACGGAACTACTATTTTATTAAATAAGGATGGAGTGCAAGTTGTTACTTTTCCTAATAATACAAGAATAATTACAAATTTTATTGTAGAGGATGAAGAAATTTTCCCAGAATGGACTGAAGAGGAAATAGAATATTTCGCAATGAATAATTTAGATCCCGATGTAGGTAGTATAAAATCAGAGAGTGATATAAATCAAAATAACTTGGTACATACTAATAGCATCAGCTCAGATTATTTTGCATCTACAAAATTGCAAGAAGTTGATAACAACATTGCTAGGGAAGATGGATACATTTCAGTTAATATCATTTATACAATCGAACATGCTCATTTTACAACAGTTACTATTAATAAATTTAATGAAAAAATTTCCATAGAATCGCCAAATAACACTTGCGTTACAGTTGACACAGAAAATATTTATGAATTTACTTTAGATAAACAAACTTCAGCTCATTTTGATGGTAACACATTGAAAATAAAGTATAATGTGTGTCCCGAATCTAATTTCTATACAAATTGTGAAGTAAAAATGAAATCTGAAGAAATTAACAGTGGGACCCAATTCCAAAAATATTGGTTAAATATGACAGACTCATGTAACACATCTTGTAAAAAAATATCTGTTGATGAAGAAGGCAATATAAATGTTATAGAAGATGATATAAACGATGAAATGTCACCAGGGAGAAATTCTAGTGATTTGAATGATCAAATTCATAGGGGTTTTAGTAATAACGCCAAAATCACTGAAAAAAATATAGAATCTCTTAAATGTGAAGAAATGTGGGAATCAAAACAATTAAAATTTTTTGTTCTTAAACGGTAAGTTAGTTTGTTATTCGTTGAATTTTTTCGATTTAAATTTAATATTTTTTTAAAAGATGGGTTGAATGTTTCGAGAGGCATGTCATCGTTAGCAATAAAAGTTTCTTTATCAATTATTTTTTCAAACTAGTAAAGAAAATATAAATAAATATCTTGCTTTTGTATTTCTCAGTGATCTAACATGTTCTGAGCTGATACATCGTGCAATCATCGAAAGTTATAAGGAAGTATGTCGCAATCATCCATGGTGTTCTATTAACGAGTTCGATACGTTCGGAGACCACCGCAGCATTTGGTCCATACTCACTCCAATACATCTTAACGAAACCGAGGTACAGTATTTTGTATATTTTATATTGTTACTAAATGAAAGCTGCGAACTTTATAATTTGTAATTGCGCTAACTTTTCTTGATATTCTCTTTTCCCTTCAATAATCGAAAGCAGAAGTGGTTGATGGAGTCGAAATTATCATCTAAACCAAAAAAATTAGCTTATAAAGATCTGATTAACGATTCCGGTAAAGGTTTTTATCATTGGATGCGACCTTACAAGAGATTTCAACCGGAACCAATTAAGCCAAAACCTGTCCTACCGGAAAGACTACCTAGAGCCTTCGTATTGCGGTTGTTATATTGATCATTTATTAGATATAGTAGCATTTTTTGTATCTAACGTTGCCAACTACGATAATATTTTTTTAAATAAATTAGTTTTAAAATAAGCAATTTAAAACTTACCTAAATATTAAAATCAGAATCTACCCACCTTTATACACGTCGTATTACATTATGTAATTTTTGTTTTTTTTTTCTAATTTATTGTAGAGGTTTTTATTTTTACGTAATATTTGTTAATTGATATGTTGTAAAATTATATTCACTAGAACTTTAGAACAACAGTGGAATGACTCGCAAAGGGAAAGATTGAGAGGTGCTAAAGAACTTTCGAAGGCTATACTCTGCTACCGGAACCGATTAGAGGCAAATAGGGACACTATTTTAAAAGTACCGGTTGAAGATCGACGTTCAGAAAATGAAAGCAAAACCGACGATATGGTGCAGGCTATTGCAAACAGGTTAATATTATCGATATCACAAAATGTAACCTAAACCTTAAGAGATGTGATAACATGCCTTCTACGTGTACTGGCAGCGTATTTTGTAATATATATATGTCCGTTAGAAAGCGTCTAACCTCTTTCAGAAAAATTGTGACAATTTGGTCAATTTTTTCTGTAGAAGATAACTTATTTCCATAAAATATATGACGACCTAAAACAGTTAACTACCTAGTCAGCCAGTGTAATCACAGACACAAGGGACATAACATCTTAGTTCCCAAGGTTGGTGGCACATAGGTGATGTAAGGAATGGTTAATATTTCTTACAGCACCTTTGTCTATGGGCGGTGGTGACCACTTACCATCAGGTGGCCCATATGCTCGTCCGCCAAACAATGCCATAAAAAAAAGTTAAAAACAATATTGTTTTACTTATATTGCGAAGTCTAAATACCTAAGATCGAATTAACAACACAAAATCTAGATAAACTTAATGTCGTATAGGTAGGTACTTAAAGTTTATCTTTCATTGAATAATTTTTAATGAATATGAGAATATATTCAAAATTAGCACAAATTTTAGATTGAGAATAGCAAAGTACCTATTTGTCTGTGAATTATATTATTGAAGCAATGGAATCATGAGAGCTTTTTATAACATTTTAATATTAATAAGTTAAATATTATGTATATACACAATAATATATATTTTAAACGTAAACTTATAACACCTCTTAGTTTCGAACTTCGCATACATCTTTTCTGGGACAAGGTAATCGTGTCTACAATAAAATTCCATAGTTATGTTTAACGTGAACTTTTAATAAATTTAAATCTCATCCAAGCCAAAAAAATTGTAAGAAATAAGTTATATATATTATTCTTAATTTAAGATTATATAATATGAATGACAAAAAGCATGAAGTTAGTAATTGTTAATTTCCAATTGTAAGTTTATTTTAGGTTCTTGACGCTAAAATCTACATTCCGAGCCGCTTAATATATAATTAAATACTGAATCATGGCATCTGTTTGGCTTTATAGTGGATGAATAATTATGACATCGTTGTTATGACATTCAAAAGAAGACGAAGACACAGTCTTGTTTAACTTATTAACCTCTAGACAACATGTATCATCATATTTAAAGCCGTTAATAGATACTTATTTCAAAATATTTTAATCACTATTTTATGCAGGCTCCATTAAGTTTTTATTGAATAATAATATTTATATAGGGTATATAAGGATTTAAAAGATCGCCTGGCAGAGGAAATCCAGCGTCGAGCACAACCAACGATTACTACGAAACCTTGTATAACTATTGATGATATGTCCGAAGAAGAGTCCGAGGAAGGTAGTATGTCCACAAATACGATCTTGAAACAAAAGTTGAACGTAATTAAATCATTTGAATAAGGTGACTGTGCTTTACCTACGCTTCATGGTTATCGTTTATTTTTACGACTTTAAATATTTTTTACATTTTATTAAGACCCGAAAAGGTAGCAGTTACCAATCGATCGATGTATCATGTAAATCAGTGCGAGTTAGTAAACTAACTGATGCGTAGTACTTACAACCCTTGTATTGTCTTATAAAATCCTTATAAACTTTGGTGTTCTAGAGATCCAAGAGCTTAAAATACTTAAAGAAAGAGAGGGAGACGTAAAAGAAACGGAAAAAGCGCAGGCAACGACTGTCAATCTGAAACGTTATTGGAACCGACGCGCTGAGGAACTCAAAGAGGAGCAGTTTTATAAGTATATTTCATTGTCATGTTATATTCAGCTCTTTTTAGTAAGTATTAGGTGTATAAGAAAATACGTCTTAATCATAGAAATTAGAATATAATCCTATAGATTACTTACTTTATAGAGACACAGAGTACACCAGTCTAACACAATTGATATTGCAGATATCTTCTTCGAGAGGGCAGCGTTCCTCCATATTTCCGTAATGTACTCGGAGGAGCAATTTGGTGGCATATGAGCAAAGCTGCGGACGACGCGGTTACAAAAGCGGAAAGACGTCATATGAAATGTGTTTGTAATGAAGAGTAGTTATTGTATATTATCTAATGCCGTAGCTATAATTCATTATTTTATTTCATAATGTCGTATACCTACAGAAAATCTGGTTCTCAAGTTGTTCCCGCATAAGTAATTAACTATATACTGTTTGGTTCGCTGAACTGAAATGGGCTAATGTTTAGAGCACGAGAAGGTTCCTTAACAAAAGGTGGCAGATACTTTAGCAAGTATCAAATGAAAAACCTGTTTGTATTTATCCTCCAACCCCAATTGGAAAAGCATAGTGAAATAAACCCTGCTCCTCTAACAAGAGAAGAGGTCCAGCTGTTGAACATTTAGAGACAGTGTTCTTTTTTCTGTTGGATTATTTATTGCAAACAAATAAATATCCGACAAGTTGTCTTAAAACAGTTTTTTGTGTAAATTTCCAAAAATTTTTGACATCGGTATGTAAACTAAAATTACTCAACGCCATGTTCACAGTTTTTTTTTACAGTAAATTAAAGTTTTGTTTGAATAAAAAAAATATTAAATCAAGATTGCAAAATTTATCAATCAGAGCTTTTAAGGTAGGTATGTAGGATGTTGTGTAGTAGGTATTCGCGTTGTGTAACGCTGTATCTATATAAATAAATAATTAAAGGGTATTGATTAATGAGAATAGTAGAGCGTAGGGAGCGATCGCCTGGGGCGAGCTGGAGAGAGTTTTTATTTGTCGTTTTTCCTATTGGGTACATTGGGGTTGTAACTAAGTTCGCCCAGGGCGTAAATTTTAGTAATACGACCTTTTATGACTTTGAACTCGATGCCTGTATTTGCATTCAGCACTCCCTTCACTGTTTGTTTATTGAATAATTCAAAACTAAAAGTACTCTACTACTTAAGAATTGCGTGACATAGTTTTAACTACTTGATTGATAATTTAATATATATTAGTATTACTCATTACAAAAATAAATGATGAATTATGAATAACATATTTTATTTACACACCTATATAGGGCTTTTTGAAATTTCTAAAGAGACGGAATTTACAATAGGCATTGTGAGAAACCTAATGAGTAAGAAAGGAAAAGTCATTAAAATAAGCACAACTTATTAAAAAATCCACTTCAATCCAATTAAGAGCACTATGCTTACATTTGTTCAATCGTAGGTACGTATACCTACTTGGATGATTTCCGTACACAAATATACCTAACGGTTGTATATGTTAAGAGAGATATCGTTTGTCTGCTATTATTATCCTCCTAACGTAGGTATGTAGCTTACGTGTCCCGACAGACAACAGATTGTCGGTAGCAATTAATTTTAACTAGGGCATTTAAGTATAAAAAACCCTAATATCTGAAAGCAATGCCTCTACGTAAAATACTGCACAAATTAAATCGTTTAATAAAGTTTTAAAAACGTATATTATATTTTTAAAAGTATAAATAAGTGGGCGTACGTACATATACTTATGTCTTATAGCTACCTCATTAGGAAAAAAAACATGCTACGTTTAAAATCTTACATATTTTTTTTATTTGATTAGTAATTAATCAATTTTCACGCTTTGTGCTATTACTACGTTAATCGAGCTTTAGTGTAGACGTAAGTACTTAAATTTCGTCTGGTCTCAATGGTCTGGAAATGTGTTAAGCTTCTAGATCTAAGACTTTTTATTTGATTCTACTAAATTATTTGCCTCCTTATATCTTAAATTATGTTTATAAAAGACTTTAAAATTATATCTTAATAACTTTATACTTAGTACCTAATTGTCAGATGTCACACTAAGCCTCTAGTCGCGATTTTGTATTACCTAATATTCCCTAAACATCTATACTAATATTATAAAAGCGAAAGCCTGTTTGTTTGTTATGCTCTCACGGCTAAACCACTGAACCGAATTTGATAAAATTTAGTATGAAGCAAGCTTGAACCCCAAGGGAAGGACATAGATTGCTTTTTTATAGCTAACACTTGGCGAACAACCCATAAAACGCGACTAAATCCAGGGGCGACAAATTGTGTTTAATGTATCTATTAGACATTCGCCATTAAACCTCCTCAGGTTAGCTTTGTAGCAAATATACAAAGCTCTGTACTTTGTGTACTCTGTACTCTGTAGAGTACCTACCTACTTACAGTTACATATGTGAGTACTTAAATTATCCCTGAGCCAATTACTGTATTTATTTATCTTTAAGTATTCAGGTATAGATATTAGGGTAGGTACCTGTTGGGTATAATAATAATGTGTATAAATATCAATTCTTGGATATAATATCTTCCTATGCATTTAGTGTAATCATAGTGAATTAAAAGACAATATGAAATGGTATTTTAAATTCCTAACATGTCAACAAGCAAATAAAACGATAAAATTTTAAATGCGTGGGTTTTTTATTGTTATTTGTCTACATACTATTAGGTATGCATCCAGTAAGTCAAATACTCACGTAACATTCTTATTAAATTGTAATTCCATATTTATAACATCTAAAAAAACTGTACGAAGTAACTTTTTAGGACTATTATGTGGTCTAATAATTACGAACGAAAAGTGAACTACACTTTATTTGGATAAATTCCTAAAAAAAAAACCTTGTTCGTAATATATTTAATTTATATCTAGCGTAATTTCAGTAGTTCGGGATGGCAAAATAAAATTATGTTGTACAATGATGTTTCAATCTCTCTCTATATTTTTACAATGAATCCAATCATCCAATTGTTTTCCTTATGACAACTCAATCACTGTTAAAATAAGCAATAGTGTTACATGCCAGTATTAAATGTTATTCCATATAAAATAATATTAACTAAAGTTTTATAATATGTAATAATAATAATAATGTGATATTATTAATGGTATAATTAATTATGATATCCTATGACGTAGCTCCGTATTGGAGGCTAGGACTAATTTCTAACACTAGTCAAGAAATGACAATCGAGATTTCAAGTTATTGCGAAGATTTTGGGAGAAACTTAAGGGGTACTATGTATGCAGTATAATAATTACTGAAATAGTTATTGGTGTCAATTATTTTCGAGGTTTCAATATTATACTAACCGTATCATTTTATTTCCTGATTTACTACATTAAATTATTTTTAAATAATAAATACTTTTAAATATGTAGAGTCAAAACAACCTTGCTGCTCTGAATTATTTGCATAGAGCTGTAGGTATTCAATAAAGTAAACGATAATGTGGGCTAACTATGGTTATAATTCATAACCTCTCAATAAACAGCTACCTAATAAAGTGACTCGTATTTATATATAAACCAATTTTATATCTTTTTACTATATTCTGTAAGCGTATCTAATATAAAAATTATTGTAGAGACACCGTAATTATTTTTTAAGTAAATAAGAAGATCTCAATATAAGCTAAACAAATTATACTTAAATACTATTATGTAGATACGTATTAGAGGACTTGTTTTTGCTTGTTTTAGTGGATTTCGAAAGTGACAACCTGAGCATTTTTTCACATGACAAATCACATTGCCTTATTATTGGAATTTCCTCATCAACCAGTTAAATGGTTGCAGCCGATTGGTGTCCTTACATAGAGCGGTGTGGCCTCGTCAGCCAATTTATGTGTAATTCGAATGGCGGGAGAAGTGTTAAGCAACATAGGCGAATTCGTTTGTCGATTTTCCCCACCGCTTTTTCCGCTGTGACGCCGGGCCAGTGGCGACGAAGAGCTACGAGCGATGCGATTGGTGCACACTACGGCCAATGTGGAGCCGCTCGTATATCGGCCCTAAGCACGAAAGGGATCGTGCAGATGCCCGGATGCTCACTGCTCACAGTCCGTCCCGGGCCCTTGCTAAGAATTGTGTCGTTTCCGTGATTTACATGGATTGTCATATGTTCGCAAACAAATGTCTCTAATAACTGTGTGTGCATGTG
Source organism: Vanessa atalanta (assembly GCF_905147765.1). Classification (NCBI taxonomy): domain Eukaryota; kingdom Metazoa; phylum Arthropoda; class Insecta; order Lepidoptera; family Nymphalidae; genus Vanessa; species Vanessa atalanta. The sequence continues at coordinate 10,228,342 of NC_061902.1, read as the reverse complement.
CATTTGATTATAAGATTGAGGACGTGTTGCATTAAACAACAGTATACTCTTCACGTGAGTAGTTAGTTCTTAATGGAATAACTGTTTCCGCGCTGTGGTGATAGATGGCGCTAGGATGCATATCTAAACCAGTCATGTCATTGAACTATACTCTGTTGTAATGTACGGTCACAATGTTTGACAACTTATCGAATGCATGCCTCTTGTTTATTTATTTCAATATAAATATAGAAGGCAAAACTTTTAATTTCCTTAATGTTTATAAAGGAATTAAAATATTCTTAGGGATAAACCAAAACAATAAGATAAAATACCAAACCAATATGCTTAGTAGTATCGAAGTTTATAAAATATTTTCTGATATACTTACATTATACCGATTTTATAAATATACACTCATATTTTTCTAAGAGAATACAATATATCGTTAACATATACTTGACTTCTGACGCGTGGTGAGTAGTCCTAGTCACCAAGAAGGTCTAATGACCCTAACGTACGGCTAACGCTTGCGTATCTCGCGTCGTATTGTAACTTGTATATACAATCACACACATAAAATCAAAAATACAACATTAAAAAAAAAAGAGACAGGCTTAAAATATGAAAGAAATCTTAAATACATCTTAAAAGGAAAGTGAGAAAAAGCGGAGTTTATCCTTACTTTTTGTTTTCCTTAGAAATAATACTTGTTAGACTTTTCAGTAGAATTTGTATTAATGTATAATGGAAACAATAAGTTTAAAAAATGCTTTCTATTTACTAAAAAATAAAATTAATGATTTGAATCAAAGTACTTCAAAGTAGAAGAGTTTCTAGTCACCTATACTGAGTATAACAATATGAATTCTTAAGTCATTTATTACAATCATTACCGTATGGTAAACATAGGGCACATGGGACACGTGCCCCTATCCTGAGAGGGCCCCGAAGAACCAACAATTTCCTTCACACGTTTGTGCTCACGTTGACTGCTATTTTTATTTTCAAAAGTGATATATTTGTAAGAAATAACTGACATATTTATTAAAAAAGGCTTTAAAATAGAAAACATTGTACATACAATCAATCAGATTCCTACGAATATAGGAAAATTACAGCACCGTTTATTTGAAACTATACTAAAGGCCTGACCATAAGCAAAGTATTTATACATGGTAGTAAATATCTACCAAAAGGGCCCCAAATTCATAGGTGCCCAAGGGCCCCAGCATAGGCTGAGACAGCTCTGATTACAATAACTACGACATGATAGCGGAGTAGAGTCGAAGTCGAAATGTATATACTATCTTAAATGTAATACTTGCTTAATATCTTAGAATATTACTTTTATAACAATTCAACCCTAAAGTCGTCTTTACACACTTTAAAAAAGTCCTTAGTTCTATTGTGAAGCAACATAAGAATAATTTACATTAAGGCCAGTATAAACAAATCAAATTTAGGAATACTAGCTACTATAACCTTTACCACAAAAAATATCTAATATTTTTTATAATATATATACATATATACTTTATTTGCTTTTTTTTACATTCCCTGTTGTAATAGCGTCCCTATAAAGAATAATTAACTCTATCGGTATATATCGGTATATAATATATATAGCATCAAAATAAAGTAGAACAAGCAATACTTTTATTTTTTATTCTCTCCATAATGAAGCTTTATTAAGCCAGGTAATAAATTACGTAAACGACCCTCGTCTACGGAACAAAGGTCGTACCTATACGTATCGGCCGTTAGGTACCCAAAAGTACAATAGCATATGACATCGTGCTCTCGAATTAACTAACTAATATTTTTCTTTTTTCCATGAAAAACAGAGAAGGCATATTATTTATAAAAATGGAAAAAGAGCTAGAGTGCTAATAGATCTATTTCCATTTGCCCCTCCAACAAAAGATCAAGCATGGCTTCTATATCACAGTCGTGACTTAGCTTTATGAGCAATTATTTATGAGACACACAATCGAAGGATATATTGGTGAAAAAAAGAACTGTGGTTCTGTTACTCCACACAGGGAAGGCTCCTCCTTGGGTTTCGACGGGTCCATAAAACTTAAGCGCCGTACGTTACGGGGCGCCTTGACCAAATTGGTCAAGTCTGACACCATAGGTGACGTACCCCAAAATATATCTTAAAATCCTTTTTGTAGGGATGTGAGGTCGGCAGAACAGTGTTTGCACTAGGCAATTGCTCTGCTTAAAGTCAACACCAGAAGTTGATTCAAAGTAGTGTTGTACTTATAGGCGTCATATGATAAGAATATATATGAAGATATATATGATAAGTTCTTCAGGTTATTGCAAATTTTAACTGCTAAAAATCTCTTCCTAACTTTAAAACGTTTTGAAACGAAACTTGACATTGATGTTCCATTAACGTAAAAACAATTTCACAACCGTTAACAAACTTAAACTTTAATTGCTTTTCCGAAAATCCATCACTGAGGGGATAAAAACGATAAAAGGCAGGCGGCAAGTAGGTGTTGATAATCAAAATTAAGCTACCCAAGCAACAGGCTTAAAATTGACACGTATGTTTCGTATGCTTTGTCAGAATTCACTAAAATACTATTTACAATTATTCTTGATCTCATTAGTGGGTGCAGGGAAAAGAAACATTTTGTAATTCTAAAACCTGCGCATTGGAGCATTAATAATTGATAATTGCACTGTTGATGGGTATTACAAATATAGAGTACTTAACTCGGAAGAAATATGTTTTTACTTAGAGGATTTCTTTCTTTAATTTTTTTATCGTACTGTACTAAACTAAAACTCACTATTGTAAAATTAAAGACAAAATTTAAAATTCAAGTTGTAAGTAAAACAAACATACTTCACATAGCTGCTTAGTACCATCTTCTTAAATAAGAGTAGGTAATACCTATTAAGAATATACATAAGTTCTAAATAGTACCTACTTACATACTGAAGAAGTACATGTTTCTATGATAAATAAGTTTAGTTTTTTTTTTATCTACGTTAACTAATTTATATAGACTAAATTAAAATAAAATCGGCCAAGCGCGAGTCTGACTCGCGCACGAAGGGTTCCGTACCATTGACTAGGTAAACAACAGTAGGTACAAAAAATTCATATTGGGTACGGAACCCTAAAAAAGTGCATGATGGGACACACTAAATATAAGTAAATTTTCTGTAAAATATTTAATTGTTAAATAAAACTAAATATTTTGTGATTATTTCAAGTGTTTAACTGGTGCTGATTTTAATAGCGGACAAAAAACGGCAAAAAAATATGCACTAAAGTTAGCTGTATAGGTAGATATGATGTCATCTTTCAATGTTCGGACTTATTCCTAACGGAACTAATAATTTTGTATTTAAATGGAATTTCAGAAAGCTAGCTAATTTGGCTGAACTAAAATTATATGGTTTAAAACGTGCAAAAAAAAGAACAAGAAAAAAAACTTTAATTTAATTTTTTTTTTTAAATATGTTACATATTTTCAAATATGTAATCCTTAAAGGTTCTATAAAGTAAATTAAAATTTACGTAGGTTCATATTGACCTTATTATTTTTGTTACGTATTTTTTCATTAGTAGGGGTTATATATAAAATATAGCCTGATGCTTAAATTAACATTTTTCTATCATCCAATTAGTGTTCCTGTATTATAATTTTACGTATAAATTTCCATAATAAATTATTAACTACGAGGATTTTTACGTAGTTAGTTTTAAGCAACATAAATGCTAATCTTAAATTAAATCTGACATCATAATTATGTAGGTTCTTAATCAACTCCAAAAAGAAGGAGAATTACTTGGCGGACTCGCAAATAGGCCACCTGATGGTAAGTGGTCACCACTGTCCATAGACGTTTATACTGTAAAAAATATTAACCATTTCTCATATCACGAATGCGCCTTTTTAAATGTAAACAAACCTTGGTAAATGTTATGTCCCTCGTGCTTGAAGTTAACGTGGCTCATTTAACCTTTAAACTGAATATATGATGAGGTGGTGTTACCCTACCCAGACAGGCTAGCCGCAAAACCCTAACACCAATTAAATAAATTATAATGTACGTACGAACTACGTATGATTTTAAAAATTACCTGATGCTATCTTAATGTTGGTACACAATAATGTACGTTGTATTAACAATGAAGATGAGTTCATAAAACTTTTTCACCTCAAGTATTCTTTCCAAAGTGTCTCAAACTCTAATTGACAAAGATTCTTACTAAGTTCCTAATTTTTGGTAGACCTGGTAGATCAAGAAATAATAGTCCTCTAGGTGATCAAAAGGTCCTCAAAAAATATTGCATTCTTGGACCTAGTCTCTTTTTGTCCCATATTAATTACTTATTTCAACTAACGCTTACAACACAGGTGTTTTTCATGATAATAGTTGGGAAAATGTACAAAATATATTAATTCCATCACACTGCTCCAATGCGGGTTGGTAGATGCACATGTGGCAGAATTTCATTGAAATTAGACACATCCAGTTTTCCTCGGGGCGTTTTCGTTCACCACCGACCACAAGATGAATTAAAGACATAAATTAAGCACATGAAAATTCAGTGGTGCTTGCTTGGATTTGAAACCGCAATCGTCGGCTAAGATGCACGCCTTTTAACCACTGTGCCATCTCGGCTGATTTGCTCCCTTAATATATCTCAGTCAATCCGTCTAGTATTTTCTCGTATCTTGTATTAGGATACTGTATTGAGGTATGTATTCTCTATCGATAGATTAAAGTTAAATTATTTAATTTGGTTTTCAATCAATCAGCGCAGTTTTGTTCAGGCTTTTATTTAACTGCCTACCTTAGTATATGTAGGTACCTATGTATGTGTATGTAATTTTTTGCTAATTAACTTTTTACCAGTTCCTTTGAAATTTTGCAAATTTTTCTGATTCTGACTATCATCATTTATTATTATTAGTATACAAATAAATGAAAATTTCTTTGTAAAATATTTATTAACAATAAAACATATAATTTATGATATAAAAATATAATAAAACACAATAGACATTGTCTGTATATACTTCGTAAAAAAATATAAAATATGCAACACGTTTTTCATTGATTTGATTGAATTGATTGATCAGAATTTGGTATACATATGTATCTCATTATGTCTAATTATTTGTATATTATAATATATTTTTTAGAATATTTCATTTCTCTTAGCAATAATTAGCTTTATTCGAAAACACGCATCGAACAAAAAAGAACTAAAAGTAACATTGGGTAATTTGAATATTATGTTCATTACAAGTGCTTCGAAAAGCACATGCATACTAAATCTGAAATCAGTGGTATGGGTTAAACGGATGTTTAACCGATATTCTTCTAGATAATACGATATTTCATACCATAGTCATATATCTATAAATTAATTTAATTTCTTAACTTAAATTACATTTCCTATGTAAGAAAACGATTTTTTTTTTTCAATATATAAAGTTATATTTAAACTTATGTTGATAAAATATCGTCTCTAGTAGGTATGTCAGTTCCATGCAAGAAGACGCGCCCCACTATTTTACGCGAGGGGAAAACGCAGAGTGCCGGAAGCTCAACCCAAGCGTTAGCGGCTCTGTGTTCATGGCCAGTTTAATTCACGTTGCTGTGGATATTGAGTCGCCGTGAAAATTGCTCTGGTTATTTTCTTTGTTCTATGATTTTTCTATATTTCAATTAAGTACCAAAATCCGAAATATACAGTAGAGACCTAAATGAAGAATTGGTTTTCCGCAATTAAAATAACTAGAAATATATTCTCTTTTTTAAAAAAAAAGAATTATATAAAATAATACTTCAACAACAGCTATTTTAAATGAAGCTTTTTATCAAATAAAAAGTGACCAGTCTAATATGTGTATTGGATTAAAAGTCACTGTCAAAGTCACTACAGCACGTTCAAAAAAATAGAAGATGGGTTTGAAAGTTCTTTGATTTAAAGCATGTAATTTACTCTGAACCAAAATTATTAAAAAAGCAACCATTCGGATTAATCTGTACTATATAAATATATATAAGTAAAAAAAAAAATATTTGACATTATTTAGGATAACAGACTTACGAAAATACATTGTGATGTAAACATAAGTACAATTTAAATAGGTACATACCAAGGTTTTTTATTTTTATAAAATCATGTGTATATTATCGTTATTAGGTACCTAACCTCCTTGAATTATCAAACTACGTGTTAAAATATGTTGCCATAATTCTTATAAGCTTATTAAGTGCAGGGGTTTCGGGTTTCAATCATAGAATAACTATGTACTTATTTCTGGAAAAGAACAATACAGAACTTTGATTTTAAATAGCATTGTTATTTAAAATCAGTTATATCTAGTAGAGCATATTTCCAGTTGACTACGAATCCCTTCTGTCATTTAACTTAGTGTGCTTGTGCCGACATAGATCTAGATGGACTGGATAGACTCTAAGCGTAGAACTCACAGAGTAGCAGCTTACAAGACACACTAGCACTATAGCGATAAGGAAAAAAGTATCGCGCGTCATCGTGTATTTAAGAATATACATACTAAGCGTATATCTGTAACTGTGAGGTACAATAAATAAAAGTAAGAAATAAAATTCAACCTACTATAATCTACATCGACGAGTCACCTTCCGACTTACACAGGTAATGACCGGTTGTGGTTGTTATGGAAAATGCCTGCGTTAGAACAGACGTGAAGCGACGACGATTTGTTTCTGGGACACCTCCTAGCATATGCTCGAGGCGTGCACTGCGTGGAACGCGGTGAGGCAGATCCTGGTCTGCGTCATCGCACGAGACCTTTGTGAGCAAATATATCGGTAATGCTCCGCGGGTAATCGATTGTCTAAAACGGCTCAAACAGCCCCAATACCTGGAGGCTTGAAAAATAGGGCGTACCCTTGGAAGCGTAGATGAGTGAGTTTTAGGTTTCGGTTCTTCAACTTAAGAAAGACCTTTGCATTGACGCGAACGCATTAGCAATAGATGCGGGAGGAGGGGTTGGGGGTATGGTTGTATTCTGAAGAGAGCTCCGCCGAACCACGAGCGAAGCACAGCACGGAAAGAACCATGGATGCTTTATATCTACACAAACCAGCAGCCTCTTCAATCCACGCCGATAAAGACTTTAGTGGGTAAGAATCCCATATAATCGGTACAATGCATGAAAAACAAATACGACTACTGCTACTACCTACATAATTTATACACGTCTCAATTTAGTCGTCATAGGGACTTTTTATTTGAGTCGAATCATCACATTAATATTTAACTAAAATTATTAAAATGTATATCTGTCCTGGCCTTATAATGATTGGGGCAGGAAATGCTAGAAAGCTATGACACTGAATCTGTAGTCTAGCTTTAACGTTGCTGTAAAATTAATAAGTCTCTAATGACCGATAAAGCCGAATAACTGTGACAAAATATATTCTAGTAATTTCTTTATATCTCTTTAAATACATTTCGCTGTGACATATTTGAATGAAAGGCTCTTTACATCCACAGTCATATCAAACTACATCACATCGTGTCCCTGAAGGCAACTATTACTAGGATTTAACATGATACGACCGGGAACAAAATTTCAGAGCCTTTCATCGTGGCTGGCATTCTGCGCATTTTCTTGCAATCTAAATTAATACTGATCCAATTACTTCTTACAAATAAATTAGTTCTTCTTATTGCTCCAATTAAACTGCGAAATTAGTTAATTTTCTATTTATCAGAATTACATAACTATGGAAGAGGAGACATTAAAATTTATTTCGAATTATCATCTCACTTTTTATTCTCTTTTTTATAAAATAGACTTCCTAATTTTAATATACCTTTCTTTATAAGTTTATTTCGAATCAAAAATTGGGTTGGAAAATAGAGCTTTTTGTCAAGAAATTCTCAACAGCAGCTTGAAATATCGATGTTGGTAATGCTTACGCTCCCGTTTTTCGGGAATCTCTTAAATCGGTTTGTCCTGCGTCTGAACTCTTTCCGGTCGTGGCAGATTGTTGACTCATCAGAATATGAGAGTGCAGAAATAGAGTAAGCTGTGTACGCTTAGACAAACCTAAGCACTTTAAAAATCTTCTGCGCTAATCGAGCTGGATAAGAATGTCAAAATAGTCTTTATTATTATTATTCAATTATAATATATTATAATACTATACAATATTGCCCTTTGTATAAACTGATTTTACAGTAAAGTTATTTTACAGTTAAATTATTTTATTAGATTAATCAGTCACTCATGTACCCTGAAGTAATCAATACGAGTACATCTATTAAATACTAACCGTTTTATAGTGAAGAAACAGACCAATTCAACTGCATTGAAAAACATCTATTTCACACGAATTTAATTCTTGTATACATCAAATAAAGCTCACTTTTGCTATAAGACTTATTCCTTTACCAACGTAGCAGGTCTATTTGTCGGCGGCTCTCGAGTGACGAGTTGTTCTCACTACTCGCATATTGTCATATGATCCGTGAGTTCCTGTGTCAGTCAGTCGCTTTATAATTTCTTAATTGATAAAGTGCAGGTAAAAAAATATCTGGTACTAAGGTGTGTATGAGTGATTCTTGATAATATTTCTTATTTTTGTTTTTTGTCTGTTCGAGTACAACCTACTCATCTGCTATTTTCTTAAATCGATATATTAATAAACTAAACTTCATTTATATTCATGAGCCGAAATGGCCCAGTGGTTATACGCGTGCATCTTAACCGATGATTTCGGGTTCAAACCCAGGCAGGCACCACTGAAATTTCATGTGCTTAATTTGTGTTTATAATTCATCTCGTGCTCGGCGGTGAAGGAAAACATCGTGAGGAAACCTGCATGTGGCTAATTTCAACGAAATTCTGCCACATGTGTATTCCGCCAACCCGCATTGGAGCAGCGTGGTGGAATATGCTCCAAACCTTCTCCTCAAAGGGAGAGGAGGCCTTTATCCCAGCAGTGGGACATTTACGGGCTGCTAATGCTAAAAAAACTTCATTTAAGTAGGTTCTTACAAGCACTTTTAAATCATCAGTATCCAATAAAATGTAAATGATATTGAGAAGAACCAGCTAAACCCATTTTTACATATGAAATTAATTAAATTTTGTAGTTTTTGATTTAAATAAATATTGAACAGCATCACATACATTACTCTGATCCCAATGTAAGTAGCTAAAGCACTTGTGTTATGGAAAATCAGAAGTAACGACGGTACCACAAACACCCAGACCCAAGACAACATAGAAAACTAATAATCTTTTTCTACATCGACTCGGCCGGGAATCGAACCCAGGACCTCGGAGTGGCGTACCCATGAAAACCGGTGTACACACTACTCGACCACGGAGGTCGTCAACTCGAAACTAAGAACTTTTTTCTTTCTTATCAAATAATATCGTCACCTACGGCCAAATATAACTATAAAAAGGAAGTATTGAATATTGATTTATTATCAATACAGCTTAAATTGATTTTATTATTGTGCTATCGATGCATTGTTAATCGTTCTGTGTAGAGTTGCTAAAAACTAGAATTAACATTAAATGCCTTACTCTCTCGCCCATTTCAAATCCGTTTAATCAATCCATACTCATCAATTATTTTAACGCCAACCAATTCCAACAAACCGTTCGCACGAGCGCTTTTTAAATGTTCTAACGCGCGTTATTTTTAACGTTTTCAATGGACCTCGGCTATGTTCGCAGGTCGATGCTTTTTTATTCCGGAAGTTTTTTATCGGTCCACGCTCTATTTTAAACTTCAATCACAAACCGCCTCTTATACGTGCAACATTGAATTTGTATACAGAAGTTTAGTCGACCACTTTTAAAATCATAATGGCGACAGTTAAAAATTTAGACGCTAGTTAGAGATACGCATTTTATATGCCGTAATGTTGATCAATGACCAGCAATGGCTATAAATTATAATTGTTCACTTTCATCCTTAAGATTCCAGATTATTTCTATACTTTGTGACGTGTAGAGCACATGTCACAAATAAATCGGGTGTACTAAAATATGACATTTAAAAAAGTTAAGCTTAGTTTAATTTTTTTGCCGGTGCTTCTTGGGTCCGAGGTGTTTAGTTCCGGACCGGTGAAAGATTTTTAACAATCTATATTGAATAAAGATTTTTGACTTTCAACACTGTATTTTGTGTATACCTATTGCACGTTGGATCAGCATTGGAGCAAAGTAGTAAAATAAGAGAGCTTTTTACGCAACGCGTCCTATAACTCCAGCGCGAACGACCCCTTATTCTTACACTGATGCTCTGAGACCAAAACAATTTAAAGTGGCTTCCGAAATAAAATTTGCCCTCTTGATTTTATATCCTTACTCTTCAAGGATTTAACAGTTAGCAGGTATTTTCCTTGAAAATAGCTTTCGCTTTTCTTTTTTCATTTCTATCATTAAAAGATAATCCATAGTATTTGTCTAGATAACTACTATCACGATTACTTTTTAATTTTTTATTAAGTGCATAATGTTATTGTCTTTATTTTACAATTTCATTAATTCAAAAATATTGTCATCAAACTAATCTTTCAGTATCTCAATATTTCACGGTTGAGGTTAGAATTATATCACGCCTTTAGAATGTGACTAGACTACCTTCGGTACGGTATAAAGAAACTTTATACCGTAGACACTCGCTTGATATCAAATAGGTATCATTTTCAGTAAAGCCAAGAAATTATGATTTTATTATTTAATTACTTTTGTTTTTGTTAAAATACTTTATGAAGTGTTATTCCTGATCAATAAGGTTTAAAACAAAAAAAAAATACGTATACAATATACATGAATTGTAATAGATAGGGGAAAGTTCGCGGGTCGCTAGTATTAAATAAAATAAGTATTTCTTTTTTTTTTTTAATTGTAAGCCTCCTTTGTATACCAAAATCTCTGTAATATCTACGTGCTTATTTATCTACGTTTCTCATTAATTCCGTTTATTATCAGAAAGAAACTGTACCGATATCTCTTAAGAATCGAATATATAAGGTACCGAATTTTTAATTCAAACTCCCCATACGCAGTCCAATAAATCAAACAACTGTTAAATGTCATTCGTTGCATGTATTGGATTTTAGTAACTTAAACAAAAATCAGCTGACACGTTTTTTTTTTATTATTCACTTAGTAATATAGACAAAAGGAAACAACTTATATTATAGCCTGCGAATAATCCTATGATTGGTTGCCTTAGTGTATTTTTTTAAATCAGGTACATTTACAGGTACCTACAAGTAAAATATAATAGTTTGGAGTGAGTGCTCAGACACAGGAATACTTTTTATCTCTCACTCTCATAAACCGATAGCACAGCAATTCGGACCGACCGGATAGAGAAGGCTCCGGCTCAACGGCTTTCCGGAATATGACCGTGTAAGGTTATGAATTATTGTCGGAAGAAGCGCTCTTCTATCGAATTTTGACCAACGACTTGGATCTATTACAATATAAGCATATAATATTCGAGGATCTCAGGAACTTTTCAGACTGTTTCAACATTATATTTTATAAATAAGTCAAGATTAATTGGTTTTTATAAAACGAGAAAAAATTGCAGTCACTCAAACTTTAATCTTTTTGTAAAACTTTATAAAAATTACAACATAGTTACTTCGAAGATTTAGTCGACACCAAATAAGGGCAAGCGAATGATGATGACTAACAATACTCCTACGCCACGTACGTTTACGTCGATTTTTTCGAAATCAGAAGAGTTTTTTATAAACAAAATATAAAATCAAATGTAAGTGTTTAAAGAAAATGAAATGTAACAGAAAACGAGTTAGATAATAATTATTAATTAAAACAAATTTATAATTCAATATGAGACACGGATATAGAGGTTGATTGATTGTTGGCTGCCTGTATCAATGTAATTCTTCATGATTTGATTTTATCAATAATAACAGACGCGGCTTTTTTAACGATTTAATGGTTTCGAAAGTGTAAAATGCTCAAGTGCCATATTCTGTATTAGACGTTTTTATATTCATTATTATTCAAATTTAGCCATTTCATTATAATTTATTGTTATTAATGTCATACTCGTAATACTTACATTTATTATAAAAATGTCCTACCCAAAATTTATATTCACGAAGCTGATCAAAATTAGCTACTAATAACAAACTAATAACTAATAACAATTGCAAGATTTAGATAATATATTTTTTTAGTGATCACCTGATAATATTTTATTTAATTAATTAAATATACATTTTATTTTATGTTGTACTGTATTAAGAACGATGTAAAAAAAACCCTATTGGCTTTATCCGTACATCGGTATTCGTTGTCAACACATACTCAGCATTTATACCATTCACCAATATTCTAAATACTTCAATAAGAGCTATATGTTCAAATACACAATTAATTCATAACTTTATACATAATATATAAGCTGTCAATCATTCAATTAAGAATATTTTTAAAACTCCTGTACAAAAAATATGTAACATTATATAATTAATATAGAATTAGAAGCTTTTAATTGTTAATAATGTATAATATTCATAATTTATATATTATAATAATACGTAAGACTTCCTATATGATATAATTCTTATTAGAAGTAAGTAGTTAGGTAATGTTTATAGCGTCCAACTCAATGTACGTCCTCTCCTTTTCTGGAGTATGTTTCGAGCTAAACCAGGCTCCTCAAATGCAGGTTGATGGTTACACATGACGCCGATATTCATACATTATGTATGTATTCACATGCGTGTATTCTCACGATTACATTCTTCAGCACCGAACACTAGATAAAATATTTCTATTACATATTTAACATAAATATTTAATAATATTTTCAATAAATAAATGCATTAAATAGTTAAAAGCTAAAAGCCTAATTTAACAGTAGGCATCGAATATTTTAAGTAGGTAGGTCTAGTGACCAAAAATATTTAGTTATCACTAAATTACATTTTTATTTTTAATATATTACATTCACGCAAGAAACTGATAGATTTTATTTTAATATGAAAGTTGGACTAAATAATAATCAATGGCTCATAATAAAATTGCGCTGTTCTCATGCTTTCGCTTCGCGGCCTCCTTCTGCTACATTACGTTTTAACATTAGACGACCTCTACCTCCTAGCTAGCCCTTGCTCCCTGCTTGAATTTTATCCGTTGCCTCTTATTTTTCTTATCGCTATGACTGTGACATAATATGGGGTCTAATAATTATAGCTGTTAAACGCGTAGGTATATCTGAAATTGGAAGATAAAAAATAAAAAATATCTTTCCAGACCATCCCAGGAGTTAATTCCCGTGAAACGTACGCGATAATTACTGAGTTACGCTCAGCGAAGCGGACTAGTAGGTATGACTAGAAAAGTTTAATTGCCAACCCTGGCCCGACAACATAGCCCTAGTATGTTATATTAGAAAGCGACCAGGTGTATTTTTTATGTTTGAGATACAAGAGTACATGGCATAGATATTACATTGATAATAATTAATAAGACAAGTTTCGAGACATTATACGATAACGATGATATTAGAGATTTACATACTATGTTTGTTGTAATTAATATAGCCCTGACAATAATTATATAGTTATTTTTTTTATATTAAGCCTTTAGATACAATGAAATAATATTGTTATATTGATTTATATTACTGAATAATTAAAATTAACAAAAGACGTGAATAAAGTTAGCCACTAATAACAACTAATCTTTATCTATAAACACCATACTGTCAACGAGAAAGCCTTCCCCTACAAACACAATGCGCAGCTATGTGTCCTAGGATTACTCCACTGGCCCACTAATAATTAGGTCCAAAACAAAGCAGTGCGATAGAATAAAGGTTCAAGACTTCAAGTTTTAGACATTATATTAATGAATAATAGTTAACACGCTTTGTTACTTCGATTCAGCACCCGAGTGTAAGAGCAAATCTAAATCATATATATTTTTTTTATAAACTTCGGTTTCTATATATTAATACGAGAAGAGGAAACTTTGTATCTCTTTTAATAAAATATTGAACGCACTGAGATGTGTGAGATTTGCCATAGTTAGAGTTTATATGGAAAAACAGAGTTCAGAGAAATTCATTTATAATATGAGCTACAATGCTGCCAACAACAATACACGTTAAGTCAAATTAATACTGACAACATAACTAGGTATCTGGCCTAGTTGAGCCTCTTACGAACTAATGTATTGTATATTTTTATTAGCAATTATTTACGGCCGAATCGAGATAAATGGACGACCACTATATATGTACTAACTATATGTAATTGTACGAAATATGTTTTTAAATTGAAGTAGATATTAAGAATTAGAAATAGTAGACTAAACTCAAAGGAACTAGGATTTAATTAGTTGTAGAAGTAAAAAAAGAAACATTTAAATACGTTTGGTAAGAGATTATTTTAAATTTACTCGAACAGATTTATTTATAAAAGGACATTAAATTTGTAGGTTGTTACTCTACTTGTCGAAATTTAAAGCCAGTGAAACTACGAAGCGGAGCCGCTTATACACTAAAACAGTCTTCGAAACCCGCTGCGCTTACCAGTTTAAGTTTTTCATGAATATTGGTTTAGTAGTTTTTTCAGTTAAGCGTAGCAAAAAAAGTCTTCTCATGTATTAAAGTGATTTATTTAACAGTCACATGACATCCTGTCGGGGCATTTACTATGAGGACAATTAACTTTACAACAATTTAAACAAGGAATTAAATAGCTTCGAATTTATTTTTACTTGAATGTGGCATTTTCATATTCTATAATTATATGCGGCATTGCGACATTTATTTAGCTGGATTGGAATTTTTAAAATTACTTGAGAAAATATCAATGTAAAAATAATTTCGATTTACAGTGCTTTTCTTACAACTACTGTTGATAGGTACGAGTTTCTCCAATAAGTGATGGTATACATAGTTATAACTTTTTGTTATTGTTAATAACAATATTTAAATCCACTTTTTTTCTAAACTATTATTTATTGATAAATCGGTTTTATTTGATAGTATAACTTATTAGGAGTTATTATGAGGGATATTAATAACTAAGGCCATTCTATACATTACCCAAATATTCCTTACGCAATCTTAAAAGCTATGACCTGTTTTAAACCACATAGTAACACTAAAAATATTCTAGTCTATATAGCCAACAAAACAGAAAATATAAATTATACATTTTTTAATAACTTGATCGCATTATGACTTTTGATTTCCTTTTCAGCAACAGTCGAACATTTTATATGATTATGACTATAATTTATTTTAATACATAAATTTAAATCAAAAGTTACTTAATGATTACATCACTACGTTGTTGATCCTAAAATGTGCAATTGTCTCGACAAAACAAATAAATTGTGTAAATTGTCAAGTAATTTATAAGTTACCCAAGTTATTCGTAAAGCACGAATAAAATGCCTCAACGATGTATCGGATTACATGTTCAAGAAATAAGTTACAGCATATATAGGCATAGAGATAATTAGACAAAATAATAAATGTATATAAGACGGTATAGATACCACACCGCACCACAATGTACCACCCTTGATATGTAAGCATAGACAAGCAAGTAAATAATATAATTATACAATGAGGCTAATATACCTACTATCATTTAATTGACTTTTTGAATTGTCATGTACCTATTCCTGGTAGTTAGTAATTAGATTGCACTTACTTTCACTTCTGTTTCATTATCAACTCATAATTATTTCTAACAATGCGATAAAAAAATATAAGTTTAATATTATTCCAAAATCGATTCGAGTCCGCCAATTCATGATCGTTCCAGACGATCGTTTTTATGTTTATAAACTTTATAGAAACGTTTCGAAAGGTTTCTACTTTTTTGCGTTAAGACTACGAATTTTCACAACTTCAATATCCTCACGTTTTAAGTACCACTTTCAGAGTGGATCTCAGTAGAGCGATTCATTGAAGATATTAATTTAAATAGGCTTGAGTTTGCTGCCTTTTTTGAGGCCTTCAATTTGTAATTCAATAATCTATTAAAAAGTCGTTTAAATAGAACAGGAAAAACCAAAATTAAAAGTAAGAAATTAAAGTAATAACGAAAATAGCACTACTACGAAATGAAGTCTTGAAAAGTGAAATAAAACATAATTCAATTAGTTTTTTATAGGTACATACTATTTAAAAATATCTCCGTTGTATAGTTAGTTGTGGTAATCTAACATTTTTATTTAATTTTATGATCATAAGTTAAAAAAAGTGACACTTATTGTTGATACAAATTAAAATATTCGCAAAGGTTCATTGAATTCGTTACGAATTCTAGAGTAATGTGCAAAGAAACAAATCCAACTGTTATAAAGATAAAAAATATATATTCACTAAAGATGTTAAAATCAATGCCAATTATATCAGCAGATGATTATTTCGCTTATCAATCATACGACTTGGATAATACAATTTTTATATTATGTTATGCTTAGTGAATGTATAATTTATATATACATACATATTGATATTTGATATAATTAGCAACGACCCTTGAAAGGCGGCGTAAAGACACTACACAGAGCCGCATCGGCCGCGCAGAGTTATATTTTCAACAGTAATAGAAATGAAATAAAGCTAAGTACCGACGACATTTCTTCTTCTACGAAATATCTCTTACTTCAATACTTACTATTTAATTTAATAGATACTTGTTTGCAAATAACTAGGTCCCGTTTACAAACTTTTATTTAACTTGCATTGTAAGCAATGTTCGGGTGAAATCTTGCAATTTAGAAACAGATATCTTTAACCCATTGAGCTGAAATTTTGTACACACGTTCAGTTTGGATTACAAAACTAAATCCTGCTTGCCGGAACACCCAAGATCGCGGATAATTTTTTTATATTAATTCCTATAATATGGGTATCAAGGGCTTTCTAAAAATAAGTCAAAAAATAACGTGACGTCACTGTAAACCAATATGGCGGAGTAAATTTTTAGTGCTTGCCTATGATAAAGGTATCAAATGAAAGAAAATACTGAGAATACGAATGCGAGTTTAATTACTAAAAAAGTAAAATATAAATTAAAAGTAAAAAACCTTGTTACTTTTAATTTAGTGAAGTAAGTTTGAAAATTTGAATAAATAAAATGATTCACATCAAATTATTTAATTTACTTATAATATCTACACATGTTAATATTGCGGCAGTTTTTATATCACATAAATTGTGTCAAATGTGAAATTACGTTATAAGCTAACAATAAAAGTTCTAAAAATATTATTTTTATCTTTTTACCGCTTATAAATAAAATATTGTTTTGAAAAAAGTTTTTTACTTTTAATTTATTTAATTAAAATAAATTAAGCTTTAGTTTGAACTTTAGCTTATTTTCTAGATGTATTTACGAATCAATTAATTAGCCCTCACTAGCATTTAAAGTCTTTTTCCAAGAATTATTACGTTTTTATTTGTTATGAACCAGTCTCACAAAAATATAAATTAATTATTATTTTTTACAATCATCAAATTAGATAAAATACTACATCCTCTTGAGAAAAACTAAATTTTATTTTATTATAAACAAAATGAGAAAAGTTTAATGCATAAGTATGTATATGAAAATAAATAAAATAAATATTATATGAGATAAGAGTTGAAAAAACATCATCAAAGTTAAATGCTATATTCCACACGTTATTGTTTAACTCGATATGATGAAGCCAACAAAAGTGGTATGCATACTAAAAATATTCAATTCTATTTACACAAACACTTATCGCTCCGAACGGACTTGGTTAAATAAATAAAAAAAACATTATTTGTTCGCACTATAAATTGGTCTGTGTAAGCGACTGTTGACTGACTGTCACAAACTGACGACGAAACTAGACTGCAAAGCTATTCTGTTAGAAACAATGATACTCGAAACTCGACCCGCTCGGTTAAAATCGACAGTGTTACTACGCTAATTCGATGTGTGTATCCTTTAAATATTATCCTTATCGACATTTCACGGTCCAGTTTTACTTCGAGTTTCAAGTGTGTCATTACATCATTTTCAGGTCATTACATACGTTAAAAGTGACAACAATAACTACGATAGTAACTACTAATCACTAATGTGATGAGTGGAATCACCGAGTGGAACATATATGAACATATCCTTGCTATGCGACGTTGCCACGCTTGACGCTCCCTTGCTTGGCCGCTAGTGACAGCGGCGTTGCCAAATCGAAGCTCTTCTACAAATATTTCGTGAGAGGTTAGATTTAAGAGCATGGTCGAAAGGACGACAGGGTCTCTTTTTTACCTGATCTACTATTGTTGCCACGACCGTACGTTTTGAATTGGGATGGCCGGATAGTTTTAAATTACGAACTGCTTACAACAATCTTATAATTAAAATTTTCTAAAGTAATGTTGCAGATTCTCAACCAAAATTTAAACTTATTACTATAAAAGGAAATGAGAAAAATTTAAGAATTTAATTTGAAAAAGTATTTTGTGAAAAATACTGTTGTTATTTAACTATGACATATTTTTTGTCTTAGTATTTTATTTACTCCGATTTCTTTGATATAGAGCAAACATTCAATTATAAACAAGTTACAAATACCTATACCAACGTGAAAAGCTATGAAAGTAAAACTGCTTTAGTTTATAACATTTTTATAAACAATTTGATAACCACAACGGTAATTAATACTACTTCTTATTCACTATTGTTATATTTACATATCTTAATGTTTTTAACAAATATTCCTTAATAATATTCTAAATACAAAAGTTTATGACTTTGGGTTATTGTAAAATCGGTTCAGTAGTTTTAGAGCTTATCGATTACAAACAAAGGAACCTTTACTCTTTATAATATTAAGTTTAAAAATATTAATGAGTGTATTACTACTAATGAAATAGTAAGTTACCCACATCATTTTAGGTGTTAAATGGCCACTTCAACGCTAATAGAATATTTTCTTCTAACCAACATAAGAGCTTAAAATAAGAAATTTTTATATCCCAAAACATTGACATAACACCTTATGTTGTTTATTAATAATCCTGGCTTGGCTTGGTCATCTATTAACCAATTCAGTACGCTGATTCGCTCGACTATTTCCCCGGAATCTGCCGAAGATAGCTTTCGTTTCGTTTTGCGTGTATCATTCCCTGTTCAATGGATCAATGGATCAGAAGTCTAATCTTTGTTACGATTAAGCTCCTCGTATAGTCGGAAAAAAATATGGATAGTTATACGAAACTATTTTTAACAAGTCGCAATTATCTTGACATTTCGAATGTGAACGTCTTAACTAATTTCCATTAGTTTAACCCAATCGCTTAATACTCTTGATATTATTACTATTTGATATAATACAAATCTAAATTAAAACTTACTTTTCTCATTAGCTCATAAGATTTTTATTTATATTTAGCTGCTTATGTTAAATAAAACGGAACGTATACTATTGTTCTTAATAAAATATATAATTTCGCATCTTATATCAGAATAATTAAGAATGAAATAAGGATTATGATTAAAACACATGGTTGTTTATAAATGATAAATAAAAAGCTAAGCTGTTAAATCCAGTAGGTGTACAAAAGGATAATAGGTTTAACGTTAAAAATGTATGTGAACTAAAAGCTGACACTCATACCAACAGTTGCATATTATTTGTTTTTGATACGAATTTTGTTGATATCGTGCTTTGAAAAAACTTGACGCCTTATTTTGATGTGTTACCACAATTATCTAATGATAATTAATTTAGCGTTGTTCAAATGCAAATATATGAATCCTGTAAATGTATTTTTAAAAGATTACATACTAATAATTAATTCAGAAAATTTGTTTGTTCGTCAAATGTAGCGAAATGTTTCACGTCCTGATTAATATTCTTTTCACATTAATGAACATCATTATTAACCTAAGATACATATTTCTTTTTGTGTAGTGTTTCAAACTGTTTTGGAGTCAATTAGTAGGTACTATGAAATCAGAAAACATCCAAACAGTTTCCTTTGCTAACCTAAAATGACAAGATTAAGATTATTTATATACAATTAAAGTTTAGTTGTGTTGTTTATAGACCGTCATCTTCATTCTATTTAATATTTGTGCTAACAATTGTAAAGGAATTAATTGTTTAAAATAAACATGCTATGTTTATATCTGTTTTTGATTTTCTTTTCCAAAGTATAATTTTAATTGACTTTCAATTCGTATAATAATTTAAAATACCTACCTATGTAAGAACTTGAATAAAAATTATTGCTAACTTTTAAGTAAAAGTATAAACATACGACATAACGAGAATATTACACGACGATCATGAGTTTTTTTTATAATAAGGCAGTAAGTATACTTATATTAAATTCAGCTGGTAAATTTCACGATCATAAATAATAACAGAGGCTTTTCCTAAAATAATTGAGTCGATACAATTTAAATAGAATAGTTTTCGTGTAAAAAAGGTAAAGCCAAATTGAGACTATTTGAATAAATACTAGATAGAAAGCTTTAAATAGTTGTTAATAAGGATTATTACATATCAAAAGCATTTTCACTTTAAAATTTGAAATTCTAATTATAAAATATTAAAATAAAAAAAAATCTAATACCAAAATAAAAAAATCGACTTTTTATACTAAGTCAAAGGAATTTCTAAAAATCCGGAAAATTATATGCCTAAATGATACATATTTTTTGTTGCTATATCTGTTGATAAACTCAACCGATTCGATTTAAAAAAAATCATTAAATATAATGCCGGTAGTTTTTCGTTTAATATAAAAAGTAATTTCATACATAAGTTTTTGAAATGAAAATAATTCACAGAAATTAAATAACTTCAAAAGAGTTCTTTGAAAAATAAAAAGATCGTGCTCAGTCCACGTGGCAACGTGAGAAACTTGACGTTCTATTTCTTACTATCTATATATAAAATATTTTATCCCAAGATTGCAATAGTTGGTAAGTTATTAAAGATGGTTAGCTATTTATATATTTTAATAAAAATTACGTGAAAATACAAAAGAATATCAATTATAATATATTTAACATAATACATTTAGTTTCCTGTATAAATAACAGTAAATAAGTATAATATTATGTAACGTTAGTCAAAGATACGATCGCTGTATAGCAGTGCTACCAATCCACTTCTTAGTCACAAATAAAAAGTCTGAACGGTATCTAGTGTATTATGATAGAGTAGATTATTGAAATTCTATGCAAAACTAAGCAACTATCAATGTAAGTTTCGATTCCGTAACAAAAGTCTTTTGAGGAGCACTCAATTATTTTAATTATATTTTACACATGCATGTCTCTTTGTGTGCGTTACGCAAAAAGTTTTTAATCTTTGTTTTAATAATAATTATGAAAAATCTAGTGATAAAATACAGTAAATGATAAATATTTTATACTCTTATCTTTTTCGACATAAATAGGTACCCCACGTCGACGTTGCGGGAATTCGTTAGTAAGTAACTACATATAATATAAAATTTAAGGCAATTGAATTCCCTGAACTGTAGACTGTAACTACATCGGCACACCCACCCGTCAATCGGAGCAGCAATAGGTACATATTATAAAGTATTGATGTTTGGCGGTGGCATAACTGATGAGTGGGTGGTACTGATCCAGACGATATACGCAACTGGCGTGTAATTCATTTGTCTTAATAAGTAAATATATTGTAATAAAAAATATGATAATTATTAATACCTGTATTGCTATTCTGTGGCCCAATATAGAAGTGACTTCGTTTCTCACTCGTAATACTCGTGAACTATTTTAAAGTATAATTATTATCATCGATGTCACTTATAACTTTCTATCATTTTTACACCGTGTTCCGAGTTTCGTGTTTGTTTTTCTTACCATTGGGTCATTCATCCTTTATTGACATAAAATGTAATTTGTTTTTTTTTTTTACATTTGATCTCATTAAAACTAGATCATAATATTTCGTATCATATTGCTCGCGTTAAGTATAAAATCTCTAGGTAATTCAAATATAACAAATTAAAAATTATATAAAATACATTGAAATACTTTCATAAAGCATTACTTTAAAAGTTCTTTATAAAAAAAATATTTTTATTAAACATTAAAAAAACAATGCAGCTGCTGACTCGATTGGTTAAATGATGAAACTTTATTAGTCATACTTACATAAAAAGAAAAAGTTAAAAGAATGAAGAGTAGACGTTGTTGCTTTTACTAGAGAGAATCACAAACTTTTATTTTTATGAAATAATTCTATAAGATGTACAATAAATACAAAGCGCTATCACAGAATACAAAATCAGTGTAAGCTACACATAGCTTCTCTTTCCCGCATCCTTCTTTTAAATTGCCCTGTGAAAAGGCGTACAAATAATATGATTATTTGGACAGTATAACTCTGTATGTGAGAAATTCTTTGTTTGAGTGTGATCAGCGTCGAGGTATCTTTAGAAACGAAAAAATTCGATATATCGATCCTGCTCTGTCGTTTATAAATATGCAGATAACAATTTTTTTAAGAATCATCTGCTTTTAGAAGTAGTCGCTATTTTATATAGCAACTTCATGGATACACTTCGGTTTATTAAAAATCACGTCAGTCCCATACTTAAATTGCTCAATGACACCAATCAATATCAATTGAAGATTAAGGATTCGTTAGGACTTTTTAAAATTTGTTAATAAAAATAATGAAAATTGGTAAATGTATGGTATATAGTATTTTGGTGACTACTAATTGTCCTTAACTTATGATTCCTTACATTCTATTTTAATTCATTTTCTTTGTTAATCCTTTCTTATTTCGTACAAACGTATGAAGTACACGCTTGTCACATTAAAAGTTAAAAAATTAAAGTAGAAATTGCGAAGCGCAGCTCCTTGTGTGATAAAATATTATATAGCGCAACATCTTGTGGTATAAGTTTCATGTATATAGGTGAAGTAGTTTTTTCCAGTTAGGCATAGTGAAAACATAATTATAATTATTCGAGACTAAAGTTTTGTCTAAAAAATTAAAGGTATTAAAGCGTAACTTTTGGGCTGTCAGCAATCGTTGACAAAAGTTTGAGCTTTAAGTTGTCAACGAAATTGATGCAACGGTATTTAATTATTTTTGTTGAGTTTAGATGGATGATAAGGATAGCAGCTGCCATCACAGGAATCGACAACTACTTCAGTGAAGACGAAGCATATTATGCCACACTTAAAAATATGTAAAAAATATATATAATCAATGTAAATCTGTGTAACTTGGTCAATGTCCAAAATCGTTTCAGACCAAAGTTTCGAAGTTGTACAAATTCAGTCAGTTTCACGTCATTTTATAAACATAAATCACCTTTTACGTAGGTAATAACGTCGGGGGCGCGACAGGGAGCGGCGCGCAGGGTGTCGTAGCGCACTCTGCAAGGGGTTCTCGCCACCCTTCGATCGATTCAGCCGCGTCCCTACTGCCCCAGCGAACCGCAGATCGTGATCACGAGATGATTTTGTAGATGCTACGTTTAAATTACAACAGTGTGTAATGCGTTAGCTTTGAAAATAGGAAAAAAACAGATAAAAAGTTAAAAGTTTCTTCTGTACAAATTCCATTTATGATATATAATAAATTTATGAATATGCCATAAATGTTGCCACAGTTGCATCCTGATCCCTTTTGATTTAAAACATTAATAAAGTTATTAATGTAGGCACTTGACACAATAAACTCTTGGATCGTCGTAGAATAAGTAGAGTAACGAAGTTAAAATGTAAAAATATAATTGTTCTAAACTGTTCAGCTTTTTAATGTTTATATGTGTGTTTTATTAATTATGTAAAACTGTAATTTAAAAAGTCTATTATTAAGTTTTTTTGCTTGAAAATATTGATCGTGATTACCATTTCATCGATTCAGCCGAGATGGCCCAGAGCTTAAAACGCTTGCATCTTATCCGATGATTGAGTGTTCAAACTCAGGCAAGCACCACTGAATTTTCATGTGCTTAATTTGTGTTTATAAGCAATTGAGGAAACCTGCATGTGTCTAATTGGAACAGCGTAGTGAATCCACCCACCCGCATCGGAGCAGCGTGGTGGAATATGCTCTATACCTTCTCCTCTAAGGGAGAGGAGGCCTTAGCCCAGAAGTGGGAAATTGACAGGCTGTTAATGTGTAATATTTTAATATATAATATATGATATATAACCATTTTAATAATTTAATAATAGTTTTATTAAAGGGCTACTAATTCTATACAAAGCTATAATTCTTGTACACTTATACCTATATGTGGTATCTAAATATACCCTTAATTTATATACACTTACATATAACAGAAATTTGAAAATATAATGCAGTTGCGCAGATGAAATTTAAAAGTACTTATAATATTAAATATAAATCATCCTGTCACTAGGGAACTACTGCTGAGTCTAAATCGTAGTGTAAACTATATACAAAATATCATTAAAATCCATTCCTAGCAGACAGGCACACTTACTGGCACTTCATAATTATTGGTACGTTTTTAATTTTGACTTTTTGTAGTTGTTCGATTAAGTACTTGCTATTGTGCTGTGTGCGGGTGTATCACATAATATTGACTAAAGTGCTTGGAGGTTCATTTATTTTTATTCGGGCTTCATTATGGTAAAAATAGTTAATTTTTATTTGACGCAAGTATTCGATCATATTTTTCCATGAGCTACGCACAAATATTTCAATTATGTATTTATTTATATATCATTAATTATTCCATATTTATTGAGATAATATAAAAAGCCTTCGCTTAAATAACTAAATTATTATTAGTTAACGAAAACAGCTGTTGTAAAGTTCATCGGCCGATGGGCCCACACCCACGCCTTAGAGCGAGAAAGATGATATTAGCTTTTACGTGTGTAAGAGGGATATAACAAGAATAATGGATGAAGGAAGAAACAGAAAAAATACCTCCGTTTGGTGTAGAATAATAATGAAAAGGAACTACTGATCGCATCTTGTGTTACTTCTAATTCTATGCAGTACACATATATTTTTTGTTATTACTTATTTTTTTGTAATTAATTGTAGTAGTCAACAAAATATTCAATATTGTATAAATAAATTTCAATATAATTTATAAACGACTTATAATTATAAATAAACATAGATTTTCAAGATTAAATGCAAACAGGTCTCGAAAGCTTTCGATTATGTAATAAAAAACAGAAAAGTATACTAAATAATAAAGTTATTAATTAAGAGTGGTCAAGCTTAAGAAGGTAGAGTTTTATGTCGAAGCCATTTATCGATCGAATTTTTACTTTTATAGTAACAATAGCATTGAATGAACATCAAAACGAATGATTTTTTAATTGCTATTAATGTATTTACTAGTGGGTCTCCCAAACTTCGCGTTAATTCAAACAATTTTTAGAAATTTCGAAACCTATGACAGGTTTTATTTTGATTTCATATAATTGTAAACTTCAAGTCACGCATCTAAATTTGGCGGCAAAATTATGCAACCTTCGTTTTTTATGTCAAATAATTAGGTACTTTAATTTTATTTATGTTTTTCATTTTTTTTTACTTATACAGCTGTAGTGCTCTCTAATCGGCCATTATCTTTTTTTTCCTTTTTTCCCTATCTTTAAAATTTATTCTTTGTTCAATTGTAACAATTTAGTAAATTACAATCAAAAATCCGCTTTAATCTTCTGCACATCTACAGCTGTTGCTCTTCAAAATGAGACCACAACCGATTTTTTATATGCAGCTATTTTCCCATAATCACTGAGACAAAAAACGGCATACGCTATTAATATATAAGATTATTTAAAAAAAAATCAACAACAGGTTTAAGTAACATGGAGGATGTTAGTAACAAAACATATAATGTTCTTTAGGGCTTTATCTATACTTCGTATAGATAAAAGATTGTGTTGTGATAATCATAGTATCTTCGTAGTTATTAAATCTTTGTTGAAAACTCCAATTATATATTTGTAACAAGCAATAGGGCACAATGTTTTCAAGTGACGCTATAGTAGAATTTTATTTAATATAATATTTTGTAAGATTATTACGTTTAGATATTTGTATACTTCATAAATACCTTAATGTGTACTTAAATAAACGATTAATTTGATAGTCGCTGCTCGAAGGAAAATAATAGAGTCATCTCCACGTCGACAGAAATTAAATTAATTTGTTATTTACAAGTTCGAAGCTCAGAACGGGTCTTTTGATGTTAGTGATTATCCTAGTAGTAATTCCTCGGACAAGTAAATATAAAATTCCCATTTTATACATGCTGTTGACTTACACGCGGTTAAAATAAGGGTTCTACAATAAACATTCGCTATTCGATTCATCTAAATAACTCTAATTTCATTTATATTGGAATTTTCACAATATGATAGATTTAAACTTCAGACTGAATATAGACTTATACGTATATATTTTTTTATGATGTATTTTTTCATTTTGTTTATTATGTCAACTTAGACCAAGAAGAAAGTGAACACTGCCAAAGCTTTAACAGATATAACTTAAATGTGTGTGTAACACTTGTAGATCTCCGAAATTTTCACAGACAAATCAGCAACAGCAGACTGTATCTACTTTTAAAAGATTAGTCATGACTATTTTTATCGTTATAAAATATTTGATTTCAGTTATATTTATTGGTTCCACATTAGTAGGAAGATTAACCTTATTAAAGTAAACAACATTTTGAGCGTTTTCATTTTCATTTACATTTGCCACATTTACATGCCATTTACATTATCAAATATGACCCAGTAGTAAAATATATTACAAGATATTTTAAATTAGAGGTTAGGAGTTAGCTTTATGTATATGCACTTTACAAACTGATAAATTGTTCGGCTAGTTACTGATTTTATAATAATATAATACAAGAAACAATTACGTATTATATATTTTTGTAAAAATGTTTGAATTACTTTAGTATGAAAACAAATCAAGTCTTAATCAATATATTGGAAGCGTTACACTTGAAAGGGGGGGGGGGGGGGGAAAAAATCTAACAGCGGGTCTGAAATAAATACCGAACCTCCGTTCAGACCTGAACGAACGAATATTTTTTATCGGTATCTCAATTATAAAAAGCTTTGGAATACTATATAAGTATTTAGAATTACACATTCTATCTATAAAACTTTTGTTTATTCTAGAATTATTTTACTACCCTACCGTATGGATTTTCGTTCTACGAATGACTGAGAGAGTTTAGTGTGATCAAATATTGATTGAGTGTGATTACCGAGATGATTGGTGAGGTGTCATATACATATCACCCGAAACGAGCAACACTTATATAATTTTAGATACATTTTAAGCAGCACTGGGTAATAGCTAGCTAATCATTACTACAATACCAATATAAAATAATAAAAAATACTATACCATATCATCATTGTGACATCTTTTAATTATTTTCAATTTAAAGCCGACCTTTTGTGGACGAACGTCATTTTCGCAGTCATTAATTCAATAAGTCAAGTCAAGTAGCTATTTATCATTGTTTTATCGTTTCAATGTCGGTATTGTGAGGTTGTAAAGTAGATGTGCAAACAAAAAACTTCTGTGATCGTGATTTCAATGTAACTCGATCGTATGAAGATAGGAACAAATTCGTCACGTAAATTTTGTTAGATTTTACTAAAATTGCTGATTTTGTTTTCTCGATAAATACAAATTATTTTTATATATATAGTTTTGTTTTATTTTGACTGTATAATTTAATTTTTATTTTAGGTCACTGTTGCCAAATCAACTGTAACCAGTGCTTATATCGCAGTTATATTTTGGTATATTAATAATATATAGGTAGTATACGATTGAATTTTATTTTATCAAAAATCGATATTTCAATAAATATAATACCTCTTTGGTCTAGTGGCCAGCTTTTAAGGCCGCAGAGCCAATAAAAAGTTATATGTTTTCAGACAAGATACTCTCAGTGTAAGCCCGAAATGAAAATTAGCAGTGTTAAACTCCTATACCTCTGTAAGAATGTCAACTGTTGATTCTGTGCCTGATCGTTTTCGACTTTCTTCCCTTTCAGGTAGGTAATATCTGCTTTTAAGGAAAGACATTAAAAGATAATGAAAAATACTTACTTATAAATTTTGGCGTCCTTTATAGAATAAGAAATTTATTGTAGATTTTATTTACTTACTTACCTACATATATAAAATCTGATACTGATTTCATGTAATACTTTACCTTGTAATCATTGTGTTTCAATTACTACAAGATTATGAGATAAGATCTAAGGTTATTTTATATCCTTAGAGTCTATACCCACACTCAAGTTTTAAAAACACAAAATCTGATGAAGTATTTTGTCTTTAATCTGAATCGTCATTGGTTGATAGCAATGGATGACGCAGTAAGAGATCGATCCAATGATCGTGCAGTCTTTAGTCAGCTTAGGTTAAAATAACTGTTGATACACAATTATCAAATTGTGGATGCCAACTTTCGAAAGCTGCTCTAGACTGGATCGCACTAATGCTTCTAATAACAGACCTATAATTGAGCCTGCCTGAGAGCATGTCTTAAGTTATTTGTAACAAGCATTAGATTGATATTATGATGAGATGATGAACAAACCGGCTTATAGCTGACAACCTATTCATAATAAAAGATTACTATCAAATAAAAAGTGAACAATTGTGGATTATTTTTATACTATTTTTATTAATCATATACTTAGTTGACTAAATCGTCAAACTCATACCTGAGAGGCACCCTCGATATCAGCAAAGACTAAAGAGGTGCAATAAATTTATTTTATCGGTTATGTTTATATAGTGTAGGCAATAAATTACTCCAATATTTTCAGTATTTAAAATTTTAGGCAGATCAGCCGGGATTCAGGCTTCCGAACGTGAATTAAAAACAAAATCGAAGATTTGTACATTACCCTACCTTAAACAACTACTTAATACTTACATTATAAAAACATTGACCATAAATGATGACAATAAAACCCTCTTCTTAATTGCGGTTGCGAATAGATTACTATAGTAAAGTCACATTCATTACGTATTCATTATAATACTCTTCAATTAGTTGTTTTTTTTTTATACAATACCTGTTAGACATGTTGGTATTAAAAGGTATTCGAATATTTAAATTATTGATATCTCAATAATTTGAAATAAGTACTTATTTGCCTTGGATAAATCCTATTCGATCTTTGGTATTTACATCAATACGATCGAGATCGTTGTTGATTTTGCAAGGATTAAGAATTTAAGATCCAGTTCTCCAAATATACAGACATTGAGAAATTACGAATTAGCTTGCCCGATCGATCGTGTTCACGCATGACAGAGTCTGGCGTAGTTTGGGTAAAGTAATTAGATAGATAGCGAACAAAATTTCTATATGGTTAGCCCATGGGGCATACATATACCATTAGATATATAAATGACCGCGTCTGTCACCATGGTAACGTGCCTTTATCACTTGATTCGTAGCACTCTTGTTACAATCAAGAAAATTCAGACTTAATTTTAAAAACGAAGAAAATCGCACACAGGCTTTCTCTGACCTTTGTAATTTTTTAGTGTGTAAGAAGCAGCTTATTTGAAGCACACAAAGATTAGACCTTAATACATTGATCATTGAATAAAGACAAATTAAAATAGAGAAACTTGTTGAGAAACTCGAGGTCGAGGAATGAATCGGTCGAACAGTGAAATATGATCTTTGTGTATAATTTTTTTTGTTTTTAATTTTAGCCTGTAATTTTTTATCACAAATGTTGCCACTTTTTCCATATTATGTAAGTGCTTAATGTATCAAATGGATACTATAAAATTTATAGTAATTGATAGCATAAATCATAAGCAAATTATTTAGTACCTACTTACGGCCCCTTTTCTATACTTTCAAATCGGACGTTGGTGTAGCCATACTCTTGGCTTTTCTTTTTTATACGTGATTTTAAACGTCAACTTCAATGACAGACAAATGGTTTATGTAGTAGGTAACTGTAAAATAAATAGAAGATTTTGAATACAAGTGTGGTGTGTATTAGGTAGATAATTTTACGTAGATACTCATTGTCAATATTTATACACCGAATACTCCTAATATTCGAAACTACTGAAATCATTAGATTGCATCCATTCAAGATGTATCAATGAACATGGTCATTTTTTATAGAAATACCTATATAAATTGTGGCGTCTACAAAAAACACCAAAAACAATTAATAAGTACACAAGAAGAGCAGAAAAAAATATTTTACTTTTTCAATAAATTGCAAAAAACTCACAATCAAAAAAGCTTGAGTAAGAAATGTATAGCATACAATTTCACACAAAAATGGTGTCCCAACTTATTTGGCTACTCTCGAAACATATTAGGTACCACAAGTTAGGGGTAGGTTATTTAAAGGGGTAAATTATTTTATTATTGTTTATCGACCCTTTTCTTTTTCATTGCCTCTATGTTTTTTTTTGTGCCTCATATCAACTTATATAAAAAAATCATACTCACATTTTTTTAGTTGAACACCAACAAACTTAGTAGGCAAAGTTATCTTACTTTTTGTGTAAAAGTTTATTTAGCACGCCGTAGATGGCGTTACTTGCATGTTGAGTTCATTCACAAAGACGACTACAGATGGCAGTCCAGAAGCATATTTTTTTCGTTATATTTTGTAACAGATAATTATGCTTCATTATTTTGAGGTGAGAATTGATTTTAGGAAAACATGCTAATTAACTAGACTAGACACTTGACGTTCAATTAAATCGTTAGGTATATTAAATACAATAATATAATATGATATATGACTTGATAAATATATTAAATGGCATATTAAAAAACGTATAAGTATGTAGCTTCAATCGTCTTTTGAATTTCATAACTTGAACCAGTTCTACAGAAAGGTATTAACAAAATATGCCATTATATTAACTGCCATTTTTATTTGTAAGTAACAAATAAAAATGGCAGGTAATGCGGCGCTATATACTTAGGTATTTCCTCAATGCGATTGATTAAAATGTTTTTTAATTGTAGGTAGGTACTTAACAAGTTAAACTTAATTTTTTTTTTCAAAATTATTATATAAGTAGGTTCATTGTCAAGTTAAACATTCACTTATAAAATTATA
This sequence comes from Vanessa atalanta, assembly GCF_905147765.1. Lineage (NCBI taxonomy): Eukaryota > Metazoa > Arthropoda > Insecta > Lepidoptera > Nymphalidae > Vanessa > Vanessa atalanta. The sequence continues at coordinate 10,197,193 of NC_061902.1, read as the reverse complement.
CTTATGGAATAAATATTCAGGTATATGAACAGTTTCTGTTAGTGCTATAGTTATATTTTGCATAGATGCAACACTTTAAATGTTTAATTGTCTAAAATCCTTCATATATTAAACAAAAGTATACCTAACTATAATAGATCCCATAACTATAGCAAAATACGCAACACGCGAATATTTATACCTATATATTGATGAAATATAGGTAGAGTCGCTTCTACCCCGGTGGAGTTAAATAGGGATTATAAGGGTGAAGTAAAGAAGCCATTTTTGAACGATACAATGAAACCATATAGATACGAACATATTCAAGGGTATAGTCAGTTTAGATTGTAAATTTAAGTTGTAAATTTAGGATCAATGTAAGTACCTGCTACAAGTATTTAAGTAAATTAAAAAGTATTTGTTACAATAAGTATAAAACCATGTTTTTACCTGCGTAAGTTTATATAATAATAGTAAATCACAATACAAAACAAGTAAAAAGCGTTATGAATTGTCCTTCTCATCTACTACAAAAAATCAGAGCGAGAAAGCAGTAGTAGTAATAATAATAATGCAGAAACGCTAATTTCGTTCCTCGCGCCCTTTCGAACCGTTCATGGCAACCGGTTTTGTTTGTGGAACGGTCGTAAAATGAATCGACCAATGAAAGGCCAGCATTTCGAGCGGGCGTACCATTGGAGATGCATGATAGAGAGCGTTGCGATGCGGAGGGGTGAGGGGAATGGGTGCGGTGTGACGGCGGTAACGCGCTCTACACGGATTCTCTACAGTCTTATTTCGCCATTCGGAAAGAAGGTTGTTATTACAATGAGACGGGAACCGGACTATCGATAAAGTGTGTTTGTATGTCGTTTTCGTCGATATTAAGTGTTGTGTTCACTTTCACCTGTGCGAATGTCTCAATCCTTACCTTTTTGTTTGTTATTTCTTTTAATTACTGCCGCATGGGTCGGCGCTTACGTTTAAGTTAACCCTTTATTTTGAAACGATGGAACGTTGTTCTTATGGTTTTTACACCAAAAGGTATTTTATGTTATTTTTTACTTTACGATTGCGAATCAGTGTGGTTGAGTGCATCGCGTGTGGCTAGATGGTGGGTTAAGAAATTTATTCGTCATTATTATGAATCGCGTTTATTTAATTATACCAACGTTACGTACGTTAGCATAATTAAATAAAGGAAGGTTATTTACAATATAACAAAAAAAGCATCAATTAAAACATGTTCTATAATCATTTGTATAAAATCCATTTTGGATATATATATTAATCGAACTATGTTCAATAGAAATTTCATACCATTGTAATAAAAAACCGTTCCAAGAGCTTTTGAGTATTCAGTGAGGGGAGTAAGCTCTTATTATTATTATTGCAACGCTTCGGGGAAAAGCCGACAATACACGGCCCTCGGAGCCGAGGGTCGACTGGTGAGGGGAGAGGGGGTAACGTCTGTCTGCACACATGCAGAACCGGTTCGCTCTCCAGCTCCCCTAGTGCGTTGCATAAATCTCTCTCTTTCGCCACACGCGTTTGCATAATGCCCTCTCACTCGCACATTTTCATTATTTTTTGCTTCCCCTTGTGAAATAATGCCAGACGGACCGTTTTTATTTAGGTATCTGTCCCTAAATAGGTGCATAGCTCTATATTTATAAAGGAGATGGTAAGTATAGTATGGAAAAAAACATGTGGCATGGATCTGTAACTAATTATAGCCATGTACGAAAGTAAACTAATCTTTTAGTTTAAGAAATGATTTAACCAAATTTATGCATGCAGATATATAATTATTAGAGTAATAATCAGAAAATATGATTACGAATTTGATATTTAGTAACTAAACACCGATATTTTTTGATACCTAAGTTTTATTTTATTATTTCTAACCTATCAATATTTCGTTCTTAATGAAACACAATAACTGTTAAAATCTTTAAGCTTCTATTTTTTTATTAATTAGTAAAACTAATAAAGTAAAGATGTATTCTATGGTCAAGGTTTTACAATCCAAAGATAAAATGTTTTGAATACCTGTGGTTTTAATATTGCCAATTGTCAACTTGTCATTGACGTTTGACAATAGTCCATTTTATACTTTCGTTTTTATTATTGTAGATCTTTCGTAAATTGATCAACGTGATATTTTTACATTTTATTACGATTTCACAATCAAAACTTTGGTTAAAATTAAACATGAGACTGTAAATATATTAGTACATATCTTGTTTCCTTACATACAAGAGTGCTTCCTTCAGTCGGTCGTGATAGTTACAATAAAAATTTTACTAGATGATATTTTGTAAGAGTTTAAATATTAGCAGTAGAGTAGACACTAGTTTTGATTTATACTGTATATATCCTGAGTAATGGCTGATTTACGCAGGTACATTACCGACAAGTGGTTATGAAATGACTGAAGTTAGTTAAAATTACTGGATATGCATCTTTTTCTTGTATATTTCCTCACTTCACATATGCTATTTTTATTAATTTTAGGTCAGAAATACTAGATAACATACAAAAGAAGAAGGACCAAGAAAAAGACCAGCCTCAAAGCCCTAATTTCCAACAACAATTGGCAAAGCCAGTCGATAAACAACAGATACATAATTCAGACATACAAAGTGCGAATGTGTCAGTGACGCAGCATGTCCCTACACAGCTACTTTCGCCGACACATGGCTCGGGGTCTCCAGTCCAGTCAAAAGATGATGCCAAGGACAAGACTATAAAAGTTGCTAACTCTACGACAATAACATTAATTGAGAACAACGTCAACGGAGAAAAAGATAAGGACAATAATTATCCTAAAAATTATTTTACATTAGAACCTAAAAATGAAAAGAAAGATGATTGCAACAAAAACAGTATCACAATAACTAGGACAATACCAAAGCAGTCACCAGGAGGTGGTCAAGTTGATAAATCTAAGAGTGCATCGAAAGGCACTAAAAGGCCTCTTCAATATTTGGAAACTCTTGCTGAAAAAGCTGGAATAACATTTGAAGACAAATACGAAGCTGCAAATACATTACTTGCTTTAGATAAACAGAATAATACTTTTCGCAGACCTGAGCTTAAACAGCCAAAATCAGAACCAGATAATCACTCACAAGGTGAAGAATTTAGGTACAGAAACCAAAAAGAAGAGGATGATAAGTTGCAAGTAAGGACCTAATTTCATATTTAAGCTATAACTTCCAACAATAATATATATATATTCTATAAAACATAGTATAAATATATATTTGATAATTTAAAAAACAAGATTTACCTCCCATTAAACAGATACATCAGCAAATAATACAGCAACAACAGCAGCAGCAACAGTTACAGCATCTGCAACAGCAGCAACAACAACAACAACTACAACAGCTTCAACAGCAGCAATTACAACAATTGCAGCAGCAAGCATTGCAACGCCAGCATCAGGCTATTCAACAACACTTAAAAAATCAGCAGGACCAGCAAGAGATTGTAAGTATTTATTGCTTTTATTCTATGAATGAATCTCTCTAATCATTATTCATTTTATTACACTTTTTTCATAATAAAGTTCCGAAGTGTCTTAGTATTTATCACTCACTATTCTAAACTTAATTTCTTATTATGTTATAATATAATTGTAATAAGCAAATCAAGATACATATATACATATCTATAAATCTTGAGCTGCTTATTCATATAATATCAAATCCAATTTCCCATAGTCAACACTTACTACTTTATATAATCATTCACAATATTATATTGTGCTAAGTAGTAAATTCATAATATGTAATTACTAAAACATACACAATTTACCTTTTTTTTCATTCCATTTAGTTGCAGAAACAATTTCAACAACAACAGCAGCAACAACAACAACAACAGCAGCAACAGCAACAGCAGCAGCAGCAACAACAACAACAGCAGCAACAGCAACAACCTCAACAGCAGCAAACACAACAAGGATCACAGCAACAGCAATCACAGCAGCCTAAACAAGAAATCCAACAACTCTCTCAACAGCAAGAGTTACAGCAACAGAAATTTTTACAGGTTCATTAAGTTTTTATTCATTATGCCTTAGATAGTTTTAAACTTCAAAAATTTAAAACTAGTTATAGTTATTTATGCAGCACATATTTTATAATATATATCTTAATATTCTAATTGTAGTAATATTTAATCATGTTAAGTGTTTTGACATACCTCATACAATAGTATACAGGCTTGATTCTGAAACTTGTTGAAAGTTCAATGCTGATAGGTGGCATAACCATTTGATACAGCCCATTCATTAGCAATTGTCGTGATCAAGTAATCGCTTTTAGATGCTTATAATTTAACTACAGGTTGACTATTTAGTTAAAATTTTCTTCCTTCAATTAACACAATTAAAATGCTCAATGCTTTACTTTTCCCACTAATAGCAAGTTAACAGATTTCACTGTGTTTTTAATAATCATATCGATTCAACTCAACTTCAAAGAAAAGGTACACAAACTTAAAAAAAAAATTGAAAAAAAGTTTATTCCTCAAAATCATATGAACAAAATATTTCAAGATGAATTGAATGAATAATTATTATTCAAGATAGAAGCATTATACTAACATGTATTTAAAAAAAATACACCACTCATTGGGATAGAAAACCCTCAAGCCTGACTAGAATCGGCGAATGAAACTTAAAAGGATTTTTCTTTAATTTTCGATTTTTTTTTTCAACAATTATATTAACAATGAAATTGTTTGTTTCTATTCGAAAAGTTCTCGAGGCGATCGTTTCATTCCCAATGTATGTTTTATAAAAGCTTGAAAAACAAACATTACTTAATAAATTTATTAAAATTTGCAATTGAAAAATATTATTTCTGTTATAAAAGCATTGTCCAACAAAATAATTATTAACCCAGTGTAAAGGTAACAAAAAAATTTCATCTTTACAATATCTTTATTCCTCTTGGTGGGTATATCGGACTAGACATCTTTATTCATCATAATTGGATCATAACACTTGATCTGTAAACCATTTTCAATCGCTGTTAATGCGGATAGAACGTTTTTGCAACGCACCACGCATAGTGCAATCAATTTGTTGAAGAAATAGCTTCTTTAATGCAGACATCTTACCTATATAAATACAAAGTCATTGTATATATATAATAAATAAGTTGAAAAAATAGAATTTTGGAACACTAAACTTGCACTAGTGTATTATATTTCGAAAAAAACGGTGACTTACTATTCCAAGCGTACCTATTCTGCTAGTGTTATACTCTTAATGTTATAGTTTTCAAATAAGTATACGCAAGATTTATGCAATGTACCTCATACCAGAGACAAAGTGGTTTTCCTTTTATAAACAAAGATATTGTACTGACTGCTTGAAAATAATTACAAATTTATATTTGTACAATTTACTTTTAGTATTAATGCTTTTATTACTGAGTTACGTTCTGGTTTCAATTTTAATTTTTTTTCACAGGTTGTAAACAACCAGCCATTACATACGCAGCAGTTTAACGTACCCGGTATCGGTGAAATCAATCTTAGCTTCCTAGCGTCACCTCAAAACAACGTTAACCTTCTTTTCGACAAGAACCAGAAAACCGGCATGAGCGGTGAGATCAAGCAACAGCAAGTAAGTACAGCGAGTTGTTCAAATGACTGACTGACTGACTCTGATGTATTGATAACATTATCCATAGCCTATTCTAATTGATGAGAAAATAAACCTCAGAATGACGTCTTCCATGCAATTTTCTAATAGTTCAGCTACATTGTACACTACTAACCAGGACCGGATCTACCATATGGCTTTTTGGGCTTCAGCCCGGGGCCCTGGGATGAAGCCCAAGTGGACCAATTTTTTCGCAAATCCATATAGAATATAATAAATTATTCAACCAATGATATCTCGACGATTCGATATAAAATGTTGTTTATTTAGCTTTTGTCCTCTTGTTGTTGGAACAGTATGTACATTTAAACATAACTGTCGCAGATTCAATTCACGCCTTGAATTTAAATTGAAAAGACATTTATGTTGATTTTAATTTTTCGTTTTTATTTTATTTAGTAGTTTTTTTCAATTTAAAGTACAAAAAGGATTGTTGTGTGTGTGCAGATTGTTGACGGTCAATCACAAGTGGTACAACAGCAGATCAGTATGTCGCAACACGAGCCGACTCAGCAGCATCATCAAACGGTCACCGTTGTTTCCTCTATGCCGAGCAGTATGGCGCAGCACCAAGTAAGTTATGAGCTTCATATATACTTTTAATTTTTAACTATGATTGTATACTTGTTTTCTCATTTTATGATTAAAATCTATTGGTATTTGATGCTATTTATTTCCAATCAAACATTTGTCTTGTAGAACCCTTTGTTATATTGGATAAATACAGTTACGCCTTTTACTCTGAAAAGGCGATGTGTGTAAGTTAACTTCTTTTTCATTGTTTTTTATTAAGTTAATATTATTAATTTTTACTTAATGGAATACACATATCTTAACCGAAGTTTGTCGGGTCAGGAACTAGTAGATTTAATAAGCTATGGCAATTGAAAAAATCACTTCGCATTCATAAATTCTATTTATTCTATATTTAAACACTGATTTCTCTTGTTTTTGTTATAATAGATTTGACATTTAATGAACAGACATCGTATTGTTTTAGAAATCACCCTCTGAGTTAAATTTATAGGTGCTTAATATATTTTTCTTTGATATATTATCCTCTATTTAAAGACGTGAAACACATACATAGATATCGATCGCTTACGAAGACACAAGCTACCAATTAATTCAATATCGACTAAGCCGCCTCACATTCGATTTTTCAATTCTTCTTAACTTTACGAATCAGATATCTGTTATTTCAAAACGTTTGACAAAAAAAGGCCCTCTTCGTCAAAAGTTTTTAATTAGAAGATCATCACGTGCTGTCTTCTGTTTGTCTACGTCGCCGCGTCACAAGCATAAAATGGTTACCCTATTGTTTGAAGTATTGACGCGTTCACAAATTTCTAACAGATGGTCGCCAGTCCGCCTGCCTTGAAAATATAAGAAATTATTAACAATCAATCAAGTGTAATACTAGACTGCTTATTTAAACAACCGTTATAAATATTTTATATTATAAAACCTAGAAGACAAATAATTTTGTTATCGTTCATAAATCACATATATTCGTACTGAATATCGTCGTAACAATATTTATTGAACGAAAAACAAAGATCGATACGTTTCTAGAACAATAACTATTGCAAAGTTAAGCTTGCGCAACGTTAGACGCGGGATATTTTTCTAAAATGGAGATATGGATATTTTTATTCTTTTCATTCTTTAATGAAACTCACTTGTCACGTAAACAGTCTAAATGTAAAGCGAGTGCAACTGTGAAATGCAGCTACTTATATAATAATATTATACACTAAAACCTTATTTCGGAAGTTACTTCTGAAATAAGTTTTGTGTATAATTCGGTTAGACTGAAAAAACTAGTAAATACAAAGGTAAAAAAAAATGTATCCTCGTTTATCAGTATGGATAGATTGATATTTGATGGCAATTTAAATTGAGGAAACATAACAAAAAATCGAGCAATCCGAATTGCACTACGTAATTCTAATCATTTGTTTGTCTGGGAAAAAGTTCTGTCTTATAAAGTCGCCCAACTCGACATGAAAAAAGCCTTTCTACAATCAACGATACTCAGCAAAATAAATAAATCTTATTGTATTAAAAAAATAACATGCATTAATTACACAAAACATATGTATTTTCACATAAAGTAAAGCGTTTTGTTTTACAATCACAATGAACATTTACATTTCTAAATATATTGAAAGGCACAAAATTCGTAAGAATTAAAAAAACGCGACTCATTTACCAAGTTTTTTATATGAGCAGTCTTTATACTGCAATTCGAACATTCTAGAGGAACTTGTCTTGTGTGTGAACATATATTACAATTTTGATATAAGTTTTTAGGTCAATAGTGTTTACCATACATAGTTACATAAGAACTCGGGTGTAATTCCACGATCAGTATGGATGTATTCTGGTTTCCTAAAGATATATTTTAGTATAAACGTTGCAAGAGTGGAGTGGTGATAACGAATTCTGACCTCGTATTAAAATTTACGATGCAAAGTCGTTGTAAATAGATTTGTAGTATCACTGTGGTTTCAGGTCCAGCAGCAAGCAACGAGCGGTATACAGCAGCAAGCGACTATGCCGCCTCTACAGAGCTTACCTTCCAACACGCAACATCCGCAGCAAATAAGGTACCATCCACATTTAAAATATGTATTAAATTAACATTAGTTAAATATATATTTTTAAAGTATTGTTTAAATTAAAATAAACGTACCTAATTGATCATCATTCGTTATAAATATACGTATCAATAAAATTGATACTTATCAATAAGGATGAAACGTGATAAGTATATACTTCAGTTTTGGTGTATTTTTATATAATTTACTCGATATTTACGGATTTTCTCACATACTTTCGATTTATAGAGTGATAATTTGACAAAATCAAACTATCCATTTGGATATTATAACTGCGAGGGTGTCTGTTACGCTTCCGCGGTAAACCACGGGAGTGTTTTAGATGCAATTTTATTCGCGCGGCTTGAACCCCAAGAAAAGACTTCGTTTACTTTTTTTCAGTTCACCCCTGTATTTGTAAAATAGGGGGATTAATTAGGGCTTGTGTGCAAGTTCTCTTCAATCGTGAAGTTGCAACAAGTGGGTATGTAGGCTTTTGAGAAAAGTTAGAATTTAAGTTGATTATGAGAGGTTCTAGAATATTCCTTTCACAATGATTCAGTGGGGGTAAAATGGGGTAAAATATAATAACGCAATACTCTAAGTATTCTTATACTTTTAAAGAGAAATGTTTTGATTTATGTAACTCAAACCATGTGATTTCTTGGTAATTTGCAAACTTCTCCCAATAACTTTTCCTTAATTTTTTAAAGTTACAAACACAGTTTCACGTGGGAGTACCTACTAACTACATAAATGTAGAAGGAGGTATCGTCGGGCTAAAAATACGCAAAAAGTTTTGAGAATAGATTCCTTGTATAAATATCTAAAACATATATCAACAGGGTGTGAAAGTACGTAAATATTGTTACTATTGTGTTAATTACGAAATGCGCACGCATGCTTTATGTGCACATGGATTCGCCGACGTTTTTTTTATTTTTTATATAATATTTTTTTTAACGAAACTTGTTTGATTTAAGTGCTGAGTGGGGCCACAGCCGGGTGCAAGTGATTCAGCAACCCCTTCAGAACAGCACTTACCTACAGCAGTTGTATAATGCCCAGGGGCCCCTTCTGATGCCTGGAAACATTGCACTGCATCCAGGAATTAATTCGCAGCAAATACAGGTAGGCATAGCCGATTTGTTCGCGATTCCTTTAATATTTCATTATTACAAACTCATACGTCAAACCTATGATTATTTAAATGAGTTTTTTTAAAACGCCGATTTGTTCCGTACCAGAGAATAATGTTCAGACCCAGGGTATACAATATTACAGTACATTGTTATAAATGTATGAATGCGACTAGAGGTTTTGCATTGCCAATAGGAATCGCCGCCAGTCTGTGTGGACTTCGTTTTAACACCGAGATCGTTTTGAACGTATTGTTATATTTTATTTTTCATTCGATTGCGTTTTACAAATGGGACATCTTTATCCGATATAAATAAGATTCAGAATTCCTAAGACCGGAGAAGAACCGGCGAATAAACTCGGCGTATAAAAATATATTTATCTGAAAATACAGTGGTAATAATTTGTTCCAGGTGATCGCCGCCGGTAAGCCGTTCCAGGGTAGCCAACTCGCTCCCCACATGTTGACCACGCAGGGGAAACAAGTTCTTCAAGGTCAAGCCGGTAAGTTAAGTGAGAGTCTCGTCATGACTTTCTCTAAATAAAATACACGTTATATATTGCATTCCTGTATTATAATCATGCTCCAATAATAGTATGTATATAGACTTTGGATTTACCACCAAAGCTTACGTTCCATGTATCTTCCCTTATAATTTAATTAATATTGGTATTATACGATTACGATAGAGTTCCGTGTAATCGCCCTTCCAACGTACATTATTACGCTTTAAATGTGTTCGATTAGGGCGTTCTCATTTAATCCATTTACTGAATATTCAATAAGTCTATCGTAATGTAAAATGTAGTTGATTAATTTATGATTTAATTTAATTATTGTATTTAGTGCAACAAAATTTATCCGAACGTGAACTGTAACTCTATTTAGTTTTACAGTTAATTTTACAGGTCTCACTGCATATCAGGAACAAGGTTTTAATACGTTTCCCATGACTTAACTATTTCTTTAAAGTCTCGTGATAATTTGTATGTCAATGTCTTGGTTTGTTTAGGGAATAAATTTTTCTTTATTTAAGTTTTAATTGGCCTTTCGAGTCGAGTTTGTTTCTAGCTTTTTATAGGATCGTTTGAATTAGTAATATTAGTGCAATCTGTAGGTTAGAATATGCTTTGAACAGTAGTTAATCGATTTTATGTTTAAGCTTCTCACGCATTTTAACGTTATTATATTTTTTTATTTTATTTATCACAATGTAATCATTTCATTAAAATAGTTTATAATTTTATATTTGACTCATTTAAGATGAAGGTCGTCTTCATTGAATACAAGTGCTAAATAATAAATAAAAAATGCACAATAAACATCGCACTCGAGCGGTAAGTGTCCTCGTTTACTAAGAGTCGTATAATTTTAATTTTAATTCAAAACTACGTAAGGCTGCCCAGTATAAAATAATTAAGCTAAAATTTGGAAATGATCTTACACCACACTGTATTCGTTCTAAAATAACAATCATAAAAAAAAAAAAAATTAATTTATTTACAAAATACGTTACGTATTCCAGTACGACAGATCAAATCAAAACCTGACAGATAACAGTCCCATTTAACTTGTAATAAAACTAACACACGAACTTAGTCGTAATAATTTATAAGTAAGAATTATTTATATGATCAAATCAAACGAATGGGCAAGTATAAAGTCATAGTTGATTACGAAACAATTTATTCATGAACGTGATCTTATAAAATCTATAAATATGATATAACTTTCAATTCCAATAAATATCTTATTTATTAAAAGAAAATATACGTAAGATCGATCTTAAAATATATGTAAAGTACACTTCGTGCAAAATAAGAGAGCTTTATTTTACACATAAAAAAGTAAAATGTTTACATATGAAAAAAATCGACAAATATTCAATGGCATTATTCGATCACCAAATTAATTTGCAGTTCAACTAGTGTATGTGAAAGTGTTAGTTTGTTTGAGAGATGATGTTGTATGTGTTCTTTTGATATTAGAGCGAAGTTGTGCGTTATTAAATAATATCGTTTTCGTAACAGCACCTTTTCCCGGATACACGACGATACCAGCGATTCCGACGACTCAGAATCAGACGTTTGTATTCAGTCCCCTGGGCGTTATTAACTCTCAGCCGAGTATAATCCCCGCACACTCTCAGCCGACCGTCTCCGGTATTGGACAACAACAGAAACCTTCGGAAATGCATAAGGTAATCATTTTATTGTGTGTGCAGTCACTAAAAAAATATTTTTTCTCGAAAAAAAATCTTATTATTACTAAAGTATGTACCGAGTGTTTTTTAAAAAACCTGGACGACTTTGAATCGACAAGTAGAGTTGATTTTACATATTTAACCTGATAACACGTAAACATACGTCACGTATGTAAATGAGATGAAGATATAGCCATTGTTCATCTGTTTTCATAAACGCATTGTATATAAACCTGAAAATATATCTAGTTTAAATTTTCCTTTTTCTATTATTATAATATACTTATTTAATTATAGTTAACATATGTATAACATTAAACAGGTTATGAGCGGTGGTAAGGTGACGGCGACCAAAGTAGGCGGCGGCGGCGCACAGACTGTGCCCGTTCAAGCTCAATGCGTGCAAGTCTCCCAGCCGGTGCTCGGACAACAGCCGCAGGCGCAGATCATCAGTCCGTTACAGGTAAACCTTCATTACTCCTCATTATACTAACTTTTACCCAGTGGCTTATAAAGCTCCAGTGCCGATGTTCTAGGTTCCAATCTCGGGTTATATCATAATATATATTTAGTATTTATTTTAAGAAAATCTCCGACGCATACCCTAACTTTGCAGTACAACACTCTCAAGCTTCGAAATACTTATTCAACTGTTGCTCCTATGTTTAAACTCTCTTCAGTTCTGGATTGTTCTACTTTAGAACGATGAGAGTGAGGGAGTTAAGAGTGACCACACTGTATTTGTCTTCCCTGTAGATTATAAACACGGCAAAGAAAATAACATTTTCAGTTCTATTTTATTAGGACTGTAAACCAATTACCAATCAAATGTCAGCATGTCAAGCAATCAATTGTCTGACAATAACTCCAGCCGTCATTAGCCATAATGGCTGGGGTTCCCCGGCTTTGAGTCTTGCGTGATATGTTTATATTATGTGATTATAAATTGAACTATATTATGCATAATGTTCTTATATAAAACGGAGCCTCGGTTACTTGAAATCAGCATATTTAAATGATAGAAAATCAAGTTAAAATAATCTCAATTACAAATAATCGGACAACATGCAGGCGTTGTCCGATTTAACGCGCTGATTGGGATTATCATAACTTGTTAGTCTAAAGTTACGCGTGGACTTTGAAATCGTTACTTGACGCCTGAATAATAGAGCTACGAATAAACGAGGCTCTGTTTTAGTGTACGGTTCACGATGTGCCAATGCGAATTAAAATTAACAAGCAAGCTGCTGCATAGCGATGGATATTGGTTTCTTGAAATTGTTTCAATTTACTGACACACAACTTACCTTGTACGATCTTTTATACACATTTGTTTATTTTCTAACACACCTAACTCCTATAATACACATTAAGATTTTTCTCACCTTTAGTACAATTTCTATTACAATATATTTTCAATTATTTTATCATTTTTGACTTATTCCGACTATTTACACTTTATTAAGAGAATGATTGTTAATAATATATTTTATACAAATATTCTTTTTGTGTAAACGAGACTTTGCATAAATAAAATACATGTTCATAAATTAAAAAAACATTTAGAATAACAAAAGAAAGTTCAGTCAATTCTGAGCTGACGTCGACAATGTGAATTTACACAAGAGTCCTACAGTGGTGCGGACGAAACACATTTAGTGTAGTGAGGTAAGTAAAACGTTATGTTCATTAAAGTTAAGCGTCCATTACGAATCCTTACAACATGCAGATAAATTACACGTTCGCTGATAATAAAAACAAACCCAGTTTAATACTAAATAGAAACATCAAGCACCCCACAGTTTGCAACGGATAATTGCACTTAAGGATAACTCATTTTTAACTTGAAAGTTCATTGAAGCCGTGTTTTTTTATAACTTTGTACGTGTTCTCAATTTTTTTGCACACTTCGATGCGAAGTTGCTTGGTAGTATTTTTAAATCAACACCTGTCTCTGTCGTGTTCAAAATTATTAATTAATCGGAAGTCCACAGCGGGGTGAAATTTAGTTGCAACATTCCACTATGGTCATTCATAGAGCCATACAGAACTATTATATATAAAGAGTTTGAATGTTACAATTATTTCTATTCAGGTGCAAAAATATGAAAGGGATATTTCCGAAGATATCTGGTTCATGATGTCTTATGATTAAAAAGTATTTTCAGCTATAAATACTTATAAATATAACTAAGGTTAACATTATAACTTCTCGTTTACATATTTAAAAAAAAAACTCAACATGCGTAAGTTTTTCTAAGATGATATTTTTACGTTTAAAAACTAACATTAACTAATTAATTAAAAATTCAAAAAATGGAGTTCGTGATTTTTTCACGTATAAATAAAGCAAAGCGAATTGAGGAGTTCATAAGTAACTTACTTTAAAATAACACACTTTATTTGGAATAGTTCCGTGCTCACCACATTGACCTGTATATAGTAAAAAGGGATCCTTTTTACTTTAGCGATGGACGCTTAGTTTTAAGCAAACTAATTACTTATTACTATACCACAATTTAACATTAGATTGTAGAATTGTTTTTATATAAAAGAAATACTAAACTCAAGCCGTTGTTTACAGACTGGAAGTCAAACAATGCAGTTCGCGCCATGGCAGATATCGGGCGCGCTGCCTCAAGTCTGGGCTGGGGGTCTGCAAGCGGGTACCTTGCCAGCTGGGGGTCTCCTGGCCCCTAACCCCATTTTCATCAGGGGCACCCAACCGGACTCGCAACCCTCAATGTTCATACAGCACTCCCCACAGAACAATTTACAACATACCAGTAAGTATCTGCTTACACTTCTTAAAATCTCCTTTGTCTTTCTATGATAAGCGTTACTTTAGTTTTAGTCTGTGTTTATATCTGTTTAGAATAATTCTGTCTAAATGTGCTGATATGCGATTAAACTGTGTTGTGCTGTGTCGTGCTGCAAATGCATTGCGAATGGAAATGTATATTTTATAAACAAAAAATGTAAAATTAATTAAACTGGTATTGTAAGGATATTTATTAATTAATCATATATTATGTGAGTATTACTGTTTATTCTAATCACATCGCTTTTACGTATATAAAATTATGTAAAGTGTATATATGTATGTGAATCACTCGTTTTATTCGCGAACCTTTTTTTAGATGCGAGCGTCGCGTGCGCTACCGGTAGCGCGACCAAGCCTCGTGCGTCGTCGGATGGGCTTGCGAAGAATCCTCGACCGCTCTCCAACATCCTGCCGTCCGGTAGCATTCGTCCTGCCTCGTCCGTCTCCACACAGACAAGCGCGAACCAGGCTCAAAACCAGGTAAACATAATTTCAATATTAACTTCTTTATTTATCTTCTTCTCGTCATTGCTCCGTAGTCCGACGTGGAACGTGATAAGAATGTTTTTAAGATACCTCTAACGAACGGTATACATTTTAGCATTCAACCGGGTAGACAATATGACCAAAATATCTGTCAATTGACATACGGACATGTCATGTTTTCCGTTACTAGTTCCGTCGAGCAATATGTAATTTAATCAACGATCTTGTCATTGTTGTTCGATCTACCCAATCCATCTTCCTGCCCTTATCCCAATTGTATTCGGGGTCGGCGCAGCATGTCTTCTTCTCCCATACTTCTCTGTCTGACGTCATCTCACAAGTAAAATTATTTCCATCCATATCGTATTTCATTCAGTCCATTCATCGCTTCTTTGGTGGTCCCTTATCTCTAAATTCACGCACATCCATGCTCTAGACCTTCCTCACAATGTCTCATCAACAAGGCTCGATGCGTAAATATTTATATTTAATTTTATTATTTCAATGTCCATTTGTAAGTAGACTATTTAAAAAAAACTATTACAGGCGAAACAGCGAGGTAAGCCGGGTGTGCGGTCACCGGCGCCGACGTCGAAGCAAGATGCTGCCAATCAAACCAATAAGATGCAGCATCAGATGCAACAACCTAAACAACAGTAAATATTTAACTTAGGCTACAATATGCATTCTTTCAGTCTCGCAATTACACAGATAACATAACACTAATACTTAAAACACCCAAAGCAATATAAATACAATATATGTACTACGGATTCAATGTAAAATAATTTTATAGTATTTTAAGCATGTAGCACAATGTGCTTATCTCGATAACTTTTATTCAAACTTCTACTTTGTGTATTATTTTTCTGAAACCTCATAGTTAATTTAATCTAATCAATAATATAATTAATTCGCTTTGAATCTCACTTCACAATAAAACATGTTATCATTGTCAATCAGATTGAAAACTAACTTAAACTATATAAACAAGAATAACGTTTGCATGATAAACGATGAATCTGATAAACAAAATTATGGAAAAAAATAGTACATTGTCTCTGTGTTGTCTATTTGAAGCGGAAGGTATAACTTTGTGACAAGATTACAAAACGAGAGGTTTTTGTATAAAAATCATGAATAGCATAATAATAATAATAAATTATTAAACAATTTGCTCTCTGTTAAAAAGTCGAATATCAATGTCAGCTAATTTAATATTAAAAAATTCTTATTATCGTTTTTTAAGATTGCTCGTGATGAACTCGAGCGGTCAAATGACACAGATAACGACGGACAAGCAGCCGCTCGCCAAAAGCATCCAGCAGCAGGCGATCCTGCAGCAGCAAGCTATGCAGGTGACCTTTATATTGATGTACTTACAACAAAAACAACGATGACATATCTGTAGACATACACAAATCATTAACCAATAAAGACTGACTGAAGTTCAATTATCTGAAATAAATAACAAAACGAGTATTTCTAATGTAATATTATATTTTTTTGCATCTTTCCTCAAATAGCAGCAGCAGCAACAACAACAACAGCATCAGCAGCAACAGTTACTTCATCAACAGCATCAAACCCAGCAAATGGTTCAACATTACCAGCAACAAGGTAAGTTTCTATTTAACAATATTGTGGTATTTGGCGAAAAACTTTGTATCAAATTCATTGTGAACATGTGTAATGTACATAACTGTATTGTAGGTATGACGCTGGGTATGCAGCAGGGCACTCTACCTGTTGGTTCTGTGTCACAAGCATTGCCTATGACGGGGATGCCACAGACCATATCTATGGTACAACAAATACATCCTGTAAGTGTTACCAGAAAAAATAATTCAATACTCACCCTAACTATGAGACGCGTTAAATACTTTTTGTATTAAAAATGAACAGAAATTTTCAATTTGTAATTATATAATTGTACAAATGTTCAATTAAGGTATACATTTTTAAATGATATGAAGCATGTACATTTTATCAACAGTTAAGTAGCATGGCTCAAGCGGGTACACTTGTGGGACAAATAAATACGAACCAAAATCAACAAACCGCCTCACTCGCCCAAGTACAGACATTACAACAACAGCAACAGGTAAAATTAAAACGCACTTAATATATTCAAACATATCTCTTAACCATAAATTATAAAAAAGAAAAAAAAAAACATTTTTAAAGTATACACACAGTAGTACAGGACACGATTTTTCTCAAAATATTTGATACTAGTTGTCGCCCGCGGCTACGCGCGCCCTTAAGAGGTTGATGTCATGTGTTAGGCAAAAAAAAGTAGCCTATGTCCTTCCTCGGAGTTCAAGTTTGCTTCATATCAAATTCGTATCATTGCTTTGGCACTGAAAGAGCGACAGACAGACAGAGTTACTTTCAAATTTTTCAATATTAATATAGATAAGATGGACACTAATAACTAATTTCACGTAAAAGAATAATTTAATCTAAAGATAACTGTTATATAATGTTCAAATAGTAATTTTATTTTTCGTTTGTCTTTCTAGACTTTAGTCGGGAACGGATTGGTACAAACTTCCGTGGGTATGGCCGTGCAGCAGCCCGTACTAAACCATGCGACACAGATGCAAGCAGTATGTATAGCTCTTAATGCTCTCTTTGTTAATATCTCACATTCCCTTGTTCTTTATTCCCGTTTGTTGATGCCCCTCCCGGTGCTCCTTCTACATATGGTCTTTCAAATTAGCCATTTGCGTGCATCCCAAAGAAGCGCATACATGATTTATAATATGTAACTTATGTTTATATATGTAGCTTAGTCGTCCAACATAATGGAGACCACTATAATATATATATATCTGATATTCTTGTAAAATTAGTAAATCTATTTAAATATTCTTATGTAAATGCTTATTTATTAGTAGTCGATAATCGAATGTTAATTTGTCATGATATTTTGAATTGCTGTCTTACTATGCTTTGGAAAGCAAATCTTCCTTAGGAAAACGTTGCCCACTTGTATAGTCAAAAATTTTATTCATGAGTGCACTTTTTAAATGATTTCAATGAAGGAATATGATTGTTGTGGCATTTGTTAGGATAGGATAGGACATTGACCTTTTAACCTCTACACTACACACTTTGCGTTATTTATAAGAAATTAAATACTACAATTACTATTCTAGTAAAATTAATTACTTTGACGTAAGTTTTTATTAGAAAAAAAAATATATATTGAAATCACGTCTTCGTGTACAATGACACTGTTCGGTAATGTTTATTAATAACTATTATTTACATACGTAGTACTTAAAATTATAGAGTATTGTAAAAATGATGTCCAAATATCCCGTCCATAGTCTGCGAGGGATTGTAATTGTACATGGTTTTTTAGTAGCAATTTTACTTCAAATTAGATTTATAATCGATATCAGGCACATTGCATATTTTTTTAACTAAATGCATTGCTTGGTAAACTAACGGAGGCTGCATTTGATGCTTTCATAATACTAGAAAAATGCGTGAATATTTTTTGTAGGTTTGTGTCGTCTTTATTTTTGTATTAATAGATGTATAGTAATACAAATATAAATTTTTTCTATATTAAACGATTTTACAATAGTAGATGATATATCGCTTTATTTTATTCGAACTTTGAACACTATTTTTCATACTAAAACAATATTATGTAGGACCCGCATTTACATATCGATCAACGAGAAACAGTCTAAATCCTTATATTCCTCATTCATGAGTATTTTCTGGTGTTATAATATACATCGGCCGCTGAACTTGTACTTTAATTATTGGCCAGGCTAGTGAAAACCCAACAATAACAGGAATGGGTAACCCTAAATAAAATGGTATTCATGATGGTAATTGGCATTACGATGCGATGCGATTGGCAGCCCGCCCTGGCGCTCGAACAAGCCTATCTGCTGCATCCATCGCTCGTGCAGGACACGCCGTTAATGCACCACGAGGTAGCCACATAGTGCTTACGTCAAATACCAAACTTGACAAATACGTGTCGCATGCACTTATTGTGTTGACGTTACTT
Source organism: Vanessa atalanta (assembly GCF_905147765.1). Taxonomy (NCBI): domain Eukaryota; kingdom Metazoa; phylum Arthropoda; class Insecta; order Lepidoptera; family Nymphalidae; genus Vanessa; species Vanessa atalanta. The sequence continues at coordinate 10,178,229 of NC_061902.1, read as the reverse complement.
TTATATGTTTCCTGAACGAATTGTTTTGTTAAGGTTTTATTGACGTTTCTTATTTCGTTGATATGCTTTTTATTTTCCTTTGCAAATTTTCGATCAAATATAATTTCTTTAAAGCGCAAAACACATAACATTCTTATAGACTTGATTTGATGTTGATGTAAATTTGAATATATCAGGTTATTGCTTTAATTATATTCTCCATAAGAGTATGGATCGGTTGCTTTGCTGTATAGTTCGGATGCCTTTAAAGATAATATATATTTTATCTAAACACTTGATTAAGTATGGCTTGTAGGCGTTTCAATATTATTCACATTTTAAAATTATTTTCTAGATTCTAAATTTATATGGAACCCAAAAATGATTAAATTTAATAACTCTCAATTTCTAAATTTAATTTAATTAAACGTTCATTAAACAAAATTAAAAACAGTTTATATAAAGATTTATTTAGCCTAAAAACCTTATTTACAATCAAAATTATTTACATGGCGAAGTACTGATTGCAGCTTCTTATTTATTTATATATGATATTATTTATTCTTACCAATTAAAACATTATATATTAGTAGACACAGTAGTAGATATTGCCAAACCGAAAGCTTTTTTTTATTGTAACAACAATAATAGTTGTACTCGCGTTTAATAATTAAATATCAACATCTCAAAAATGTCTGATGAATATATATATATATATATATATATATATATATATATATATATATTTAATGAAGAATTTTCCGAATAACTGTTTTAAAATGATATTTGAAATTAGAAATCAATTATTATTGTAGTGACAGAATAAATTTGATAGAAAAAAAAACGAATTTATTTATTTTGCTTGAGAACTATTAGTGCCTGAAATTTCTCCTATATGTTGTGGTTTATTTCAAAACTTTCTTATAAGTACAGTTGTTTCTGATCGTATCACTTGTTAATATAAATAGACAAAGTACTTGTATATGTTAAAGTATTATTATTTTTTTATAAAATAATTATAGAAACGAAAACATATTAATAAAATTATTACTTTTACTATTAATAAACATTGAAATGAAACTGACTGATCGGAGTTATAATTCGACTAGGGTACCATGGGACTTATTACCACACCGGTCCAAGGGTCAGTTTTACCGATGCAACCTCAGGCCACGCTTGTCACACACGTCAAGAACGAGGATGAGAAGAATCAACAGATGACACAGGTGAGATCCGATTCCCTAGCTGTTTGTCACCGAGGCATGTGTACGCAATTTGGTCGTCTAACAATCTTAATCGAGCTACTGAAACCGATGCCAAACCGAGGCAAATATAATATATTGGACACATCAATCGCGAAAACACTTAAATATCTTAAGAACGAGATTTATAGACGCCAATGATGTTAAAAAATAAACAGCGCGACTGCCTTGCCAAATTCGATGTAAACAGTTAAAAAAATGCCAGTGGCACTTGGGATCATGTAAGATTTCTATCTATCAAAGGATTGAAAAGTTATGGTTGAAATATAAACTCATGATGACAATATCCTATAACATATGTGCCATTTAAAGGATAATTTCGACTCGAGTTTAATTATCGATTTTAATTACAAATGGAATGTATGTATATCTTTTATTTTGTTATAGTGAATAATGTGTTTTGGTGATTGGTGTGTGTGAGGAAATTAATTTTCTAAATTTTATTTGTGTCACATTGACATCTGTTTAAGTGTTATTAATGTTCTTAGACGGCAGTAGTGCAGCAACTCTCACAACCAGACCAGAACCAGACTGTCGAGGGATCACTAACAGAATCAGCCACGGCCGCCGCACCGAGCACGTCCGCGACCAATATAACAGCGGATGCCGCCGTCTCCACTACCACGTCTACCGGTACGTTGTCTTGATCTCCACCATGAACTCACCGATAGTGTCTGTCACCCATTGCAACGTTAAGGAGTTTTGTAGAATGTAGATCATTTTGGCTTATAGAAACAATAATGTCATTCTGATCGATTTCTGCCATTCTCAATAGTGACTAGCCAACAGGAAGGTATATTGTAGTTCAGGCGTGTGTGCAAGCACTGATTATTTCCGCACTCTCATTGTCTATTGGAACGGCGATCTGAAGCGACCAAAGAGATCACAGACGTACGACCGACGACATTACATGGGCCATGAGGTATGTGAGTGTAACACTGTCTACTTTCCGACTTGGATTTGCTGCTGAGAAATTATTGATAAAAAAGGAAATTATTGGTCCCATTCGGGATAAAAACACGCGACCTCAAGAGCCAGCCAACACAAAGACTGGATGATGAGAAACATCAGTCTTTGTGAAGGAGTGTGATGGAGTCACTCAGTAGTACTAAGTTATATATTTCTTTAGGACCAAACACACCAACGGAGATGTCAAAGTCGAGTCCTGTGAAGGGGACGGAGGGCGTTTCGATGATGGTCCACGAGTCCACGTCGATGTCCACAGCGAGCACCCCCTCGTCGGTCTCCGCCCCCGTGCCCAGCAGTGCGCAACACACTACATCTATCGCACCGCAGGTAAAATACAGGATATAGCTTTTGATTTTAATCTAATATAATATTCGATCTTGCCGCTTGTCACACTAATTTTGTGTTTTAACCGCACTTTGGGAACAGACTCGCAGAAAGTTAACACGTCTCTTTTACTGGTCTAAACTAAAGCCAATTATTTGATTGTATCAATTCTGTAGTAAAAAATTAATTAATAGTTATATTATTATGTTAAATGCTCTTTTAAAGTAATTTCATATTATTGAATACTGACTATATGGATGTGAACAATAGATGTTTTTGTTTTATTTAATATGTAGTGTACTCGTATCACATTACAATCACATCACAAATATATTTTAGCTAGATAGCTAAAATAAAAAAAATATATACAGATGTATATTCGGGCTTGAAATATGCTAGAAAATTAGAAAAAAAAACTGTTTCAATATATGTAATATAGAGGTGTGATCAGTGAAACATTAATATTGAATCCACACAGGTCGTGACGACCACAGCATGCTCGAGCTCCTCTGCAAGTATGACGTCAGCGAACAGCTCACCTGGATCATCGCCAGCACTATTCAAGACTTCGCAATCTTCAAGCAGGCATATGAACCAGCAAGCTGTTCACGGTATGTGCTTTTAAATGTATTTCGAAACATTATTAAAGATACTTTAAATATAAATTAATAAAATTATCAGTTTAGCAGTATAGCAATATAATGATGTATGTATGTTAATAAATAAATTTATGTTTTCAGATAAAGGTCTACCGAAGGCTATGGTAAAACCAAATATCTTGACCCATGTTATTGAAGGCTATGTCATTCAAGAAGCTGGTGAACCATTTGCTGTAAGTAAAAGAGATATCTAACGATACAGTATTAAAAAAAGTTGTGTTAAAAATGTTTTATTAACAATAATTACAATTTCAGGTCAACAGACCTCTTCGGGAATGGTCTTCCGACAAAGAACAAGACAAGGAGAACAAGCTGCCTTCAACGGATGAGCCACCGCGTAAGTTATACTTTGAATGGCATTTTATGAACTTAAACAAATTATTTTACCATTTTGCGGCACCAATTCTCAGTCTTAATGTCACAAATATTACCTAATGTTTATTCTTGTTGTTCTAAAAGTTAGTGTTAAGAAATAATTACGTTAAATAATATTTTTATTATAGGTAAGAAACAAATGTTAGATAACGGAACGAGCCTTCCACGCATAAGTTCGAGCATTGAATCGAACGAGCCGACTCAGCACGCCAGCTCGAAGTCCGAGGTGCCAATGAACGAGACATCGGACTCGACGGCTGACGACGCTCAGGCGAAGATTCCCAATGCTAATAAATGGACTGTAAGTAATTCATACTTAAGCTATTACAAGTCATACTAACTGAGTATAATACTTGCAAATTAAGTTGACCTGTAAATCTTGCTTTACATAAGCAGCCCGTAAATGTCCCACTGCTGGGATAAAGGCCTCCTCTCCCTTTGAGGAGAAGGTTTGGAGCATATTCCACCACGCTGCTCCAATGCGGGTTGGCGGAATACACATGTGGCTGAATTTCGTTGAAATTAGACACATGCAGGTTTCCTCACGATGTTTTCCTTCACCGCCGAGCACGAGATGAATTTATAAACACAAATTAAGCACATGAAATTTCAGTGGTGCCTGCCTGGGTTTGAACCCGAAATCATCGGTTAAGATGCACGCGTTCTAACCACTGGGCCATCTCGGCTCTAATCTTGCTTTACTGCTTGGTTTTTCTTTAAAAAATTATCCTCTTTTAAGATATTGCTATGATTTATTTATAAAGCGAACTGTACGATAAAAATGAAATAAAACAATAATTTTAGTAACCGACTACACGGTTATTTATACAAAGCACGGTTGATAAGTGACTGAAAATATCATGAGATATGGGAACATATCACAATAATCAATGATCACATTTCCAGGTGGCTGAAGTGTGCGACTTCATACGCAACATCCCCGGCTGCGCAGGATACGCAGACGAATTCCTCATGCAAGAAGTGGATGGTGAGGCGCTGCTGCTGATCAAACCCGAACACCTGGTCATGGCGCTGTCTATGAAGCTTGGACCTGCACTCAAAATAGTCGCCTGCATCGACTCCCTTCGTCCAGAGAGTGAGCAATCTAATAACGACCACGACTGAGGTGAGTATATTCGATAGTTTATTTTTTAAATTATATACATTGCCTTTACCAAAGCAAATGGCTATTAACCATTCCTTAGCTAACTGTTGCATCGCTTTGTCAAGTCTTGAAAGATAAATCATATTCCCTTACCGGAAACAAATTCAAAATATTCCTGTTTGGCAGTAACGAAATAGAGAGTCACACTCGCCATTTGAAATTCCCAATCGGTTGTTTTATGAACTTTTGCCTTATTAATATTGTATCAATAAATGTTTAAAAAATATATTTTTGTTTCAGATTTTTTTTAAGGTTTATTATTATAAATAAACCCCAGATACGACACAGGAGTGTTCATTAAAACTATTCATACTTTGTAAGGATTTTGATAATGTTTACGATGTATACTTTAGACGGTAATTGTAAATAGGTTGGCCTAAGAAGATATAATTTTCATTAGTACGTCTTTTGTAAATATATTAGAATATGTTAGATATTGAACGATAGAGTTGACGGGTGCGCCAACATCCGCTGGTGTAAATGTAAGTGTCGCGTTAGGAACTTCGAAGGGTATCAGTTACGAACGAAAATTACACGATTATTAAAGATGCGGTAATGATCTTGTAATCTACTTAACATGTTTGTTTATAATACTAAATATACTTCTGTTGAAAATGCTCTTATTACTTTTGTTGAATATACGAAGCATGTGAAACTACTCCATGACGGACTATCTTGGTGTTTCGTTGGGTGGTCTATAGAATAGCAGCATAACTTAAAGTCGATGGGAGAAGATAGTATAAATATTGTTTTAAGTTATGATGACTTACTATAAGTTGATGGATATCCGTACTACGCATAAACAAAAGTCGACATTGTAATATACCAATATTGTTGCCGATAAATTATCACGTTTAAAAAATGGACGCCAAAAGTCGGAAATGTTGTGTATATCATTGATTTCCAAACACGTTTTGTTTTCTCCTTCCCTTTCAAAGCATGCAAAGGCTTTTACCTAAACTTTTGTTTATACGGACGTAATGATGTTTCGAATCGCACGAAGCGATCGAGAAACAAGGACTATGTCGAAAGTTCCGCCTATTTAGTGCTAAGAAATTTGCGTAATCACGTGAAATACATTTTTTTAAATGTTTCGGAGATATCTAAAGTGGTAACGAACTCCTTTCAAAAGATTGGCTGAACATTTTGAGGAGGAAAAAATATTTTTCTTTTTTATGGAAATTTATGAAGAACTTTGCACAAAGGAAAACTTCGTTTGTTACCTCTTTAGTGAAGAATCTCTAGTATATTCATTAATTTAACTTATATTACATTTACGCAAGTATCCGTGCATGTCCCTAGACATAATTTATGTAACTTTATTATTTGTGTCATAGTCTTAACGATATATACAAGGTGTAACAATACTCGGAGTGAGTTACAGGATTTACCCAAGTGCGTATTCTAGTAAATCATATAACTATCACAATTACATCGATAAAAACTTCGGAACGAGATGTTAGAACGGAACATAAAAATTAAAAAGTATAATTATGTATGTGTGATTTATAAACTAAGTAAAACCTAATTTAGACATTTCTTTTATGAGATGATCTGACGGAGTAATTTGTTAAACCTTGTATAAAGTCAAGATACGAATATTTAAATATCGGCGTCAATTCAGAAATCGTGATAAACTCTACATGAATCCATAAAAGTTATTATAATACTTCGTGTACAAATTAAATTTTTTATAGCGGTACTGAAAATAATAACTAAATCATCGGCATATTATTTAATTTATTTGCTTTAAATAACAAACATAATCTATTTAAAATAATAATAATTATAATATATTTGAGATTATATTTAAATGATCATCACACTAATGCAAATTACAATTTATTTAATTAAAACACATTCGTCATAATGTTATATATATATTACATTACAATCAATTGTAACATAAAATCACATCATACTACGTCTGTTTTATATTCAATTATACATGTGTAGTCTCGGAAGTAGTAGTAATATGTGTAATTACTTAGATGTTGAACTATAATTTGGTTATCGTATTTGATATTATTACCTATTTAGTTTAGACGTTAACACGATTCGCGAGTGAGGTGTTGCAGGTGCAATCGTATTAGTATTTGAAAATGGCACATTCTCTAGATGTTTATAATTTGTTTCACAATCTGGTAAAGGCATAAACGATTTAATCTATGGTGCTACTTATTTCTTTTATTGTGCTTACTTTTACGTTAGTTTTATTAATTTAAATATATCTATAGTAATTGTATATTTCTTATGATAATAAATAATGTGTATCCGGTATTGAAGATGAGTAGATATTGTGTAAATAATGATTGTTAGAAATGTAATGCAAATATTCAGTGGACGTTATTAAAGATTTTATCATAGAATTGGTGGATTAATATAATATTTAATTTACAAGAAACTGATTATTACATAGCGCATAAGACAGGTAACAGTGTATGGCGTCACGTACCAAATACAAATCTATGATCGAAATGAACGGGAAATTAAAACTATTTTATCATTTAAAATTGGAGGAATATGCACAGAGCATACAGACTTATAAATTATTTTTGGTCGCTTCGACGCAGAAGGGAAAGATAGTCTCCTAATAATGACTGTAAATTTAAAATGTTTTTGAATTCCCTATAATCTGGAGGTCATTGATTTTCGTTATTATTAAGTTCTTAATTTAAATTGTTAAAGATAAATGTATTAATCGTTTCGTAGTTGACTTCGATTGATCCATTTCTTTTTAAATAATAATTATCTATGTGTAGAAACAAACATAGTGATATAACATAACGTTGTTTTAAATATAATTATTGTGTCGTAGTGACTTTTTGTCTGTAAATTTTGAATGTTTCTTACAACAGCTTGTGCACTGCCATGAGGTTAATGATAATAACACGTAGTTGTCAGTGTGATACTGTAAGTGAACATCGGAGCCGGCTGCCAGCGCAAGGACGTCTGCGATGTGCGACTGTAATAATCATGAGGAGTTTTGTTATACTTCCTGTTTAAATATTTATAGTCTTAAGACATGCGAATATTTGTATGTTGTCCAGTTCACATTGCTCAACTCTTTAGGAGCTGAACTTTTCACGTTGGAGTAATATTAATAAAGCGGATGAGACTGATTTCTATTATTTTATTTCGTATTACCCCCTTTTTATTCTATGTTCATAATTATTGTTGAAACATTAAAGTTTAAATTACCGAAACTACACCACATAAGCATTTTGACTGGTAGGTCATATTAACTGGCTCATTACTGATAACTACTGAAAGTACAAAAATCTTGATATTTTTAGAAAAACTGCCCGATCATGGAAAGATAGATAAATATTAATAAATGACAATTGTTGTGCATTGTTCAAATTAATTGCTTTTGTATTTGTTCATGTATAATTAGGGAAGAATCCGTCGGGGTGTAGTACGTCGTAGCGGTAAGGCATGCGGCCGCGCACCACATCGTACGAGCTCTTCGCGTCTTTCCCGCGGACATGTTTCTTGTCGTTTTGTGATTTGAGACTGTCCAAATTAATCTGAAACATTTGTTATAATTGATTTTAAAGTTTTCAAATTTTGAAAAAAACGCGACCATAAGCGAATAATATTTAAAATCATACTAGATCGAGAAGGAACTAATTTAAAGTAATCATTTACCCGTGGTTTTTCGCTATAGTCCATCGGTCGACTCGCTGGCAAAGGCCTGATCATCATTCGGGTTTTATAGAGGGGTGATGTGGGGCCATTGAAGGATACCCAGTAAATGGACTGTCCATTACTCTCCTCGGCAGTTATTAAATATTTGCCATTCAAATTACTAAAAGTAAAAAGCTTAATAAGAATGAATACAATTATTAACGATTTTAAAAATAAGCACTTAAGGAGTATTGTTGTAACGTTGCTTTATAAGATAAGATAATGAAATGAGAGATTAGGCGTACTGACGTATTGAAGATGTATACGCTCCTACAAATGAGGGATGTACCTATAAGTCGAAATGGACACGGCCTGGGGTGGCAAAAAATTGGCGCTATTTTTTTATCCAATATGGATTACTGAAAGTTTCAAGCAGTAACTATTGAGTTTCTTGCCGGTCCTTTTCAGTAGAACCTACATTCCGAACCGATGACGATGAAAAATGTAAGTACTTGTAAAAGTCTACTCGAATAAAGTATATTATTCTGATTAATTGGGACTGCAATCTTCCATAGGCCAAGGGCATTTAAAGTATTAATTATTTTCTTGACTCCAACCCTGCCCACTTTCAAAGTCTGGGTGGCTACTGAAAATGTAAAAATTTCAATCATTTTACTAGCACAAACAGGGCTAGACTTAGGATAACAGGGACAACTTAGGGATAGGCAACTTTATACCATAGCGGCATTTTTTAACACGCAGTTCTTCCATCCAGGGCACCAAGGTCATTTGCTTTCCTTGATATAATTACTCGTACGTATAGCAACTCGAGGCCAAACCTGCTGCCATAGTGCTTAGGGTCGTCCGATGAAGAAGACGCGAGGCATGCACCTCACGCATCCCAGGATGACATCCTATATCTTAAGCCCCGTGCGAAGAACCAACATACCAACATTAGGACTTAAAGTAAAGCATCGTAATAGTAGGTACCTTCAACTTATATTATTTTACATCAATCGGCATAGCACTTCTTGATTAGGTAAGTCCAAAACGTTTTAAATATTTACCTTTTTTATATTTTAATGCAATACCTTTTACTTTCTTACCTCTTGTCACATTCCTTATACCACCAAGCTCCCCCATGCTCTATAGAGCATGATCCGTCCTTCCATTCGTCATTGTCAGAGTCGTATGTAGAAAATTTCTGTCCCGCGTGGTATGATAGTGAGTCTCCTGCAAGCGTAAATCGACCATAAATATATACCGTTTTATTTGGCCTTTAAGTAATTTAAGATTGTACACATTTATGTCACCAGCATTGCCACGAAATGTTCCAAGTGTGCTTATACGATATCCTTCATATTCCGGCCCCAACGTAAACACCGAATATGTAGCAGATACTTCTTGTCCATGTTGTGCTTCCATTTCTACTCTCAACTCGTACAACTTCTGGTTTGTCAGATAATATATCTTTTCTAAGCCGAGCCAAAATTCGCCTGCAAGATTTCCAAATCCGTGCTTATATTCTACCCAATTTTTGTAAAAGTCTTGAGATCCGTCGAATCTATTTTGTATCACCTATGAATGTTAATATTTTGTTTACGTTTAAAATCAAAATTTGAATACAATTTCAACAAAAGGCATTTTGTTTATATTACCGTCCAGCCGCCGCCTGCAGAGTTCAGATCACAAAGAACGTAAAAGGGTTCTGTATCATCAGGTTTGATCTTGTAAATACCGGTCACATTGAATCCTTGCGCTTGAATTTCCTGACAATCGGTTGGATATCGTTCTGAGCGGTCTACACGGCCTAATCTAAACAATAAACAGACAAATGAATCAATCTTAGAGTAAGATGCTCGTGTCTAATGCGTGATAGGTTACTTTTTAATTAAAACTGTAAAATAAATACTAATAATACAATATAGAATTGTACTCTTAATATAAATGATTTGAATCAAAGTTAATGTAACGAACCTGCAATCGCATTTTTTAGATTTTTGCTCTTGTAAAACTCGTCGGAACTCGGTAATCAAATTGGTAGGGTCCAGCGTACGTCCAATTTGATCTGAACTGTTAAATAGAGAGTTTTTATTTTGAATAAACCTTTATCATAATTAAAGATACATTTAAGAGTGAAAATAAGAAATACTCATTAATATTTCGAGAACGTTGTCTGTTTTTGACCTCCGATATCACATTCAATATAACTTCCACGTTGCTCGCAAGTGACTTCATGTGCATTTCCAAAAACGAAAGACGATTATCTAAAGCTGTCTCCAAATGGCAGTCTGTATCCGCTGAAACATTACAAACAATCTTTAACAATTAACCTCACCTTGTAGTACAATTTATTATTTGTTTATGTGTCGTCACCACATAACGAGGCATGACTTAAGCTTACACATCGTTATTTAAAAGCATATAAAGTAATTTGTTTTTTTTCTAAGGTACGTATCCAAGATACGTATCCATTTTGATAAAACTATAAATTGTGAAACATCCAATAATTAATAAAAATTAGGACTATAAATATTAATACAGAAATGTTTATTGTTTTCCTAGAAATAACTAAATGCCTGTAAATTTCAAGCTGCTGGACTGGCTTGGTGAATACACTTATAGCAGATTATTTATTATCCGGTAGATAGTTTCCACACGATATTTATTTCACCGCTATACACGAAATATATTATAAATGCAATTTAAACACAGGAAAATTTTATGGTATTATTACGACGCAATTTAATTTTAGACACTATGTTTAAGCATATAAATGAGCATACCATTTGAATCTCTAACATAAGATCGTTTTTGATTTTCTAACATCGATTTTATTTGTTCTATATCAGTTCTAAAGGGACCTAATATAGCTTCCATTTTTTCGTTATAGTTTAGATTATCTATAGCGGTTGTAATATCCATCAGTTGCTTTAATATTTTATCGGTCTTTTCGTGAACTTCTATGTCCAGTCTGTTTAATCTGAAATCGATACTTTCCATTTTTTTTAAATGTTTTTCACTTGCCGTTATTGTTTCCATAAGTTTTTCTATGACAACTTCGTTATCAGTCGCTGATTGAGCAAATCTAGTAACATTTTTTGCCCTATTTGGAACTAGCATTGCCTCATTTAATTCGTTTTCGTATTCTTTTTTCCACAACGTTTTGTCGTACCGCTCTTGTTTTCGTTTACCATGCTTTTCCCGATGGAATTCTCCTGATACAACACTAAAGACAAGAGTTATTGAAAATAGTTTATAATTTGAAACCATGTTGAGATGTAATTAAAAGGAATAATTCAAAACGACTGACGCGATGCCGCATCTTCATCACCGTGAAAAGTTTATAGTTAACTAAACAAAAACAGCACCAATTGTATACTTTGACAAATACACATACTTCTTATCCGTGAGTGAATTGGCAAGAATTTTCCCGCGATTGTTTATAAAAGTAAAACAAATATAATATCAATTCGTCCACATTATTTATAAACATAACATACCCCGCATTTTGTAGCAAGAGTAAAAGTAATATTGTCTGTGCCCGATATCTCCGGTACCGCCTCGTTAATCACAGTATATTTATGTATATGTATTAATACAAATAAAACTACTGTATAATTATAAATTTAACAATTTATATTTTATGTTAGTTATTTTAAATAGAAATAAATTTAATTCAAGTTACTGCTCTGTGGTATCTATAAATTGTAAATAGGGCTATACGAAAGTATACAAAAAAATTAACACCTATTCATGAATACATACTTCGCATGTTTACATACAGTTACTTTCCATTTTTGCCATTTTTGACACATGTCATAGCAAATAGATTTTACAGGAGAATAAGATCCTTCTGTTATATTTTTTATTGTCTCGAGATCCGTTTCAATTTCCCAATATAAAATACCACTTGCAGATAGGAACATCTTGACAAGCGGTCACTTTATACAAGTCAATCTTCTACCGATTTCTAATGTAAATTCTGTCGCGGAGAATCAACATATATATTTAGATTCTAGCTGACCCGGCGAACTTTGTTCCACCTTAGATGCAATAAATGAGCAGATTTTGGATTTTATTAAGTTCATTTTTTTTATTTATTTAATAAATATAAAATATCAAGTATTTTAATGATTCTTTTGGTGCATAGGTTGGACTCTTCAGTGAAGCACTTAGTGACGACATTTTTTGGTTTATTATCAGGCGCAAGAACAAATCACGCAGTTGTTCTTCCGACCCGTGAACATGCCACTTATAATTGACCATGGGAAAAACATTAATTATCTAGATTCGGACCACTAACTTTCAAAAATTGGCCTTGTGAATGTATAATTGATCGGAAATTATGTAGTTTAAATCATCTACATCTTTATTATTAACCGCCAAAATTGCTCGCTCATTCAACCATTCATTATTTTTGTGGTTAGTAAAGATGTTTGGGAATACTTTGTTGATGAGTTCATCTTTCGATGAGACAAATTTACGGAAATTCTGAAAAAATGAGATCGATCCGCTAGATTCGTCGACAGGTACTCGACCATTACCGACAGTTAGCAATCGCTCCAAAAAATCTTCGGCAGATGTATGTATGTATGTATGATGTATGTATGTAAAATCGTTGCACCTCCAAAACATCTCAAGTCATTGCGTAGATATTTCCATAGATATTTTATTTGCGTCTTACCAGTTCCATCAGGGGCATCCAGGAAATATAAACCACCATTTCCATCATCAATTGCCTTCATTAATGTATCATAAACTTCCATATGTTCAGGGATATAACAGAGGTATATTTGTTTGAACTACTAAATCTAATACCTAGTGATCGTTATTCACCAGCCAAAACGGTTTATCCGTTCTTGAGTTATAAGTAGTGTAATTAACACCACTTAATTTTATAGATCTATATAAGATATATAAATCTATATTTATATATCGCATGGCATTCACGAATATTTATTATTTTCTTGTATTGTATTATTGATGATAGGGCTTTATGCAAGCCTATTTGGGTAGGTACCACCCACTCATCAGACATTCTACCGCCAAACAAAAGTACTCAGTATTGTTGTGTTCCGGTTTGAAGGGCGAGTGAGCCAGTGTAACTACAGGCACAAGAGACATTACATCTTAGTTCTCAAGGTTGATTGGTCAAAGGGATGGTTAATATTTGGGTGACAAAATCGGCCAAAGCCAATATGCCTACCATTAAAAATGAAAAATGTCGTATACGTTTTCAACACCAAAAATCGCATAAATGTAGAAAATTAGTGGATTTGTTTATATTTATATACAGGGTTATTGATAATTCGATGTATTCCGGTTAGTAGGTGATAGGGGTAACTATTTGCAATAATTTGAACCTTGAGTTATCACGTTTTTTAGATTTTTTAAAAATAAGTCAAAAATGCAACTTTAATTTAAAAAAAATTTAGAATAAAATCAATTTTTTCTTCTGATTTCTAAAAACGAATAAACACAGGTTATTTGTCAATATTAAAACAATAATAATCGATTCAAATTTAAAAATTCGAGTCCAAAAAAAGATATTTTTTCAATATTTTTTTGATTTTTTTCCACAAAAATGCTTTAAAAACATAAAAAAATCATTATGAAACTTGTCCTGCATATTATTTTAAAAACATAACCCTTTTCTTAGTTCTCCAAAAATGTCTAACAACCAGGAACTAATTTCAAAACAACCGAAATAAAGTGACCACATAGGACGCTGGTAGAAATTCCTATTCGAACTTGAACGAATTCGGACTAAAGTTTGCTCTTTAAAATTAACACAAAATTAATTAAAAACAATACGCAATGTAAATAAAAACAAAAATACAAATTTAAAATATAATTTAGAAACAGAAACAGTTCAATAGCTAAGTTAGAAATAAGTAAGACATTTTGGAATTAGCCTACTACGCTCTCTCAGCTCGCATAATTTTCATAAGTTTTGACTCAACTACCGAATTAGTCAAACTATTCGCCTCATATCTATGCGCTTTTTAAATTCTTATTTTGGGGTTTTCTACCAATGATACAGGCGAGAATATATATATATATATATATTGGGTACATAACATTTATTCTGTCTATCATTTGTTGATTGTTGTCGTCGTCAGGCTCATGATCGGTAACAGCAGCTGCTTATTTAGCCCGTCGGGGGTTCGTTCATCTCGTGATGTCCGCCATTACGATTATTGTGTACGTGAAATGTCAAATCGAAATCTTCTGTGGTGGCATCTGATACCTCTGAGCTCCTACTATCTGGCGCAAGCATCGATTGGCAACCGTACTACACTGAGCAGAGTTTGTACAAGACGTAGGCCTCATTCAACAGGTGCCGGAGGACTTAGGCACCCTAGATCCTCAATTTGGTTTTCGTGGGTGTGCAACTTCAACCGGGCCATCGCGGTGCGATTCACCACTTAATTCAAGGTGGAAACCATACAGAACGACTAATCGATATGATACAACAGGTGTCGAACTGTCTTGGCCTACGTCTTGCCCTTTGATAAACAAAGCGACAGCTTTGTACTTCTAAGAAAGACACCACTACTCGCATATTCGGAGGAAACTCCATTGTATTCAATGACTCAGGTAGAATCCTAACCACACCGCGCATAGGCGCAGGTAAGATTGACATACACCCGAACAGCTGAACAATGTCGAAAAGCAACGCGATAGGCTAAGCTTGTGGGAAGCGTACTATGCCCTATGCCACTATGCTAGAGAAGGATGATAAACTTTCCCTTTTTCCACTCATCGGAGTAGTTTTCGTTCGGAGTAACCCGTTAGTACTTTGAGGTAATCATGGATATGATTTTATACTATCCACTTTCTTTTAAGTCGCCGTTAGATGGCGCTGCAACTCAACCTCTATACCATTCCACCGATTGCCATGACTCTGGATATACGGAGGCAGGACAATTATTGTTGTTAAGGAAATCATGATATGGTCTTGCTAGATTTTTGCAACGGTTACCATTATCAATGCACTATATTATATATTATTAGATACCAGAGAGCCAGCTGAGTAAAAATGCACATGTGTCGAATACTGGGTGTGCTTCCGATTTCTCACAGTCCGATAAACCACAGCCGGGATAAGGCCTCCTCTCCGTTCGAGGATAATGTTAGTAGCTTATTTCACCAAATGTTATGATGTTAACAGATTTCCATTTTAACATATGTCACCTAATTCATGACATGTACTATAAGCACAAATTAAGCACATGATAATTCAGCGGTGCTTAACCTGGTTTGAGCCTACAATCTTCGATTAAAGTTCAAGTGTTCTAAGCACTGGGCCATCTCGAGTCCGTACTTCCACTGAGAAATTAATTCGACCAATATGACCCAACAACCGGAGCATGTTTCTTACTATATTAATTTGGAGCTTCTTGAAATCATAGCATATGTATATCGCATAGTAAAAAATGTCATTAAAGTACCTACAAGGACGTCAAATTTGTACCCAGAATTTCTTAACGTTATATCTCTAAAATGGTCTACTTTAAAAAAGTAAAAGAAATATTGTGCATCTCATATATATGTATATGTTATTGCTGTTTAATATTAAAGTTATATTACTTAATATTAGTTTCATATTAAATAAAAAATACTTTACCTCGCAATTTGGGACTTTCGTCTTTTTGATGTGATACCACGTGTTTTAATTTATCCAGATCATTTTTAAGTGAATGTAGAGAACTCTGAAGTGCATCTACTGGATTAGTTTTCATAGCTCTTAATACTTCAGTCAAGTATTTCAATATAGTATTTGTCCGTTCTTGAAATATCGTTTCCAAATGAACTACCTTAGCCTCCACAGTTTCTATCAATTTCAAATACCTTTCGCTGGCCATCAAAGTCTCTACAAATTTTTCTACAACCACTTCAGGTTTTGCAATACGTTCTGTAGTCGTTGGCAGCCTACTATAATTATAGTTGGTCTTAGCAAAAATGTTTTCTAATTCATCATCATAATTCTCTCCACGTTTTGGTGGCAGTTCTTTCCGAGCCGAGGAAATGCCGTTAATCCAAAGAATAAATATTAAAGTCGTCCACATCGTACCCACTTCGAATTAATCCCAGACTCACCGAACAAGATAAAATGATCTTGAATGGAATGTTTAAAAATATGAGTAACTTATTTTAAAACATTTGTCCTTATACTTTCCATTGTTGTGAACTTTTTAACTAAATATTAGTATTAATCAGTGAAAACAGATGAAAAAAGAAAAAAAAGATTACCGCTATTTGAGTAAATTTCCATAAGTAGTATCTATTGTTATTCTACGGAATATAAAAACACAATATTTATTTATCTATTCTTTATAAAATATATTTTGCACATTCATAAAGGCTTAAAAAATCTTATTTCTATTTTTAAAGAGAAAAATTCTTTCCTTCACGCATTGCCTTAAATATTTATCTATATATATACATAGATACACAATATAATAGATATATAAGAAGCGGCCAAGTGCGAGTCGGACATTGTTACTTTGATCGATGTAAACATTATAATTAGGTAGCTTAATGATGGGCTTTAGATCTAACTATATGGGAGCCCATATAGGCTGGTGATAGCTAAATAAGCTAATATATATTCCAGTTTACAAGATATTTCCAAAAATATTATCCTGTAGTGATACTTGCATTCAATCAACTCAATTTATATTATTTAAGTTGATTGAATGATAGGTAAGTAGCGGTTTACAATTAATGACGTATTAAAAAAAACTACTTACTAGATCACGTTCAAACCAATTTTCGGTGGAAATTTGCATGGTAATGTACGTCATATATTTTTTTTATTATTCTATATATAATTCTAAAATAAAAGCCAAAGTTACTCCTTATTACATCAGCTATTTGCCAGTGAAAGACCCGTCAAAATCGGTTCAGCCGTTTCAGAGATTAGCCGGAACAAACATACAGACAGACAACAATTGTAAAAAATGTTATTTTGGTATATGTACCGTGTATAAATACATATGCATTTAGTATACAGCGGTTATTTTAATATTACAAACAGACACTCCAATTTTGTTAAATGTATAAAAGATATTACTATATCATGCAAACGTGTGTATTGTGAACCGATGACTTTAAAAGTTCGTAGACTTACATAAAAGAAATACTTTTATTTTCGATTCGACTTTCTACCTCCGCTGTATAGGTGTGGCTTTTATAATAGTCGTCAAAGGCATGCAGTAATTTAGATAATAATATCATTACCTAAATTACTGCTTCTTTATGATACCGCAAGATCTAATAATATTGTGAAAAGTAAAATTAAATAATTAAAACCGTTAAATTATTTCCTACCTGTTATAAATATTTCAATGATATTTGAAAATATTTTTATTGATTAGCATATAAGGCTTTGTTAAGTTATAGGAACGAAAACCGTGATCAGAGTTTGGGGATATGTGGTACACACGAGTGCTGTTGTGCCCTATTTAATGAACCAAAAAGGCAAGATTCAAGAAGGTAGTCAAACGAGTGACAATACTCCAAGTCACAAAGATCTTTCAATGCAGTAACTTTCTTGCTTGATGACTCCATCCTCGGAAGAACCCAATAGGTGGCACAAATTGATATTAATAGCGTGGATCCTCGTGAATTGTACCTGCCAAGATACATTAATAAATACTTTAATAAATAATGTTGACCGAATATCGTGCTAACGGCTTCTAGGCTTGATAATAATACATATCATCAAAACTCGAGCACCCATTGAAGACTTCAATCAAATTTTATCAGACATCATACAAGAAAAATGTTCGTCTAAATTTCATATATTCATCCAAATTTAGTTACCGTTATAGCGTACCGCCTTAGTGAAGTTTATATAGGCATATACTTATCCAGTAAAGTAATAAAGTCCCTGCATTAAAGTCCATATAGCGCTGTTGCGATCTCCAAGGTCCAGCCTAAAACGCTATACTTATCAGAGAAAGAAAGTACAGAGAAATAATGCAGCTGTTACAGTGTTTTGTCACAGGAAAATCTCCGGCAAATGTAAAAGACAACGGGTTATTTAGTATCTTCAAAGATTGTTGTCCGTGACTTTAGTGTATCTTATCTATATCTTATCTACGTTATTATAATGTATCTGCATGTTTTTTTTACCATACATCAATGAATAAAAAATTATGACAATATGGTATTTATGATTAATTTGCAATGAGTTACA
This sequence comes from Vanessa atalanta, assembly GCF_905147765.1. Taxonomy (NCBI): domain Eukaryota; kingdom Metazoa; phylum Arthropoda; class Insecta; order Lepidoptera; family Nymphalidae; genus Vanessa; species Vanessa atalanta. The sequence goes on along the minus strand of NC_061902.1, from coordinate 10,159,656 downwards.
AAATAAAAAAGAGTTGATCGAACGATGAAGAACAAATAACCAACAGTTGAAAGAGTAGCAAAAGTATAAAAAAAGTTATCTAACTCCGCCACCGTAAGAGAACTAAATAATTTAATATTAAATTAAAAAGTAACAGCAGGACCAAAATATGTTTTGTTAATCTAATAATGAATAACTAATCAGAAAATGTGTAAAAAATAAAATAGAAAATTTAAAAAATCTTTAATTGGTACAAACGTGAGGTTTTTATTTCAATAAAGAACAATTATTGACAGTTGAAATACATTATATATAATAATCGATTTCCCTCCGATAATATAAGAGAATCCGCAACAGTTACGGGCTACGGCAATTGTCAAAAAGTTAATAACTGGTAACGGTCTTCGTAAATATAACAAAAACTACATAGTATATAATTTATTTGTATTCTATATTCTTATAAGCTATACTGTGACAAACAAACAATTTTGTGTTCCTATGTGCGTGTATCCGATTGTAAAAACACATAAATTCATGCAAATCAATTAAATTACTTGTCCCTATATACATAAATTATATTGTAACGTACCTTCTATTAAAATATTTAACAGGCAGAATTAATTTAAATATCTTTATTTTGCCGAGCTGGTAACCCTAAATGACCTGAATTCATAATTGATAAGATAACACAATTTAAACTGGGATTTGATAGGAATTTAAATAAATAGTAGTGGGAACTAATGATTGTATTATGACTTAGATTTTTTTGAATACGATATAATTTGTTCACTGATACGGTTGTTACATAATTACAGAAGTACAACTCAGTAGTTCGTTCTCCTTTGAATAACTTATCGTCATTTCTTTTATTTAAAACATTGAATAATAAATATGTTCAAGGTAAATAGTAAACCATATAAGTTATAAAATTCTTAAATTAAGTGCTTATCATTCAGTTAATTATTTGTTATATTTGTGTCTTAAATATTTATCATAACCTTTTTATTAGGGTCTAGTTGGATTAATAACGGGAGGAGCATCAGGTTTGGGTCGTGCAACAGCTGAACAAATTTTAAAGCAAGGAGGATCTGTTGTCATTTGTGATCTTCCAAGTAGCAAGGGTCAAGAAACTGCAAAGCAATTAGGTCAAAATGTGGCTTTTGTACCAGTTGATGTATGAAGAAATTTAATTACAAACAAAATAATTTTATTTTAAGCACATATTGCACTTCAAATCCTTTTATTTTAACAGGTGACTTCAGAACAAGATGTAAAGGGTGCCTTACAATCTACAGTTGATAAGTTTGGCCGATTAGATGTTGTCGTTAACTGTGCTGGAATTGCAACATCAAGTAGGACTTACAATTTTAAGAAAAATCAACCCTTTGATTTGAAGATGTTTCAGAAAACTATAGAGGTTACCTTAATTTTTAAATTCAGAGAAAAGCATTTAATCTACTAAATGTAGATTTTCTGCTAATAACAATATTTTAATGCAAATAAACATTTTAATGGCACTTTTTTATTGTACAATCATTCAGGTATTTTTCTCATTTTACAGGTTAACATTATAGGAACATTTAATGTGATCCGTTTGGCAGCAGGGCTTATAGGCAAGAATGCACCTGACTCAGATGGACAGCGAGGGGTCATTATCAATACTGCCAGTGTAGCTGCATTTGATGGACAGGTAAATTATTTTTTATTTTGCTGTAACTGCTGTTTTAATTATAACAAAACCAGTGGAAGATTCTTTAATAATCATGTACATTCATACTGTCAAATCAATAAACAATAGTAGTAATTCTATTAATTCGTTGAGAATTGATCTTGTATTGTTAAGTAGAATTTATAGTTGTTACTTTTACTTTAAATAGACTTACAGTATTAAAGTACTTGAATGCTGAGGTGATTTCCTTTATTTAATGGTGAATCTACTAACAAGAAATGGCTATTAGGTTCTTCATAATTAAGTTTTTATTTGATATTATTTTCACAACTTTTTCAGATAGGTCAGGCTGCTTACTCAGCATCTAAAGCTGGTGTTGTCGGAATGACACTGCCTATTGCCAGAGATCTTTCCAAACAAGGCATACGAGTAGTCACTATAGCTCCAGGTATATTGTTACTTATTTAATAATTATTTATATACTAAATATATGCTTTGCTGATTTTTAATAAAATAGCTAACTATTTACACTGGTCAACCAATATAATATATATACATGAACTGTATATTTAGTAAAGAAAAGGTGTGTAAGTTATAATATAATAAGTTATAAACTATTGTTACTAAGTTATAACAAGAGAAGAGCCATTTTTCAACTAATGTTCAAGTAATTTCAATAAAAACATTGAAGGGGTTATCGGATTTATGGATGATTTGTGAAGTAATTTAAGGAGTGTTGTTATAATATTTATTATCAAAAAGTATATTGTTACAGGTTTATTCCGAACACCGATGTTAGAATTGTTGCCTGAAAATGCAATTCGTAATCTGGAAGCTTCGGTGCCGTTCCCATCTCGTCTCGGCCACCCACACGAATATGCGTTGCTAGTTCAGAGCATCATACAGAATCCCATGCTTAACGGCGAGACTATACGGTTGGATGGCTCACTGAGAATGCAACCCTGATTTTTATAGAAATATAATTTTATACTAACCAGTAATAGGCACAGAATAAATTTCAATGAAAATAATTGCTTTTTTTTATTTAAAATTAACTTTAGTTTCAGAATTTCCTTATGTATATAAATCTTTAAACCATAATTCAAGCTTGCTTCCTTTCAAATTTCATCAATACCGGTTCAGTTCAACAGACAGTTACTTTCGCATTTATAATATTAGCACAGATGTGTACAACTTAACATCATAGTTAGGTAATATTTTAGACATTTCATATACATTTTTAATTATATAAATGGTTTTCTCGTTTAAATCTGAACAACTTTTATTAGTGCTTCTGTAAGTTCGTATATTTCTGCACAACACGGTCCAATTCATCACGTGATTTGTGTTAAAGGAAATTGTGAGGAATTCTGCATGTTTTCGATGGAAATTTTTTAGTTTTAAATATATGACAATATATCGTTTTGTGTCTAGTTGACCGTCGTCGGAACTCAACCAACATGTAATATCACAACTTCTCAGGGTAAGAAGAAGCGGTTCTATTCCAGCTTGCAAGATTTATTCTATATATAAACAAACAAACATTGCAAGTTAAATCAAATTATATTATAAGTTATTACATACAGTAAAACCTCCAAAGTAGGCCAATTCATATGGGTATCAACCTGGGTCAGACTATATCATAGAATATCAAGAAAACAATAGTTTAAACGAAAATATTATTTATTTCTACAATAACGGTCGGCAGCGCGAGCAAGCGCCACCGGCGTACGTGCGTCTCACAATATTTATTAATCACAAAGAAAATAAATATACTGACGATACACGAGTGACACCGCCATATAAATGTATCTAAGTGGCCTTCTAAAAATAGATCATTGTCGTGTTTTCAATTTGAAACTTCAAAATAAAATAGACAATAAAATTAGTTTAAAATATAATGACAACAATAACTATTATTTTGAAATGTACAAAAGATAATATGTGAGGTAATGACGCGGTACAATGTTAAGGTAATTTTAACTGCTTCAGTATTAACTGAACGACACGTATTTTAGTAAGTACTTCACACAGCTCATGTATCTTATATCGCCCCTTCAGCGTACAAACGAACATAATATTAAAACTTAAAGTCGCTAAAATTACAATTTAAAAATAATATATTGTTCGCGCTGTTCCCAATAATAATTTATTTAGTGATGTCTAAGGTGATGTCAGTTTGTTGAACAATTTTAATAAGAATTTCAGATTCTTTTGTTTCCTGTGTTCAGTTAATATAGAAGCAGATTCACATTTACTTTTGTTGCTTACTTTATGTGGGGACTTAATATATGTACTATAAATTTACAATAATAATTAAAAAGGTCACTGGACCGAGATGCGAGGGACGCGTTCCGACTTGCGTGTTTTCGATGTTAGGTGCTCTGGCAACTAAATGAACCTAACAGTTTTCGCACTGCGTATAAATTAGACGGAGCTGTCACGCATCTTCAAAAAACCAGAGCCCGAACACCAGAATTGTGGCCTCACGGTTGCCTTATAAACAGTGAAGAAACATAAATAGTCGTATTACATCTATAGATAGATTTATTTAACAGCAAATGCGACATTGCATTGGTATTTTGCCAGCCCCATAGATTCAACGATAACCATTTACGATGATTCAAAACTCTGTTTACCTCGCCCTAGCTATATGTACAATTACTTAATAAAATACAACTAACACGGCTCGCAAAATAAAGTTAGGTGCAACAGAAATAATCACTTAGGTACTTAAAAATTACAACTAATATGAACCCTTCAGGCTTTGGCCTGTCGATTCGCTCAAATTCACGTCCTCACATCAACTTAAACCGATAGAATACTATACACAGACTAAAATAAACAACATCGACTGAGATTAAATCTAACTTATCGTTAATGAACAACAAAGTGGTTAACTTACAAATTGTAACGCGTACGTCGAGCGTCACTAAGCGTTACTATTAGTGTTATTTTGGAATGTGTGTGACGCATACAATCCCATCCAGTAACCGATCGCCTAAAATATTGTTAATTATCGTCGAATGAAATATGTGATGATGAGAGACTAAAGTTTGAAGTGTAGAAATAATGCGACCGCCACCGGACACAACGAATGCGCGAACGAATCTGAGCGAAGAAACAGTGGCCGGTGTGGGCGAGTGCGAGTACGGTGCTTACGACGCATGCGTGACTCGCCCGCCACCCAACGCTCGCCCGCGCTCGCGTGTGCGACTATCTAAACTCTTAACACCAACATTTACATTTACAAATAACACTCAGCGTGTACCTTACCACTTCAAAATACTTATCAATTTAAATTCATAAATATAGATGTATATTACTTATTCGACCGCTAAAGTACAACATATTTTGTATATTACAACCTAACCTTAAAAGTAGACAGTAGGTTTAACATTATAAGCATATGTATAATTATGTTGATTTCAATAAATAGTATTATGATTGTTAGTTTGTCAAAGTATATATGAAACGCGTGACACAGAGTAGCGATCGGACAGGTAATTGGATATAAAATATTGAACACTGGCACCTTAATAATTGTTATTGTCTAAGTATCTTTAATAAATTAAATGAAAACGTAAACAAATATTTACGTTAAATAAAAAGCGTTGTATGCGACTGGCTTGCCGGAAGGGCAGACCACGGCTACTAACCCTGTACAAAACACTTAACTAATGGCACAAGACCTCAATTTGTATCACCACTGATGTGTCGAATATAATTCAAAATACATTTATTTCGTTTAAAATATTTACTTATGTATACGTACGGCAATATACTTAAGCTAATTAGACAATTATACATACTTCATGTTTTTATGATATCATTTGATTTGAGTATATTAACACTCGCCTTTGATAACATAAACCTAAATATATAAATATATAATACGTGAAAGCGAAATAAAAAATACGAATATACATAAATGGTAACAGTTAATTTTAATATTGATATAGTTCTTCGATATTTAGTGGCGCGATCATTTGACTACAATTGTATTTCAAATGTGCAAGAATCAAAAAATAATAATACTGTATTATGTTCTTTTTAATAGCAATATTAGTATAAATATAATATATAAATACTGTATAAAAATGGTAACCTAAAATGGTAATGTGGGAAGTATATATCTAATAACATGGTCATCTATGCAATTACATCGTTTTTATAGGGAGATTAATGAAACTTAATTTATATTTAAAAAAAAAGAGCCACTTTTATCTTATATCAACAAATTTTAGTATAGAACAAGCCAAATTCTAAAGCGGATATGGACAAGTTGAAGTTATTTCATAATTGGTCGCAATATGTCGCTCTGTCCCTAAAGTACGGACAGGTAAAACCCACACAGCCTATATGTACCTAACTATGTCATACCATCACAGATCAGCTTTGCATTCGATAAAGCGTCTAAAGCTTGTGAAGCTGCGTGCGTAGTCTGTCCGTCAGAATTGTTACAAGTTATAAACGAGAAGCGCGGGACGAAACAAATAATAGTGGACGAATTATAAACATTCATATACTTATACTTTCCTTCTATACATATATTATAGCTAAAAAGAACAGCAGCTTCACTTAATTTATAATAGGCTATTTGTTTAAATATCAAGACGCACACGCGGGGTTTAGGCGATTCCGTAGCCACATATTCAGCCAAGATACGAGATGAGTAAGCCAAGAAAACAAAAGCGATACGATGAGAAATTATGCACTTATTAAAACAGTGTCGACGAATCAAATTACTTTTAAACGTTGATAACATCACCACATTTCAAGGAACTTTATCAGAGTTGGTTTTTATTTCATATGTTACACTATACACCAGGTACTAATTTCCATTCTATTGTCCAACTTTATCTTCTAACAATAAATTGTCTGTACGACGCGACTGCAGCCCGATTCAAATTATCATCGAACGACGTGGTTAATAAAATAATGCTAGTTGAATCAATTTATAAAAATTGTTATTTAAGTCGTGACATTAAAATTAGTTATCACTGGACGGTATTAAAGATAAATGATGGTGCCATTTTTCTAAATTACAATCATTCAAGCCTAGATTAAAATAAACGGAAATTTTACTCATAAACCTATCATGCTACGAACTCGTTGATGCGGTCAACTAAACATTCGCACTTGGTGCGGCAATACCGTAAATAAATTTCATAATTATAATATGTGAACATTAACTTCAAACGCAAACTGTCAATCACATACCTTAGTACCCAAATGTACAAGAGCCTCGTCAAGTTCAATCGTTGATTGAAATAGTTATCTGTGAAGCCGGCGGTGGTTAACAGAACCAGTTTTGATACGCGAGTGATATTAGCAATGAACTCTGCTGGACTCACGGCTCGAGCGCGCTTGACGGGCCCTTGTTTTCCTATCAACTGTTGCCTAAATATAAAAATAAAACGTTCTCAAATCAAATTTGTAACGCATATGTACGCAGGTATCACACAATGATAACACTATATTATAATATTATTTTAATACAGTATGTATAACTGTTTCCACATTAAAAGTTGATCAATATAATTAAATACGTACACTACTATATTTATTTTAGAAAAATACGAAATAATGTACTTTCAGTTAACATATTATATATGTTAATAAAGAACAATATGCTTTATAAAAATACATCGTCCATTCCGTCCAAAGACCTGTAGACGCTAGTACCCATATTTATTAAAAATCTATGATTTTTAAGGCTTCTTGCACGTATTTGAGAAATATTTTACATAATTACAATATAAGTAGCATTAATCACTGTTACGTTCTATTTATCATATTTACAGAGATTTTTATTAATAATTATTTGTACTGGTACGGCCGATAAAATCAATACAGATAATTCTTCATAACATTTAGATAAACATTTTAATGAAACAACTGTAAATTTTAACTTGATTTTTCATGATGCAATTCTTACGTCTTAATGATATACATATAGAGAATTTTAATGTTAAAACATCAACTTCAATATAATCTTAAATATTTTCATTCCAATAACTATATTAAACACATATCTGCCGATTCTTTGCGTGACACACGTGCATTGGTCTAGTCGGAGGGAAGACTCGTGGTACAACTCATATGTACAAGTACCGGTACCCGTTCGTCTCAAAATCAAATTTATAGTTTAACAAACAATATACAATTTGTAAATTATATTGTATACAAAACATTTTAAAATCAAATGAGGTTTTTTTTCGTGTACGATGGGTCCTTCGCAACCCTGGAAATATAAAGTGGCTATACTAATGCATGCGTGTCGACGAACGAAAAACACGCTGAACTTTTACAGCTAGTAGACAAGTAAACTAAACATGGCTCATACATTCCAACGTCAACTGCTTAAGTCTCAGTTTAACAATTGTTTTTTTATAAGTAAAGTGAAACGCCACGGCGAGGCCGGCGAGCCCCCGAGCCTCGCCGCGTTACGACATCGGCATAAAACTATTATTTATACATAACATGATCATCTCAACTAACATTAAAACGGTTCATCAAATTTCTTCGTTTATAATCACAGACGCTTTCCTAAAATATGTATTGAAATATTTTCCATCGCTACACGCATCAAGAGTTAAGACAAGCTAGTTTATCTAACATAGGTAGGTACTTATATGAAATATCGATACACCGTTTTTACACTGCTCAATAAATTAATGGTAGCTACAAGAGTTGTTAAATATTTTTTTGTATGTTTATGTTACAGAGATTATGCAGATAAACAAAGGTCTTATCTGTATCGGGACTAGGCGCGCAGTGCCGACGGCAGGCGCTCGGCGCAAAATAACTTATTACGTTTAATCACACACCAAGTTAAAGTCTAAACCTAAAATAATAAGTAATATTTTTATGATAATTCATGTAGGTGTAGGGGCGCGCTTGGCGCGTTTGCGTTCCTCCAATTACTCTTCACTGGTGTTTCAGGATCTGCAAAAATAAACTTTATATAAAATGAATTACAAAACTATGGCAGGCGTTACTGGAAAGGAATACAACCGGATAACCGAATACAATAATTTTCACAACATTACCACACACCCGTTTCAAACAATCTTGTTAATTTAACAGTCGAAGTACTTTCGACGTTGACAGTTCTGACCACCACCTTGTCGGCTTATTGTTTTATAACTGCGTGACAACGTTAGTTTATGAATGTTATAAAGTTAGATAATTTAAAAAAACATTTCTTTCTATCAGTTCAACTTTTTAAATATTCTTGCTACGTGTATTTAACACCCTATGAAGTGTAGATAAATTTACTATACTTTTATTCGCAAGCAAAAATAAATATAAATAAAATATACATAGCTAAGATGGAATTAAAAATATATAATTGAATATAGTTTTAAAATTTAAATAAAGTATAATTAATTAAATAATTTTAACTTTTCTTTATAACTATTTAATTAATATTAATAGTGTAATTACGTTTAAAATAATAATTGACTAAGTTGTCTTAATATATTTTGTTTTATTTATTTCTAGTAGAGACTAAGAAAGCTATATATGTGTCTTATGGCTACAAAGTGCAGAAGTAAACGATTAAGCCGCATTACAACGCCTCTAGAGGTCAACTAGATTTATCCATATTCCTCGGTTACTGTGTGCGTACAATTTGCCTGTGAATGTGCAAGAATTAAAGTTATACGCAATGTGCAGTCATATAGTGCATGGAATTAGATCTCAGATGTGAAATGCTTACTCTATATGGGCGAATGCGGCTCAATCGTGTCGTTCGGCAGGAAACCGCACCTGACACACAAAGAGCAAATGTCTTCAACATTTATTCCCAATTGTATGAACATAGGACCACTTGTTCGTATCCCTCTATATTGCTTTCAAATGTTCTAATCTAACTAAAACTAAGCTTTATTTTGTCATTGACATGTATTATGTGTTTAAAGATTAGTTAGTAAATTTATGAATGAGATATCTAAAATGAATTATATAATAATACAGTGCTCCTACAATTATCTATAAATCTGCATTCTGGTTAAAACACCATTTGGATATTATTCATTATTTAAGAAAGCCAATAGTTAATTATATAAACTGCATCTTAAGCAGTTTCTACATGTAAGACTATGTTTATTTTAAAATATACCTAAACATGAGGACTTTGAAACTCAAAACATGTTATTTTTTGTATATTGTATTATTTAATGACATTGATGCTTTATTTACTGCTGTCTACATGTATGTAATGTATATTGTCACTGTTATAATGACGCACTCAAACTAGAAACGTAGAACAGACAGAGTTATAGCTGTACCAAGATCTAAAATAATATATTTTTTAAAATATAATCTGTATTCAATATTTATGTTGACAAAATAAAAATTAACAGTCTAAGCATAATGATAAAAATAATTGAAGTTCACAAACAAATATTCAACGACTTCTTAAAATAACTTGAGAATCAAGATTTAAATAAAGTACTGGAACCAGATACTCGCTCCGATTACGAATGGGGTGTTTTTGCTTTAAAATTTAAATAAATAAATATAAACATATATGTATTATAATTAAACTCTTATTGAATCGAGCGATAGATCAGCTAGATTTAAACAACGTTTTTTACAAATACACCCAGAATCAATGATCCTATTTTCAAAATGTAAAATTTAATTGACAGAATATGCTTAAAATTCATAATATGTATGTAAATTTGTATTTATTTTATTTGCATTAATACTGTAATTAGTAAAATGAAATAAACACAAGTTGTCTTTTCTCATCTACTAAATGTGCTTGTGTGTTCAAAGTCTTGACTATAGTGACATTTTAAGAAATGTAAATTTTTTGTGTAACTATTAAAACGTGCGTTAAATGGCATCTGGGTCGTCAAATTTGAAACACACTATAATATAATCCTATCGCTGTCTTGAAATTATAAACAGTCGTAATATGACCGTTTAATATTAATATCATTAGGAGTTTTAGTTGTTGGAGTTTGGTAAATGCGGTTTATTTAGTTTCAACTCTGACCATATATAACGATCATGATGATGAATAATATGTGATAAATCATTGACTTTTTACTAAAGGCAACTCAAATTTGCAGTTTACAATAATACAGTTACTTTGGGTAATTTAGATACACCGGAAAATTAATTATCTTTCATATATTATGCAGTGACGTGCATTCCGAAAAATATTTATTTATTTAAAATGATTTAAAACAAAATTTAAAAAATATATAAATACAAATTAATAAGGAATGTACTATGTGCATTATGTAGCGCGAGTGTTTATTTATAATTTAAATTACTTTTATAAAAGTATATAAATGTTTATATGACAAAGAAAATTTTAGTTTTTACAATAATATACATAGACGGCATAATACTGTACAATAAAGTAAAAATTAATAGATATGAGATAAAGTATGGAGTGATGAGTTGCCAGAGATATTTCAAATATTTAGTAAATATTAAAAATTATATCAGGTAAAACTGTACAGCTGGCGGCATTATGGCAATTTACGGTTTAAATAAAACGCATGAAATTTCAACTTGTTTTGCTATAATGCGTTAAAATATTTTATTGAAAATACTCGATAATTATTATATTTGTTTTCTTCGATAAAAGCAAAGCATTGATAAAAATATATATTTTATTCGTTGAAATGAAAACAATACTATCCGAGCACCAACGCTCGTTGAAAATTTACAATTGACATAAATTTACTTATTTATTAATAAACATTATGTGTGCGCGATATTGTAATGCCACAACAATTGTATGAAAGCTCCCTCGGTACTTTCTAGGAATACAATTTGTTGATCCAACTCAAAGGAGGTAAAAATAAAATTGATTTATGTATATGTAATTATCGCCATAGACCAAATATTGTACAGTTTATCCTCGTGCATATGAAACTTAATCTTACAAGGAAACACTGGGAACTCGAGTGATTGTGTTAAGGTGCTGTTATATATAATATAATATAATGATTAAATGATACTTTAATATAATTATATAGAATAACGTACAATCTGTCTAGAGTCGAGGTGTGATCCGCACTCCGGTTAACCATTTCGGCTCCATTGGGCCTAGAACGAGACAGTTGACTGCATTTCTTATATAAATACACAGCCGTATGTATCATAATAATATATTTTATATTTTGAATAGGTAAATAAATGAAAAAATGTGTATGAACATATAGTGGTATAAATAAAATACAAAAAAGGAGATTAAACAAGAATTGTATATATAATTATATGACACAAGAAAGTAAAGTAGGCGTATATGTTTATCAGAGCGTAAATTCGTTTGTTAGAATAGGTATCTTCCTAAAATGAATTCGGTATTACTCGGTAATTCAGTCATTCATTCGGGCAATATATTCATTACGCGCCGGCGACGCAATGCCGGTGTTGGCTTCCTCCATTGATGATGGATCCATGGCGTGTATTAATTTACGCTTCGTAAACACAGTGTTGCGCAGGCTAAAACTTGATAAAGTTAAATTTGTACCCACTTGCGCTTAGCGTGTAACATTTCCATGAGGAGCGTCTGTGTGGGCGCCTGGCCGGCGCAGTGCCGCTGGTATAAGTGTTCCTCTCCCCGGGCCGCCAGCGCGTGTATTTCTGGGACCACCATCACCAATTTTCCAAATTTATCCTGAAAACATTGATATAAACCAGATAAGTACTTGTCAAAACAGTCGTATTTATGTCTGGCCTTGTTTTTCAAATATTCTATTGGTATCAACTTTTGACTCTGAAGAGTTAAAGCCTTTCACATCATACGTACCTGTATCGTCGGATAGCAGGTAAGCGTGTAGTCGAGAAGAGCAGCTTGAACCGTCTGGTAGCCGTCTCGGACGCATTTTACATTGACAATGCCTCTCACTTCTGAAACCCCAAGACAACTCTTCAAACAAACACAAAGAGTAAAGTTTCGTAACAATACAATGAGCATGGACAGACGATTAACTTACTACATGGTATACGACATGAGATATACGCGCTGACATATTTTCATTCGCATGCTTAACGTTACTACTGTGTACGGGCGAAGGTACATTATTATTTTAAAAATTGTGTATACTGACCAGGATTAAGTAAAAGCAAGAATTTCACGCAGATGTAGTCCGGTACGTCAAATTTCAATTCAGCGAGTTTGTTTTGCAGCTCGTTGAAGTGCTCAGCGAGGGAGGGGACACCGAGGAGACCCAGGCATAGAAGATCGAACTTCTGTCCGTTGTGAAGTGTGGTCTCGTCAGGCAACCCGTTATGCATCCTCTGGTGAAGGTGATCAAGGACCAACATGTCCGACCACGAGTGCTGCAGCAGCTTCATTTGGTCATCGACCTATAACAAGCGATGACGACATTGCAACGCGTGGCAAGCTTGATAGTAAAATTGCTCTCAAGATGTTTAACAACATTTTGTATAGAGCTGCAATCATAACCAATTTGGAGCTATTAGAGTACGAAGTGAGTAGCAGAGCAATATACAACGAAAGTATTCGCTTGCGATTAGTAGACATCATCATAAAACATAAAACGTAACATAATACCTTAAAAATAACATTTAAGGGGACACTACACCTCGTAACTCATCGCTTTTCACCTAGCTCCAAATGGAAATTGAATTATAAGAACATCATAACAAGTGACGCGGTAGAGTCTCGTGTGAAGCAATTAGTGCATCCTGCCGTTAATCGCCTGATACTTTGCTGTGGCCTTTATTATCCACACAAACGATATTCGATGTATGTACTTATAAATGCTCGTGCCAATTACATTAGCAATTTCTATACGTTATCTTGAACCACACCGCTATCTGACAAGTCGCGAGCGGCTCACGGCTCGCGGCGTCATTCCGTGACCCACATTTAGAGTTGCATTAGAATACACGGGGCGGTGCGCGAGCGCGTTAAATTTGCCGTTTACGAAATGTTACAACTGAATTTTAGTGCTCGGAGCTATTGCCACACCGCACGCCGCTTGCTCAACGATGAATCGAGATTGGACTGTCAAAATCATACTACCTAATCTATCGATTATGGTGACTGATTAGATTATTACTTATTAGATTTTCCATTCGAATCGCCATTATTGTTTTTTTTTTTTATATAATTTAACCTACTAAATTCGAGGATCTTTTTAAGACGGTACTGAATATAACGAAACTCCATTAATATATTAAATTATAATTATGAACGTATACTTCAGCTAAGACATTAGTAACGGCAACACATATTTTTAATTAAATTTACTCGTTCGATTCCAATAAAAATGATGCGGACTCAAGGAACAGTTTAAAATTCCCTCAGACAGACATGTTAACGCAGTAATCATCGCTGCTTGTTACTCGCTATATCGTATGTGGGTCAAAGTCACGTCGACTCGCCGCGTACCAGATACCTTCGGATATCGTATCAAATCTATAACAAAATCAGATAAACAGATACTTTGTTAATCATAAATTTTAATGTTTACTTTAAAGAAGCACCTAATCATATTATAATTTGATATTTTATCGATTTTTACTTTGGAAGTGTGTATGTAATACAGTCCTAGTCGATATTTTGGTTTTGTTCAGAATATTAGATTTTTATTACACTAATTCGATTCATAAATTATTAGATGTCACAAATTAGAATTAAGAAATGACTTAAAAGATGATAATAAAAAGGAATTTTATTGTCTTATGAAAGTTTTATAATTTTATGAAATATATTTTATAATTTGAACCTCAGTTAAGAACAACCGCATTAAATTTTGAGACAGAAAAGCTTTTGTTTTTTTTGTAAAACATGTAGACACATAAAAACTTAATAAGCTTTATCTGCAAAATGCTTAGATTTATATTAATAAATTTTGTCAATTGTATTTCAAAACAAAACAAACAGTGTATTTATTTAATCTTGAAAATAGTAAAGAATGTCAATATTATACAATTTGCCGAAACGCGACATACTAATCGTAATTCATAAGACATTATGTAAGAGAAAGCAACGCACACTAGTGGCTTCTCCGTTACCGGCGGTTACGCGCGAGGTAAAAAGTGCTTTCTCGCGGCAACTCGGCCACGGGCAATGTGTCAAGTGCGCCGACGAAAGTGCTGCGTTGCCGCCCCGCACGCCATACCGTTACATCATATCCGTCTGGAGAAAGCGCGGGTCATCAACATTGCTCTCGCATCTTCGCTGTTTTGTTTGTACGTAAAAAGTTTTTCGTGACGTTTATACTAAACACCCGCAACAAACATCGTAATATATCGGGATATGGAATTAAAGATAAAGTATTAAAAAAGTCTTCCGTAAACAGATCGTATAAATAACCTAACAAGATTCATGAACGTTTGCGATTTGTCCTAATTCTGAGAATGGGTCGTAAACAAGCGGCGTCATTTAGAACAAATGAAAACTGCTAGTTGTGGAATGGAAGCTGTCTGCTGGAGTGAGACGAGGCGAGTAGTACGAAGCGGCAACGTCGCGTATCCACGTGACCGGCAGCGGCTCTTGCGTAAGCATACGACAACCACGATACGGAGACTTGCCATCGCCATGCGGTGTTCCTCGATCGACTAGGTAACTCTTGCAGATCGATTAACCCTTGCGAAGCATAAGATATTTGTCAAATGGCAATAAAAACGTTTACTTTATGAAATACTAGAACTTCTGCAAGTGAGGGTTCAAGTTACTGTACTGCCCGAGTTCTATTCACAACTTCCGTTTTGATTGATTAGGCACGTTATTTCGTTTTGATGAATCGGTACATTTTTTATATTGCGCAATTCTGTAAGTTATGCTATGTCAAAAGGCACGTTGCACGTTAGCTTAAAGTATACCAAAAAGCGATGGCAACGGTAGGCAGCACGCTAATCGTGGGAACTTGACCCAGTTGGTGAGCGGGGCGCGGGAGTAGTAGGGTATCGATTGCGACCAACACCGCACCGCTCAATGCGTCACACGCGCTTCTACACACTAATCACATGTTAATTGTAGGGTAAAAAATAATTTAAAAGAAATCGCAGAGCTTAATTTCTGTGTTGAATACAGATATCGCAAAGCATCGCAATTTAACATTCGCTAGCAAATTGGTGTACACCGAGGATTAGGTACTGGGATTCGGGACAGGAAGTTATACTTATCTGGAAATTCACCTTTAAATACTTAAAGAACACGGTGTTTCTCGCCCAATCCACTTGAGAGAACAAGTTTTGGTCCAGCACTTTGCACATTAATTCGAAGAGATCGACTTCACACTGGTTGTAAGTTTGGCTCTGCAAGAGTCCGAAAAGGGAGTTTTGCCACTCTCGATCATCAATAGTTTGAACAAATTCGCGAATCATGGGTGAAACTCGAAGAGTTTCGGTGCTGGTAGGTTCGGCGGTGCTGGAGGGTGTGGTGGTCGCGGGCGTCTCGAAGGCGAACGCGTCCGGTGACGCAGAATGCGGCGAGTGAGTTTCCCACTTGTCGTGAGCCGGGGGAGGCGGTGGCTGCGGCGCTTGGGTTTGGGCAGCCAGCAGCGCTGGACCCGGTGAAGATTCAGGTGATGACGTTAACGACGAAACTTGGGGTATCTGAATTTCTTGCTTTACAGGCACAGTAGCATACGGCGAGCTGAATCCAAGTACAAGCCCGCCCTCACCTAGAGAGCCACGTAGTGTCTGCACTGCTATTTGCCTTTGTCTCATCATTTGTAATTTGCGGGCACGATCGCGTTTGTACATGGGACCAAACTTGTTGCGACCACCTCGCATGCGATCCGCTCGTACAGCTGTAACAAGGAGATCATCAAATTAATAAACAGTACTTTTTTTTAAAAATAGTCGTGGAGCATTACCAGTTGACAATTAAGAGTTTGACAGTGAACTATTTTCTTTTTGAGTTATGTAATGAACAATATACAAAAGTGTTCTCCAAATTGGAATGAAAACGTAGACAAATGTTACGAAATGTTATTAAAATTGAGTTTGAAACAAGCAAACTTTACACAAGAGTTACGGCATCGAGTTTACGTCTTGTTTGTTTTTATTTTCTCGATTTCATCACTTTTCAAATTACAATCAAATTTATATATATATATAATAAATAAAAGTAAAAAGTTAAGTAACAGTCTGTTAATGTCAAACTGCTCACGAATACGAATGTTTCATCATCTAACCAATAGGCGATCTTTGATATAATAATAGCTCTTTTTGACAAATTCCATGAGAAAGAAATCTATTGTTCCCATAGTAGAAAATTTCAGTCACACTTCACTGGGCCTACTAATGTCTATTGAAATAATTAGATATTTTTAAAACCCCAAAATATACTAATGTATGTTTAGTGAGTATTGATACAATTGTTCTAGAACAGCAAACCGTGATAGCTTTTATAAACCAACACTTAGTGTGAAACAATTTATGGATCTTAAAGGTTAAACAAGTAAATATCACTTTTTTACATACATATCAATAACAAGTACTAATACTTAAAATTTTGAGTTTATATATATGAATGGAAACATTAATAGTTATTAAAATATATAATATTTCCTATCTGCGTACTAAGGCGGTCTTATCGCTTGAGGCGTCGATATACTGAAAGTGACCTTTCTTCCCGGTAAATATCCACAAAAGTTAAAAAAAATATGTAATATTTAAATTAACAACGTTAATAGAATTTCCCCTAGAATTAACAAAACAAAAATAAAAACAATAGAAGTAATAGAAATAAATAAGAGTAGTATACGTAGTTATTTGCTTTTTGCTACTTAGCTATTTATTATAAGATATTTTAATTGTCATCAGCATACCGGATAATACCAAGGAAACGTTCGGCTTACGATTTGCCATATTCTTTTCATAATATTTTATTGAAGTACTCAAGGCTAACTACACAAATATGAAATTAGTGCATAATGTATTTTCTTTAACCCAACAATTAATAAACTAAATCATTGTGTAATGGACAAAGAAAACAAATTTTAGGTATAGCACCACGACAGTATGACGTATTCATTTCAGGGTATTTTCTAAAACGAAAATATATGATATATTGTAATCGTTTAAGTTACGCATCCGTGAGAATTATATAAACATCCTAAATCGTCTACTGTCTGGGATACGTTTCTTATCAGCTTTTAAACGATAAAATACCGATGCGCACATCTAGTCGGGTATATTAGGTTGGACTGTTGTACCTACACATGTTGTTCAATAAATATTTAATAACGTAGGCTTGAAATTTAGGACGCCGGCCTTACTAACGCACACAGACTCAACTACTCAACGGTTTTGGCTGAATTCCAAATTTCAAGTAAAACCCTCGCGATCGCTGCACTCTATGTTTGTTCTGATTCTTTACGAGTAAATGCCTCCTCACGTATATGGATGAAATAAAATAAAATTACAAATTAATCGTCTCAAAAAAAAAGTTCTATGTTGTTTATACATAAATAAAACAATTTAGATTTTACGTTAGGATTGAAAATCATGTGCTCATATAGACAGCACATCACTTTCATGATAAAAAATATACTTATTAAGAATAAGGTAAAAAGATATTCATTAAATAAAATTAGTAATTTCCCAAATACAGTAAGTGTGCCGTCATGTAGGGCGCATGAAGTACAAAGAACTAGATTGTGAACTGTAAATAAATATCTGAACCAGGAACGGAAGGGGGCTTTCAGTAAATTGTCGACTCGCCCAACCCACGAGTTAAAAATAACAACCAGTTTTTATTGTAGCCAGCGCGCCTCTGTGTGATAAAGACACAGTTATAGGGCATGGCAAAGGATCCAAAAGAGACGCCGAGCGTTGCGGATTTAAGTGTTGTGTGCAATTCCACCAGTTTCGTATTGCAAGTCGTTTCATGAAATAATTTATGTTCTTATGAAGAATTCGTAGAGTTTAAAACCTAAAGTGAATTTCCTAAATGTTAATCACTCTATATTATTAATATTTTATATCAAATTGAAAACACAATGTTACAAAAGATTATTTTATAAATAACATTTAATTTTTAACACGTGACACGAGTATTAAAAAGCTTTTAGAGTATTACAAACGACCGAGGTATATTCACACATTCATTTAAATGCATTACTTAATTAATACATATTTTACTAATACTTTAGACAAGAAAGTTTTTGTGTTCGGATGGTTTTTTACTTTATCACGCTCGAAAGGAGTCCTCGGGTAGCTAAAAAAAGCATTTTAAACATTTCTGCTTCTACTAGTACGGGTATTGTTTCACGCAAGTCCCAAAATTTAAATATTTCGAATAAATTTATAGTAAATTCATTGAAATTATTGAACCATGAGTGGTTTTTATTATTATTTGCAGATTATTATTTTTACAATAGATATCTGTCATATAGTACTAATTATATCATTATATTAATCTGAAAAAAAAACGAAAAGTCCTTACATAGGCCTCTTACAATTAATTATATATTACGCATGTTTGGAAGGGTCTTAGTCAGATCCGGAAAAGGAAGTCTGCAACACAATCATAACTTTTTGACCGATCTGCATGAAATTTTGCGAGTTGTACAATGAATATGTTTTAGAGATTTGGGTATGATTATTTATTTTAAAAAGTTAAACAGATCATTGTATGTCTGTGTATTTATTTTACTCGATTCAAAATAATCCACCTGTACATAGGGCGGGTTACTAAGGATGCGTTTCATTAATAGGTCCTATTTCAATTGCAAATCGCGTTCAGAACATTGCTTAATCGTATTTAATATAATTAACGGCAAAACTAATTTAAAAAAATATATTTTTTGGTGATATGTTCAGAATAGCTGGAATTATTTTAGGCTATTTAAATTATTTACTATTTATATATATTATTTACATAACCAAAATACCACATGAAATATACCTCTAGGAAGTGTAAAAATATGCCACTGACACACTAAATACTTAACTGAATTAAAAAAAAAAGAATACAATCAGATATATCTACTTATATATATGTTTTTTTTTTATTTACAAAAATTACAACGATCTAACGGCATGCTTGTTACTCGTGTCTATTAGCCGGATATAATGACTAATGACAGACATTACCACTTACAAGTCATTCGTCAAATAATGAAAGCACGTAATAACTAATATTTGATCGCGTTAATAATGTATTATTTTTATTGAATATCACACGTGAATTTTATTCTATGATCAATCCCTTAACATACTTTTGAGTTTAGTTTATATAAATTAATTTATTATAATGAATACTTCGACACGCAAATGAATAATAAATTAAATACAAAAATATTTGAGCATGAAGTTGATGTCGCACTTGTAATGTACGGGATGGATCGTGCGTAATATAATATATGTATTTAAAAAATATTACTCATTTAAATAACATAGGTCTGTTTGCAGACTTGTCTAGTGAGTACCACATTCTCGATCTCTGATCTAATATTATAAATGCGAAAATAACTCCATATATCTGTTAAACCTGTCTGTTAAACTTTCCCGATTGGACCACTAAATCGATTTTGATGTAGTTTAGATCAGATTTAGCAGCCAGGATTAATCCAAACATTTTCTCGGAACCATGAAAAATGCGGTAGACGATGCAGAGTGACCCTTACATCTCTACGCCAAGGGATCAAGCAGATCGGTAAGGGCTTGATTGACAATAATTCGAGCCGCTCTTAGGATAGAGCGCTTTGTATAGTTTTAGGCGATGGGCCGACGTGGAGTACCGTCTTGCCTTCCAATTGACCTCGGTACTTAACTAGGCTTAAAACATAAACGCCAAATATTCCGAAAATAACTGTGATGGCAATGGGAATTTTCTCAAATCGTGGAGATACGACAAATGGTGATTTTTTGCGGTTGACGCGCAAACTCGTGTCTATTTGGCTGTCCGACCCCGACGGAAATCATACTGTTGGTCGCTAATCAACTGGTGCTCCTCTAAGTACCGTAGGAGCTGGCACTTTATAATGGACTCCATTACCTTGGAGAACAGGGAGGGTTCTGTTGCACCAAAGCAGTTTTCCAGGAGTTCGGGATGACGCCTAATGAAAAGACGCGTTAAGACCGGTGCCAACTCGGGAGCACATATCCGTAGCACGATTGGAGGAATGCCATCGGGTCCACTCGACTTATGAATGTCCAATTGAGAATTTAAGAACTGCACTTTGCTGGAATTTAACCTTCGGCATCGTGGTATCACACAGCGTGATTGTTGGTGGTGACTTTTCTCGGTCATCCAGAGTCGAGTTCGACGCGAGGAGAGAGCCTAAAAGATCAGCTTTCTCCTCCTCGGTATGGGCCAATGACTCACCGTCCCTGTGCAGAGACGTGGGCGAAACCGCGGGTTCAGCTAGTATATAATATTGGTGGGAAACGATAACTGAGAAAATATAAATAAATCAAAGTTATTTAAGAAATTGGTAAGTAAACAAAGTCTTCGTACATGTTTTATACCTAGCTCACATTGCCACTCAGAAGAAAACTATTATCTGAACAAATTTCGTTATATATTTTTTTAAATGAAATAAACATAGGCACAGGCTATTTGCTTTTATATTTTGTTTCGTTGATCAAATAAGCAAACTGGCAGAGATATTAAAAATAAGATTTAAGAAAACTTCCAATGAATTTAATCATCTAATGTTATTATAATGAGCACGCGATTGCAGCCGATAATGCGGTAAACGAGGTCAGTCGTTTATTACGACTAAACTAGATCAAGGTCAAGGTCATTTTTACAAATCAAAAACATACGACACGGTGACAAACAAGTAGAGTGCAGAAATAGACATACAAGTAAGTTTACCTTACATTCTGTAGCTATTTGTATCCATGGCCCACTTGTTACAGTTTACAGATGAGTCAAGGTCGGTATCGATCGATATCGGTGGCGGTACTACATAGCTTTGTACTAGTCGGAATTTATTACACTGTAACGAGCTCTTTCAGTAAGGGCCAACCTTAAGATACTATCCGATCAAATCGTTGAATATTTTTTGACCTTGGCTCATGCACTACAACCGTTAAATTAAGTAATCGTGTCAACGAGATAAAAAATAGTGTGTTCCGAAAGGACGGGAAGAGGTGGGGATCGCTCCTTGTACCGACGAGTCGGTGAAACTTGGTCAAGGCTGTAGGCGTCCCCCGCCGCACCGCGTCGTTCGGTGCGGTCGCCTCCGAAGCGAGCCGAGCGCGTCCGACCGCCCGCGCCCGTACGTACTCCGATCGTGCGCCTAGATAGCGGCAACGCCGTCATTACACAACACTGCCGAGAGTGCCGAGATAAATCATCACCCGCGATGATCTACCAAACTATGTCAAGATCTTATCCATACATTTCAGTCAACTTATATGAGATTCAAACACGATTCTTATTAGATCTATATTCGATTATAGTCATTACTCATTATGTTAATAGACTACAAGCAAAAATAACAAAAATAATGTGCAACAGACTATGAACATCGTAACATTATTTTAACGCTTGAGACAGCGTATTAAGCAAGGATTAGGCATCCGCGCACCAAAATCTTTTTAAAATGGTGGCGCCTATAGAGCTGTCGTAATAATAAGACAGGTAATGCCGAAAAAATAGAAAGGCCCGGTGTGCGAGGCCGCTCTGTCGAAACACCGATTCGGGTCAAGGCAGCGCGCCGAAATAGTCTGCTGG
Source organism: Vanessa atalanta (assembly GCF_905147765.1). Classification (NCBI taxonomy): domain Eukaryota; kingdom Metazoa; phylum Arthropoda; class Insecta; order Lepidoptera; family Nymphalidae; genus Vanessa; species Vanessa atalanta. Next base: position 10,137,358 of record NC_061902.1, on the reverse strand, counting down.
CGCGCGCGTTTTTATTGTGATCTAACATCTGTCGTGAGCCGCAAGCGCCTGACCCCGCCATATATTTTTAACTCTTGATGCAAAGTTTTCCTATTAGACTTAATGTATGCGCTACATGTCAAAGGGAGTCTAACAAGATTTGAATGCTCCCTGCAAATCAAACTGCTTGGCAACAATGTTACAATAAAAAATACTCAAAAGTAAATAAAAGTCAAATAGTAATTGGTACTTCTTCGTATAAGTAGTAATTTAGTAGTTATTAGTGATCATAAGAACGATGGCGGTGGCGGTAGATTACGTAAGGCGGCGTGGCGTGTACAAGGCGAGCAGCGGTCCGTGTAACAACAATGATTATCGTCGAATTCGATCGGTCCGCTGCGCTAACGTTGTCCACGTAGGGGAACTGATTGCGGGTGCCAGTTTTGCGTCGTAACACGTGGACTACTGCACTTCAGCACTTATCATTCTATGAATACGAATTCAATCATACATCTACGGCACGGAAATGAACGATGAATGGTAGAGATCATTGTTGTCTTGATCTTGCATCGCAAGATCAATGTTACAACAATTTCATGATTAGAGCTACGACATTATTCTAAATAAAAGTCACTTTCGTCTATTTATTTCCCAATTTGATTTCATACATCAATAATGACATGTGGCACAACCAGGTTCTTCGAATCAGACAGAGTACAGAAATTAGAAACGCAAATTTCAAAATAAATACTGCCATTGTCAGTATTTAAAATAGTAGAATGTTTGAAGATTCGGTACGGTACCCGTGGACGTGTAATGTGATACGTGTTCAGGTCACATTTGGGTAGTCCGTTGCGACAGGTCGAACGAGGCGTCTTATGAAATGACGCTTGCGCAGCGCACCCCACCGTCGGCGGCTTATTGTGTCGAAACGCACGATAGTCGTTTGAGTAGATCCAGTGCGCAACAACCCTTGCCGATAATATAAAATTATATTTAAAAGATTTTATGATTTCACTTCTTACGTCTGTCGGACTATATACGTATTAATATTAAGTAATAAATGTTAACTTTTTAACTTTAATGGTCAACGTATAATCAACTAACGTCATGCTTAAATTACAAATGCGTATCGATTTCTTAAGCAATAGCAGGTTTTAAACATTTTTGTATGACACTGACGCAGATAAGTTTATATAATTCGTAGGTTATGTGTTTCATATTTAACGCCTTTAAAAATATAATTAGTTTTTTAACGTGTATGTAAGAACCTTTGGAATTTACAAAGTTTGTACATTGTCATTTGATACAATGCACAAAGGATCAGACAATTGTTTTATCATCTGAGATGTTATCACCTTATATTACTCAGTTTAAGAACGTTTAAAAATCATCCTTAAATTAGTACTACACAAAATTTTCATTATTTCCATACGTTACAAGTTGATGTTGGGTATTTTTTTTCCACCAGTAATTGGTGTAGTAGTGATAAGTTGCGGACGGAGCAGCGGGTGGTGCAGACAGCGCGGGCGCGGGCGCGGGCGAGTGGCTGCGCGTTGGCATTGCACAAGGCTCGTTGCAGGTCGAGCAGGCACTGCGAGCCTCTCGCAACAGCCGCGATTGAGGTCAGTAAGCGATTTGTGAGAATTGTGCCATCTGACATACGTCTTATTGCAATCGTTATTATTAAAAAATATATATATATATAATATTTATATTAATAAATGTTTATTACAATAATGGTCCTCGCAATTTTTACATATGAAATAAAATATACTGCACTTAGTTAAAAATATTTTAATGTTTTGATAGAAGCTGCCTGTAATATATAGGACTAGCTATTTAATAAACTATTACCCTGAGATATATGCTTCAAAGTATTATGTTTTTTCAAAATGACATGTAGTAAAAAAAATACTAAATGTGTTAATAGTTTATGTAAAAATCCACGCTGTATTTAAATTTATATAATTATACCAGAGATGAAAATGTACAAAGCCTTTTTTTATGTAAATCTAAATCATTGTTTTGGACAATTAAATAGAGATTACGTGATTGATTTATGAATTAAGATACTATCAATTTTGTTTGTTTAATATTAGGGCTGTCTTCTGCAAATTATTTAAACGTTACAAAAATTTGAGAGTGGGATTTCACATATATTTGAGAAGACAGAGTATAATAAAGTAAAGTGATTTCGCTTAATAATAATATCGTAGATTCTTAAAAATGATTACAGTTTACCATAAAAAAGGAGTGTTGACAACCCTATCATAATACGTTCTTTATTAGAATGCCTTGAGCGCGAAAAGTAAATTGCGGCGGATATAACATCCGTCGTCAATGGAAATTTGTTGATTGCAAATATATGTGAGTTTGCATAAATATTCTTTATATTTTATTATTAGCTAATAACTACTTTCATTAAAATTTATCAAATTTTAATCAAGGATGCTCTGATAAAACATGTTTTGCAAACTGTTGATATAATTGTCGGTTTTATGCAACATTATATAAATTTTATTGTAATGTAATCTATTGAAAACTAATAAAATCTTACAAGATTTTTCAGCTTCTCTGAATTTAATTCATATTCGAAAAATCAGCAGTAGGTATGAAACTCAGTTGCATTTTAAAATTCATTAACATATTTAAGTTAATGAATTTTCTGTTTAAAAGATAAAAGTAATGAATTCAACCTAATAGCCTATTGTCGTAAAACAGTTTTTCTATAAGTGGATAATGTGGGATTACACAAGTTATATGCAATAAAGTCTTACATAAGTTACCGATCTCGTTAAAATTACCGACCATCCCAGTTACCTTATTAACGAACAAGTACAATGTGATAAGGATTTTTGTCTGAGAATAAGCTGGAATATTACTAATGGGCTTTGAGTCATCTACTAACCTCTCAATGAGAAGTAAGTTTGAGGCCAACTGCGCCGCACCTATATAAGTGTAGGCTAGGCTTGCGTGGAATGTATGCTTTAAAAATAGCAGTGCTATTTTTTAAAACAAACAAAATATACCGACGCTTTTTTGTTGTATAATGTAGCGCCATAGTACCCATTATATCACTTTCATTACGTGCATATAATATGTTAAATTATTGATTGATAATATGTGAAGCGAATGGAATGTATGATATTTTCTATGCTATCGTCTCTGTGACGTCTTTGAGGCATCTCAAGACTTTAAATCTAAACTTAGTACCCGGAGTACCCGGTTAAAGTTCGGATAATTATATATTATACTTGTTTTTTCTGTCCAAAAATTCCACAATTTAGTGTTTAATTCGAAGTGTAAGTAATGAATGTTGCAAACATCGCAGCATCTGGCGAAACGCGCAATCGCGAATGGCTTACGCACACAGCGGCAACCTCGCGTTGCGTACATGCACGCACAGCAGGCAGCGCGCGCGCCGCATCGCGGCCCCGCTTGCAAGTAGGTCAGGGCGCTCTGCGGCCGCGCGCGTTTTAAATTTAGAACGATCTGCGCTTCAAACTACGCCCCACGCGATCACCTAACTATAAATTAACCTTTAAATTGATACCTTTACTCGATTATCAATATATTTCATTTTGTACACCTTTATAATTGAAGCTTCAAGTTTTTTAATATTAAATAATTTATATAGACCTAGTTCACAATCTTACCAAAGGCCATTTGGTAAGTGAGTAAACTGATATTAAGAATGTGTGTCAACGATATATATGATTAATTACGGTATAACATATCTATGTGACGACCAAATGAAAACTACTAATTAGTGGGATTGTTTAGTACAAATTAAAAGTTGATTACTACTGCTTTTGATTACTTCAACGCAAACTACCTATTATTTTAAAAAAAGCAATACAAAACTGTGTACAATGTAATTAAAGGATAGAATTATGTTCTAGAGGTTTGGTATTGGCTTTAATGGTACCTATACACTAAACAAAGATCTAGATCCGTGCAAAATAGGAACGAAGGATTAAGGGCTGTTAATCAATTTACATTTAAAAAATGATATTAAAATGAGCTCAAAATCATATCGTATATTCATCTACAATCATTACAATCAAGTAATTTTTTATGATTTGCGTACTCGTGATACTAAAGGATATCGGAATAGATAGAATTGGTACAAGAAGACTTATACGCTTACAACAATTTCAGTCAGAAAAGAAAAGAATTCTGGGTCAATAAGTTAAACCGAAACTGCACGATAAGATTCCATGAGATTTTGATCGTATCAATATTATCTACTTTAGCATAGTATTTCATACCATCCCAAAACATTGGACTAATTTTACAATTAAAATAAGTCTATATGTCACAAGATTAGCAAGTAAAATTAAATTAAATTAGTATTTGGTTTTATGACTATTGCTTTTCATATCAAAAAGTGTTGGCTGAAACGAATGGGTTGTGGGAAAATAGTACATTGAAGAGATAGAATGTGATAAATATCTTGTTTATTTATAATATGGATCATATAAATACTAGTCTGATTATGAGTCGAGATAATTTTGGGGTACACGATCAATCGTCTTAATCTTTTATTATGACGATTGTGGAAACAAAAATCGTAAATATTATGGATTCGCGTAAAGTCATAGAGTCATGTAAATTTAAATAGTTTTTCAAACATTTTAATATTTGTTTAATCGAATCAAACCCATATAATTTTAAATATATTGTATCTAGAATTAGTACAATTGGTAAATTAATGAATGTAAAACGACCCCTTCGTCTAACATTTAAACCCATCATGAGCCAATTTTGTCCCCATTATTTACTGAATTACCAAGATTGCATGTCATGAAAGTATTTTCTGAAATCCAGCTAGAAAAGTTCTCTGTGAGTATAATTTAGACGATTGTCAAACACTCGTATTAAAGATTTAAATTTGTTTGGCTTGCGTGCGTTAGTTTCTTCTGTTGCCTGTTTTGTGAACTTTCAATGTTTGCTGCCTTTGCTTACGCTAGATGATGTAATACATCTGGGCTCTTCGCAACTGACCTACATACATGAATTTATAGCAAGAAGGTTTCCTAACGATACAAAAATTTGCATCGTATTTATATTAATGATTAATATTTTAAGTGAAATGGAAGAACAAACTTACCTTCAAGTTTCATGCCGACATCGAGGCACTTTTGGAAGCGGCAGAAAGGGCAACGTTTCCTCTGTGTTTTGTCAATGTGACATGCTCGTTCTGCGACGCAGGTGTACACTTTCTTATTCTGTACTGTTCTTTTAAAGAAGCCTTTACAGGATTCGCAAGTAAGCAGGCCGTAGTGATAGCCGCTAACTTTATCTCCACAAACAGGACACAGTTCTTCGATCACGTCCTTCGTATCTGTTTGGTCGCAAACGTTGCCAGCTGTTGGCAAATAGGACCCGGGTTCGCTGCCTGTACCTGTTGGAAATAAATAAGAAGCATCCAGATTTGCGTAGCCAAAAGGCTGTTGGTCTGACGTGCATTGGTACGCTGCGCCTTGAGGCACGTATTGTTGTGAGGCTCCCGAGGGTCCACTTCCCGAGCCCGAGCCCTCAGGGCCTGGACTTAGATCGAACGGGGACATGTTAAGAGACATGAGGCCTGCCTGCTGGTCCATCGTCATGCTCGGCCGCACAGAGCGGCTGCTTGTTACAAATCCCTACGGCGGCGTTCAACCGCGACAACGTTCACACAGTCACTGAGTTCACTAGCGGTCTGACCGCAACACTATCTGCCGCTCGCGGGCTGCACCTGTTCAATCACTTTTGTAGAAGACACATAAATCCAACACATTTTTCCTACTCTAATTTGGTAAATAACAAGGGTTCAGACGCTAAGAGAAGAGTAAAACGTAAACGAACGGTGTGGTAAAGTCGGTTCAATTTTGTTTACGACGCGCGTCGTTACGATCGCAACGAGTGTTTTGTCACAACAGTACACGTACGGCTCTAGAGACGTTCCGCGATCGACTGGCGGCCGGCCGGCGACAACGGCGCGCGTGCCGGCGCCTCCCGCATGCGCGCCCCGCCGCTACCCGCAAAACCCCCGCCCGTTCGTACAATGGAAAACGATTAGGAGCCCATGTAATAAGTGAAAGTGAGTCGGTGACCCACTTTCCCGCGATCCAGGTCTATGTTAGTGCGCGTTCGCGCGGTTGCGCCACCGCGCGGGCGGTTCGGCGCGGCGGGCGCGGGGGGCGGCCCACTGACCCACTTGCGCGCGGTGCCGCAGCAGGGCAGGGTTGCCGCGAACATAGAGATTATGTTTACGTTCGCATAACAAATGTCGCTCGGCAGCTACTATAAACTCTAACGACAATTCTACGGCCGTAGAGCTGCTTGCTCCGCCTAACATAACTCGAGACATCTAAACTACTAAACATCTTGTAGCAAGTTACACTTACGAGGAAGTCGTGAATGTGTAATGTCAAGTTTTAGATACTTGACTTTGCTATATTGAGATGTCTGCATTAAAATGTTATGTCAACTAAATACAAAATTTGAATTCTACTACAATACACTATATATAACACTACTCAATATTTACAGATTACCTAGCATTTTTGGAATGCGTTCAACGAGTTAAAAGCTCATAATTTTTTTTCATAGGTAACTATAATTTATTTTTGATCTTAATACACCTTAAGTATACATGACCTGAAAAAAAATAAGAAGAACAATGTTTTCATTAAAGAAAGTCGTCATCATTCTAGTCGTATTCCTAATAATAAGTCTTTACTAAAACCTACTTGAAAATTTTAGGTGTACTGAGTTCTTTTCAATATCAAAAGCGAAATAAATTAAAGATCTTGACCTGGTTTTGCTAAAAATCAGTCAACGGGTCACGAACGAGTGACTGGCTGTGACAGCCTTGTGCTCGCTATGTAACATGTTTCAACGTGTCCTAATGCACTAAACGAATACTGCACATTACGAACACGTGACCAGAATGACATATTCAGACGTGATACAATACTTTTCCCCGGAGAAAACCCCTTGTTTCTGTTAACATGCGAGTAAAAAAGAACCAAACGCATATTACGGATTGCAAAAATTGAGATGATTTCTTTATTAAAGCAGTTTATTAATAGAACAAAACTATATCAATCACTCGAAGTTAATCTGGTATTTTATAAATAAATCCATAATATCTATAAATCTATTTTCAAATTAGAATATGTGTTCAAAATAATCTTATTGTGCATGCATATTCGATTTTATTTTTGTAATGACGAAAGAGACACATTTAAGTATTGCAAGTTTTTTTATTAAAAAAAATCTCTATTAGTATTACAATTAGATTATGTTGGTATTTCTAATTTCAATATTCATTAAATACTCTTAAGTCATTATGAAACATGTTTAATGACACGTTTCTTTCTCATAAGCATAAAGACAACCTGCCCTCAATATCCGCGACCAAGTCGAGAAAAGGTGTATAAGCCACAATGAGTCAATAAGTTTCGATTTCATAATCAAGACCTGAATACCGGATGAAAAAGTGACAGTGGTGGTAGGTATAGCAAGTGTGTCGTTTTCGCTATCGCTCAGACGTCGCGGCCCCCTACGAAAGCAAGAGTGTTCCGAAGCGCGAGCGCAACTTTGCTTTCTTCGCATGCGCGCATCTGACGTCATACTTTCCCCCGTGTCCGGTGACGCGCGTTGATGTAACGCATCGTAATACAGTGTAGTAATAGACGGGCTGTAGATTGTATTATCGCGTGACAATGCAAATTATTGGTAGACGTAAACATTTATGCGGGCTTTTTTTATTCATTATTCGTTGAACTTTTATGTTTATCATAGATTTACTTACGTGACCTATTAATGTGGGATAAGATATAAAAAAAATACAGAAATTAAAATAAAGTGTGATTGACCTTTATAGTATTGCTATATTAAATGATAAAACCTCTACCTTCTCTTAACAGTAGAACCGAGCAATGTGTAGTAGGTGTGAAGTATGGTTGTTCGAATGATAGTGCAATAATCGATTTTGATTAAATATATGTATACGTATTTTTGTCTTGACTTTTTGGTTGGATTTAGGTTAGGATTAGTGTAGAGCTACGTCTGCCTTTAGACGGGCGAAGCCATGTGACAGAGCTTAGTTTTGACCAATTACTTTGCTTTATCATTACATAGTATAAAACAAAGTCGCTTACCGCTGTGTGTCTGTCCTTAAATCTTTTAAATTACACAACGAATTTGAATGCGGTTTTTTTAATAGATAGAGTGATTCAAGAGTGTTTCTGAAATTATTAGCAATTTAAGGCTTCTAATGTGACGTAAATATACAATTTTTTTGAGCTTACATTGCAAACGCTAGCTGAACCCTCCCATACAGATAATGTACTACAGTATTGTACACCTTCAAAAGGTCTTCAAAAAAGTCCGCGATGGTATATGTTTATCTCTTAGGATTAGCCCAGAAAACCATTTTTATCCATTACTTATTTTCGAATCGATTTTAAGCTATACAGCATTAATCCTTATCCAATAACGTACCTTAAATACATTGTGCATTTCATATAGATATAAATATAAATATGGCATTTTACAGAATTTGTTTTAAATAAATCTTTTCAAAAATAATACAGATTTCAACTGCAGGGACGTAGCGGTTTGTATTGTCTGACGACAAAAAGCTATGAACGTTGTATATAATGACATTTTGTAGTATAAATAGTATCAGTATTGCACCCGTGCAAAGCCGGGGCAGGTCGCTAGTTTATCTTATAACTTGAATCACTTCTTTTAGACCACCGAGTTTATCGAGTCCTAAGCAAATATTGAAAATTGCGCTGCTTATATAAACATTTTGCTGAAACTAAATAAAAAACGACTTCAAAAACTAGCCTGAATGTACTTAAAAAAAAAATTGCTACATTTGCAATTAAATTGATAAATCTTAAAGCGATATTGAACACAACGCAAAAGGAATTATAATCAGTTCATAAACAAAAAAATATCCCGAAAATATTTTCGGTTTTAAAGGACTGAAAGCGTCAACAGAAAATGTCTAAAATTCAACTGTACAAAAAAAGTCGACAAAACTCCTAGTCATAATCAGCGTTAAAAGCAGGAAAGACTGCGTATAATGCATTTCATATTTCGCTGATACGACCCGGTAGATAGAGCACTTGGATCAAAGGTCGAGTTCAAATCCGGACAAGCACCTCTGTTTTTTCTGTCAATTTAGTAATATATATTTTCGAGTAATTGAAGACAAACAAAATGGAAGAAATTCTATGTCATGATACCTATAAACATCGCAAACATTTTCTCATTCATTCATATCAGTTGGCTTTTTTATTTATGTATTTCTGCTTAGTATGATAATTCATTCATAATTTAATGCAAACACATTTTTTGAAACGTATTGAAATTATAGTGCGAAAGCGTAATTGCAAACGTTATAGTTATTGAAACTAAATAAACTTGATACTTATAACAGTCGCTATTCTATCATACATTGTATTGAAGTCGTATTTCCTTAAAACAAGTTTCCAACTAAAAGTTCTTATAAGAAATTAGTATGTCCTATATTCACACATTATCCTCAATACAAAGGGGTCATTATAATCGATGAAACGAACTTGCGTGACGAGGCTGGGGTGTGTAGAGGGATGGGGTAGATTTGGGGATCCCGAGCCAAGTGCAGTGGGTTAGTGGGTCAATGATAGCGCCACGGCCTTATTCGGGCCAGCGTTGTGTACGTCACGCGAAAGGTACCTAACGTTAATATTTAATTACCTTTTTGCTATTGTTCAATATTATTTAAAATGTATTTGGGAGAAGAATTATTTCGTTAATGTTCGACAATATTTAAAAAAAATACGGATACGATTACGAAACCGAAAATCTATCTACTTATACAATTTATGGAAAACAATATAGAACGGAGTAGGTATTTGTTGAATTCGATGTCAGTTATGTACAATTAATATAAATATGAATTTTATAATAATAAGAAAATCAAAATTGAAATACTGCTGAGGTTTTGTTTTTACAGTAGCATCCAAATTTCTACTATGGTCACGTTTAACTTGTAGGTGATCCAAAAGTACTTAGTAAATAGTCACGGCGAACATAACACAAGGTAATATTTTCATTTATATTACTTATAATATTTACTGATTTTTTCTTTATAGTATTTATTTTTAATTATATTAAATTCGTCGTGAGTAAAGATATCGGGGATATACTCAATTTTTAAATTGTTTTACGTTAAAATATATTTTCTTTTGGTCGAAACTATTATGAGGCTAGTTTTAAAACATTAAAGAAGTAGTTCAATTCTTTGTTACCAGTCCGCTTTCACCTACTTAGACAGACAAAAGAACTTGTATGTATATTCTGCTCCAATATAGATGCTCGGAATAACAAAGCAGCATTACCCAACTCAGCAGTTGCAAAGGCGCAGGCGACCCGATTCCGAGATTCGTCGGTTTCACTCGCCCTCAAAATTTCCTATTCTCTTGATATTATCAGAGTATTGTTTCTATCGTGAATTATTGAATGTTTCAAACTGTTTATCAATTTTTCTAACATGTTTCGGTTTTTTATATTCTTGCTCATTGACAACTAAATTATTTTTATTATAGACCACTTATCGTTATTATAGAATCCGGATTCCATTTACGTTTAATAATATAATTAACACTTACAGCTTATTTGCGTATTTATTGTATGTACGTTATCTTTAAGTTAATATTTTTAAATAAAATAAAAAATACATTTTAAAATGACTGTTGGTGTAAAAGGATAATTTTTTGGCACATAGGAATTCTTTATGGAACACAGATGAGAACCAAGAGATCATTTTTCGAAATTCGTTTCCTTAAGAGGTAAATTATAAGATGACAGTTAGATAAGATAAGCTTTTGCACATAAGTATAAATATATTAGCGTTTGTACACGCTAAATCATTACGGTGCAAATGGTAAAACTATTTATCTCATTGCTTCATACTTGAATCAAATAATTCAACAGATTCAGATTCAGACTCAATTATTGAAATGAAGCCTTCTTGAACTGTACTAAGAGTAGGTGTTCCACAAGGATCCATTTTGGATCACTTTTATATTATGTATTAATTATCTTTTGTTCTTTGTTAAAAGTATTTATTTACATATGGATAGTGTATTGTTTGCTGATGATACCTCATTATTTTTTAAAGTTAATAGGAAGCAAGCTAATTGTGACGATTTAAGCAATGCATTGTAACTGATAAAAAGTAGATTTAAAAAAAAAAACTGAATGCCAAAAAGACAAAATGCCTACTGTTGTCTTACCTTATGTGTGTAAATGTAACTGATACTACACTATTTCTGGGAATACTTTAAATTGAAAACTTGAGTGAAAACCTCCATTCTTTCTCCATTCTCAATTCCATATGTTTATAACAATATTATGTATATTGACAATAATATAGATCTTATTTTAAAAAAACGGTGACTATCGTTGTATAGTTTCCGACTGCGCAAAGTAAATACACCCTTCTAAGGGTATTCGTTTCTATATTAAGATTGCACCGCTATTTTTAACTTCGTTTACTTTACTTAGGGTACCACGGCTAAGACTGGCGGGAGAGATGCCGCGGGGCTGCTCCTGGTCCGTCCTGATCGGCGTCAGGACGGACCATGTGAGTGGCCTCGTTGGGGGTAGGAGGGAGTGGGAGGGCTCGCTACTCGAGCCTCCCAGGTGTTTTACACCGGCGGTCAGCGGCGGAGCCTACCATCTTATCCGCCGCAGGGCGTCAGCTTCGTTGACGCCCAGCCTCCAGTGGCGGACTCGGGGGAGTTCGCCACATTCCCGCGTGGAGAATGAGGGGGAAGGCGCGCACTAGGCGCGCTTTTCATGGATATTCAGCCGCCTTACGGCGGCTACCGCTGGTGGGGTCGCGGTTGCATGCCCATGGCGATCCCGTGGCCTCACCACTCGGCGGCATGGTGGAAACCCGAGGATGGTTTTAGTGGGTAGGACAGGGCATTAGCACTAGCGTGCTCTGGCACGGGGCATTACTTCCCGGTTGAGTCCCACATACCCGTCCCGGTCCCCCGACCGGGACGGGTCGTTAAACAAAAAAAAAAAAGGGTACTCAATACAAGACTACATTAATGATAAAAAAAGAGTGGTCATTGATTGAGTAATTATTGATTTCAAGGCAGCATGACTGGGTATGATATTAAAATACCATTTAATTTATTTAAATGGTATTTTAATATCATACCCAGTCATTACAATGGTGGAAAAAAGTAACTACAGAGTTTCTTGCCGGTTCTTCTCGTTAAAATCTGCTTCCCGTGCCGGTGGTAGCTTTACTTTTAATTTAACACTGTAACATGACGAATCAAATCTACTTGCATTAAGAATTATATATGCAGATAGATCAGATTAACCTTTTTGATATAAGATGATGTACTGGTAATAAGCTTCTGCAAATGGTTAAAGACTAATGTTACAGCTATTCTGGAAATGTTCACCTAAACGGGTTAAATTGGGGATGAATGTTTGTATTATGGTGAACCATTTATGATGTTAGAAATATGGTAAGCGACGTTCATGACTTAAATACATTTATTACAACAATTATTGATTTAGGGAATTCTTCGCCTAAGAAATGAAAGTACAGGGAGATATAAGTAAAATTTCTTAGTTTTTGAAATTGTATTTTTGGTAATTGGTGTTTTAGGCATCTGTTTAAAAGTAAAACACAGTCGTCGATAGAGCGTTATAATAGATCAATTGCATAAGGTGGTGATGAAATATTTTTCAAATATTTTAGATGTTCGTCATTTTTAAGAGTTAGAAATATATACCTAAGCTCGTGTTTCGTTTTCTGCTTTTGAGTTAAAGATAGTTATAATATTTTTAAAAATAAATATATCTTCTCATTGAAATGTGGAAATCGATACTTAGACTCATAAGAGTAAAAGATTGCCGGTATAGTTTTTTGATAATTCACCCATTAAAGGCGGTGAAATTTGAGTAAGCTTGTATTGGTGTTTTTACTATTTTAGTTGTAAGAAGTATAAAAATCGTTACCACATGTAACGATTTTTTGAAGTAAAAAAAAAAATTCTTAAAAGGTTAAAATAAAGAATGAACGTTTGTTTGGATGACGTAAAACCAAATTAAACACGTTATTGATAAAAATAGAAGCATCTATTTAAATAGAGTTCCAATTGTTAAACTTTAATAATTAAGGCAAGATTTTATACAATATACCCAGGTTTTGTGTGTGTGTGTGTGTGTGTGTGTGTGTGTGTGTGTGTGTGTGTGTGTGTGTGTGTGTGTGTGTGTGTGTGTGTGTGTGTGTGTGTGTCTCTCTCCAGGTCGGTTTCGGCTACAGCGACTGTTATTCTAGACAAATATAGTAAGAAATTACATAAAAGTAAAAGTAACAGGTTTTGTATTATAAATATGTAATTATAGTTAACACCCATTCGTGAAGTTTGAATTAAAGCTTATGATGTATCCAACAATAATTTAGAGACGTTGCATATATAATTTAATCAAATATTTTAGTCGCATTTTATTTAGTTTTTATGACAGTTTCTGTAAATTCATAATATAAAATATTAGATAAGTTGATTCGTTGCAGACATTTTTTTTGTTACTGTTGTGTAACCCTGCACTCAAATAGTATGCTGTGACCGAAAATATTTAATACTTTGGGTACAAGGTTGTACTTAATAATAATTGAAAGAAAAGCATTAAAGAGCAGAAAGTATGTTTCAAATTAGTTTTTTTACACAATATAACATCAGTTTTATTAATATAAAACAATTTGAAACTAATAAATTAAAACAAACCTTATATTTATAAATAAATTTTATAAATACGTAAATGTAATATTTGTTCATTGAACTCATTTCGATTCTCGACCTAAATATATAACCATTGTTGAATTCGCCCGCGACACATTTATTTTTGCACAACAGAAAATTGAAATATATCTACATGTTCATTGAATATGAAATGCTCATGTCTATAACATGACGAAACCGAGCTTCTCGGCTAAAATATACCGTTTGGCAACAACCTTAATAAATAACAGTATAAGTTTGGTTCAGGTAGCGAAATAAAATTGAAAAGACACAATAAATAAAAAAAATCATCCCGAGAATTATCTCTAATTGGTATTGTATTGCTTGTTATAATATATTTTAGTCTAGCGACACGCCGAACGGGTATTTTATAGTATCTATGTTTTTCAAAAGGTTAACTAAAATGTGACCGAAAGAGATGACAAACGCGCTGTTTCAAATATAGTAAAATTTTATTTATACTATTAAATGAGGAGACATTTTTAACAACAGAGCTGGACATAATATTATTATATAAGTAGCTAGTAATATACAATGAAAAAAATTAACCAGACGCTCCGCTTTGACAGCGCCAAATTGTCCGTACCGACAATTTTTGTTACGAAAATGTTAAGACGACTAGTAATAACTCAGAAAATATGTATATACAATCTACAATTTATTACAACATAGCTGAAATTTAACTACTAATTATATTATTGTATGTAAGTCAATGGCTGGACCGCCTATCCCAGATGTTTATAAAAAAAATCCTTCAGATTGAGTTTTCTGGAAGAGATGCTAATTAGCCTTAATTGATTATACTTTAGTTTCTCTTTTTAGTATTATTTCTATTTTTATATATACATATATATTTTATTTTTTGTGATTAGTCCTACGATTTCTGTATTTTATGTTTGTGGTGTACAATAAAATATATCAGTTATTATGTGACAGATTTGCCATAATATATGAAGAGATAGATATTTTGTGGTTGATCCAAGAAAAGCTACCAGCAAAATGATTCGCGTTGACGTGACTCACGTGCTCACGGAAACTAAAAAAAAATATAAATTAGTGCGTTGTCAGCGCGATGCGTTTTTCTAATTCAGAAAACAATTATCATATTTATTTAAATATTTATTGTTTTCTTTTATATCGTTTTTTCTAGACAAATGTCTCGATATGGTTTAGTGCATGTGGTTCTTACGATACGATATGCTTATGTGGCAGGCATTATAAACAGTGATGACTGTGGAAATAAGTAAAAAAGGTAACAGCCGCGTCCGTCACCACTATAACGCTGCGCTATTGATAGTGCAGACTTTTATAGTAACATATTTTCAAGCTTTTTTCTATTATTTCAAAAATCTATATTTAGTCTAGTATTGTGACAGAATATTGCCTCTGCGTTTTCAACATGCAGAGCTACAAAAAAAAATCCTATTATATGTTCATGTATGATCTGGGAGGATTATTTATGTTTTTTATAAAAAACGAAGAGATTCAATGTGGCAGACATCTAGGCTCAAGATATTAAAGAAAACTTTATGCTCGCGCCAGATATCATTTAACAGATTTACATCCAAAAAATATCAATCAAAGTAAAATTACTATGAATAGTAATCAATCAATAACACCTATTTCAAGATCCATTAGTTATAATATAAATTAAGTTTCTCTTTTTTTGTAACTCACTCACTACAGCACGAAATGTCTAAATTTTTCGCATTTTAAAGTCCATGAAGACGTAACTAGAACCTTAGACTTATTTAAATTTTTTTTATCTTTTCGTATTAACGTGCCGCGATATAATTATATAGACGATTTATATAAACCTAAAATACGGCCTGCCTCATGGATTTTATTAGTTTCCAGGATTGTTTTTCACCATCAGCCCCAACAAATATGACTAAATAATTTAATTCCCTTTTTTAATGTGCACGTTAAACCATAATTGCATTAGTAGATATGAGTGAGTGACGCTCCTGCTTTCAAATTAAGATGTCTAAGTGTGCGTGAGACGACCAAGAGTTAAGAGAGCAAAAAAAATACATTTATTTTTGATTATTATATTTATTTTATAATTATTTTATTAAAATATGGATAATTGCAGGGGAAAGAACGCGCCTTCGTGAGTGAATAGATCTATATTAATGCTAATATATATAGTTTTAATCTTTAATAAAACAATAACAAAACCAAGTTGGGTTAATTGGGTGCCTTATCAATAAGACATCCGTTATCGTCAAAAATATTCAATTATCAAAGTAACAAAATATTTTTTGTTTAGGCGTATTCACAATGAAATACGCATTTTTATTTATTTACCGAACCAACAATTGTATCTCTTTATGAAAATAAATATTTGAAATAGGTTATGATTTTACACGTCAAACGTATTCTGAGCATTTTTTCCGAATCAAATATTAAACATTGCATGATATCTTGTTTTCATTTGAATTTTCTTAGTTTCGCAAAGTATTTCGAAGTGGGTCGTCAAAGACCACTTAAGTCAGGAGATTTTCTAATGAAGCTGTATGTTAACGAGTATTCATATGAATACGTGGGACAATGAGAAGTAACGAGATGATATATTTTCTTATTATTTACATGTTATTCTAGGAACTACTTGAAGAAAATTGTATAATTTGTTTATATTTTTAGTAGAAGGCAGAATAAATACCAACACGATTAGAATTTACCTACATATTTGTTTTGTTCTCAATTCGATCAGGATTTCATCCAAATAGTTATATTGAAATATTTCTCTAACAATCCTCTTTGCTCATCCAAATATCGACCTAGAGTTACCATTAAAACCGTATCATGAAAAAAAATATGAGCATTGAGAATAACTACTACACGATATATTTTTATATACATCCAGAAGTAGTTAATAGCACATAAAGCTTAGGTTAATAAAATGCCGCATAAAAAATATACAATACGGTGTGATAGAAGGATTTCAAAGAAAATAATTATCGTTAATCAATTTTATGAATGTAATTTTGTACAATTAATGCTAATGCCGAGGTGGCTTTTGATTCAATCTACGTTTTAAAATGGTACGAATATTTTTTTACCTTCGCTTTGCCTTTTACTAGATTAATTATAAAATAAAACCTAATCGTTCCGAGCAAGTATACATCGTTACAGGTTCCGGTCCGGTATGTGCTTGTTACTGAAGACCTATGTATGCCACAATGGTTTCACCTAAATACGTTTACTTCACAGCCGCGATGTAAACCGCGCAATGAAAGCATAGTTTAATGATAATTTATTGTAAGATACATTAAAATTAACATAATTAATTATTTTTGTTTATATTTTAGTCGTTATATTGCTCGTGCAAAATACAAAACGGAATGTTGAGACAAAATACAGAGATGCGACATCATCAAAAAGCAGAGCATTGAGTTTTGTTTACAATTTATCAAAGTTTTTTTCGTACGTAGTTAAATGTATCCCAACCTTATATCTTGGTGACATAAATTTCTTGGTCAGTCCAAAGATAGTCTCTCCGACGTAGCTGCACAATTATGCATGCTGCACTCCAGTTTTATAACCTTAATCCGATTTTAAACAAAGAAAACGAAATTTACACGAATTTATTAAGTACAACACCTACAGCAAGCGCCTTTGTGATTGATATATTGACTCTGATATTTATAATAATTATATTTTAATATATTTCTATATAATATAAATTTTATTTATTATATATAGAAAATACAAAAAGTGTCAACGTTTTAGTTTTATTTTATGACATCAAACTATTAGTAAGCAATAAAATAGTAAATACATATAATAAGTGCATAAATGAATGTTCTGGAAGGTATTCAAGGTCGACTGGCGGTACACGGAACAACTGTCTCCTTAACTACTTTTTTCGTTTTACTCTTATTGCCAACCGCTTATAAACAGCCTTATTCAGATATAAAACATAGACGATATTTTAACGTGAACATTTCTGTTACAATCAAATAATCAGTTACACATCAACATTGTGAAATTACATTCTTAGCAGTGGAAATAATATACCTATCCAATACAGAATATTTATAAAAGTTAAATTGGTCGACGAAAATAGGTTAGTTCAATCGATATGTTCTTCGACTTGAATATGTAAGATTGTTCATATAATTATCTAACTATTTAATAACCCTTCACAAAAAAATTAGTAAGATAAACATTATTATCTTGTAGTTAGAGGATAAATAACAATTAATATAATTTTAAAATCATAATCTTGTTTTAGTTTTAATAAACCTCTTTTGTTTCAATTGATAACATGGTCTTTCATTTTCGATATATATCATATTATTTAAAATTAATACATTTTACTATCCATATCCATGATGTGTATACTTTTACTTAATCACAAGTGTTTCTTTGTGTAAGTGATCGTTAGTAAACCCGAATAAATAAATAAATGCGAGCGACACCGTGTCGAATGCATTAGCATAAATCCATCAAATGCAACGTATAAGTCGGTAGGTAAAATTCAGCATGATTAGGCGTTGACCCACTTTTTTATCACAGGCCGAGGCGATGAATGCGCGGGTGTATAAATAAAAATACGATTCTCCTACCGAAAACATTAATCAATGTAACATTACGCATATTATTTAGCAATTTTACGAAATACAACACGAGCATCATAAGTAGAGACAATGTATGTATTATAATTTGCCAATACTTTGCACGGCATGAACGCACAGCTAGTTAATAGTGTCATCGGATATATATTATTGATAAGTTGTTAACCTTTTTGCATATGTAAACGAAAATTCCGCCTAACATCAGAGTTTTTAAGCAATGTGTAAGTTTTAAAGACAGTATTACCTTTATATTATATTTATTCCAATAAACTAGATCTGGATTTTTTCATTAATATTTACCACTGACCGAATATTAAATCGTAGAGTATATTTAGTATTTTAATCAATAATTGCAACAAAACAAGATAAAGAGCAAGATAGAACTACAATTTTTTTCTTATATATCTGTAGTTAGGTAATTGAATCTGGTATATTAATTAGGACAAAACTAGAAATCATTTCAATTCAATTTAAATAATTTCTAAGTTTTAATTAAGAGTTAGCAAACTATAAAGCAGTTGATGTCAATTGCCCTACAGCTGCAAGAACCCGTGGATTTTCCCTTGTGAAAATGCATGGCTGTGGTCGGACATAGTTTTCTTTGTGATGGTACCTTAGCCATTTTTTTTTGTAATGTCACCATTTAATTGAATTTCGACATCAATAACTTTGACAAGGACTAAAGATGCAAGTTGCAGCTGATTGACTCTTTAATTTCTACATGTGTCCGACAACATGGCGTTAAATTATAAGTTATTAATATCTGTCAATGAGGCAACGATAATGAAAATTGTTCTTCGGGTTGATATACATATGTATATTTACAACCCACTTAGTGAAGTCAAGCAAATTGATGAAATCAATTGATGCGAAATGATTATTATCTTTCGAGAGATTGACTCTACAATAAGTTAAATATTTTTTTTTAAATATTATAATTGTGAAAAACAAAATATTAAATTGAAGAAAAGTAACAAATGATGTATTTCCAAACACATTATTGTGAATGATTTATACTCAAGTAGAAAATAGTGTCTCATATTGGGTTTATTTTGAATTAGAATTACTTCAACATTTTGAATGTTTTATAGACGGTTTGGAGCAATCATACGATTATAATACTAACCAAGGTTTTCTCCCATTTTCATTCCAAGGATCAGTTTTTTGTCCAGGTTTATTGTTAAGCAATATGGCCTCAAAATGTTAAATTCGCATGTTTCTTACGACACGAGATGTCGGTTGCAACATTTATCTGCACACATTTCGTCAATGTAATGGGAGTGATCGGAATGACAGTTTACAGATAGTTCAACTGTATTTAAATGTGGCAGATATTTAAATTATGGTATTATAGCATAACGCTCAAACTCAGAACGCTATTTCTCACGTACATGTAAATAAGTAGAGCCTTGACCTCGTTACCACGATTTTAGCGTTATTACAAAACGTTCCAATGATGCGGCCCACATGACTCTGGAGGATTTACTACGAAATTTGATTTAATTTTAAACTTTGTAACTTACTGTACAATAACCGTGTCATACAAGGAAAAAAAGGTTGACTTTAAAATTTATAAGCGGTAAAACAAAAGATTTTATGGTTATGGTCCAACTATCGTAGCTAGTTTTTCGATGTAAAGCTTATCTGTCAGCTCAAAAACACAATGTGAAGCCGTAAAAAAGGTATCATTCGTTACCGTAATTATTAAAAGACCCATTTACACTCAGAAGTATGTACCCACATCATACTATCTGCTCGTCCCGACTTTGTACGGAAAAAATAATATTTATACCCAAAATATTTTTAACAACTGTGCTAATGAACACGCCGCAGATCAGATCACAATGTATTCTTTCACGCATTTACATATGTATCTCTAAATATTTCTAAAATTAGTGGTTCCAATTGCAAAGTGCAAATGCCAATTTTTATCTATATAACACGTTTAAAATTAATATATAATATGTATTAATAATTTACTTTAAATAAATCTTTCATTTTATTTTAAAAAGAAATATTACCTTTATGTACATACTAGCGACCTACCCCAGCCTCGCACCTGTGAAATTTACTAATAAATAAAATAATATGGTATAAATATACTCTACAGTACCCAGGAAAAATGTGGCTCTACCAGCGAAAAATTTAGAATCGGAATATTATTTCCGGAGTTTACCTCCTTCACACAAACAAATAAATTGTATATCTTTGAAATATTAGTATACATACTATCACTGGTTTTTCTGAATACATTTAAAAAAATCACAACACATTAACATACGACTTAGCAGATGTCTGCTTGAAATTATATCATAGTAATAATAAAATGAAAGTTCCATATCAAACGAATTAGTAGATTTTGTGAATCAAGAAAACTATACATACAAATAAAATTACCTTTTTAATACCTATTAGTACGATTGGAAACAAAATGTTTTCGGACGATCGGCTACATTTTCAAGTTATTACACATATATTAGATTTTACGTAACCCTTACATGCGTTAAACGACCCCCCCCCCACCTATCGCCCTCAATTCCTATTAATCAGTTACCGCGTATATATTAACTGGGATTCTTACTGATGTAAAATATATATTTATTCCTAGCATGAATGCCAATCGTAAAATGTAATTTATATCATATGAGCATATTCCAAGACAGCTTAGAGGATAAAACTTCGAATTGTTCTCTTGAAGGGTTCTCCCCTCCTCTTGAAGGGGTCTTAAGAGTTAGCAAGACATGAAGATGTTTAATGTTCGATTTTCGGATGCCCTTAACAAAACTTCCCTCAGCCAAACCAAAGACCACATGTAATATTAAATATTGATTGGTAATTTAATCCGAAATAAATTTAAGTTATCGAATAAAGTATTACATACTAAACAAATTTTTAAATGTATATTTTTATTTATTTATAGCAACAGTCGCTAGTAGTTAATAGTGCTTTAAAGGCAGACATTAAAAATATCATGTATTTAAATAAGGAACTATCTTTAACCAACCTACTTATTTAATTAAGAGCGATAACCAAATTGAACGAAAAAAGATATATCGAATTTAATTTACACATTTTTTTTATCATACCTACTAGTCATACTAATAACATAAAGCGGTAAGTCCTAATTATTACCTCACATTCACACGAAACCTGCGATATGATTACTATTTTTTTCTTGTGTGTGTGTGTGTGATAATGTAGATGAGCTTAATATAAATAAATATTACAGTCAAAGTTTACTCGTATATATATGCAAATGTATAGATGTTTTTGCCAATTCTGTAGTATGATACTAATATAAATATATTTATATTTCGATTTTATGTAGAAAACTAGGGAATTAACAATAAAATAGCACTTCATATTAATATCTAAAAATTTTTCTTCATTTATAAGTTAAAAGAAATTAAATAAACATACATTATAAAATAAAAAAACGGTTTTGTATATAAATTGTATCTACATATGTATATAAAGAATTTTCTAGTCAAAGTCATATTACTAGTCAGTTATTGTTGGAGGTGGTTTCATTCGAAGCAAGGAAAACAAGACAAACCAATCAGAACCAATATGATGCATTAATATCTATACAGATTGGCTTCGGCAGGCTTTGACATGCACCGATTTCATATTAAACTGATAGATAGGTATTGTAGTTGTAGTAATAGCATTAATTGTTTAAATTTCCTTCCATTAATTGTCTAACATTTCCTTTACGAAACTGAACTTTTTATTATTTTTCGTATCCCGATCGTTATATTAATCACATTAGGTCCTGACAAAAAACATCATACATGTTAAAAAAAATACAACTAATATTCTTGAAGAAAAATTGCAACATTTTCAATTAGGGAAATTTTTAGATACCTCAAAGTGTATTCATGAATTCCCATTTTTACAGCACCTATACGATTTATTCACTTCAGCCGTTTAAGATTCGATGAATCAATACATACCGATCAACGCATAATGCGCAGACATACAAATATACAGAACGCGTGGAAGTGGCACAAGGCTGTTGGTAGAAACGGCGCGGGCTGGCGCGCGATCAGTATGGAAACAACGGAAGCCGATCATTTGCCAGAAAGCTGCTTCATTTGGGTAAAGTAAATTCGGATACCGTGTTTAAATTCTATGTATTAAACTTTCACATGCCTATCGAACCGAATTAGTAAATTTCATAATACAGAACCTATTAGATATTTAATGATGTATTTAAATTGGTTTAATTAAATATATTTGCAATTTAAATAAAAAGTTAATTACACATTTTTGAGTCGTGCTATATATTGACTAACTCGGCAAGGTCGTGAGGTTGAGCAACAGAAGTAGCCCCAGAATAATGAAGACATTACAATATAATGTACATTTAGTTATTAAAAAATATTAATTAGGTTTATGTAATGATTATTGCTGAACTCTAATTAACAACAATAACTTTTTGTTTTGTAAACACCTTTTACAATCTTTATTCTATAATATAACGATGGTGTTTTTGTACCAAGCGTTATATTAATTCCAGTTTTGGCATTTTTTAAATAAATCTTATTATTCTATGCCTTTGTAAATTAAATTATTATGATTATTTACAAAAAAGTTGCTTACGATTATATAATTACGAATACATATTTATTAACTTAAAATATATATTCAAAGTTTTCGTTTAATGAAAAAATAATAATTACAAAATATTACTGTGTAATATGGCAAAAAAAAGATTTCGACATGACGTATATTTTCCTCACCGCTACTAAAATAATAAAATTTATTTTATTACACAATAGTTAATTTAATGCAATATACCTTATTATTATACAGATAATTATGTTTAATGTTAATATTTTCGTATAATCTTTTTATCAGTTTGAAAGTAAATGAATAAAACAGACTGGATTAGGTTTTAATAATGTTTATGTAAAATTAATAAAACAATGTCTACGGTTAATTGTCGAAGTAAGAAGAGTTTTCGAGGCGGAGAAACAGAACCATGATGTCTTCTCAATGCGTTTATTGGTACACATTGCGAAATAATCGCGCTGTCCCACTTACGGAGATAAATTGAATTTCAATTTTGCCAAAGGGCGATCGAATCGTACGTGAATATTAAATACAAAATTTATATATGCTATCTTATGTTACATTATGTATTCAAAATACATTTTTTTTTCATAGAAATGATAGCGACATTCGTAACGGAGAGTATTATTTGAATAGCATTCTCCGTTTTGAATAATTATTAAGTTATATTTTTTTTACATAAATGTAATAACCGAGGCAAAATCTTCGATTTTATATTATATTGTAATGTATATAACTATAATCGTCACAATAACAATTATATATTCATATCTAGTATAGTTTAATATGTTTATGTCATTTTAGCCAATTTTTAAACGTACTACAGACGAGTTTACAAATATAGTTGGATGTTCTGATTATACACATATGTACTAAAAGTGGAATATTACAATGTTCGATATATAGTAATATATTCTTATGAAATTCCTATTGTATTCCATTTTCATATTGTATTATATGTTCCTTCGTTCAGTAACTTATTATTTATTACAATTGTTTAAATGAACAGTATAAATAAATATTATGGTGGTGACATTAAGAGCTGGGATTCCCAACATTTATTACCCAGTTGGCCCCTTTTTTTTCTAGACTATTTAATTTAACGATATTACAATTGGGGGACAGACAAATACGTTGATAGCTATAAACAGTAATTCGTTTTCTTTATATAACGTTACCCAGGTTATATTACATCTTTATGTTTGTGATACTATATGATAAATAACAATCAAAGACAGAAAGCAGGTGAATCGCGTACCGCCGTGTAAATACCAAAGCAATTTCTTTGGTATTAATTTATTGTTATAAAGTTCAAGTTTCAATTATCATTGCTAGATGGAAGTGGAATGTACTCTTAGGCTTGGCATACACGTCACGATTAAGACAATATTCCTAGAATTAGCTAGCCGGTTTCGTTTATATTAATTCATTCTGCATAGTATCTCCTCGTCAAAGGTAAAAATATATTCACAGTTCGAGATCTACTCCAGTAGAATTCATTAAACGTACGCCACGTACATTTTACATACTTTGACAAAATGTATTTTGCCGATTCTTCTTTTTATGAGTTTGGCGATGTCGGCAAACTTGCCCAGCGCGATGTTGGACGTTATTTATTATAATTATCTAGCCTATAGACCAAGGCACACCTTGAGAATGAAATGATCGCATTCAAGCGAATTCAAATAAACAACGTTAGACAAAAATATTTCGTGGATCTTTTTTAAATGGTACTTGTAAAGTCTGGAATGTTTTATTTTCAGAAACGATGGTATTTTGATTTCAACTATCAAAGAGATGGTTATGCAAGATATAAAAATTAGGTAGTTTAAATGCGACAAATGATATACTTACATATAGGTATGTGTTTGTCAAATCGATTGATTAAATGTAGTGGCAGTTAAATTAATATGATGATATGTTGGCTTCGACTCGAGATGCCTTTTATAAAGAGAACTAGTAAATAAAAATTTTGTATTTTTCGTCATTTAATAATAATTAATATGCACCAAGAATTTTATGTATATATATGTATTTTTTTTATGTAATAGGTAAGCTGACCGACAAATGGGCCACCTGATATTAAGTGTTAAGTGCTCACTACCGCCTATAGACAATGGCGCCGTTAGAAATATTCACCATCCCTTACTTCGCCAATGCGCCATCAACCTTGGGAACTAAGCTGTTATGTCCCTTATGCTCGTGCTTGTTGCTCACTCACCCTTCAACCCGGAACACAACAATACCAGATACTCCCACCAAGTATAAGAAAGAAACAAAAATCCAACAATATACAAATAACAAATTAGCTTCTGTCCGCACCAACACTACTGCCCATACAATCTTTAATTTAGACACTTAACTTTGATACGTGAAAATCGCGAAAGACTCATTCTCCTTACCTTTGACCCTGAGTATTTTTTTCCATAAACAGAATTGTGGGGTACTTCAACATTTTATTTATAATTATATTTGAGCATTTTTACCAATTATCAGCTTGTTGTAAGTTTATGTATCTTCACTCTTGTTTTTAAGTTTAATTTGACCGGATTATGAGAGCCGCGTTTATAACTAGGATAATGGTCGGATCTAAGGTTCAGCTTTTCTTAAAACTAAGTTATATTTACAGGTTTAATTATTATTACAAACAATAAGGCCTAAATTGCTTAATGGCAATATGAAAAAACTAAAGAACAATGTTTTGCTGACAGAATTCTTCTGCGTTTTTAAATTGCAGCGTTTTAAAAATGTTAAACACGCCGTGCTTTATTGTTTGATCGCGCCACAAGGACTGATTCATTATTAATATGAATGAAATCGATGAGCCTGTTACCATGCTAGGGCTAATTTTCGACAGCATTACGAAATTAAATGAAAACAAATAATAACAAAGCAGTCGGTAATTTCAATTATATATATGTACATAATCTAAATCTTAATTCTATAAATTTATTAAAAAAGGACAAAGCAAAGGACTAAGTAAATAATTTAAACCATTAAAGTATTGAAATGTGATAAAACAGCCACGTGGCACTTTAGTTCTCCGAAGCAAATCGATTCATATTGATCTGAACTTTGAATCCTATCGTTACGAACCATCATGACCAAATCATATAACGATTTGTCTTTTGTAAAACAACAAACACTTACTTTATATTGAAAAATAGCGGAATATATAACTGTCTAATTTGAGAATAGTTGCCGTTAATTGATCTATGATTAACTCTTTTGAAACAACTGCAAGCAAGGACCGGTTTCCTTATTATGATAAAATATGTTAACTAGTTTTAGGTACTTAAATTATCACGTTATATAAAATATTTCAACATAATCAGTGAATGAAAATTATTTCTAGACTATTATTTAATATAATACCTAGTAAACTTAAGAGCAAAAAGTGTGCATAAACATACCTAGCGAGCTTGAATGTAACAAAAATACTTTCTGAGAATTGTTCGATATCAGACTCTATTTTGAAATGTCAATCCAAATGAAATGTTTTCAATCTATTGTCAGCATCATTATTACTTATCACAGTATATGTAGCTATATGGAGTAGGAGTCACTTTTAAGGAGTTGTGATACTAAATTATTCTTCTACTAGACAATAAGTACATATTTTTCTTTGGGATTTAATTCAACAGTTTCTCTAATTAGTTTTAAACCTGCAAAAAAATGCATGTTATTTATTTATATAATAAAATTCCGTAGATTTTTTACTGTGCCCTATTTATAAATCTAAAAAACATCGATAAGGCGTTACTCAATAAAAAAAATGATATAAAAGTATCAATATTCGTTGATCAATATAACTCGTTGTAGTTTTGTATTTAATTTAATAATCTAACATGACGAAGTAACATTATTTTCCATTAGAAACATTATTTACCAGGATCAACTCGCATGAAGATGACACGAGGTTTTACTAAGACAAAACCTATTGTTAGCGATGTTAGCATTAAACGCAGCTTCTGAATGTTTGTGAGAAAATTGACTGTTTGGATGAGTTATACTGTCGTTATTGCTTTGTAGGTAGAAAAAGAGTTGGATAATTAAATAATATACCATTTATATTTATATGTTGATTATAAACGAAGGATAATTAACCAGAAATTAAATTTTTATGAAAATGGCTAATTTCGACTGCACAAGATACTAGTTACATATAGTATCTAAGTTAATCTTCACAAATGATCCACCTTTGTTTTTAATATACATTATTTTCTTCGGTTAATATAGAGGCGTACCGAACAAACGTTTAATAGTATACTTTTACATATTGATTGGCACATGCAATGGATGACCTATTTCCCAGATTAATTATTTATAATAATTGATTTTCTACTTAATCGGCCAGCATTATTAAGGATTGTGTCAATTCCAAGTGTACTTTTTGTTTTTATGTAGGTACTATGATTGACTGGTGTATTTTGTAACCGAGTATTTTGTTTAGGACATAATTTACACCGATAAATGGACTTAGTAATACCAGCTTTTTAATACCAATTCAAATTGGTATGCAAAGTATCGTTAAATTTCTTTTAGGACATATGAGAAATATGTTATAAAAATGGAAATCTTATTTCAGCAAATTTACTTTGTAGTTTCATGATCTGTTAGCTCGCCAATTATACGTATACACAATTAGAACGACAAGTGGCTCTTGACTGGAACGTATCACCTAGTAGCACTTTGGCCCATTAAGAAAATGTAGGTTTGTTGAGTAAACCCAACTGCAATCTCTCGGGACCTTGGAGCGGTAGGAGAGGGCGGGGAGCCGAGGGCGCGGGGGGCACGGTCGCAGATGACGCGCGTCCTACTGACACACTGACACACTTACCCAGTGACAGTGGTACTGCTTTTGGTCCGACGAGGTCGCTCGGTGCGTCCTACGTGTGCATTTATATGTATAGTCTATGCCATTCTAACGTAGGGGACGCCGGACGACCAACATCCATTTGATCCAATGCGCTATTACGTACAGTTACATAGCGAGGAATAAACAGATTCGCTTTTTGTTGATCGACTTACTTGCATGTAACCTCTATGTTGTACAAAAACAAACAGTGTAACTTAAAAATTTATACGTCAGTTATGAGGCACAACAGTTTATTATTCTTATTTCCTGGACCTTTTGATATATAACTGGTTAACAGTTCCTCTATGCTTTATAAATAAAAGCATTATTCTATCTATTTCAGTCGGTTGATGTTGAATTTTTTGCAACGTTGAAAGATCAAAACCATATTTCTAATTTTCTGCTGAGAGGCTGATAACAATCAGTAATTGAATATAAATTTGATTGTAAATTAAATGAACTCAATTTAAATGGTATCATGCAATCTGTTTATTTGAAACCGAAACCTTATAAAGATTTACAAGCGGTATTACATAAAAATACATTATAGCGTAGAGTGAATACGTTGTGGTTGCGACTTGCGCATAATTTTGCAACGTAACGTTTCGAATGATTGTCTCGTGACATTCACGCGTTAGCAACACTGATTTATATCGCGTTCTTTGTTATGAAACTTTTGCACGAATTATGAATATTCTTATTTAAAAGAGAGCTTGATCTCATTGTCGCTACAAGAATTTTTTAATATTCCTATAAACATCTCACTCACATTCATTTTTTAATCTTAATTTCACAACATTTAATCTAATATATATGTAGTTTTTCTCTATATAAACATAAGCTACGTAATATGCGAAGCCTATATTACATCTATTTTAATCTTCGAAAGTAGCTTTTTATTTTTGACTACATCAGCAAACGATAAAAATACAACCAAATATCTATAAGTATCTATGCTTGTGAATTATTAAAGCTAATTGTGTATTAATGTTCAAAGTGAAGAGTATTCATATGATTGCTCTAAAAACAATAGATAATATCTGGCTCAAATAACAAGACTCTCCCACGAGAGTCGAGTATTTGCATTCCACAACAGACTTGGGTCACTTGTTATCTTAAAAAACTACTTAAATAAAAACATCACACGCAACTATTAATTTCAAGTAGGCTTTATATTAAGACTCTAACGTCATAAACAACAAGCTTAATTGTTACCAATTAAATATGAAATTATATGTAATAGTCGCCCACTTTGTAATAAGCAATTTATAAAAAAAAAATCAATCTTTGTAAATTTAAATAAGAACTTCTTTCGCTTTTTCCTTTAAAAACAATTAGTTTATGTTTTAAAATGTATCGCTTTATAATACCACATTATACGAAATGTTTAATTTTCTGGCTGTATCGATACATTATTAAACAAAGAGATTGAAATTAGTTGATTAAAAGGTTATTTTTTTTATCTTTTATTTATTGGTCCATGGTTCAAACACCAAGTCCGACCGATAAAAGGCTTTTGGGATTTCTGCCGATTTTTTTTAGTGGTTTATTGGTAGCGTGTGCAGTCCATGCTTCGGAAAGCACGAGAAATGTTTGAAATTAATACTGTACTTATATTTATAAGTATCAGTATTTTGTGAAAAAAGAAATTAAACTATAGTTCCATTTGTTTTTGTTATTTTGTCACATTTATTTTCAAAGATAGTAAGGTTTCCTGAGTGTTATCTACTTAGCATAGTATTTCTGGAAATATTTTGAACATCTATACAAATCTGACATATGAAGGTACCTACATATATGTTAGTTTTTATAGCGTGCGATTCGAAAGGACCTGTGCCGTCAATTTTCTCTCGCTAATCGCTCTCGCTAATCGAGTCGATATCTCAGGAAATATTTTTAAAAATATTAGTCTGATATTATTATAATGCATATATCGAGTATTTATAGGAATTAATACATTACTAAACATCTTGGTCATATTAAAACCCATTTGGGATTATATTTATGTGTATACAGTAATGCGCCCTTTTAAGCATAATATATCTGCTAATATTGTTAATTATACAGAAGTATATGAGGTATCTGTTTGTTGAGGGACGTAAAACGGTGTAGATAGCCTAACTGTAGTCGACGCTTGTCAGACCCGTGGCGTCACGGGCGGTATTCAGTAACAAGGCGCAGTTGCCATGACGTAAATGTCACGTTTCAAGCCAATCGAAGCTTGAGAATACAATACAATTATGTTAATCAAAAGTTCTCATTAAGGTTAACTTTATATTACACCCGCATTATATCAGAGTGATGGAAAACGCTCTAAACTTCAATTAGGAAAGGCCTTAGCGCAGTAGTGGGCATTAATAGTTCTTACTTTAAAAAATGTTCAATTAAACCATCCACGAACTAAATTCAATTAAACCATCCATTCAATCGTGTTATAAAAATATAGTATTTTTAAAATAAGTATTACTTCAAGTTTCAGTAAGTTTTCTCAAGGTTTCGTAAATTATAATTGATGAAATATTTTTGTCAAGGTTGACAGTATTGCGTAGAGATGAAAGGAAAAATACGTAGTGATACTCACCTTGTATATTATTTTGGCAATTAAATATTTTTAAAAATCAGTTAAAATTGCGTATGTATGCGTCTTACTAATATGTGAAAGTTTGTACGTTGGTCGCATCATCACGCCCAAATATGACGGACTAAATTAGGTTTACAGAAGATTGTGCAATACAAATATTTTTAAGTCTGTTTTTCATTCTACGTAAAAAATAAACAAAGTCATATTAATAATTATCTAATAATTCAACTAAGACTGACTAATGGATGTTATTACCAAGACAACCTACGCCAATAACATAGCAATCGACCTTAGTCTTAAGGGAACAGTGTGAATGGATCAAATCATGTGTTGAATCTCGGGCGATAATCTTGTTCCATAATTGCCCTTGGCATGCGAGCAAATTATTTAATCATTAATACAAGGGCACTTATTGAACTTGTCTCCCATTGGGATTAATGATAAATGTGGAAATCAGAAATAAAAATAAAGTTAGTCTTTATAAGGATTCGTTGATTACGATGCGGATGCGAAAGTTTAAAAACCAATGAGTCACGTCGTATCTACCAGTTGGAGAAAATGGAAATAAATAAACGTGCCGGTGTCGACATCGTCGAATTGTTCAAAGAAGTACCGTGGTTTGGTTTCTCCGATATCCTTATAGTATTTTAACTTATATATATTTATATTTTGCGGGATAGTGTAGTTTCCAATAATGATTACACAGTAATGTTAATATCGATTCATTTTCAAGAACGCAGTGACCTCGACACAGTTGTCTGCAGAATACTATCTGCATTTTCCTCAAGTAATTCTTCTGTTTAAATCTATATATTTTTCTATAATATTCCCATTACTTAGTAATATAAAAGTTTCATAAATCTATATGCGCATTGGGCGAAATAAATAAATGTTATTTGATATAGAGTAGTTTATTTTAAGTTTCTTATTTAATATTAATCTAATCGACGATTATATTTTATTTACAATAATAATAAAAAATATGATGCAGTCGTCGAGGTTCCACAATACAATGGTGCAGTAACAAGGTTTGTTTATCTAATTTTTCCATTGTAAGCGAGAAATGCTTCGCGACTTCCCTTGTAATAATGAAAACTGTGTCAAGGTTGTTGACAATATCTTATTGAGTGACTAAACAAAAAAGCCATCAACAGGAGAAAATCTTAATCGTTACATGAAATAATAAAAAATATATTTGTCTGGTCAATTATTTATAGTTATTATTATATATAGATTAGAGATAGATTAGGGATTTTAAAATTTTTATTCAGATTAAAAAAAAAAATATCCATACCTATAGACATGTGAACAATAATTATTGTTTCTCACGAAGATGTCATTCTGTCATACGGTTATGGAAAAATAATCTGTGCTTTCAACCAACAACCCACTCACTCAAAAATTTAGATAAAAAAAAACAAGAAATTCCTTGAAATCATCTTTTATTTGAAGAAATGTAGTCTAAAGAGTATCCAGGGTTAATAATAATATGGGCCAAGTTCACAAAAGTAGGTCAGGGGGATTTAACAACTAAAAGCTAAGCGGTCATTCCTTACAGATATTTTTGTAGTTTCTATCAAAAGTTGGTACTGTGGAGTGTGTATTTGTATTGGCACCTTAGCCGAAAAACATCAACATTTAGTGCGACTAAAATAAATCACAATTTCGTAATTATATAGTAGTTAATTTTTAAATTATCCTCAGTCAAACCACATGCGTTTCGAACTAAAGATAATTTAAACGTAATTTTATTTTCAAGAATAATAAGAATATTTTTATTTATTTCTAAATTTATAAAAACAAATATGATATAATAAAGAAGCAAATATTAAAATAAGTGTCTACTAACACAAGTGAAACTGCAAGCTAAAGCGATTTGTAAATAAATTCATCGAAATTAGGTCGAGCGGATCAAGATCAAGTCGAAAATGGGTCAAAGGGAATAAATAACATGCCACCCAGTGGAGGGCGAGGGTGAGGGTGACCCGACATCGGAGTGCGCGAGTGAGGTGATCGTAGATCAGTTGTCAAAATATATAATATAGGAAATACCAATTTGTAAAGTAAAATAAATATTGTAAGTTTAAAAAATATATTCCATAAAAGTTTTTATATTTTAGTTCATTATGTAACCATAATTCGTTTTAAACTTTTACAGCATAAGATATTTGAGTGTTAAAAATTAGAGTAAGTGAGTTTTGAAAATTAGAAATCAAATAATCGGAATAATGATTCATTACGATTATAATTATAGAACTTTGTTTGTAACACTTAGAAATATGTTTTTCTTGCTGGCTTTACCCTTGCGATCATCGTATACATGTCGGAGCTGTAAACAGTAATGTTTGCAGTAACTAAAGTATTTATATAAATTATTAGTTATTCATCCACGTACGGCTAAAACTAGGTCAAGTTCATAAAATCCAGGGCAGAGGATAACAGAACTGCAGTTGACATTATTTTATGTAGGTTACAGATGTCAAGTCTTATTTATAGTATATTATTACATTATTTTAAGTTTAATAAATTGATAACAATATTAATTGCTTTTACGACATAAAAAGATAAACTTACCATATACATTTAGATGGATTGTAAAGAGAATTACTTCGAGTAATAAATATTCATAAGAGATTTAAGGATTATTTTCCTAGATTCAGTTTTTTTCGAATAATTTTTACAGGAAAATAAATTATAAACAAAACCAAAATATTTGTTTTTTTGGGACAACTTATTTTGATGAGATTAAAATGCAAAATAATCTAGGATCCTTGTTGTAAGAAAATACTCGTTTGTTGTTGTTAACGAACTCCAATATTTTTATTCCTTGATTTATTATATTTTAAAACCTTTTTGATGATACACACAGTTATATACTATTTTAAATAATTTGTTTAGCTTTATTAGTAATTACAAAATATATTCGAAATGAAAACCGGACCATTCCGGGTATTTAGAACTAACAGTCTAAGTAAGTAAGTACGTATGAATTTCGTATAAATTTGTCACAATCAACAAACATATTGAACCGAGACGTTAAACTTAGCATAGGTAAAATAAAGAGCGAGATGAATAGATGAATGTTTTGAAAAGATTCCGAGAGGCTCGATCCAAACGAGCGGGTAAGTAGGCGAAGGTCAGGCGCTATTGTAGTCGACGTGAAGTGACGTTACACGTTACACCTAGAGATAAGCAGCTTGCTTGTACAGAGCCTAGGCTACTGATGCTTTAAGGCAACTATCTCATGGATTCAATACATTTAATTCGAACATACTCTCGAGCCTTGGCTAGGTTCCTAATTTTGATTACGAGTCTATTAAAACAACATATAATATTACACTCTTTGACCTTACTCATGAAATATAAAAGGATCAGAAGTAGCCGGTTAGCAGTATAAAGAAAACAAAGTATACATAATACTTAATTAAAATAAAGTATATTTTCATAAAACGAACAATTATTTCCTAATTTCATAGTTCATTTGTATTTTGTGGCAATGGGAAGAAATTTAAATATAGTTCAACCAAAGAAACAATGTAAGAATAAAAAACGTTTTTATACGTTCCCATCGTTAAAATAACGTGTTGCGACATCATGTGTACAATAAACGTAGGTATTATTTGTCTGAAATTAGCAAACAATACGAAGCGATTACGTTTTGACTGACAAAGAGTATGTAGTATGAACAGTTAATCCTGTTATAAATGTAACCTTATAATTATTGTTTTGCAATCTAATAGAATCAACAGTATCGGGCTTTCTCTATGTACGTGCTAATCTCGAAGATATTTTCATCTGATATCGTCTTATCACGAGGATAAGTTTATACTGTAACTTCACGAAGCTGATCTGAAAAATAAAAATGTAACATAACGCATTAGGCAGTGTCACTGTCCCGTATTTACCACTTAAAACGGACTAAGTTATTTTTTAGAATAAATAACAGTATTTATTAATTTGTTTGACGTACTACGTTTTGGTGACGTCACACGTCATTACTCGCGCAGATCAGCACTTATCTTTATCGTTAAATAATTATTTATAAAAAATATCACTTTTTCGACCTGGTTGTTTTTGTGTTAAATTCTTTTACATTACATTAATAATAATCAATTGATTTTAATGTTTTTACATACTTTTGGGGAATTATTACAGAAGGGTATTTAATACATTCATCGAATCAAAAAGTTGCGGAATCAAGACGTAAGAAGAAGCTTCTTGCGGCTTAGCCCGATTAAACTTTATAGGATACATATCTTTCACGCTTATCTAAATGTAAGCTGCATTGACAATCCAATTCATAAATAAAAAATATGCAGTTTATGTTTTCTTATAGAAAAACTTATTAACAATGTTTACAAGGTAACAGGATTTTTTTTTTAAAATGTAACTTGATATGTATTTATAAAACACCGGGTACATACTGAAGCTCAAATACGTGATCAACTATCTCTATATATAATCTATAATTGGATGTTAAATATATATCTTATTCAATCTATTGTTCAACAGCAAGAAACAGTCCCTCAGCTATTCTCTTAAAGAGTAACTTTGGACCTTATTCTACCACGCTGCTCTAGTGCGGGATGGTGGAAACAGATGTTCTATCTAATAATATAAATATCATCCGACATATTAAGGTCTCCTCAGGATATTTTCCTTAACCGATTGAGCACTATATTAATTATAAAAAAAACACGTATAAATTGACCGTTGCTCACTAGGATTAAATCTCGCGATCTTGGGATCAATTTGACGTGATCTACGACGGGACATTTCGGCTCTATCTTACAAAGTTAGTACTTTATAATATTATTGTTATTTTGCGTGCGGTGTAACTTAGAACTAAGTATTTTTTTATGTGTACCAACCAAGTTTACCTTAAGTCGTCTAGGTATATAATTAAAAAAAGTACAACTTAATGTCAAAAATTGACACCTTTTTAACAAGTATCATATTAGTCACTAATAGTTCAAAAAAATGTCGTATAATTAAAATGTATAGAAATACATTCACATATGTTTTTATAATAAATAAAAAACGTTTAAATTTTCGTTCAACTGTTTTCAATTCATGTTTCTAGTTGTTTGGATCAAATTATGGAAATTTTGTAGCATTTACTTTTTCGGCACCTTGAGACTTAAGGCCATTCGCGCAACAACAAACATCAAGCAAACAGCACAAAAGTACGTATGCAATGTACGACTGACCACACAGCCTTACCTCCTACAATAATGGTTCATTCAAATAATCAATACATTATATGGAATAAATCAACATTCATTGCGTGTTTTCTGTTGAATTGTTTATGTCGAGCAGTCTCCAGGAGGCATTGGATAATAAAACTTAATTGTGCTCATATAGTCGAGTAGAGTTATGACACTGACATCGCAGTTGTTTTCCTCGACCTAGTCTGCTTGGGAGCCATCTAAGGAGAGCTATCGAGAGCAGGGCCACCAGGCTATTATGGGGACATTGTTGAGCCATTTTTAATTGTAATTTACGTTATATATGTTGACAATTTCTTTCGATATGTTTCTTTATTGATTGACCTTGGCCAATGCCTGATTAAATTAATTTCTCATATTTAAGACATACGCTTTATTAAGGCTTTTGTCATTGTCTCATGAATTACAGTGAACTATAATAATTAGTCTCTCCGATAAGAATTTGTTACAATTACAATTAATGAAAAACCGAATGATCCATTAGAAAAATGCTCCATTATAACAAATTATAATGTTTATTATTTCTTTTATTAATTATTTCTAAAGCAGATTGCGTGTTACTTTAAGTTTTAACCTTCAAAACTTAAGTCGATTCATAAAGAGGCATAAAATTCAAACACACGAAAACTACAGCAAGTATCATTTGTTGCGACACTCCGAATCGAATTAATTACCTCGCAACCGAGCGTAGTATTAAAAAACGGTTTGCGCAAGAGTCGATCCACACCTTGACACAGATAGTGCTCAAACTGTCGTTTTGAATACACAAAAACCGGACGCAGCCTTCACTATTTTAAATCGACTCTTGTTTAACATGTCCATATCTCCGTACACTTCTAGAAGTATCTCTTTACTAAATTACTCTTAAAAATAAACCTTTATTACATTTCAATAATATTGAAATTTAAAAATCACCAAATGTGTGGACTGCTGACCAGTAGTCACGTACGGCCAAGGTTATCCATAGAACTTTTTCTGTTGATACTCTCATTCGCCCGAATTAAACTAATTATTTCAATATAGCACTCAAAATAATGTTTTTATGAGAAAATGTGATTCCCATAACGTTGGTACAAGGAACAAACACAATCTTGTTACTCCTGTTACTCGACTGCATAGAGTCAGTAACTCTTTTGTGGGGCAATGTATACGCTTCTACAACAGGATCCCAGAAAGCGTTCAAAATGCTTCTGCTGCGAAATTTAAAAAAACTGTTAAGGAACGCTTGTGTGCGAAAGGTTACTATACAATTAGTGAGTTTATATTTGATAGCACACCTTGGGAATGAAACGATCGCCTCCTGGCTGTTTCTACTCCCTAAAAAAAGTCCCGCTGAGTTTCTTTCGCCGGTTCTTCTCAGGTCAGGGTGTTTTCTTTTTCCGAACCGGTGGTAGTGTTTAACTTGACAATCAATAAGAAAGTGTAATACTTCTATATTGAATAAAGGAATTTGAGTTTGAGTTTGAGTTTGAACAAATAAAAAATACCAGCTTGAAGTCCAAAAATTTTTTTTTTTATGTAATTTAGATAAAGATTATCAAGAAATATGTAGCCTAAGTAAGCTTAATGTATGGTAAAATCTATAATTGATAGTTAACAGTGAAAGGAACAAATTTCCAGCTACCTTTTTTTATAATACTAGTTATCCCGCGGTTCCTCTCGCGTTCTAAGGAAGGACCCTTGGGGTTCAAGCCTGCTTCAAATCATCATAAAGAGAAGCCGAAACACCTAATTCGATATTTTAAAACATCACCGGAGGAATTTTCAAAAAAAAAATTAACATTGAAGGGTTTTACGCATAAGCCTTAAATATCGAAAAGTAATGAACTTTGAAACAAACTTTCTTTCTAAGTTTTACCCTCTTAGATGATGAATTTTCAAAAAAGGTCTTACAACTTGTCTTTTACATACTTAATAATAAAAGCTTGATACCGATTTTTATATTAATATCATCAGATGTGACGAATGTCCAGTAAAGTTTTCATGTGCATGTTAACGACTACTAATTTATAACAAATGCTTTCATCAAAGTACGATTTTAATTTGGGTTACTAGGAATATAAGGGTGAGTTTCAACAACTCGTACCTTATTCTGACGCTTAGTATTGGCACTGTGTTTAGGTCTGAAAGGAAAGTGAGAAAAGTATATAAAATATTAGATCGAATATGTTTATGGCAGTCTATAGGCTAAGGTGACCAATTCATATGACTTTAAAATAAAAAATGATTACAAACTTAAAGATGATATAGGGGAATTACGTCATAAGTTAATATGTTTGTGTAAAATATTAAACCGATTTATTTTATTTACACAAGATAGACAATATTAACATAATTTATAAATAAAATTAAGCATTTATGGATATAGTATTCACGTAACAAAACTGCCTATGTGTTAAATTAAGGTTTCATTCTTAAGATTTATAAAATAATTTCTTCCATACATCATAAAAATCAAGACAGACTACATTGTAAATAATACGCTTATTAAAGTGTCTCATAAATGCCATCTTATTGGTTTAAGCAATCTCTTTCAGACAACCTTTATCGGAATAAAATATATAAATATAGGAATGTGAACTAAAGATACACGCGGTACATAAAATGAAATTATGGCTCTTCATTTATGACAGAAAACAACGAAATATTTCCATATTTACAGCAATTAAACAAAAAGAGATCGAAATCCTCAAAAACTTAACGGGTTAGACCATACAACATAGTACTTTAAAAAAAAATATAGCAGCCATAACATAACTTTAAAACTGCTTGTAATTTGACTCTTTACTCTCACTTTCTCAGTCATAGTATAAGAGAACTTACCTCGCACCTGGACTACATCGACCGGCACCATACGTTGTTATCGAAGAATTTGGACTCATGTGTTACCTTAAGCACATTCTATTGGCTTAGAAGAGTTCATATCGTACAATCGAAATCGGTATGACCTGACCTATTTTTAGTAGTATGTCATTAAGTTCTATATATATTGTTTTATGTAGATGATATAAATATGTGGCTCTAAATATGAACTATATAAATAGAATAAAAAAAGTTAGTACCATAAGATCTCTATGGCTTTCTGTTATACGAATGACACTCGCTCCAGAGATTCTTCGTCAGTTGAAATTGCAATTCAGAAATAATGGTATATCAACACGTATTCCGTTACTTTATTATTGGATCCATCAAAAAAAACGTTTGGAAGCAGACGTAAAACACGGCGAGAGAATATAAGCGAGCAAGAGGTATTTAAATAAATGACTATTTATATGCAATATTTTTTGTATTTCGACCAATTACACTTTGGGGTAGAACTGTATATCCTGAATAGGTTATTGAATTAGCCTAGACAGGAAAGCCTGTCCTTGATCTTTATTTTGTTTGATGGCTAACAATTATAACACTATGTTCTATATTGCCCTAGATCAAACACATCATGTTCACGGACGTTTATTGTAAAACATACTTATTTTTAAACAATATTATACAATGATAAAAAAATTACTAGTTGGTAAAAAAATTATCTTTGCTTAATTTTAATTTATATTTGGATCATTAACATAAAATATAAGAAACCTATTACCACCTACTATTAAATGACCATTTTTTTTAATTATACCAATTTTTCTAATAAACCATTCAAAACGTAAACATTAACCTAACTAACCTAAATTACTTTGATATATTATGAATTTTATGACACCTTTTTTATTTAAATAAAATATTTAATAATCAATTCATTAAATGTATAAGACTCATTTATTTCAGAGTAATTAACTTATATAGGGTCTGAATCATAATTAGTAAAAAATCATATGATTGTGTTATATCAAAATATAGTCATTTTTGAACTTTACAGCAGTACTGGAAAGTAAAAATGAATTTTGAGTCTATAATTTTCACATTTCTAAACAATTATATATCGCTTGTACTAAACGGTGCGTGCAACAAAGATAAAAACTTCAAGTAGAAGTCTCAAAGTATAAAATAAATGGTGCCATTGAAGTAATTATTCTACGAGACTAGTAATTATTGATTACAAACTGGAGCAATGTGGTACCAATAAATAATTGGCTTACTTTCAAAATTCAGATCATAAAATTTAAATATAAAACACCTAATGTTTTTATTATTTTTTACAATAAATGTATTTTTACAACAAAAGGTTTTTAATTTTATTTACGCCATTAATTATAAGTATATTTATATCTTGAAGAATTAAACCATGCCGCTTTTAGAGTTTTGTATTAGAGAAATATTTAAATATCCAATGGTTCGTACTGTTATAAAAACGCTTCTAATTTCATAGACATTTGCTATTGATACGCAATTAGGACACTTACATAGTTTCACAAAACAAAGTCACACGTGTGAGCACGTAGTTGCGTAAACAAATGTCGGTATTGAACCCGCATCGTTTAATTTAAACATGTTTTCCTGTGGTGTATAACAAAGGGAATAAGTAGAAGAGCGAAGTCAACTTTTATTGTTTCATTTTCTTTCATTATAGTACGAGATATTAAAATCAAAGGCACAGTCAAACAATAATTAATAAAAAACAAAATTTATACTTACTATTTAAATATCGATGACAATTTTTGTTCAGTATAAATTCGAAACAGTATAAAATCTGAGATCGAACTGAATGTACATAATTATATTACAGGTATAAAGCACATAATAAAGTAATACAGGTATAAAACACCGAAGAAAAGTGTTGTTGTAAAATTATTAATGATTTTTGCGCGGAATTTGACTTTATTCAAATTGATTTTGAAAAAATAATATGTAAATATAACTTTTAAGGGCGGGGTACACACTAAACTGAACTTTAATAAAAAAAAAAACTCTAGAAAAGATACGAAAATCCTTTTTTGTCGTCCAGTTTAAATTTCAAGCATAAAACGCTCCAGAAAACTACT
Source organism: Vanessa atalanta (assembly GCF_905147765.1). NCBI lineage: Eukaryota > Metazoa > Arthropoda > Insecta > Lepidoptera > Nymphalidae > Vanessa > Vanessa atalanta. Next base: position 10,096,800 of record NC_061902.1, on the reverse strand, counting down.
ATGGAAATCCTTTTGGTTTTTTTATTCAAATTAGAGTTTTGCTTATACCCTGTCCGTATATGTGATATTTTGCGAATTTCTTTTTCGACTTTCATTTGAATATTTCCCGGAATGTTGAATAAAATAATATACCAACCCTACATATCAGAAATGAAGTAAATTTGACAGTGAAGTTTCAATTGCACTTGTCATTGTACAATTCAGTTATATTTTTTATTTTATTAACTAATTAAAATTTATAAATAGCTATACATATAACGAAATTGCTACACAGGCATCTTTCCGAGTGCCTCTCCCTGCCTGGTATCAGTAAACCTCCTTCAATTTTGTGATTTGATTTATTGAAATGATACTAATTTTACAGAAAATGATTTATTCGATATTATTTTTCTGACGGATGTACTGACTTACGGTCTATAAAAATCTTGGAATCAGATTTTATGATAAGTGATCTAACGACTTAGTCATCCAATTAAGATTTTCTCTGTCAACTTCAATTCCATACCATCGATAAATGCTTGTTTTGATAATATAAAACATAAAAGTCATTTTAATAAAAATGAACTTATATTGTTAAATATAACATATATTAGTGCATTTATTTATAAAAGAGGTAATTAAAAGCTTATCTAATTAAAATGTCATACGATATGAAGCCAATTTTAGCAAAATCGTGTATTGTAAATGTTAAAAAATATTTAAAAAATCACCGCATAGCACTGTGTATGAGTAGTGTGAATGAGTAGTCCCATCGAACATTCTGAACCTTTTTTTTTAACACGAAATATTTTAAAAAAAAATGTTTTAATTCCAACTTTCAGTAAATTAGGAAATTTTCAGTTCTGAAAGTATGTCGCAGTTGTTGGCACCGGCATGTGTGTCAGGTCAACTGGGCTTGGCGTCACTCGAATTATTTTTATTGACATGATTTTCTTTTAAGCTGTCTCATCCCAATGTATATGAATACTTTTAACATAGTTTTGTTTTAAAATATGTTTTAATAAAACTCGTCGAATATATATTTTGTATATGCCTACATACCTCATAAAAACGACAAATTCGATAATAAAGCAATAGGGTACGATATAGTTTTGTACTTATTATTGTTACTATGTTCTATTGCTTGGTAAAAATGTCTATTAAACACGAAACATATATTTAAATATTACAAGATTATTCAATTTCAGCTTTATGATTATCTACATATTTATATTACATAACACGCATCGCTCATTACTATGAAGTAATTTTTTTTGGCTGACAGTGCTTAGAATAATAATGATAAACACCTAACCGAAAGAAATAATAGTGTTCCCGCTAATACACAAGACGCTTAAATATCACAAATACGTAGTTTATATTAAACACCGTCGGAGAATTTAAGACAATGACATTTTATAATTATGTTAATATTCCAGCGGGTTCCCTAATGTTTAAAAAAAATGTTTGACGAATCATCCATTTTACAAAATCGCTCGATTAAATATTCAGGTGACAAGAACATTAATCTGCAAACATGTTATATAAAATATAATTCGACGAATTTTTGAATTTAATTTAAAATAAATGATGTTCTAAACTAACCTCAACAATTGTTTGTCATATTAATTATTTATAGAATCAGTAGTTCGTATGAAGATCGTATTATGAAATATAATTTTAACAAAATGTATTTATTATTTAAAACGTTTTTTTTTATTTGTTTTACTCAATTGTCAGGACCTCAAAGCGACAACGTAAGCTCACGAAAATGTTAAACTTATTTTGATATATGATTTACCAATAAAATACATAGTATGTTTGCTGATTATAATATTTTCGATAGTAATAATTTTACTGAAATTAGCCTAATCAAAAAAATAAAAGATTTCGTTGGTATACCAAGTATAAACCAGCGGAATTAGATTTAATATAAACTAACTAATATTTCGGGTTCAAACCCAGGCAGGCACCACTGAAATTTCATGTGCTTAATTTGTGTTTATAATTCATCTCGTGCTCGGCGGTGAAGGAAAACTTCGTGAGGAAACCTGCATGTGTCTAATTTCAACGAAATTCAGCCACATGTGTATTCCGCCAACCCGCATTGGAGCAGCGTGGTGGAATATGCTCCAAACCTTCTCCTCAAAGGGAGAGGAGGCCTTTATCCCAGCAGTGGGACATTTACGGGCTGCTTATGTTATTATGTAACGGCCCCTAGAAATCTCCGATGACATAAGCACTGCGGTAGGGCTTTGTATAGGTATCACATACTCAAAAAATATTCAAGATCAAATTATAAGTTAACGTAACGTTGCTGTGTCACAAATTTCATTTTTTACATGTAATACGTGATTCGAGACGAGCAAGTTGCCCGAGTATTGGTAAGTGGTGACCTCCACCTGTAGACATTGACACTGTAGTCTGTAAGCAATATAAACAATAAATTCCTTTCAATGCCAATGCGTTAGCAATCTTGGGATCTAATAACTTCAATCCCTTAAATCTAATCCTGGCTCCTTTTCAACGGGTATGCAATATTTTGGTTTTTAGGTATTTAGTGATTGAGGAATGGTACTAAAGAAGATCCCTCACCATCGACAAAAAAAAGATACTTAACCTAAGTAAGATATTAATATGAGCCGGTATAGTATACATTGGCTTTGATTCTTAAGTACCTAAATGAAATCGATCGGCTCGCTTACGACTTTAATTTCCACTTTAATTTATGAAGCATTATATAAAGTACTACTTGTAAGCCAATACGAGTAGTAATTGATAAGAATGCAAATTTTCATGTCAATTATATCTCCCAAATAAAAAGTGTTACTTATTTCGTATTTTTTGTTTGCTCCCAATTTGATGAAACATTCGTTTTACAAATGTTCGTGCTATCAGATGTTTAACGGCATAGACTCTATACATATAACAAAATACTTAAATTAACATCTTCCTATGTCTGACTGTAAGTTTTCGTATTGTAAATAACTGATATAAAACAATATCAAATATTTTGAACTAACTTTAACAGCCGTGTTTTATTCAGAATTATTCTTCTATACGGGGATTCTTAACGACAATTTTCAATTACTATCATTTTTTTTTATACAAACGCATTGCGCTAGTACGAAGTATTACGTACTTGTGGACGATATAAGCGATAGCTACTCTGCCGCGCAACTGGGTCACTGGGTCACAGACGAGGCCCGCTGATAGTAAAGACCGGTTGTTTCCCAAAGTATATTTGTTTCTAAAGAGCATGTATATATCTTATATGATACATATAAGTATATATATAAGTATACGATTTAAGTATATCTCGAATAAAACTCGACGAAGTATTAAATTAATAATGAAATCGTTTATAGAAAAGTTTAGCTCTGATCAAGAAAAAACGGATGCATCGGCCTTGCTCTACAAAAATAATAACAATTAGACTTAACAAAACAAGAATCGATACCCGATAAGGACTGCATCGAATCATCTAGCTATTTCGTTGAAGGTAAATTGATTATAGTCAAATATGCGAACGCAATTAACACAAGTAACTAAACATTTTTTCGACATGGCCTGATACTTGTATCTCCAGATTAATGTTTGTCATGGTTTAAGATGTTACTTAAGAAATATGTGCTCGCGTGTTATGTAAACACAAAATTGAGTAATTCCTCACATACTTAAACAGTAATTTCAAAGTTATCGAGATACACGCGCAAAGTCAATCTGCGCATCTGATTCTAAAGTTGTGACGACATCCGATGATTAAGTAGTAAACTATTACGAAATTGTTTCGAATACAGACGACTCCGTTCGTGTTAAATTAGTAATGCAAGCTGTATTTTCATAGGCGAGAGTTGACGCTTTGCATATAAACCTAGTGCGCAATTCTCTCGTGAAATATTGTTCTATATTGCAATAATATTAGTAGCGAGTTCAAATATTAGTAGACTTTTGAGCAACAATCTCAATTCGTAACAAGCATTAAGCCTTTCAGTTTTGAATTTTCTTTAACGCAATTATGGGTATGTGACAAGTTATGTTAATTCGCGACAAAAAAATTGCTGTTCGTAAAGACTTTATTAAAAAGGCATATTATATTTAAATTGAAAACGCTTTTTGGTGATATAGAAGAGTGCAATTGATATATATTGACATTTATGCAAGATAATATATATATATATAAATGAATACGTATAACAATCAATATAAAAGTAACTAGTTTAATATACATACTTGCAACTAATCAAATAAGTTACAAAAATTTTGTTTAACCCTATGGTGTTTCGATTTCAATGATATAAAAATCAAAATATAACCAGCTTTTAGTCACGAGTTTCGATTTTACTGTTTCTCATATTTTATTTTTTTATGTGTTATTTATTAATATGGTAAAAAACATAAAGCCTAATACTTATTGTGTATATAAATTAAACATATTTTTAGTATCAAAATAAGCCATTAAACTGTTATAGCCAGGGCCGGGTTATCCATTAGGCAGAGTAGGCAAAAATTGGGAGATATAGTTTTAAAATTAAGTACAAAAATATAATTATTATGAACAACATTGTGTTGTTGTAGAATCAAAATGTATAGGAAGTTAGAAAAGGGTAGAGGGGCCCGAGGCGCTCATTGTCTAGAAGCCGCGATGTTTGACTTATTATTGCCGCTATCTCGAGAGCTATATATAGACAATATTCGTTTCATTACTAACTTTTCAATGAAAAAAAAAATGTTCTAACTTGTACTATTGAGGTAAAAATAAAAATATCTTTATACTTTTTAATAGAAAAGTATTACACAAATTGTTAAAGTTTACCGCAATATTTAGTCGTTGACTAAAAATAAACCTGTTGTAAATTTTTTAACAAAGTTTTTTATGCACGTCATATGTAAACGTGAACGAAAAAACGTGAAGGGGTAAGTAAGAAGTTTTAACGTTATAAGTTTTGAAATATTGTCATTGTTTTTTTAATTACTTACTTATTGCCTACCCACGTTTTATTTTGTTAATTTGGATCGATATTTTTACTCACAATCTAAAATGATTAGTTTATCTATACTAATATATAGTAATATTATAAATGCAAAAGTAACCCCGTCTGTCTGTTGCTCTGATGACCAAGGACTAAAACAAGAGCGAAACTCAGGCAACCACTAGTTTACATATAAATGGTAACTGCATTTGAAAAGTCGTTTCAACTTTTTAATAATTATAGTTGTAGAATTATACATATTGCGTATGTCATACGATTTGTTGGTATTTTCAGATACATCTTAATATGAAGATTGTCAGGACGTACATATAGTCGTTACTACCACAAGAAGACAAAAGCCAAATAAACAACATTTGAGCTATATAATTGGTAGAGTTTGAATAATTAGTAATATTCATTACAGATTTTCGAAAAAGTGGCGTTTTGAACGTCGTCGAATCTGTCATATAGTTGAGCTTTTAACAAATCGCATGAAATACGCAAATCTAAGGTTTGTTTATCTTCATTCCTTCTTCGATTGGAATATACTAAAGGTTATAAAACGAACGCCAAAAATAAATAACATTAATTTTGAAAGCTTTGTGTATATAATTCACATAAAAAAAATGTTTTTAGATTTAACTAAAGCAATGTACGAGCGAATAGATCGGTTGGTAAATGTTTATATCACACTGATTAAGAAATAGCACGGGATAAAATCGGTAGATAGTCACATAGTATGGATTTATATATAAGGTATTACTAATTATGATTATGTTTTTATTATAAGTTTTGATTATTTATAGATTTGATAGTAGGCTATATTCAGAAAGAAAATAGAGGTGAATTTCCTCTATATTCTTTTCAATTTTCAACGACAAAAGCGAATAACAAATAACTATAAAATCCAATTTTTTTTTAAGATTATAAATATTTCACTATTAGTAGTAAAACCTTTTAAGAACCTAAAAGTTTTTCTAATGATTAATAAAATAATTCGAAAAACCTCAAAATTAAAATGCTGGAGCATTAAATGTTAGAAGTTTTACTTTTTGACCAGTACTGGTTGCTTCAACTGAAGTTATATCCTAACGCCTACACAGTTAGTCGAAATTTAAATTAAAATGCTTGTACGCTCAGATTAATAGACGTATATTGCCAAAACTAAATATATATTGTAATAATTTATGTCTAAAATTTTATATATCTTTAAAACATTCACAGAAGCATCATATAGCATTACTATAATTATTATTTTTGTGTATCATGGATCCATTTTACATATTCAATTTACATATTTCCATGTATTTTAAATACAGTTCTTCCATTAAAAAAACGTATCTCTTGTAACAACTGCAAGTTACCGTGAAATAATCGTGTTGAAATAAAACCAATATTCTGAGAAATATGTCAGTTAAAATAGAACGAAAGCGTTCTTTGTTCTTTATAAATCGATTTTCAAATGGTATGGATATGATGTGCTAGTTTCAGTAGGCTGCTTACCATTTTATCAAAGAATAGTCGTCCTCAGAATGTGCTAAATAGATTATGATAGAAGAAAAAGTTATATTTTCTACATATTGAACTTCTAAGCATACAAGGTGAAGGTATCATTTCATAAAAGCTCTAAATCATCTTTAGTCAAATGCTTATTTTTAATAGTTTTCGTAACTCCTTTCGTAACTCGACACATTTAACATTACATCTTTTTTTCAGTCATTTCGCGGTAATTTCATTCAAATTCGTGACCCGCGCACAACTAACGTTTAGTTTTAAATTTGTGTTTTTAAGATTTCTCAAACATAATTATGTATTTATTTGTTTTGATATACTTTAAATACTGTAACTTTCCTCGATTTGTTATAATCGGAGCAATATTTTTTGCGCCAAATATCGCTTATTATGTGACAATATTGTTCTACTAATATTTTAAAACTCGAACGCTCTACGATTAGAAAATGCTAAGTTTGATTTGAAAAAATATTTTTGTGTTAAAGGTTATAAGCTATCTTTAACTCTACGTTTCGAACCTAAGCATCTGGTTAGTAGCAGAGACTCTAAATGTCAACCAATCTTGCACAATATTGTTATTCAGTTGATATAATTTTTGTTTAAATATTTTACCCCCACGAAGACAAGTTAGCTTTAAAATATTTACAAAATAGTAAAAAAAAATAATTAAAAGTAATTTTGTCCATTGCAGCGAAGTTTTACTCGACGCCGAATTACCCATTACCGATAGACGACGATGCAGGCAGATGAACCTTCTTATTAAAAGTAGCGCCTAAGTAACACTATCATCTATGTCCCTCTAATTATTATACTAAAAATATTCTCAGATATATTTACTAATCGATAATCGATCTGCAATCTGCAGCACAATAACGATTTTGGACTTAGATAATTACACACACACAATAACTAAACTAGAGATATCTGTCAATCCTTTTTTAAGAGAGCTTTCCTATCAAGCCTCGATATGATTCTCGAAATATTATAAATATTTCATGAAATGTAGGAGGAATATGGAATAATATATTTGTAAAAGCTATTAAATAAATAATTTATTTAAAACAATGGTGCACCAAATGGTTACATTTCTCCATTAAAATCTAACTATAGGCTTTTGCTTTTACGCTCATAAATTTAAGCTTTTATACAATAATCCCTAGTACCATGAATTATGTATATCTTACGCTGATATTGATCTCTTTAATTGTGTATCTAGATTATATTTTCGAGATTTTTATGTAATAGCTGTAATAATAATACACATTAATGTTTATTCTCGACTATTCCTATTATTTATTAGCTGGTAGAGCATCGACGCTCTCTGTAATCAAAACCAAAGTAACTAACTACCCGAGATATCATACCGTAATGTAAGTTTTTTTTCTGGTTTGGTTTCATTAAAATATTTTAAAAAACATTTTAGTAGGTCATTTTTAATAATATAATGCGAAATTTAAATATTCGCCGAGGATGTCTTGGCAATAACATTACATGGATTACTTACTGAGCAACAAGTTGTATAACTGATGCCAAGATTATGTATTATATAAATCCTTATGTGTATATAAAAATCGCCTTTAATATAATTATTATCAAGTCAATTTATCTGTAATCAAATTTGACAAAGATGTGCATCACCCATTAATCCCTCGTATTGAGTTCCGATTACAAGTAAACAGCCAATAGATTATAAGATATACTAGTTTCAAGCCGCGGCTTCGCCAGCGTGTTTGGGTTGCAGGTTTTAGAGATAAAAAATAACCTATTGCAGACTATGTCGCTCAGTGCCAAATTTCATTCAGATTCATTCAGCCGTTCTGACGTGATTAAGTAACTAACATTCATCCATCCAAACTTTCGCATTTATAATGTTAGTAAGATTTATAAGAGTAATTCTTAAAATTATTTTTTAAACCAGATAAATTTCATTTGTATATTTTACGTCACAATGTAGAGATCAATAACTAAGATAGTTTTTTGTATTATTAAATTTGCAGATAAATATGTATTTATTTGTTTATAGCGAAACAGAGGCAGAAAATTAAGGTGACTATAATAACTCACTTATAATTAATTCATATATAATTAAGTATCTTATGGAAATAAGCGTTGCAAGCGCCATCTAGTTTTTACACATTGCAAAGCTTTTGACTTTTGATATATTACTCAACTTGTTAGATTCTTAATAGAACCAAGACCCGTGTGTTCTATTCATGATTTTAAAATCATGTCAGCTATCTGTAACTATTCAGTGAACTGATGTTTTATAAGGACAATATATTATTCACATCAGGCCAATTGCTTCATTCCATTTAATGATCTTGTATCGTAGCTCTACTGCACTATAGAACGCAAGCAGTGAACGTGCCCTACTGACACCGAACGAAATCAAGAAGATCGCCGTGCTCCCATCGGAATACAAAGTGACATCAACCACTGAATAAATAGCTATGAAATTGTCGTGTCCATTCATCGTCGATTCATATAAATATACGTTCTATTAATTATTACGACACGTATGGTGACTCGTAACTCGTAAGTCACTGACTATTCGTCTAAAAAACTTTAAAACGTAATCTCATACAACCCATTCCATTGTTGGATCGCGCGAAACGCCAATGCGACGTTGCCACACCGTGCGACCGAGTGTACGGGCAGGTAGCCTCTAGTCTACACAATGCATACAATGTAATTATTATACAACCAGCACTTGTCTGTTTTGAATATAAGTATTTATAAAATATATCCTATGGCCTCATGTCTCAAAACTAGTTTTACTGTGTACAGTAAATCTAAATAGAGTCTAATTCGAATTAAATCACATTTTATAAATAATATTATAAAGACAAACATTGAGTATCGAATACCTTTCTTTACATATATTATTTTCATTGAAAATATTCATTTATAGTATTATTTATATGCGTATCCGGCACAAGTTATAATTATCTGTTAAGGCGTACATATTATAGTTATACGTGACTAATATGTAATTAGTAGAGTAGTGATATCTTACATACCGTTTGTGGGCTCCATGTAGGAAATTTTTATCTCCATCGCTATATTTTCAGGTTTTGAGTCTGCGGAACTCATCTCATATTCCGCAGACCCATCTAACACAATATCACTCTTCGCCTGATTCGTAGAAGCGGCCAGACCCTGCGCAACACTCATTTTCGGAGACTCTTCGTGCATCATTTACGGACGGTTGAGCGAAACAACTAAATTTAGCTGTCCGCAGGAATTGTTAATTATCATCTACTTTGCTTAAGAAAATATTTTATCTCAAATTTTGTACTTAAATATCAATAATTCCTTATAAAACACTAAATGTAGGTCTCTAGGCCACTTCACTTACACTTTGATATTCCGACATAACTCGGGTTCAATAGAGCTCCCATACTCATGACTGACATTGAAATATGTCGGTAAAGGGCAGTGAGAAATTAACCCAATTTAGAAAAGTGTGTCATGGCCTATTTTAGAAAAATAAAGCAACTAAATATTTTTCTATCAAATAATGTTTTTTAAGCGTATTACAAACGTCAAAATACAAATTAAAAAGTAAAAGTATATAAGAGTACTTCAATGTCTATAATTCAAATAACTGTTAGTTGCTTAAAAAAATAATGTAAATAGTGCAAAATGAATACATTTGCTTATGAATACGCTGAGTTGTGTAATAAATGACCGTTTCTATTGCACAATCCTTTCACAAGGGCTTCGAATGTAGGTCAATCTGTTTGACTGCGATTACAAAGTTTCGGCATTATGTGAGTTAACTTATGATCGAAAAAAAATATTTGCAAAATATTATATACAATATGACGCAATATTCAAAATTATAGAAGAAATTACATAAAGTTTATAAAGTATTATTTTTAAAATACATTAAACTGACTACAACATCCGGTTGCAGTAAGCGCCATCTACCATGTCGATAAAGAACAACGTTAAAATGTAATTTTCGTCATATTTCACTACATTGTTACGACTAAGACAGATGTCACTACTCACTCCATATATCGTTTTTAGCACAGAGGCTCTATTAACCGCAGCGCACAACGAAATTTTAGGAAATTGCAATATTGTCTGCAATGTGGAAAATATTACCCGAGTCAAGAAAATATTTGTAAATACTAAAAAAAAATCTATTATATAATTTATAGTACGAACTAGTAAGTTAAAATGTTTTCTCGTAAAAAGGGAAAAGCATTTAAGTAATTTAACAAAAATTGCTACATTGCCTGAATTTTGACGATTTTATTAGACGAATCCAGGTTAAAGAAACTAATATTATGTGATTTCAGTTACTATTCATTATATGAGCTTAAGCTATAATAAAGTTGCAGTTTGCCAAAAACACGTAATCACCACACATTCGCACATACAATTGCTTTTCCATACTAGTTTCACGAGTCGTTAATTTAGATTCAATATTTTCATTTAAATTACATAGTTCCAACATATTAAATGTCATAGTACTTGCTTTTGAACGCTCATATAATGTTATGACTTATATAAATATACCATTGTCTATCATTAAAAATAATAATATCCTGTTGATTTAAAAGTATTTCAAGTTTGAACAGGTGAAATATTAACAGCCTTATATTTACGTTTTTCTAATTTTACAAGATATATTCTTAACATATAAACTAGATACCCGTTCGGATTGTATGAATAAAATTAATGTTTTTATCGACGATAATATTTCAATAATGATACAGGAAAATTATACAAAAATCGCCTCAGACCTGTGGTTGTTTTGGGATGAATAAACGGATATAATAGCTTTGAAACTATTTAAATTGCAAAATGTATGTTATTTAAAAGAAAACGTTTTAAATCAATGTTATTTGTTTTCGTGTACGGCTTTGGCCAGGAAAACAAAATATAATTCGCGTTGGTGTGTACGTGTTCAAATTCATATTATATAAATATCTTTATCTATATTTATTTTAAGTATCGTATCTTAACCTTTTCAATTCATTACCTCAAATTAAATAATTATATTTTATGTTTTGTATAAAATATGAGGTAGAAGGTTTTTGTAACTATAATGTAGTTGTTGTGAGGGCGTTATCCCCAAATTACAATAAGCAAAGAAAAATAAAATAAAACACTACTGATTTGTGTAAAATATTATAATTGAAACATAACTAGAAACATATATTTATAAATAAATTGTGTAACCTGTGCCATATAATTTATTTCAATAAAGAATCTTAAGTTACAGGTACAATGTCTAACATACAAAAATAGGACCACAGACTATTAAAAAAACCAAGCACATGTGACATTAAACTGCTTTAATATTTTTTTTTGTAAAGGATATAAAATTGTATCTCAACTGTTAAGGCACTTTTTCTTAATGGTTTAAAAAATCTCTCAAAACAATAAAAATATATTGGTATCGAATCAGTATAATGATAGTCAGCCTTTCATCAAACATACTCTCAAAAATGAACATGTGACGATTTAAGCGTTGCTTTGCTTAGCTTCTGTGAGGATTTCTCGGGAAATGATGAGTCTTTGAATTTGCGATGTACCCTCGTAGATCTGGTAAATTTTTGCGTCACGCATGAGTTTTTCCACAGGATATTCGCTATTAAAACCGTTACCACCGAATACTTGTACGGCATCTGAGGCGGATTTGTTAGCAATTTCGGAAGCGTAGCATTTAGCTACAGACGCCATCACGGTGTTTTTCTGGCCTGTGAATTGAAAATGGTATATTTTAAAATTATATATAAATCTAGCGGAAGAAATATTTTTTTAGTAAATTGCAAATTACAAATCTTATAGCGGTTTTTTGCTTATAATAAATCTATCAATATAATTAAGCAAGTAGCCAGAAACTGCAACTAAAGCATTTTTAAGGAGGGTTGGCTTCAGAAAGGGGTGGCTGCCCATTAAAGTCAAATCTTTTATAGAAAGGTGAGTAACAAGGCTTCAATAAATAGTTCAAAGTTCAACGTGTTATAGTGATTTTATAAGTGAGCGAAATAAATAATGCGTTTTAAAATACCGTGATCGACCATCCAGGCAGCCTTCTGCCAGGCGAGACGTGCTGTTTCTACACCGACGGCCATGTCTGCCAACATGAACGCTACGGCTTGGTGATGGGCGATGGGAACGCCGAATGTTTTACGCTCGAGTGAATATTTAGTAGCTTCGTATAACGCTCGCTGAGCGAGACCTGTGGCACCAGCCGCCACCTGTACAAAGGGGGATTTGTTGTTAAATTACGATCTATTAGACATCATTATGTTATTTTTATGGTTGCTAAAATATACATCAATTTCCATATAATTATAGCAATATTAGGTAAATTGTATAAATAGAATAATGGTTCAAAAATTTGCATAGTTATTTAAAATACATTGTTGAGTTATATTTTTTAAGTCGCAATTGTATATAAAAAATATAATTCTATTTACAGGTGGGCGGGTCTTGTCGAAAGCGCCCATGGCTATCTTGAATCCTGCGCCTTCTCCGATCAGCACATTCTCTTTGGGAATGCGTACATCTTCGAATGTAATTCCACGAGTGTCTGAGGCACGTTGTCCCATGTTCAATTCCTAAAAAAACATATTTACTTAACAAATTTCATATTTTTGTAAAATTAATTATAAAATAATCTCAAAAAGGAAAGGAGGCCTTTGTCTAGTAGAGTACGTTATGAAATAGAGACAAATCTTAACATCTTTATTATAATAAACAATATTTGTTTATATATTATTGCATTGATATGTTTTATCAATTTACCTTACGACCTGGGGTCACTCCCGCCCACTCTCTCTCGACGATGAACCCGGTGAAGGCTTTGCTGGCCGGGCACTTGGGGTCCGGATTCGTCCTCGCCAGTACGAAGTACCTTCGCAAAAGAAATTAAAAAATATAATATATTTTTATGTCCTTAGTGCTATTGTGTATAATTTAATATAGGTATATCTTTTTAGTTTTTCATATTAATGAGCAGGATATTAAATTGCGTGTAAAATAAAATAAATAATATAAATGAAATAAAATGTATAAAGGTATTATACATTTTTTACACGGGTAATATTATTAGTAGTATTTTTAGTAGTTATTTTTGTTGTTGTTGTTTTAAATTAAGCAAACAGCATGTTCCTGCGTCGAGTAAAGGGGAATAGAGAGGGCAGTGTTTGAGCACACTCGTGCATAACATGCCCTGCCGAGTTCGCTAGTCTCCCTTGAGATTAGCCGCCGTGAGCGATATCAGACATAGTGAACTCATGAGATTATGTAGTTTGTACATTAATAAAAGGCATCGTCTTGAATATTTGATCTTGTTTTTATCAATACATTATTTTAAAACACAAAAAGGTTATATTAGGTCTTAGGATGATTACTAAAATCTTTGCAAGTATTCGTGGGTGATTACCTAATGTGTAGTGACGCAATGTATGAAGGATGAGATTGCTTTATGGGATACCGGTTGCAGGGAATAATAGCTACGTCCACTCACCAGTTGGCAACACCACCATTGGTGATCCACATCTTCTGTCCGTTGAGGATCCATTCATCGCCCTTCTTTTCTGCCCTCGTCTTAATACCCGCTACGTCCGACCCAGCACCGGGTTCAGTGACACCATACGCCTAGTGGGACATTTCACATGAATTATTGTACTTAGTCATATTATTATGCGACATTGCGTTACATATTCAAAGTAACATATATTAAATAGGTAATAATCCGATTCAACAATCATTTTAACGTCTACTCAACGTCATTTTTAACATACGACTAGGAATGAATCAAATCGAATATCAATAACTACGATACTAATACTTATTCAAAATACCAAAATTGTATTTAAGTCGTCATTCGCATAACCTTTTTCCAGTTAACGACCACGTGACGTGTTGACGAAGTATGTCCACGTAATCCATTTTAAATGCCTGACAAACATACTGCTTAATCATCTGACTACGTTTTACCTTATACAACCGGCCATCAGTCATTATGATATGATTTGAGCTAGATGTTCTGTTCATAGAATATATAGAGGTTTGTTCTTTAGTCGTTTACGACACCATAGAGATAATCCACATCCACAAATTGTTATTGAAGTATTTATCGTAAGATAAATAGAAAATGTATCTTAGTATTTGGTTACAGTTACTTAGATACAGTTTGAATCTAATTGTTTATTTGAAGATAGAATAAGGTACGTTTTCCAATTAGACAACAGGTTCCTTAAAGCCTAATTTTTTTTACCTACTTTCATTAATAAAGTCAATTAAGTTGAAGTTCTTTGTATTCATTCAAAAAAATAAAATCAAATGACCTCGTGTTTTAAGCATTTTTTATATGGCATAGGTTGGCGGACGAGCATATGGGCCACCTGACGATAAGTGGTCACCACCGCCCATAAACAATGGCGCTGTAAGAAATATTAACGATTCCTTACATCGCCAATGCGCCACGAACCTTGGGAGCTAAGATGTTATGTCCATTGTGCCTGTAGTTACACTGGCTCACTCACCCTTCAAACCGGAACACAACAATACTGAGTACTGTTGCTTAGCGGTAGAATATCTGATGAACAAGCGGTACCAAAATCAATTGTAAATAAAGTAAAGAAAAAATATAATCCAAATGAAGTCAAACTTACAGCAACTATTGGTTCCTCGATCAATCTACCGAGATATTTCTTCTGCTGCTCCTTATTACCGGCCAGTATAACGGGAGTTTGCTGAAATATCGCATTATAAACTTTAATTTAATTTTGCGCTTTATTTTCACTTTAAAAAATATGTGACTTACTAAGGGCCCTTCAAGTGTATGTGTCATTTTAAAAGATATTATATTGCATAAGCTATAGATAAATCGTAGCCAAATTTCATTGTTTATTACGCAGAATGATAGTTGTGAGTGTGCGCTTGAAATGTCAATTTCCGTTATAGTTGCCTGTTATTATGTTTGTACATATTATGTAATATAATTTAAGTTAAAAATGTATCGTTACTGCTGACTATATTCATACTTATAAGAACTCTCTTCATATCTCACTTGTTAAATTTTGATAACTGACTTTTAATCGCTTTTTTGATGAGTTTCTTTTAGTTTAGATTATTATAATCAATCTCGAATTAACTTTCTTGTTCTTACATAATAGTTCTACTGTAGATAGTGACGGATTGTCATCGGGGGTTAAGTTACGTCACAGGCTATAGGTATAGCCCTTGTCGTCGAGCGTAATCGAATGATTATTAATTGAAAAAGTGTAATTGCTCGGAAATAAACGCGAGGTAATTTTCATATCGGTTTAATTCGCGTCCATGACCTACTTACACGAAAAATCGCTTCGGACCTAATCAATCAATCCAGTTCTTTGCACTATCATGACGTTTATAATCACCATAGTCCGATTCTTTTTTTAATATACGTGGGCGGACGAACGTATTGGCCACCTGATGGTAAGCGGTAACCATCGCCCATAGACAATGGCACTGTAAGAAATATTAAACATTCCTTAAATCGCTAATGCGCCACCAACCTTGGGAGCTAAGTTTTTATGTCCCCTGTGCCTGTAGATACAACTGGCTCACTCACCCTTCAAACCGGAACACAACAATATGAATATCTGATGATTTTTACTACCCCCAAGTAAGTGAACATAATTACTAGATTGAAATTACTTGTTGTATATTGATACGACGAGCAACCCGTTTTACATCCCGCAAATTCGATTACACTTCACAGGATGAAGCCCGACGACCAGTGCTATAACTATTTTTTTCATTAAATTTAATACATAATTCGACTACTTCGGGATCGCTTTTCTTGTCAAGAGGCGATTAAGATTTTGTTATTATAAAAATAATGAAGATGGAATGATGAAAATATTGGACACGGTTTTTTTTTAAATTACTCAGAAATATCATGCATTTATTTTTAAGATTAATTGAAAATCGTTTAGCGATATTCAATTGAATAAATTTACATTCGATTTAGTTTTACTATCGTTAGTTGAAAAGCGATTAGTATTCGAATCGATATTTTAGTTTATTAATTTGAATTGATTTACTAAAACATGTAAAATTAAGTTTACATTAGACGTTTCGAAGGAGTAACAAGAATAATTAAAACATTTAATTCGAATGATATTGTCTACAAGTGTAATGTGATAAATAATAAATGTTAAGGAAACACTAATTAAACATGCTTTTGATAAAACATTAACAGCGCCCAAAGGAAATTCGATCGTATTTCGATTGCTTCAAGCCAAATTAAAACGGCTTTTAATTCGTTAGTATTCGAGGAGTTGTTATCAAAACACAATCGAAAAATAATCGATAATGGAAATGTTAAGCTTGAAAAATGCGAACATTGGACACACCACACATTAGCACACCACACATTGCAACAGTTCTGCAGAGGTTTAGATGCAGTAAAGTATTTTAAAGGGCGTTTTTTCACAAAAGCCCTAATTTGGTTGTTTATTTCACATCTAGGGAAAAAATTAAATTGATAGGACGCGTAACGTTTAATAATAAACGACTCACGCCTAGACCACTAGCTTCCATTGCTGTCATGATACCAGTACAGCCGTAGGCCAGCTCTTCCGCTACCATACACCCATCAAAGATCCCCATATCCATACCACCTGTGAAATTGATGACACGTGGCGAAATACAGTTACAAGGTGATTGACAAAAGTGCTTACTAATGAAAAACGCACGTTCACAATTAAATGAGTATCAATCAATTTGGTTAAGAATTGATTAATGCTATTTCATTCAAAGCTTTTCCTTCCTTTAATGATAAGCTCTCGTTAAATAAACATCGTTTGGAAATGCACTTTATATACGTTGATCTCGAACATCCGAATCGATTTAAAATGATATAAGAAGTATTTGAGCCAATCTGATGTACTAAGTACTAAGATAATTTTAATTTGTGAACAACCACGAACCGAATAATAATTGTATAATTTGAAACCTCTGAAAAAATAAATGTTGACTCTATATAATAATATTGTATATAATGGCTGCAATTATACCATAACTAAAATAATAGCAATAGTTTTTGTTTATTGAAAACAGAATTATTGTTAACGGTATATTGCCATTTTTATGAAGTCAGTCCATTTATTGCGTGGGTTTCCCCCATTTGACTTTTTCTTCCAAACAATAATAGCGATGTAGCTTGTTCATAACTATTTCAACATGCTAACCCAAGAAGGGTGAAGAGTCAGTTATCTTCGAGTGTCTACGGATTTTATGATTCGGTCGGTCGGTGAAATATTGCGAGCATTGCTTTTTCCATATCATGCTGACCGACCGAGCGAAATTATAATAACGTCGGAAGAACATCCTTCAACTCAAATACCTCGAGTATATATATGGTTCAATTATTTTCTACGACCGAATTTACTAGTCTTGTCCGACTGAACGTCGATTTCTGGCCTCAGCTGAAGATACAATAGCCATGAGAAATTTAGTTTAAGATTGTCTAAAAGCGAAAAAATCGTTGCAAAAATACAACGATTTGAAGTTTTTAGTAATTGATATAAATAATTATTTTTTAAACATCTCCTAGCATCCTTTGCAAAACTTTGGCCATATCTGGCCGAAGCCGAAGATTCAGTCGGACAGTAGTGATTACACAGTGAATAGTATAAATAAATATATAAAAAACACTCGTGATCATAACACTTACAACCTTACAGTAAATTTGTGATGGTAAAATATATGCCCAAAACACACCCAAAGCAGTACCCCTAATAACTATTATAAATATTTTTTTATACCGATTTACATTAAATTGTTTTTAAGTCGCAGTAAATTATAGCTAGTGTCAAATTAGAAGAAAACAATACTTTAATCCAAACTCTAACTCTTTTCTTTGGACGTCTTATATTATTTAATTATTATAATTATGTATATAATGCTTGTGAATAAAATATATATGTTTAAAAAAATCTACATTTCTGAGTTTCTTTGGGAAATATAAATATTTCATGGCCGAATGATGACGTCAGTCGTACATGATCAAGAAGCGGAACAGGCGATAAATTCTGTTTTTTTTTTTCGATCTGATAAATATTTTATATAAACATAATATTCCAAAATGGTGTTATATACGAATCTCATATACTTACGATACATCGCAAACGATACAAAGATATGAAATTAACATTATTTAATTTAAAATATTACTTTTATGATATAAATATAAAAAAAGAGTTATAAAAAATAAAAATGGTATTTGTATACATACATATATAACAATAAATAACTGCAATCGTATATAACTATAACATTCACGACACTTCTATCTGTTTAACCATGAATATTAATTTGAACGCGAGTTTTGTCAATAAAATCGAGGTTGATGCGAGTGATAAACAATGTTAAATGGACAATAGATTTGTTTTTTGAAAAGGACAAATTCATAATGCCTTAACTTTGCGTGGGTTGGAGAGATTATAAAACTGTGTGTGTGTGTGTGTGTAAGATATGAATGTCAACAGTTGCATGTTACAGGCATTAAATTACATTAACTAAGAATTTATTTACAATTATTACATGACAGATTGAACAAAAAAACCTTAATCCGTATAGTTAAAAGTTGTATAATTATAAAGTCGCCGTTTTACAGACTTACTCCAAGGCCAGTGCCGCCAATGGCTGTCCCAATACCACTACATCCAAAGGAAAATTCTTCACCAATTATGCACTCGTCGAGAACTCCAAAGTTTCCCATGCCCCCTGAAAATCATCCTTTTCTTCTAATTTTCAAGATACACTTCTTTCACTTAGAATTATTTTATATTTGGTTTATTTTACGGGAAACTATTACCTAAAGGCGGACTGGCGACCCGCATTGTACGCCCGTTGAAATAAATATTTATAATTATTCCGAAAAGTCAGTCACGTTTTATAATTGAATAAATAATAATGATGATGAAAAAAAATCCTTAAAAAAATAAAACCGCATGCGTTCCAAAACTTTATCAAGACTAGCATATAAAGCCGTAATGCTCACTCCGACGTCAGTGATATACATCGCTGCCATAATGCCGGAACAGCCAAAAGCTGTCTCTTCACAGATTAAACAACTCTCCAATACTCCTAAACCCATTCCTCCTGCGAAATCACAGTTAATATTCGAAAGCACTTTTGCTCAACCTTTCTAAGTTTATATTAATAATTTTAATCGTTTGGAAGAAATAAATTGGCTGTTTTCTAACTTTAGTATTTGTACTTTAAGTAATATAAAATAAAAATATAGTAAATGTAAATTAGAAAATAATAAAAAAAATTATATACATAATATTAAATACTGCAATTATAACTAATGGTTGCTACGACTGTTTATCCTTCTTCTGAAAACAATTAAAAAATAGCGACTCTTAGTACTACTAGTTACGAGATCATTTCTTTATGACATTAATAATTTTACAACAAAACAAATTTACTTCAGGATGCAAAGGTTATTAGAGTGGTTTCGTATCGAAGTTAAAGATTAAGAATTATGATTTAAATAAGTTTACCGCAGTGCTCGGGAACGTGTCCGTTCATTAGACCGATTTCCCAGGCTTTCTTTATGATGGGCCACGGGTACTCGCCGGTTTTGTCGTACTGAGCGGCAACTGGTACGATCTCCTCTCTTGTGAATTTGCGAGCCAGATCTTGCAGCGCTTTTTGTTCATCGTTTAACTCTGAAATATCGTTTCAATAATGTAAAAGTAAGTAGGTATGGAAAAATATACTTAAATTAATTTTATTAGGACCAAGACCGGCGTTACGACCCCAGGCTGGACATGTTCTGGCCTGTTGTTGGTTGAATTTTTGTGAAGAAATTTGTTTGAAAAATTGAGAAATTCTGCTTGCACTTAACATTCTAAATCTCGAGTAAATTTTATTTAGAATCAAGTTACGGCCTTTGTGTGTTTGTTTATCAGTATTTTTCAAAAACCAATAATGTAGTGTTTGTCAATAACCATAATTTATGCACAAATTCCTCGATCGACGTTCAATTTATTATTATAGTACATGTTTCTCATAGCCTGAATACAATAAGGTAAAGTTTAACGAGTTCAAATTGTCATTATGAATATTTATAATTTACGATACCTCATTACTGTTTTTTTTTTTACTTTAATAGATTAGATTTTGTACCTTGTGCCGGCTTGTGTTTTTACTCCACTTCGTAGACAGTAGTTGAATAATAAACATAATATTAAGAGATAAAATCTCATTTAATACCATTTTTTTTTTAAATAAATTGACGTACGTTTTTTTTATCTCTTTTTTCACTCTCCTCCCATTGGATGAGGTTTGCCTCGACCTACAGCAAGTACCTGCTACCTAATCGCCTCGCGTTATTATTAGATGCCCCTTAGTGATGGAATGAGTATCTATATTATCAATGTACCATTCGCATTTATAAAATTTAATCATTTTATGAAGTCGATAAGATAGCTCGTTAAAGATATAGTTATTATTCGAAGTAAACATTTTAAGAATTAAACCCAAATTTATGTTCGATAAACAGTAACATCTGATAAACAATTACATAATATTATGTAATACATTGTCTTGGCAACGATTAACAGGTACAAATAAATACCAACTTGTTGCCATATTTGAAGCTGTTATATTCTTTAAAAGGAGAACGGAGCTGTAAATAAAATAACTTACCGAAGCACATGCCAGTGGTAGGAATGGGCTTCGCTGATGACGCCACAGGCGTGGACGTCGACAACTTACGATAAATAGGGCGCGTGGCGCGTACAATCTGAAAAGACGTGTAGGATTAATTTTGACGATTGTTACAAAACGTATTTAATATTTTTATACGACGCCGCCCTTGCAGACGACGTCACTGGAAGTGCAGGGATAATACTAGTTTGATTGGTGTCTAATATTTATTAGTAGCCATCCGCAAATATCAGTAATGTAATTATTTGTTAGCCTACAAAACGGAATTAAAGATGTTATTTTTATTTAACTATGTGACTTAAAATATTATCTAGAAAATAAAATATAAATATTGAAATATATTTAATACATATTGGTTTTTAAAAACACTCAAAATATTATGTACTAACAAATTATCAAACATATACGTTTTTATTTTACTATAATATCATTAACTATGATAATGCCTTTAAAGATAGACCTTCAAACTGTACAATCTATACATATTTTTTGTTAATAGGTTCAAAGTTCTATAACATTTAATTAAATTTGAGTTTAATGAACTATTCTACGCAAGTTCGTATACATCGCCTTTACAAATCATAGAATAAATTCCATTAAAGGGCTTATTCTTAAAATATTTATATATAAAAATTATGAATACTAGATAAACCCTTCATAACCATAAGAAAAAATTATATCCATACATTATCTTTAAAGTATGAACAATATTATTGAATATTTTGATTGACACTGTTTTTAACATTGAAACATGTATGATCATCATCGTAATTATTTACTTGCATTTGGAGTCTATGTAGTGATTATCCATAACTGCATCAACCATCCATAGTTTAAAAACCACCCACATTTAAGAAAATTATGTGTTTTTGTGAAGTTTATTTTTACATTAGATCTAGTAATCCTGCTATTACACCATTATCAAAGGTACCATATTAGAAATAGGTTTATTTAAATTTCAAGTCTAAGTATATAAGATAATTTCATATTAAGCTAACTCTATCACTCAGCAATGATTTAACAAAAAGTTACGACATTTCCATCGCAAGTTAGTTTAAAGATTAGTACAACTAATGAAGGTTCTAGAATGTACTATAAAGAACACAGTCACAGCTTTGAAAAAAATGTGCTTGTATTTTATTACACAATAAAAAATATAATTCTAAAAAGTCTTTGTATTAGGCAAAAAAGTATACACAAAAACATACTTATAGTATAAGATAAACAACATCATAATATGATATCTCATAAATTAGAATTAATGATAAGCACAGCATTTAAATTGTAAGGTTTTTGCATATTTTAACTCGAGAACATTATTATGTGTATAAAAATACAAACCATTTTTACTTAAGCTATATTAATACTCTTCTGTAGCCCATGATTATTTTATATATTTTAACTAATGACACTCCCATTCCGTTAATAAGTAGTTACAAATGCTCGACAAAACTTACATCACAATTTTTATAGCATAATATTATATTTGCATGTATGTATAAGTTTTATATTTATGAATGATAATGACATTTTATAAGTTACAATTTATTTAATGATATGATGTGTGTTTTTTAAATTGTTAGGATGTAAAGCATTACAAAATCAATATTTCAGACTTTAAAAAAACAGGTAATAAACAATCTATACTAATACAGAGTTACTTTGGTTTTAATTTTATAAGTATGAACCGTGCTGGAACTCCAAGGAAGGACTTAGTTTTTTTATATATATAATACCGAACAAACAATATCTAAAACTAGAGCAAATCTATGGAAAACAAATTTAGAAATTGGTATAGATGTAGGTAGAACTACTTATGTTTATTGGTAAATTTAAAATATTATTTACATAAACCATTCTATCTAATATAGTTATATTACCTTACATTTTATACACAACTGCATAATACTGACACTTTATCTGTAGTGCATATTTTTAAATACTGATATGTATTGCACAGCAAAACCTTTTAAAAAGATTTTTTAATCAAGCATAAAACTTAAACAGATAGATAGCATACAAAAAATTGCAACGATATTCAAACACCTTGTTTAAATAAAAGCATTTTCGTGATTTTTATGTAACATAATTTGAAGAAAAACGTAATGGTAACAGCAAAACAAAATTTGGTTATTATTAAGAATAATATTTTTTTTAATTTAAATAGATGATAAAAGGGTAGTATTAGCTAATTACATATTAAAAAATTAAGAATACAACACTACACGCAAAAGCAAAGTGTACTTTGGATAAACGGAACTTCAGCCAGTACACAGTACATTGAACTTTGGACTCGTGTCTATAATAGAAACTTTAAACATATAAATAATGCTAGTCATATGGGTGGAATATTAAAATGTGAAACATTATTTAAGTTAAATTGATAATCTTAAAGCTATTTGTAGTTTAAGTAATAATAATATTATAACTATGGAAAAGTTTACTCACTTGGCTTAGAGGATTCATAGTTCGAATTTCAGCTCTTTTGTAAAAAGATGACTTCTGTGCTAGACTTTAGACCCGATAATAAATTTATAATATTATAACGACCTTACTCAATCCACGTCGAATAATCATAAGAAAATTAAATGCTTCCAAAACAAACACTTGCTCTTGTGTTGAGCAGTGCAAGAAGTGTTCGTATTCGTTCGTGCTTCGTCTTTTAATATGCACAGATAAGATAAAGGTAACATTAACTGCAAGAATTATTCGACAGCTGTATAAGGTGCGTTCATGTTAGCATAACAAAAGTGGTTTGAAGCTTAAGCTAGTATTCAAAGTTTTTCTAAAAACATGATAACTTATATTTCTGACTGCCTTCATATATTTTAAGGTGGTACTTTTTACTTGTTGAAAGGGTATAAATGAATAGTATATTATGCTTCGCCGCCACATGCTACGTTTTTAAGGAAATCTTTAAAATAAAACGAATATTAGAAGGAAATAATAATTTATTTCATTATTTATACAAATGTATGAAAATCCTTAACGAAAAAAAGTCGTGTTTTAGGTATTTTGCAAGTTAGCCTAGTATTAATAACTTTTTAATATAGTTAATAATAAAATAAAATTAAACAATCTTTTAAGTTCCAAGGATTAGATAATATACAAAAGTATCAATTATTCTGCAATACTCTACTTTTATATTTCGGTTATCATTCACATATCATTTTTTAACATAATTTTTTGAGAAATAATTTATAGTCTAGTCTATTTGCAGGAAATACATATTTATATCCTCAAATATGTATTACCTACATCTACTCATTAACTATATTAATTACAAATAGAAATAATCAAAATAAAAACAATCAAAACATAGTAAACTTTTCGTATTAAATATTTAATATTAGTAAACTTTAATTCTACTGTATTATTAGACAATAAATTACATTTATAAAAGTGTAACTTAAAATACTTGAGTCCACGCCGTTCATAGTCATCTCAAAAAGGGGGCGTTTTTCTTTTCTCAGATGATCTGAATTCTCAACTATTTCCTTTTAGTGTATTATTGAACTGAATGTGTGTGAATTGTGTTCGAAATGTTCTCATTAACTATATTTAATTTAAATAAAAACATTCCACTTGAAAGTATTTAATGAACTATTTACTTAACAGAACTTACAACCTGACTGCAATAGTTGATTATCCTTGGCATGTAAAATTATTGCATTTGCTTAGATCTGTGGTCAGATTGCTCAAAATAGCGTCGGAGAATTTTTTAATTATTCAAAGGTTTAAAGACTTAATAAGAAATATGTAATAAAACAAATTAACCTATTACATTGCAATGTAGTCACATCTAAGTTTTCGATATTTTAATAATACAGAAGGATTAGCAGTATTTTAGTAGGTCGGTTAAACGATTTTAGGTCGTGTAGGTGTTCGATCGGTATGTGGCACAATCAGGCAGTGTTATGAATGAGGAGGCTCTGTTGGCACGGGCTTCCGAAGAGCGGGAGCGTATCTTCCAAAGATACGAGAGAGGGCGAGAGAACCTCGCTGGTCAAATAGATCCCTGGGAAGATCCTGAATTTGAGGATTACCATAAAACAGATAGGTATTTTAAGTTTTTCATAAAATATGCCTTAAAACCCTAGGGTTGTAACCGAAGTTTGGATATGTGTTTAAACATGATGGCCAGTGCGAATTTATATGTTTTTTAAAACTTGATTGCATTCTTTAATTATGTATAAATTTGTGTTACGCATTTGCGATTTTATTTCTTATACATTTGCAAAATGGTAATGCCTATATAAGTCTTAGCTCAGTTATATTAAAGTATTATTTTATATTGTTTAATATTTTCGTTTTTTTTTTATAAAGGAATTATAGATCTACTCAATTTTAATGCTAACCTGATTGCTGATTTGACATTTATTTTTCTTAGTATCTAAATTCCACTGTTAGGAAATGACCTGAATATAGTACTTAGTAATTAGAAAAAACCTAGAATAAACAAATGTCAGACAATCTTTTAATAATGTTACTTTGCCCCCTATTTTTCTCATGAATAGATGTAATTTATAAATGAGTTGTTAAATTGCATTTTTAGCAAAATCTCTTTGTAGCACTTCTACATTAAGTTCTCTTAGATTAATTAAAGTATGTAGTATATGTATTTTAGCTTAGGCTGTGCAAGTACAATCAAGTTAGTAAAGACATTGCTTTTAGATTAAAATGAAAATAAATGAACTGTTCTCATGTGTATTTGCTTAAATAAGTTTATGTTTAATTTTAAAATCAAACATTAGTATGAACATTAAATAAACAAAATATGAAGCATTTTCTTTATGCAAAATTCATTCCATTTGTAAAAATGCATGATTTTTTTATTACACATTAGAATTATAAGAGTGTATAGTTTCTTCACTTTAATTGCTGAGTCAGCCTTATTTTAATTAATTAAATTAATTTAAATTAAATTGTTTAATATTTATTTTAATATTTAAATTAATCAATGTTATTATAATATGATCATTGACAATGAATGTTGGAATTTGATAATGTCTAAACCTTTTTTATGAGTGGTGGAGACCAAGTTATCTGCTCCTAAAATGTTATCTCCCTTGCCTATACATTGGTCCATGACTGTAAAGTTCACTGGCAACCCAACTGAAATAGAAAAACAAGGTATAAATCGCATTGTTCAATACAATCTTCTATACTGGTTAAACAATCACCAGGACTATTAATATATGTGCAAATATACATGGTCTGGACATTATCTGCTGGGCTTTGCTGGGCTTTTATATTCATGAATAGTGCTGCTTTTTGAATTTTTTTTTTATATTAATTTATATGCAATAAAAATCTCAACTTTTATACATTATTAATTAAAAAACACAACTGCCCCGAATGAATTACTTCATTTATATCCCATGTCAAGGGATGAGGGATTTATGTATATACATGTGTTTCTTTATTCTGCCATAAAATTTAAATTCCTGAATAGATTTGGACATATTTTTAGAATCATTATACATGATACTGAAAATATTCAACTCTTTTTAGGGTAGTTGTGTGGAAAGACTGATCTAGTAATGATTTTTGTTTAAACACTTTGAATTATATGGATTTAATTTGCTATGTGAATGTTTTTGATATTATTTTTTTCTAAAATCTTTGCTTTTCTGCATTGTTTGTTTCATTGTTGTTTATATAAAAATAATATTATGTTATACAAAGAAAATAATTTTTAATTTACATATTTGTTATCTGCATCGTCACACTAGCATCTGTAATAAATATAACACAAATAATTTTGTAGATATGGATTCATTCACGATGAGAGACTCACACAAAAGACTGCGCCACAAAAAGTTAATGTGGAAGTTGAAAGAGAGAAGAAATGGGTCAAGATGCTTGGATCCTGGGAATCGGCCACTACAAAGGAAAAGTTGCACAGGAGAATATACAAAGGCATTCCAAACTCATTAAGAATTAAGATATGGTGCAAACTCCTAAACGTAAATACCATAAAATCAGATAACCCTGGGAAGTTTCAGGAGATGCTAAAACTTGCAAAGCAATGGTCTACAGATGTGAGGCAGATTGATTCAGATGTGAATAGACAGTTCAGAGAACACCAGTTCTATAGAGAAAGATATTCAGAAAAGCAGTGCTCGTTGTTCAATGTTTTGTGTGCTTACAGTATGTATAACTCTGAAGTGGGTTATTGTCAGGGCATGTCCGGCCTAGCTGGTGTTTTGCTCATGTATATGGATGAAGAAGATGCTTTTTGGGCACTTGCCATACTTTTGTCTGATAAGAAATATGCCATGCACGGATTGTATGTTGAAGGTTTTCCAAAACTAACAAGGTTTCTAGAACATCATGATAAAATTTTGATCAAGTTTATGCCAAAGCTGAAACATCACTTTGATAAGTTTGGCCTTGATGCCATACTTTACTCTCTCAAATGGTTCTTTGTATGCTTTGTGGAACGAGTGCCCTTCAGTTTATGTTTGAGGGTGTGGGATATATATCTGCTTGATGGAGAGCGAGTGATTACTGCTATGGCCTATACTATTCTTAAACTCCATAAAAAAGCTATTATGAAGTTAAATGATATGGATCTTATTGTTAATTTTATTCAGGTATATATTTTACATATGATATATATTATAAGGAATATATTAGTTAATTAAAGAAACATTTGCTTTTCAGGTGAAACTTCATAAAGATTTTGGCTTTGAGGACGACATTGTTATTTATCATTTAGAACGATCCATGGAAGAACTAAAACGAGCTAAACTCGACTACCCTGGTCCACCGCCGCCCTCTGAGATGCCACAGCGTCAACTCGGCTTGTTCGTGGAACCAGACAAAAAGTCGAAAATCGGCCAAAGAGCCGAAAATTTCTCTGAAACCGAAAAACATGCTCGAGCTACAGTCATTTTAAGGTAGGAAAATACGAAATAATAACAAACCGTTTGAGAGATGGTTTAATCAGAACTTGCATAACTTATGAAGAAGTGGGTCAAGAGGCAGCAATGCTTTCGTTTTAAAACAACTTTTCACGTCGCCCTTTTTTTAACATTTGACATTTAATGATGTTTCTGATAAAGCTGTTTTCTCGTAATAATTTTGCGGGTAATGTTCGTGCGGTCAGAACACGATATAAGTCATAACAATATTTAAATCGGTGGTTAATTTTATCACGTTGTTTCACACCGTTATTTGATTACATTATAATATGTTACTCGTATTGTTTTAGGCGTGAAAAGGCGGCTCTTGAGTTGCAGGAGCTTCGAGTGTCACAGAGCGACACAGTTTCAGGTAATTTGGAGGCATCGCCGCCAACGTCGCGAACCACGTCCGACGAGAGCCTCGGTTCCGATCAATTTACGCATTTATGAACTTGTGTATAAATTCGAAGTCACCGAATTAATTAATTCATTCCCCTATTTAAAATATTGAAGCCTTTTTACTCTTATTTATTTATTTTTTTATTAAGTAATAGACAGTCAATAATTACCGTGTATGCCTTGTGTAAAGTAAGCTATATTTATTCGTATAGATTCGAGTGTACATGTAGTGTACGTTGAAGTATTAGTTTCATATGTTCTTTGATTTATTATTGGCTATTTCATAACACAATCATGTATGCGGCACGAGAATTATTGTGTTTTAAGTTTTGCTTATTACTCAATGTGATTTACCTAAAAGTACAAATTTGTTTAAACAAATCCAGCACATTTTATTACACACTTATGTAAAATAAATTATATAAATAAGAAAACTGCAAATTATGCAAAGTTCATCATTTTATTATTATTATTATATATTTTTTTCGCGAATATCATCGGAATAAAATTAGTACTCAGATATTTTAAATGAATCTGTAAATAATAACTTTAAGCCGTTTCAACACAGTATAGAAATTATAATAAATTATATTTTAAAGTGCACAATTAAATCATTTTAGTAATGATTTTAAATGTTACTTAAAACTAATATAGTCTATAAAACATTTACTCCCTTACTATTAAACATTGTGTAGCGGTTGTATGGTTACACAATGCCTTGTCTTTTTCTTTCGATTGTCTTCTTACTGAAGACAGAAAGAGACCAATAATACGTAATTATTCACTCGTTGTTCCAATTTCATTACTAAGGCCCTGACTGCATTCCATTTGAGTCTTACGTGTTTTTCGTCTTTATTGAAATCTATTTTTTTTATAATTCACGTTTTGAGTTTTCCGGAAATCGTTTCTATTAAAATAGTATTTAGTTATTTATGCATTTCATTCAGACAACTAATTAATTAATTACGATAAGAAAAACCCTTTACAGGCAAAAACCCTTTGATTTATCATAGTTTTAATAGATTAATGAAGTGTAAATATCTTAACGGTTCTAAATGTAATCTACTGAGAGGAACCGGCAAGGATCTCAGTAATTAGTCTATAATGTGAATTGAATATTTGCATTTAATATTTTATTACACCTTATCAGTTATAGATTGTAAATTGCTACACCGGATTAAAATTTAAAAAGCAAAATTGTACCGGGTTTTTTATTAAAAATATATGGACATAGATAATTAAATTTTGCTCACATATAATGAATGCGTAAGTACTAGTTTTTTTTTTTTTTTTTATCGAATCGCGCTCGAACAACTTGTCAAATCCTAGACATGTTTCGAAAACATGTATAATCCTTTGTATATTTTATTTAATTATTCTGAATTAGAATTGATGGATTTTATAAACTATATGTATATTTAAGTAACATTTAATATGAGAAGTTTGCATTAAATGTTCTTTAGGCTCGATTTCTAGTCGATAATCAGACACGTTATGATAATTAGATCTTAATCGGCTAACTCTTCCGACCTGTCAATTAAATGAAATCAACTTTTATAATTTTTGTTTAGTAGTAAATGTGCGAGATGTCTTTCACACGAAATAAATACGGTTCCTTAATAATATACGCGGTTTTATGATGCATATTATTGTATTCAAATCACACGCTTAAATCTGTTTTGTTTTTTTTAATCAACGTTTTACTTATTCTGTCAGATATCCTCTTCCTTTAAGATTGTTAAAGAATTGAAGGATATCGTTAGTGATTATTGTCCTTACACTCTACTAGAGTGTATTATTAACTGTTATATATTGTTTTTACTTTCGTTTAAAGTTTTGTACATTTTCACAATACTACAGTTCTCTACTTATTTGTGACTAAAACGAACACCCTTACGCGTATGCATTATTTATATGTATAGTCGCTTTCAAATGACACCAAAAATAAACACGATAGCAATCTCTAATTCGTTTGCAGTTATCTTCAAATAGTATTACGTCCATGTCCTACTTTTCAATATGACAAAGTTTTATAGTTTTACATTTTTCTATTTTAAATCATAATATTATATTTAAAAATGTTGATATATTTAGCACAAATTATATCGAATTCCTGATCCCTTTTAATACTCATCACTGCTATTCGTTGTTGAAATATTAATTCATATAAGTAAATGAATCGTATACTTATAATCCTACACCCGTGGACTCTAGTTTATTTTATGAAGTTTGCCGAACGCGGCTATTGTTTACTTTTGTGTCGTTTGAAAAAGCGGCGGCTATATATACAACTATTACATAATTGATTATATTAATAATAATAATATTTAAAAAAATGTTTATCGTTTTAAAATGTACAAGAAAGTTGCAATTTTAAATTCAGACAGGCGTCGCAAATGCTACACTTGTGTTTATAATTCAATTCATGCTCGGCGGTGAAAGAAGACATCGTGAGAAAACGAAAGTAAACCGTATCCGCCAACACGCAGAGTAGGAGCGTGGTGTGATAGCTTCCAAGGCATTAACGGAGCACATTTTACTTACTAACTGTGGGAATTTATCATAATAATAAGCTTTAATTAAAACATTTGAATCGACAAAAGACTTCGGAATGAGGGTGCTAGTTAAAATAATATATTCGATCAACATAATGATAATTTAGTTAAAACAACGAAATTAGAAACAAATATATATATATATATATACACATATAAAATGTAAAATTGCAATTCTTATTTATATTGTGACTAACCCAAAACAAGTTCTAAAAGCACGAATTGATGCGGTACCGTGTTAAATATGCTACAATACAAAACGATGCATCGTTGTAGCTCAGGTTGAATTTTGTGTGACTTTGTACAATATCCGCTTAACCCGCCGTTTCGCTGCGTGTTACATAAGTTTAGGTCCAGGCAGTGTCAAGTTAATGGACATCCTTGACACTGCGTTGCGCTTGCCAATTCTTCGTTCATCACTTCCCGCACATAGTTACTATAAAGCCTAGTGTTATAATATATTTTTATTTTTGCGCACTAGCATGGCCATGGTGGTACGGCGGTGGGTTTATGACATGTTTAACAATGTGCAAATAATTTTTCATTAACATTCTTTGCTTGAGAATTTTAAGTTTTATATCTAACCAAAATGTTACTGGTACTAATCAAACATTATTTCAAGTGCTCGAAGTTTATTTAGAATTATTATTCTCTGTTTTTTTTTGTTTATATGTCATGTAATTTATTTGCTCATACATCATATATATATTTGTACGTAATTTTTGATTAATGACTCTATTGGTCGTTACGGACACACATTTCATACATACGGATCTAGTATTTGTATTTGTTTATTTTAATCTTTAATACTGTTTGGGTGTAAATCTCTGCTCAAACCTGATATATTTATTCTACATAAACCCACCCCTATCATCCAGTTATAAAACATGGTGTTGCTTTAATGGTATTGTTTATATTTTGTATTTATTAGTTTTAAGTTTATTAGAGTACGTTTTATTGATTTAGGTCGAATTTAGAAAGTGAAGACACATTATGATAAGAACGTATTTCGTGTAACGATGTATCACTTATTGTCATGTTATGGAAAGTAAATTATTTTAGTAACGGTTGTTGTACTGAAGTTGGCACAATAAAATTGTTTTCTATTTTTAGTTTTGCCGCCCGTTGTGGTATGAAGACACCAAAACGTAGTTCATATCAAAATACCTTATTTATGGTATGTTGTAGACGTATTATTAATTAGATATCACATAGGTTATGTGTCACAAGTAGATACGGCACTGCAATGTATCCTATTATGCTTTCCTTAATGATCTTGGAATATTATTTTATAATTTATGTCACCCGCCTTACACACTATATTTTATGAACAATAAAAAAAAAACATTTTGAAACATGTTCAGTCTTCAGTTTCTAAATAATCATAGATTATTCGATGTCTTGTAATTAAAGCTTTTTAAAACGGCCATTGTATCATACTTGAAGGTAAAATAAATTAACGAGACAAATATTGTTTAATATTTTAAAGTAGTATTTTTTTTTGCCTTCAGGCGAAAATATAACCAACGCGGTTCCCCTCCATACCTCCCAAGCCTCTATGAACATCCTTCAAGACGTCCCCCCTCTCGCCCCGCGCTATTCGATCAAGAACGATACCGAAAACTACAATTACCTCGTCAAGAGTGACAATGTAAAGAGAACTCGTCGGAAACATTATTGAAAACGAATCGTTTTAATAGTAGCTATGTAAATAACCGATAAGTAATAAAGTACCTTTGAGTTGATTCAGGTTACGAGCAGAGATTTTTGTTACATTTGCATGAGATTATTGGCACTTTGTTTGCTTGAAATGTGTGTGTACGCCCGACCGTAACTCGAGGTAAGTGTAATGTTTTGCATGTTACTTGTTTGATTGCTCATCCGCTGTAACTTATCTACCCGATGTTCGCTTCCGCTAACATATTTAATAGCAAGTTCATATTTGAATATCATTCCTTCACTCATAACTAATTTCTAATCCGCAAACGAAGCACCGAACGTCAGGAATTTTAAAGATCTATATTCATTGGGTATTTCAATGAAAAGTTGTTATAGTTTATTTTAAATCAATACTATAATATTATTAATTTCTGCAAAAGTTTTTAAATCGTATTCAATGAGTCATAAATTCGTCCAAAATCTGCAGATCTCGCGGCTCGAGTTCGAATTTTGATAAACATTGCGAGTTTATTTCGTTAACTTCATTCCAGTCTCAGATTTTCGGTCCATTGAACTATAAGATGGAAGTGATATAAAATGTCTGCGTTCGCGTATACAATAGCTTGAATTTATTGAGTGCATAGATATCATTCAAATACCCAATGAAAAATCTTAAGCTATGCAGTATTATATGAATAGTTGGCAATGTTCGAAGTAAGTATAGTGTTGTGTTCAGATCACAGCGGGGTCGCGAGCGGCGTTCGGTGCGAGGATTCGACGTCCGCGCTTGGTTCGCGTCGCTCGCTCGCCGACACGAGCGTGACGAGCACGGCCGACCTCAGCGTGTTCTCGAGCGGCCGGTCGCACGCGCCGGACAACTCGCTGGACACGCACAGCAACATCAGCGACGACGGCACTGGGTCAGATGGGTGAGATTATGTAGACGCACTATACCACGTCCCTTGCATATTTAGCTCAGACTAGCTCTATCGTCGTCGGAATTGGCCACCAAAACGCGTTACTTATATGGGTTCTCTACTCATTGGAAAATGTTCCATAAGACACTATCTCAATTATATGTTTGTGAAAAACCCTGACTTTATTAAGAAAACCAGTGAAATTAAATACGGGTCTTTACAAGTCAACACATATTCCTCTACACTACACTGGACTATTTAACATTGTACAGCACAATGAAACGTTTAGAAATACTAATATTAATCTCTGAATAACGACAGTTTTGACAGAAGAAAGTGTGAGTGTTCCTCCTAACAGTCGAAACTTAAGTTAATTTACTATGTCGAGGTCATAGTCGCATAGATCGGCAGTCTAGGCCCATTCAATTACGTAATTTTTTCTACTCTTTCATAGTACAGAGACATCGTACTTTAGGACATGATCACTCGCATAAATTTCGGTCAATAATCCGCTTAATCATCTACTATTTATGCACGTTTTGTCTATCTGGCATCCAGATCTTGTACTTACCTATAGAGGTCCGGAGAGGTCAGTCCTCAACAGATTCACTGTTATCGTGCATAAGAAACTGTTAGTTATTGCCATAGTTGCTGAATGTTAACTAAGTCAAACGCACGGCTTAAGTATTAAGATACACGCATAAACCGATGTGCCACTGTAGTAGTAAACTGAGGATTTGATGCTGAAGACAGGAATCAATCGGAAGCCAAACTTTCGCATCATTCTACGTTTTGTTATGATCCTTCCAGATTTTCCAGATCATATTAATTATGATGGCCCCTAACAAAACACGACAAACACGGCCAACAGTACTTGCAAATAAAACAAGCTCTAAGCTCAGACCATCAAAACTTTATTTCTCTCACTACATGAGCCATAGTATATGGTGTGATAAGCCCATTCCGGGCTTCTCGGTATTGCTATAGTTCTTGAAGAAAGATAGACACTGTTCAATGTTAACTGGCAATGCGAGAAAAAAATCAGCGTTTTGTGACGTACTTTGCCTGAATTTAATAAACTTTATGCCTACGACATGTGAAGTCAGTGTGTCCATTCTTATTTGGTTCTCGTTGTTCTGGCACCTGATAATAAGTACAGAATGACTCTAAATCATATCCAATACCAAAAATGTTGACTCCAACTCTAATCTCGGTATTTCTGTGTACGAAAGTACGTAGTGCTACGTATCTTGTCTTGCTGTCTGTGATTTTTGTCATCTTATACTCGCTTCGATTTACTTCTGTAACTAGCTTTGTGTTCTTATTTTAAACTACAATATTTTTTTCATTCTCCAGCTGGCTTTTTCCTACCATCATGTCATTTTGGATGACATTGTAAAGCATAAAAAGACCATATTTTGTATTGCAGAAACTAAATAAAATAATTGCTTCAGAAAATAAAATGGTGACGCAGGTGGCAGAAAGTAATGTGTGTTTTAAATAGAAATTTTAATTTATCAGAAATAGGAATTGAAATTAAATATTTGTTGAATGAAATATAATTATTATTCTGAAATTGGGACTCTAGAGGGAGCTGTGATTTAATATTTTTGTATGTGTTTTTTATTTTGTTACAGTATCAAGTTATTACATAATATGCGCTATGGCAAGCCAAGAAAGGCTAACATGATGTTATTTATCTTATATCTTAGCAGTAGTAACTATGTACAAGTCTCAGTACAGTCGTTTTCCAATGTGTAGAGAAATGCCCGTAAAACATCCATAAAGTATTTATTTTATCACAAATTTTAATTGAAGTAAAATGTTACCTAAACGTTTCGCATCTTAATCTTTATAATTGAATTGAATAACTTGTAAATTTTGTACATAAATTATAAAATTAAATGATAAATAAGTTTTTATTCCTGTTTAACGTTTGACTGCAGGTATAAAAATCGTTTATTTTTTTTGTATAATTGTCTCATTATTTTGGTGGCAACTCGGAGAGCTGGGCTTTGCGCAAGTTTCCACTATCCACGCAATGGTTTATCCAGTCGATCTTCACCTGTGCCTTTTGTTATTTCACCTATATGTTTATATATTAATTTTGATCCGGTAACTTATACTTTAACTTAACAGTATAATGCATAACCTACTACCCAAGCTTTCCTGACACTTATATTTTTTTAATGTATTTTATTAAGTATATAAAATTAATTTGACAATTATTTTTAATTTCAAATTTCACCTGATTTATTATAAATTGCAATAGTATCGTAGAAAGTCACATAAAATATGTTTAAATAGATAATTTTGTATATAATGCTTTTTATATATGTAATATAATATTTATTCGTAATAAATATACGGTACTCAAGGTGGGGTCAAAGGGACCGCAGCAAAGCAAACCGGTGGCAGAGCTGGCGATCTCAAACTAAGACCTATACTTAGCTACCTTCGACTTCAAGGTGTTAATAAAGACTGAATATTTAGCCGAAGCTGTGTTAAGGGGTAAGGTGGGTCACTCGCTCACTGCCCTGCAACCTACATTACTCAAACTCAAGCTCATGCCGCAGCGACTCATATCAATATGCTAAAGATTGCTTTATTTATGGATTTATTATATCTCATGACCTGTAGTGCGGTTGGTCTTTACATAAACTTGTTGGTATACATAGTTATAAAATTAACCGAGTACGTAACACGTGACAGTTTTATTGATTAAGTCTTGACTATCAATGTATATCATAAAATTGCCATATTATTTGTATTTTATTACGATTTTTATTTGTGGTAACAATGATACATTAGGATCTATATGTAGGTATATATATTCATTTGATATGTTAAATATAACAAAAGTGGAGTTAAAATTATTTCGAGATTATAAGATTGATATTATACGTGCATCATATGGGAAATGTTAGTTTTACTTAGTAATCATCAATATGTACATGTATTCGTTGGAATCGCGTTGCGGTTTGAAACGCATGTTATCAACGTCGTGTTAAAAAGAATTATAACGTTCGTTCTATATACAATATAATGAACAGAAACTAGAAGAATAACAATATTTAGCTTATTATTAAGGACTAACATATTATGCACTATGGAATAGAATATATATGATATATAGTCTCAGCTTTTCCGCCGCTCTTTATTTAGTGTGTCGGTTTATAGCGCTGCTTATGCCATGTTTTATTGATAATACCTATTTATTTTTAAACGACAGTCGCTGGTATAAGGATTTAGTTAAAATAAAAATCCTTCTAGGTTATAATCGGAATAATTTGGAATGGAAAGAAGTATTATTTATAAATCAGTGCCTTCGTCCTATAGTAATCGTATTAGATTAAAAATAAATATGTTGTTTATTTTAAATATCGAACTATATAATGATCTATTGTAACACTGATTATTACTATTTATTCAATACTAGCTGCTTCGCTCGCGGATAATAAAAAATATGTATTAGTGTATCGCGACACGTTCGTCGAGTCCAATAACATAGTAACTCTTAGTAACGGCTATGACTAAAACGTGCCGTAACTGCCCCTTAAAATCTGAATATCGCAAAATCCTTCTGCCATTTTTTACGATATTCGTAGTTATCCAACTGCATTTATCACAATTTAAATATTTAAATAATATATCTTCATACCAGCGACATTTAGGAACATAATATATACAACATATTAAATGTTAGATAGCTAATGCATTTATCTAGTTGAGCAAAAACTGTTTATAGTAATCACGCTGGCTATGAATTTACGTATTTATGTTTAATAATGAAGTTATTAACGAAATTGTAAAATGTTTCAGATCGGGCATTTGTAGCCTGAGCATACAGAGGGCGCCGTCGACTTCCCACTCGACGCCGAGAGCCACGCCTCACCCGCCCTCCGTCTCGCCTCAATCCGAAGACGTGGTTCGCATCCACGTCACGTACAACCCCCTGGCCGCTAGTCCATCGCATTTACAACCAGTCAGTCCCTCCAAGTACAAAGCATACGACGAACACCACAAGCCGATGTCACTGGGATTCTACACCAACGGCGCCGCGAACCTGCCGTCGGACAATAGAATCAGGATCCAGGTATCGTCCGAGGAGTTACTGACGCCCGTGGTCGACTCCGGTCGCATCATAACCCAACGTTACATAGAATCTCATGCAGGGATCTACGATATTAATTGAATTGATCAATCGATAAATACTCGATTTTAATGGATATTTATTTTACCTCGAACTAGTGTGTCGAGTTTTATCCAGTTAAAATGTAAAGGTGATACATTACTCGAATTTACGTTTTTTAGCGATTATTCAGTATGAAATATTTAAATTATTTTCTTATAATTAATTTTTATTATTTTTTTAACTCGATCTTCTCTATCAATTGAAATGATGCCATATTTTTTTGTATATTAGCATTCCGTTTTTTTTAACGACAATAAAAATATCAATTTGGATTTATTTTTTATTGTGTTTATTTATGTTATTTTTTCTATTTTTTTATTATTTTATTGTTTTACTAACTCGCGACAGAGTATCTGTCAGCTAACTAACTGCCCAAGTGCGTATTCCTCGTAGGGACTGACATTTGAGATGGCTTCAAATATTACGAAAACGTTATAGTAAACGACTCCATCTTGATATAAAAAATAGTGATTTAAGAATCTCAAATGTAAAGTATTTATTATAACTTAAGATATGTTCGCTAATTTTCATGAATAGACTTGAGTAGACTTAAAACAGTTCCATACATTATTATTTATCTTGGTTGGTTTAAGTAAAATTTGATATTTAGTTTGATTAGGTTTTTCAAATTCGGATTTATATTTGAAATATCCTTGTGTTAAGAATACGTATTTTAGTGCCAAAGTTTTGCAGTTTTGGTCTTCCATCGTCAAAAATCTGCTCTCTGAATGGCGTTTATCCAATTACTAACTTATAGTATTTAAGAGGTTCCGTAGTCGTCTATGCACTTTAAACAAATATAAATGTAGGAGTTTAAAATTTGTATGAGTAAATTTAAGTATCATATTTATTGTTGTATAGTCCCAAAGCCCATACAAAATACATACAAGATGACAAATTATTTCCATTTATATACATGATGACTACGGAATCAGACCTGCATGCTTTTACTCAAAATCGTCCGAATTATTTTATTATTATTAAAACTTATATTTTTCTTATTATTTTTTTTTAGTATCACATAATAATTACTCGAGGAGTTTAATATGATCGGAGAGACATAAAAATATATATATTTTAAATTGGCCCGTGTCATTAAATAG
Organism: Vanessa atalanta; assembly: GCF_905147765.1. Lineage (NCBI taxonomy): Eukaryota > Metazoa > Arthropoda > Insecta > Lepidoptera > Nymphalidae > Vanessa > Vanessa atalanta. The sequence goes on along the minus strand of NC_061902.1, from coordinate 10,057,894 downwards.
TATATTATACAGAAAAGACAATTAAGTATTAAATATGATAGAGATATGCTATTGGTGGTTTCTGCTTCTAATATAAGTTTATATAATTGAGCTGAAAGCTAGATATTATAAGATCAAAGATTAAAATCGAGTACCATAACAATTGCCTAATAATTAACTAAATATATTCTATGTGTAAAATTTATTGTAAATTATTGTTAAAGTACCGTCATGTGTTTCTTCTTAATATTGTATATTTTTAGTAATTTTCAAACTCACAGTGAGAATTGCAATAATATCAATTATTTAAATCTATTAAGATAATTAGAAATAGATGTATCATTAAATATCGATGTTACCACGTGAGATCGTTCAGAAATAAAATTATATATATGTATATAGTATTATGAGAATCTGATTGCTAAATATCTGCTCTAGGGGAATGTTCTGTGTAATTTCATCCAGTAGGATAGAAAATATAAGGATAACTTATTGAAATATCAACACACTTAACCTATCAACTAGGTGTACTGAACACCTCCTTTTTTTTAAGTTCCTGCCGTCACGTTATTGCTATATTTTTTTTTTTATTTATCATTCCGGATCAATCGCGTTGTATCAAATTTAAGTCTTTAAGAACATTTTAAATCGAAAATTTAGAAAATAAATGAAATGTCGGCCTTTTTATATTTTATTGAATTACCTCGTAATGAGACTGTCCAATAAAATTAAGCCGCCTATATTAAAATATAAGCTATTTATTATCTAAACTTTCATTTAAAAAACGGCTGAAATACGTTTTTATTTTACGTTACAAAAATATTAAACAATTAGACTGAGAACATTTGAGTTTTATATAAAATGAAAATACAACCTGCGGCTCAACACGCGCGTAATTTAAAAAACGCCAACTGAAATTTTACTCCTTCGACAGGTGATTTAAAAAAGTAGCCTATGTCCTTCCCTGGGACTCTCAACACCAAATTAACAAAAGAAGCAACGGACAGAGTTATTTTCGCATTTATAATATTAGTATAGATACAATACAGATATAATTTTTACAGATAATATTTGCTTCGATATATTTATCTTAATTATTTACTTATTAAAATATATTTACTTCATAAATATTCGTTTAATACATATTGAAACGTACTTAGGATGTCAAACACTTTTGCGCTGATATTTTTAGAATCAGATTCGTTAATATGACATTGCTATGTAATATATTTCTCTGGGCTCTCTGGGCTCGTGAGACAAATATCAAACACATTCAGCTACGCGTCGTCAGTTAAATAGTAACGAATTTATTTGATTTAAAATGGTATATTAGCCTAACATTACAAATATCAACAATACTATGCTATACTTATGAAATAAAAAAAAAAATTATTTTTTCTTATCCGGTTATTAAGTTCAAGTTTCGAAAATAGCAATATCGTGGCAATTTGTCTCTAGACTTGTTTATTCTTTGAGTATTTTTTCTACAGCATAGAAAAAAATATATTATTTTGATTTTCCAAGGTCATCTTTTCAACTTTCATTACTAGATCGGTCATAGTTATAATTTTTTAAATTCATAGAAAATTTCAGGTATCGATTAGAATCCGACTGATGTATTAATACGTTTATACATTATGCATGTAGGTAGACCGCTTTCAATTTGTAATAAATTGAATTCGAAAATAATCCAATACCAAGGCACCTTATACCCTCTTATTAATATTTACTTACAACCAAAGTGATTCCAAATACTGTTAAGGATATTCTATTGTTGTGTTTTCTAAGTTCATGCAATAATATGACAATTTATTCCTTTAACTCTTACGTAGAATACCTATTTAATTATATATGCATTTTCATTTCACCTTCGTTCTCTGAAAATAGACGTTTAAGTAGATTTATATTACCATTATTCCCGATTTTTCATTACATATATAAATCTTTCAAACGCTTTTAAATAAAAGTAATAATCATTTTGTAATACAATTGATCAAAACTAAAGGTACTTTTGTAGATCCTAGACCCGCTGCCAACAGTGTAATTAAACGCGGGAGCAGGACAGCACTTATAAGGTGCTTTGTCGCACGTTGTTATTGGTGTGTGTAACGTTCACGCTTGAATCTATGTATACGATAAACTGCACATTGCAGATACAGTGCAAAAGAACGAAACAAAAATAGTAAACTGTTATTAATAATCTTTAATAGAGGTATGCAATTATGTAATTGTGATTTGTTTTCGGTGAACACGATAAAAATAAAAAAAAACTTGTTGCTAAAATGTCTGTTATGAAACGCTCATAAGATGTAATTAACCTATAACATTCATCCTTTATTATTAAAACAAATTACACGACGTGAAATTTTTTCTCTGAAATATTTTTTTTGATAATTATCAAACGCAACTATTTCTAGCACCCAGTAGGCAGCGAGTCTAATTCTAAGAGTCATCAATATTGAAAGAAATTTGTTTTTGAGACATATCCGGCGAAGTCGTAGGGGTATAATTTGTATATCGCAGCAGGTAGCGTTATAGTTGAGGTAGATTGGTTGAATCTCGTCCCTAATGTCGATGTCGATGTCGTAATTGCAATGGAAATTATTATATAGAGAGAACCGTCCGCGACTTGTTAATACTTTGAGTAATTTGTCTCCAGAACACTTTAAATATAAAACAAATGTCCTTCGTTACATGTAACAGCAAACTAGACAAATTGCCTTCGTTGGTAAATTGACGAAGGCAATTCTTATCTACTTCATTTGCTCTACTTATTTCCGGCTTAAAGTCAACAGACAAATATAAATTGTTTGTAAAATGCCTAAATAATCTTTGGGAACGACGTTGTTTTTTTTAAACAGATCGAAATAAATGTATAGATATCACATCATCATTTATTCGTAATTCGTTGATCACGTATCCTCCAGGTCTACGTCCTAGGCCTGTATACATTTACTTAGCTCTCGAGTTCGTTTAGTTCTTTTTTTCCACCAAACGATTCACCAATCCGCAGGATCGCTTTACATTTATAATTGTTAGTATTCATATTCAACCTCATTTTACCGCTTAAAATATTTTCCATAGTTTATAGTATTCTACAAAATGTCCGTAGTCGCTATTTTTAATTATCTAATTAAATTAAAAATAGTAGGGAATGTATTTATTTATATATAATATAATTACGTTATAAGAACATTTTCTTTAAAATTAAGATTATATTTGTATCTGACGTTTAGTGTTACAATTTTTGAAAATTACATAACATTTTGTGTAATTTGTAAGAAAACAACGATTACGATTAGTGCATTTTGCTGGACTTGACAAATTATTGATAATTTATGTTAATTCTGAGCTTACAATTTACTTAGATTTTAATTTGAAGTTACTAATTTAAGGTTACATTAGCAACTGTTACCTCAAATTGGTCTCTATTTAGGCCATCAAATATGGGGTCAATGGTCATTAAGATAAATGGAATGTTGCATGTACTTATATTTAATTACAGTGGTCTATGTGAACGGCTTTGCGTAGGCTTAGTCTTATATTTTTTTATCTTTGCACATTCAAATTTATTTAAAAAAAAAAAAACCTACACGTATTCCCTATTCTGCTTTGTTACAATAGTATCTTGCACAAACCATACGAATATTATATTAATAATATTAGTTTAAATAAGGCAACAATCAAAACTTTTTCGTTGGTAAGTTATTTATGTTTAGAAATTGAAACGTACGTCCAAGTTTCCATTTACGAAAATTTCTGTGCCATTTATCGATTTCAATATCTGATAATATGATTTTTATATATAAAAGGTGGGTATTTTATACAAACGGTTGTATCTACAGGAAAATGTAAAGAACGTGTAAAAGTACAATTATATTTTTTGATAATTTTGAATAAAATTCGAAGTCATAATTGTTTTAGGAAAATCTAATTATATATTCGTATAGCTGCTATTTGTTAATTGTGACTACTCTTACTGCCCCAACATAAATTACCCAGTATATTGAACGATTGCCCTCAGGCACTGTATATATTTACATTTATAATTATTAAGTACGCACAGAAAATATTTTTTAACAACGAGAATGTCTTCTTAAAACAAAAGTTGTAAATTTTTAATTCAATGCACTTTATCTAAAGCCATGTTAATGGTACTTAATTTTTATTTTTGTTATTTTATTAAAGCAATTTTCGCCCGTTTCTGTTACTATGTAACCAACACATTTTTAATGTGTATCGTCATTCCTTTCACTTTTGTGCAATCTGTGTGTATGGTTTTGAATGGGACGGAAATGTGTAACTGGAAGGCGGAAAGCGCGCGTTATTTGATTTGAGCAAAGAGCGTGTTGCTAGATATGGTTGTCAGTTGAAACTCTTAGAGAGGATTTAATATTAATGTTGCGTATTACCAATGCGAGATCAGATGTTACACATAGTATGTGAATAATGTGTTTTTCTAATTGTAACTTCTTTTGGCGCAATAAGAGTATGATATCATTGTTGCAACATTCTATACATATATATATACATCTTGATTTATTTGTCGAGTTGCCTGTATTTTTATATTTATGCGTTAATAATGTAACCACCATATTTAATTTATAGTTGAAGCAAATTTCCATTTTGATTTAATCTAAAATATAAGTCAAAAAAAGAAACGAAACAATTGTCTGTCATAGAAATATATCGCATTTATGTTGCCATGAAAAAAAAAAGAAAAACAATTGAACAATTCTAATAATGTCAACTTTTGAAAATACATTAAGTTTTTTATTGTTTCAATATTAATAGTGAATAATAATTCATTTCAAATTACTCATCACTACTAATTGTTTTGAATTTTACCTACAATTATGTCGAGTTTAAGCCATACACAGGTGTGACATGAGGTTAAAGAATTGCTTTAATATATAACTATATAATGACAAGATAAGTGTTAATATATTATACAGCCTGTTTTATTTCTTTTAAAGCTATTACATAAATAATGCAATATTATAAACTTATGTAATTACCCAACAATTGACAGTCGAAATATAACTTTGGCGGCAGATTTTATGAAATATTGAATGACATTATTTCATAAAATCTGGATCAAATAGGAAAAAAAAACCTTGTCGAATCCGAAGAAAAATAAATTTTAGTACTTTATCAATTTTGAAATCAATGTAAGTCATCTATTGTATTGAGTTGTATGCTTGAGCTTGTTAGTCTAATATTTCTCATCCTCCGTAATAAATAGAAAATCATTGACTCCTCTCTCTTGTTCTGCAAACTTATGATAAATAACAAATATTTGTTCTTAATATATAAAAGTTGCATTTGACAATTTGCAAAGTATTATAGCATTAATTTATTTTATTATACATTTACATAGCACGAATATTAATTATGTATCAAATAAATTTATAGAATTTCAATTACTTTCAAAACACTTCCGTTTCGTTTACTTAACGATTTCATAGTAAAACAAAGATTTAAATAAATTTTACGTACACATAGCATTAATAAATGAATACTAATAAAACAATTACAAAAATTAAAAACCGTTATAAAACCGTTCGACAGTAACTATAAAGCAATACTTTTATATAAATTTCTTTTTATAAATTTCAACTTTAGTACGTAATTTCATATGTTAGAAACGTTAGTTAGAAATCGTTGCATGTATATATCACTTAACTTCCAACAGTAGTTTAATATTATTGTAGTGTTTAGTACTAATCATATGATTCATTCGTGTTAACACGTCAACTGATGTATTAAAACAACGGCCTACACCATTTAACAATAAAATTCCGTACCCCACACTGTTGATATAATCGCCTTCGTTATTTCCACGGGACTGCTGTCTGCGTCATAACGTATTCATGGTATTGTCATTTCCATATAGATAATTAAGAGGTGCTAGATATAAAAAAAAATATAAATTATCCAATTAATATTATATATATTTTATTCGAGATGATTCTAGACATTATTACTAATGATATACATAATACTCTGCATTGTTTATATTGCATAGACTATCATTGATTATTCAAAATTCATAATCATTAACTTAAATTTCAAATATATTTTATTAAAATTTCATATACAGAGGGATTTAACACCTAAGTATATTGTGTTTCCCTAAGAAGTATATATAATTACTAACATTTATAATAACTGCTCAGTGTAAGCTGCGCTTTTAATGACACGGTTCGCTGCTTGGAAAGCCTGCGGTGTCCTGAGTATTGATAGAACGTTCGTGTTTACAAGCGATTGTAAACGTGAGCCGCATGGGTTGGGTCTAATGTACTGGTCAAGATAATGATTTCCCAGCGACTGGTCTTGCAAACCGTGCTGTTAACAGCCTTATGTACCCTTTTAAACTAGATCGTCTGTGCACTATTTGTAAGTTATTTTTTATTGGTTTGATTAAACCTACTGCAACATACCTCTTCGAAGTATTAAGTTGTATAAATGAATACCTGGACTATCTGATTTATTGCTCCTTCTATAATTTAAAATAATTGTTTAAGCTCCATTAGTAGTTACATAGATTAGTGTTTTTAAATGGTAACCATGAATGTACCTTATGTGTAATATAGGGTATTTTTAATCACGAGAGTTAGCGTAGTCACTGATTGAGAGATATTGATTGTTATGACCTGAAATATTTTGATGTTTTGTATGGTTTGATAAGTTCAGTGAGCTTTATCTGAGGTGGCATCATAGATACTGTTTAAATAAATTATAAATTTAATCGTATGTTATTTTATTGGCTATTTTTATACCTTTCACTTAAATTATAAGTGTTATTTTATTTTCCCATATTAAACGTGGCAACGATTATGTGCACCAACAGAAAAAAAAAAACAATCTATCAAAAAACGTTTTGTTGTACAACACAAATTATACTTAATAACAATAAAATTATTGTATAAAAAATTATTTGATAATATATTGGATTAAAAAACATATAGATTGTTTAAAAACATTGAGTCATTTTACTTGGTGGCAGGACTTTGTGTAAAGCCGTCTGGGTAGGTACAACCCCCTCATCAGGTGTCCTACTGCCAAATAACAATACTTAGTACTGTTGTCTTCCTGTTCAAAGGTAAGTAAGCTACGTACAAGGGACAAGGGGCATAAGATCTAGCTCCCAAGGTTGGGGGCGCATTGGTGATGAAAGAAATGGTTAATATTTCTAACAGCGCCAAAGTACACGCGCGCGCGCGCTAAAGTACACGATTCCAAGTAGTTTCTGAGTATATCTTCTCATAACAGTAATTTGATGCGATAAAATCGGTGATTTGGTCAAAATGAACTACATATATAAATTAATAATGCAACTATAAAACACTCCATAGCCTTGCTAAACGTACAAAAAAGTCTTTGTATATTATTTATAACAGTAAACGTTTGAAAATATTGACCATTTTTAGATTCGGAAAGATACGGTGAATTGCATAAGAGAGCTTAGAAAAAAAAACAAACATTTCAAGTGGAACTGTTCTGTAATTATAAAACAAATTATAAGAGCTACATTATAATGAAAGAAACAAAATGTATACGGTATAATTCAATACATAAAATATCATTACAATATCTAATGATACAGATTAGCATATATATAGGAACTTTAATGGATATCATATAAATAACTAATACAAATACATGCTTAAAAAATCTTGTATACAATTTATGTGTATACGATAAAAACTAAATAAAATACCTCTGTAATAAGGCACCCAATGTTTGGACCCCGTTCGTAAATTTTCAGATTGTCATGAAGTATTTGATTATAATGTAATAATTACTTTAGTTAAAATATATTAATCATTTAAAGGCATATAAAATTTATGAACATTGTTATAATAATAACGCAGTTTTACTGTGGGCCGGACCCGCTTCATTCATACAAATAGAATTACATAGAATTGACTAATATATTTTTTTTAAACTAAGTGTAAAAATTAAAACTTATATAAACAATACATAGGCGTGTAAAACATGTTTCATTCTTTAGTATTATGCAATTATAGATAGTTAAATATTCAAATAGTAATTCAATGGGTTGAGTAAAATACAAGGCCTCACTTGATATATTAAACGTTACTATACCACTAGCCGAGTTCGCTTTAATTTTAAGATATATCCTTCTTAATAGATTATGTTAAAAATTAAATGCAATGTAAACATATTTTTAAAATGTTGTTATTTTAAATATAATGAGTTGATTTGTTCAATAAAACTACCAACTATACCAAAATACCCATTTTAGGAAGTGATCAGTAAAGTATTTTAATTTTGCTTTGTCATCTTTTTGTACTAATGCTTTAATTTCAATTTAGATTTTATTGACAAATTGATTATATGCAAACTATGTTTTTAACACATTCCTTTTGTCTCCCTTATAAATCTGACCTTTGATTTATACTCAGTTGTATAATTTAAATTACATTTCGATCTAATTTGCATACACAAAGGCAAACCAAAATACACATAGCGTCCAAAGCCTATTTTTATACAATCTTTCACACTCATACGGCCACTTGGGAATGCAATAGATTTTTTTAAATACTTTCAATACACACTTATTTAGACTGTCACGCGCGAGAAAGCTTTAATACTCTTATTAAAAGACATGTTTCAACGCTGGAGAATGTTCTATTATGAGTAAAAAATATAATAGCACCACTTCGAAACAGCGCTGATACACTGTCGTTAAGAAAGCGTGTCATCGCAAAATTGGTCTAAAACACTTAAAATTAACTTAATGATTTGCTAAGCTTGACAACTAACTATCACACGTTAGTATAACATAAGACTTCCAGTCTCGTTCCCTCGTTCCTACGCGCTATAAACATTTATTATACTTATTATGGCGTCTTTGGTACCGAAAATAAGTGCAAATAGACCAAAAGTAAGAACAATAACATTTTTCCAAATAAGAAACTTGTAAGGTCCGAAACCGATATCCCAATATGTAATAATTTCGATGAATGCCGGAGCAATAAGCCCTAAAATGGAGAAGCAGAACGCGCCGATGACACCCATGAAAGGCCCAATAGTTGGTACAGCTACTGCGAGTAATACACTAACTGTAACCATTATAGTACGAGTTATATAATCAGCGAGTTCAGGTCTTTTGGTAAACTTGTCCTTGATGCTGTTCCACATGATTTCAATGCAGACGAAGAATTGAAGACCAAATGTGCAGTAGACTGCAATCGCAATGGATATTTTAACGATTTGAGCCAACCTGTAAAGAAAAAAACATTGTGTTGCAGTTTATTGCTTCCTTAGTTATAAAATAAAGGTAATATTATAATTTTTAGATATCGAAATCGATATTTTAATCGAAAAAAAAAAACATTGTATATGCTTAACACCATTATGTTAAAGGTGACTCTTGTAAAAGATCTATAAACAAATAGTTAAATTGATATACGTACACTTCATAAATCTTTGGATCTCCTGGTTGAGGCTCTAAGTTCAGAGTAATGGAATCCTCAACGGCATCTCCGTAGCGCAGATATCCAAGGAATCCGAGGAGAATATAGACAAGAGTTACGCCTGACATTCCCTTATTAAGTACTCCACAAAAACCGAGCATAGAACGCGGTGTTTTCATTGAGTTTTCTAAAGGCATAACAACACCGATGGCTTCCATAGCAAATATCGTCAATGAGAAGAATTCCGGCCATTCACTTGGTGGTTTTACAGAAACAACTTTATTAAAATCGAGTCCACCGGTTCCAACGAGGAAGTAGAATGTTATTCCGAGACCTAGACCCATGAACAGATTTGCTACCATCGAAACAGGTGCCAAGTACTTCAGATTTTTGATCCATACCATGAAAATGAGAGGTACAAGAAGTATAATTATAAATATTCGTATTCCAAGGACTTCTTTTTGATCTTCCATGTAGTGGAGTACAACCTGTTATAACAAGAAATTATTGTCGTTAATAAGAGATTAATCGTGATCTTTTTTATACTTTTTTAATAAACATTTGAAGCCTCAATAGCTCGAAGGTTCGATTTAAATCTATTGGGCTATTGTCGTACCCACTCTTAAAACATGACGCTTAATAGAGTAAATAAAAATATTAGTAATTAAAAAGGGCGATGGTGTTTAAGAAAAAAATATAAGATTAAGATTTAATTTAGTGCTTCTTGTTATTCCCTTTATCTTATCTTCAGTTATTTTGTAAATTATATGAATCAAAATTACCTTTGAACGTAAATGATTTTCAAGAATCGCTATATATTAACTTATTAAAATATCGACAATGATTTATTTTATTTCCTGTCGTTGACGAATCTTTACTTAATAATAATACATAGGAATGTAACATAAAATCCGGTAACTGATATATATAACACGTGAGCAATGTGTTACTATGACTACTCTAGATTCAATTACTATAGACTTAATTTTGTACTACCAAATCTTTGATGTTTTTAACTAAAGTTATGTCATAACTGATACAAGGTTTAAAAAAGATTCTGTTGAGGTCACTACAATTACTGAAGCTTGGAAACAGTTTTTGTGAGTTATCGAAGACGTTCGATGGTGAGCAACATAAGATATTAATCTGGATACTACGTAATTGTGGCATCAGAGTTGCCGCGCTAAATCTCCTTGTTTCTTACAATTGTTATTATGAGTAATCTCCTATAATTCTCTTTCCTTTATAACGGATATCGGTTCTCTATACGGTATATTTAATGAATCGATTGAATGATTTTTTTATAGCTTACCTGCATAATATTTTTAGCAATGATGACTGTATACACGGAGCAAGTACCGAAGTACGTCAAAAAGAGGCTTACGAGGATGAAGATTCTGTAAACAATTATAAATTATGTTTTATTTTTTTTGTTAGAAATTATAATTTAGAAGGCGCTTATTAAATTTGATATGGAAAATAATATTTAATTAAAAATATAGTTCGAGTAGAGTGAGCCCAAATTGAGCCGAGATGGCCCAGTGGTTAGAACGCGTGGATCTTAACCGATGATTTCGGGTTCAAACCCAGGCATGCACCACTGAAATTTCATGTGCTTAATTTGTGTTTATAATTCATCTCGTGCTCGGCGGTGAAGGAAAACATCGTGATGAAACCTGCATGTGTCTAATTTCAACGAAATTCTGCCACATGTGTATTCCGCCAACCCGCATTGGAGCAGCGTGGTGGAATATGCTCCAAACCTTCTCCTCAAAGGGAGAGGCGGCCTTTATCCCAGCAGTGGGACATTTACGGGCTGCTAATGAGCCCAAATTAGGGAAATTTTGCTAAACGTATTAATAAATTAAACACGTTCATTTTTTGATCTTCGTGGTGGCTAATAGCCAACCCATAAATAATATTATTCCTAATGAGTGTTCCCGTAAGGCTGGGAGACAGATATATAAATATATTTGTAATTTTTTTCTTTCAAATCCTCCTTTATGATTATAATTTTGTGCGAGTTAGTTTTCAAAAGTCGGTTAAAAATTGACACCAGAGTGTTATAGAGAGAGGAACTGAATTTACTGACAATAATTATATTGTAACGATATCTAACCGAGGACGGTTCACAATTAATTAAATGTCATGTAATACTTTTTATAAACGAGCTACTGGCCGGTAATTCCTCTTTTCGCTCTTTAATTGTAGTTTGATGACTTAACACATATTCCAACAGATGTAATTCAACTCTTCAGCTATGATGAAATTTTATTTTTTGATTCTTAAGGATAAAATTCTACTTATTTTTATATAATAGCTCATTCTTATGGCTAAACTATAACCATCAATAGAAAATGATGTTTTCTTAAATTTAATAAAATTAAATATATACGTATAGGTTGATTTTATCTTATTTACGCAATTAACATATCGCTTAAATAAGATAAAGTCCCCTTTAGTCAATAAATTACTGAGTACAATGAAATAGTAGCAAGGTGGTATAAAATTATATAAAGTAGATAAGAATAAAACATAAGTATCTAAGTAGATAAATTTCATTAAAACCTTATTAGTAAAATATACATGTTTTTCTCTGGTTGAGTTGTTTGGAAATAACCCAATTTTGGTTTTGTATATAGATATGTATGATATTGAGGAATAAACAATATAGATACCTGAATGCATTTGCCCATTTTCTGAGTCCTACGGGCCCGTTATCGAGGGCTGCTTCTGCAACTTCCGGGAAGCTCATAGTCGATTTTCGCGTCTTCTTATAAAGAACGTGAGCGCATTTTATCTGAGGACGTACAAATATCATTAATTAGTGACATTTTATTAAAGATTAAAATGAAATTATTGAATTTATTATTTTAAATAATCAAAGTCGCATAGCTGGATCGCTTACTTATTCGCAATGCAAATAATAAATAAATAAAGTTGTTTCATTAAATGTAATTAAAATAAATATTAAATAAATATATTGGGCATGCAAATTGAATTAATCGCTAAGCAAATGTTTTACTTACGAGGACATATGAACAATGTGTGCAAACAACTGCGACCAAGATCGTAAAGAAGATGCCAGATATTAAGCCCGCGCATTTGAAAGCTTTAGGCATAGCAAGAATTCCCGTGCCCAGAGAAGCCTTCAACAAATGTGTCAGGGTATCCATGTTTCTGTAATATAAAAATAAATATACAGTGAGTCCCTATTCACCAATTTTATTTACAAAATCATTTTCATCATTAAATATACATTCGCATCATTTGTATATGAATGTATCGATGTGAATAAGTTGTACATATATTATTGTACGTAAATATAAGTTGTTTATATAAACGTGTGCGTAATAAACAATTGAATATAATAATTGTTGCTTTGTGTATTTGCACACATGCTTAGCACGTTTGTTGTACGAGCTATGACGCAAGATATATAAATGTGTACGGCTGCTGGGTACAGTTAGAATGGTGTTGCCAAAAATATTTGATTCTATGTTGTTTTTTTTTCTTAGACGACTTACGACCGCTAGCTGTTATATTTTCATATGTTATTATAGTCATATTAGATATATAAATGAAAAATATTATACATATGTTACGTATTTTGCAATTCAAATCAGGAATGGCCAATTAAGGTTCGGTAGCCATACAAAATCGCAATGAGCAATACGGTAATTTGTGTTACTAAAATTTATTATTAGTTTTATAAATCCGTTTATAATAAATGATTTCATAATCTATTGCGTTTAAAATGTTTACAAATTAAAATTTAAGTACATTACAAGCCTTTTTACCATTATATACACTATATTATATAAAGTCTTCGTACAGGGTTTATTTGTATTACATAAATCCTTATCAGTTTTGTGGACTCTATGAGGCGTCATTCCATTATTTATAACTTGATTTATACTAACTATAATATTGTTGTTGTTTTATTAATAAATAAATATTTAATTTTCAAATAACTTTGCAATAACCACATATTCTTAAACATGTGTATTTTAATACTTTCATGTAAAATTTCGCAATAAAAAAAGATAAGTGCTCAAATTCGCTTTGCATCGCTTTGCCTTTTGTTTATTATTGATTGTTGTCTTCTACTAATCACGAACTTTCAATTAAGATATAAATAATATATTCATAAATGTTACGCAAATTCGTTAAAAAATACTTACGAAGTAGGATTTTCCAAGTTTCTTTCTGCGAAAGGATCAAAATCTCCGGATTCCGCATCTTTTTCTTTGGTTAAATTGTATCTGAAATTAAAGTATAAAAATACATTTATTAATATAAAGTAATAAAGTAGCTAAATTGAATTAAATGTAACTTTTATACATACATTACAATAAAAAAAAACTTTTCGTCGAACATCGAACAAAAATTGAGAGGCTTATAAATCCTTCAAAAATAATTAAATAAATATAAGTTTTAAAAACAAAGGAGGTTCTAGTTGCTTAACATTTTCTTGTTAACAAATAACAATCAACAACAGCAAAAACAAACAATAGTCGTTATGAAAATTTTTAGAATTGGAAGGGCTTCGTTTAAAAAAATCACGTCTGGGTGAAAATTAAAAATGATTAAGTAAGTACTTTTGTAAGGTATAGGCGAAATACAAACTTAAATACAAAAAAATAATTAGGTACGCACTCGTATTGTAAAGAAAAATCTATTACTTAATATTAAAAATATTGATAGTAGATAGTAACTAATGTAATAATTTTGTTTTAATTTAAAACATCGATATTCAAATATATTTATATTTCACGACGTTGGCACGTTTGTAGATACTTTACACATAATAGGAATGAGGCCATACATTATCGAGAAGCCAATAAAACTGTTAGGTAGCTGTGTCAGCAACAATTTTATACATAACTACTTACATAGTTAACCGTAAACAAAAACAAAATTCTAAAACATAACAATGTGTAAAGAACATTTCCCTGATTATGAGTTAAATTATATTTATAAACCCAAATGAAATACTTACGTCTTGGTGACTATCTGTTCCTTTTTTTCATCTTGAGGTAGAAAAGATTCCATCTCCTGTGGCGGAGGCAAACTCCCATTGGCTTCCTAGTAAAATACAATGTTTTGATATTAATGCGATCGCATACATTTTTAAAATATGTGATACCATTTGAATTATCTTAATGATGAGTTTACTTGTTAGTTAGAAGATGTTGACCTAACCGCTGTACATGTACTGTACGTATATATGTAAAAATAAACTATGCTATGTTATCTACATGTTTGGGGTATCGAAAAATTTCCGAGAATTTTTTAAGGAAGTAAATTCGCATGATTGGTTTTTCTATGTATTGACAATACTATTTTGATAGAAAACCGAATTGAATAACTTTCGTTAGTTTCGAATTTTGAATAGCAGGAAAAAAAATCTTTTCACGAGAACATTGCTCGGGCAATTGTATGATAGAAATGAAAATTTACAATTCAAAATAGAAGGTAACACAAAAATATGAAATTGGAATTTACTCAATTTTAATAATTATAGTAATTAAAGTTAATACTTACGTTAACCATTTTGCTGCTTTTGTGTCAAGACGTAAGAGAAGATCTGTAACAAGTTAAAATAATTTAAATATAATAAAAATCGTATATATTTATTATTATGTCATTATTATTATTGAAAAATATTCGGTCGATTAGGATTTTTTTATTGTCACCTTTCCACGCGGTCATGATTCCTGGTTAAAGTATTGCCATATTTAATTTATTATTGTGTGATTTAAATTTTTATTATTTGTGTATGGTTTAGCAATTGATTTCAAATGTTTGATATATCTTATAGTTTAAGCTAATCACACAAACACAGAAATATTACTCAAGTACAGACAGATATGTAGAAATGTTGACTGTTTAAATGCTTATTTTGAACATGTCTATGTATGTGTATACGAGTAATATACATACATTCGCTACTAATTTTCGACTCATATACATCTCAATAACATAATATAATGACATTGACACAAGACCGGTTTCATTCGATAATTACTTATATAACTAAATGTCTAAAACCTTTAGAATATTTTACAAAGAAAGAAAATTTTACGAGAGAAAAAGAATAAGACAAAAGGACAATTGTCTATAAAAATTATACTAAAAACTAGAACGTAATATTTTAATACAAAATAACAATAAAATTAATAGTATATATTACCCAGGCTTTATTTATTACTTCTTACTTAGTTTGTAGTTTGGACCTTGCATGTTGGGTGGATCACATTTATTTAGTGTATGCTTGGAAGACGTTGATAATAGAGCAATTTAAACGAAAGCCTCAGTACGAATTACCGCGAAATGTTTTGGTTTAATGTTGAAACGCATATTTCAAATAATGGGAGTTTATTAAGATTTTTTTTTCTTGAATACTGTTCATTGTCCTGTTCTCAGAAAAAAATAACTTCGAATACTTATAAATAAAATAAAATAACTTTTTGCCAGAAGTGAATTCTCAAAATTACAATTGTGGTGTTTCAAGTTAGTCCTTTCGTGGAAATTGAGCAAAAGTACTTATAGCCTTAACAAAGATACTTTTGCTTTGTTTTATAAATATTCTTTTATTTGGAAACATTTATTATTTTAGTTGTTAATTCTGAAACCAGCATGTATATAAAATATAGTTATAACCTACACTATAGGTACTCTAACGAGGCCTAAGCCCCCGAAAGGCGGTTAAATAAAATGTTACATCAAAAATTATTTAGGCTTATCTGTGTTTTAAAATTTATTTTAATCTGTATTTATACTGTTATCAGTGTTAAAAATAACGTAAATAGGTAGGTTACTTGTTCATCATCAGTTACGTTATTTTTTAATCTATGCGAAAATAATAAAACTGAAGAGTTAGTTTGTTGACAATATTAATCGAGCACTTACAACAATATTAATGACATTATAAATTCCCGGCAGGTGCATTGAGTATCATTTAATCTCAAATGTTGCTCCTTTTATTACTTTGAACATATATATTAAATTTTTTTTACTGTGTTTCAGTGTTACTCAAAGTATTTTTATTTTCATTGGAAGCAGTGGGGTAAATCCAGGGTTTTAATTTAATATTTTCAATAAATGAAGAAATAGTCAGGAGGCGATCGTTTCATTCTTAAGGCTTGTTGTAATTAATAATTGTATGCTTAATGTTATCTGTTAATTAAATAATTTTATAATGACCTTTAATAATTGATTGGCATAGATTTACACATACATAGCACGACATACAACGTACTGACACATGATTGATGGATTGACACAAGATAAAGTGAGGATTAAAATAATAATTGAAGTATGTACAAGTATGTAGGCTCTCTCGATGAGCACAATATAGGATTGTGATAAATAATTCAAAACCATCGCAAATATCTGTAAGGCTCATACTTAACATATCATTTGTTAAGTACAAAGTTTAAGTTGATTACCAGCGTTGAAAGTAACGACCTTGCTTATAAACGTTGTTTATAGAACTATTCACTCAAGAAGGTTCACCCCTCCACGTTAAATTATTGTCGACGTACATTATATAATTATTATGTATATAGTTTGAGTGAGTGACGCTCGTGCTTAAAAGAGGTTTTAAGTGTGCGTGAGAGTAAAAATAAGACACAAAAAAATTAAGTAAAATATTAATTTTATATGGAGGCGCGGCCTTCGTTATTGAATAAATATCTATCAGTGATATATCTCTTTCTATCATCATTTATTTAAGTAATCAATCTCTAGAACATACAAATGTATATGTAAAGCCAGTATATCACTGCGATAAATTATTATCAAAGTGAAAATTTACATATCAGCGGTATAAAAATAAATAAAAAAATTGTTTAATTAAATTACTTTAGTATTTGTTTGTAAAAAAAAATGCTGCTTACGAGATAACTATATCTTATAGCTATACTTAACATGAGTAAATAACATTTGCTGTAGTTATATAAATACGTATAATGTGCGATGTATTAGTCTTCAAAGACGGCTATGTTCTGATAATAACTAACACGTGGTAGTGTTAACCTCCGTTGACCGTAATGTTTTGTAATTCAACACATTTACGTGTTTGTATCGTCTTCCACGTACGAAGATTTCTGATGCTTTAAGAAATCATTCTTTATACTCTTTATCGGTTCATTATCATTCCTAAACTTAAATCATGTACTTCCACGGAGTAAAATGTCAGTTTCTATGTATTATAAAAAACACTTTTCAACAATTTCAATAAAATACGACAAATAATATTGAAAGTTTAAAGCAAAAACAGTCGGACTCATTTCAAAGCGGTTGAAGGAATCTATGTGATTTTAAAAATGTAGGTGATAAACTGTACTTCATTTTTATAACGCAAATACCGACCAAAAGTATTAAAGAAATAAATTTATTTTATATTTTAAAGAAATGAAGTTACTTTCTTGCAGTAAGGTTGTATAAAATTGTATAAAAACATGTTAACAAATATTCTTCTGCATATTAGTTACTTGAATCAAATACTTGTGCAATAAAAATGATACATCAATCACAAATAAGAATATATTATTTATAATGTTTAATATTAGAACGAATAAAGATCTAAATGTAAATTAAATATGTAGGTACGTGTGATAAAAAATATCTGCATAGATAGTACGGCGATTATCGTACTTATATTTATATAACGATACTGTACATGTAGGTATAGTATCTATTTTAGTAATTATCATATGAACGCTTGTTTCCAATGCAGAATGCATGAAAGCATCGTCCATTTATTACTTCGCATTTCACATTTAACCTAGATACGTTTTTCTGCGAATTCGTCATAGTACAAATAAACAATACCTACAAAAGCTGTCATTTATAAGTGACCACTTTTTATGACTGGTTGAAGCAAACTATATAGTTTCACCTATATAGCTTTAATAGATGTTACGCTTCGATAATCAAATTGGTTTTTTTTTTTAAATATTTCTATTGTGTTGATAAAATATTTCATTGATTTCTTATTCAACCAAGTTTAAAAAAAAAAACTAAATTTCGTTCACAGCTGTCAAGCTATGTGACAAATTCAATTTTGTAATTGATATTATAAACGTACAATTTTTTTATTTGGTATATTTATTTATTTTTAAATTTATTACGTAAAGAGGTTTCATATTAGGTCAAAGATGATAAAATTTAATATGTACTCCGTCTGTGTTTTGCTAATTACGGTTAAACAATAACCCGTTATAAACTAAATACATTAATGAGTGTTTATAATAACGTTTGTTTTTATCAGTTTTATCTAGTGTCATCATGCTGTTCGTGGTGATAACACTGGATGGCGGTAGTCACAATCGCTTCAGAATAACCGTCCGATTCATTATTTGTACACTACACACATCAGAGGATATAAGAGTTCCGCCAAACCACCAAAGTGAAGATTATTGTAGTCTCAAAACTTTGACAGTTGAATACCTTAATTTCTTAAATCACTGAACTTTACATCGATAGCAAGCAAGATTAAAACGTTTACTTTTTTTAATAATATTTTTTTTAAATTAACAGATCTGACGGTTGAAGGTTTTTTGAAAAGTCACATGAGGCACCGTTAGTAATTGGTTTGGTAACAGAATATTTATACAAATAATTATTCATAATTTTATCCAAACAAATCATTCACGGTTTTAGACGTTGTAATATTACTTAACAAAATTCAAAATGACAATTATACAAATAAACATAGTAAATGCCAATCAAAGGCAATTATTATATCCATAATAGAATTCATTATAAACTATTTCCTTATCATTTCGTAAATAATATTTTAATTTACTAATGACATGCATTTTAACAATTACAAATGTTCTCCGTATTATCTTAAAATCTAGTCGTCGTTATTAAAACGACAGTCCAAAATACACATAAAAACAGATGAATAATGTTTAAAAATATAGAAAGCTGATAATGAATAGATTCAAGTGATTAACTTATTTAAATAAAAAATAACTACCTACAATGATACTGTCAAATAATATCAAATTGCATGTTATGAATCGATCAATTGTGTTGCACCTTGTTTTTTTTTTCTAAAATGGAAAATTTTAATACTCCTTTTAGGTGAATTTTATGACCATTAAACTTTTGTTAAATCGAATATTTGATACGTTTTGTAATTTGCGTATACTCATACCGTTCGTTTCTATAATTTCCGTAAAAAGATTCTCCGACATAAAAATGGGACGAATGTGCCAACGAATTTTATAACACACAATAGGACGTTGTTCTTAAAAAATGACCTTCAGTCGTCCAGGTCTTTTGTCATCATCACGACTGAATCCAAAGGGCGATCGATAAGAGTAGAAACGTGGTATATAGATCTGTATTATTGTCACTTAGTAATAAATTAATTCAAGTTCCAACTTTCCTTTATAGATTTAGTCGGATTATTACATTTTTATCATTATGTCACTTGTGACTCGCACTATCTTGGCATTATCGACTATCGAGAGGCAATCTAATAAATTTTGTTTATAGATAAACTGCATCCTTTACAGATAGTCATTTATTTGGCGAAACAAATTTATTTTCCTTTTTTTGTTTATTCTGAATAACACCGATATTGAAAGAATAGAATCGAGATAGGTGAATAAAACTCGTATCCATTAATGTAATTTAAATATTAATAAATTAACTATATTAATAAATTAACATATTAATAGGTTATTTAATAGAAAAACGTCAAAATAAATATCAGAGTAATATATAAAACCTAACATGATACGTTTTTGCTATAATGTATGTTTATCAAATTTATAATTAAAAACTAGACATAAAATTTGTTGTTATTTTCGTAGCAGATATTGTAGTATGATAATCAGTAACACAATAGCATTACCAATAATTTAATGACTAATAAATACTATTAATATCATATTTTATGGTTTAGTCCATAATTAGTATATGATATTGTCCATAGTCCATAATATTTGCTTTAAAATTAGATTCAGAAGCAACATTTGTAGAAAACAAATAGAAAAGCGTAGAAATTATATCATATGTAAATTAAAAGATTCTAAAGTAAATTATTTACTAACAAATAAATTCGGGCACATTTCTGACATAAATTCCTTTCTTATTTAAATCTGTAAGTAAAATCAAAAATATTTTTTATTAAGTTTTTTAAATATATCTAAATGCAAATAACAAACGAAGAACTAAATAAAAATTCATACCAAGCATTTTGTTAAGTAAAGGTATTTTAAAGTAAGACATATATTTTTACAACTTACATTATATATAATTCACACAACCACTTATATAAGATACAATAAAATATATGTTTGGTAATATAATCGAGAATTATTTGCCGTGATCTTATGATTTGTATGATTATATTAGAAATCAAATATACCAACCTTGGTATCTGTGTATAATTCGTGACACTTTTAATAAATCCTTTTTAATTATCAGTCATGTTAAATACATACATATGTTACAGATAAACAATTTTCCGGTCAAAGTATTTTTTAAAGACGCGTTACAGCCATTTGATTTGATCTTTGTTGCTCTAGGCATACTTATATATGCCGGTCCACTACACTCTGCTTCTCTTAAAATCCTTATCCTTAAATTCCTTCAAACGAGTATTTTTTTTTCAAAGTTGTTATTTTGTACGTACAAATATTAAGTTTTGCCGATTCATTGAAGACAGATTCAAAGATGGATCGACTAGATTGTCTTGTTCAAATACATTAGACACACCCAGTTGACATGTTTAAAGTATTTTAAATAGTTTTTTCGCCATAAGTACACTTGACCGGAAAGCGACGGACTGCAACATTTTATTAACGATATAAAATTTATATATAAAATTTCATTTTACGTTTCTATTATCACACAAATATTTTATGTTAGATTTTTATTTATTGTAAATTAATTTGAAAATCTAACTTGATGATTAATAAAAATACGTGTATTATGATATTCAACATATATATGTCACTACACACATACATACTATGTTATTAACTGTTAACAGTTATCAGCACTTACGTTGTTTACTCAAAATCGCCTTGACTTGCGAGATTGTCATTGGCAGGGGTTTTGAAATAACATTTATCTAAATTAAAAATACTAATTAAAATGAAAATATTTATCTTGTTCAATATGTACGTAGCTATATCTACATAAAAGTAGTGAAGTATAGTTCCATAAATTATTAATATTATGTGGTTTACGCAATCGCACGTGGAGTTGGTATTAATTATAGAGTATCGTGTTGAAGTTCCCTTTGAGGAAAAATTAATACTTTTTGAAAAAGACTCGAATTCGGATAACTGCTAAGTGTATTTAAAACATGTTTGGATTTCATTTGGCATTAATCACTTATAGTATTATTTGAAGTTAAAACGAATTGCATATAAAATTTATATAAACATAAATATTACAACAGGTGATAAAAATAAACAGCGTGTAATTTGAATTCAAACAAATGTAGGTGTTATATATATTACAAGATGATTATAAAATATAATGTTTCGCTACTCGATGAAATACGATATACCTAGATCAGAAATACTTGCAAGTTGCAACTACAATGGAATCAGTGTACACCCTTTTTTAGTGGTAATAATATACGCATATGTTATGTTACGGTCAGAAATCAGAAACCAGAGATTATATTGATTAAAAGTATTCTTATACGTAGCTCAGTATAAGATTTCGATACATCCAAGTACTGCGGTGATGTGCGCTTCGTTTTATAATTATAATTGTAAATCACGTCGAAGGGTTTACAGTATAAATTATAGCCCAAGCATTATTTGTATTACGTAATGCAATGTTGCTCAGGTAGTACCTGTATATATGCATGTATTGATCTTTATCCTTGGTGACTAAACAAACGAATTTTAGATCTTATTACTATTCAGAATAAGGGTTTTAATTACCGAACAAAGCGCTTTATGAGTTGCAGTGCTTATTTTTTTCTATTGAGTTTTAAATATGCTGTAATATTGAATTGGTATTTATATGAGCAGAAACGATCACTATGGTTAATCCTTTAACAACATTCAATGGGTCTAACTTATTACTTGTTGCTCATTGATTTTGAATATTAAGTGATATAGGTAAAGATGATATATTAGTTTATTGAATAGAGATTTTGTAATAAGGTAATTTGTAATAACGATAAATTACGAAATTATACTTAACGCTACGCTTACTTCGCGTAGCGCCAATTTTAAGTAAGCTTGCTTGTGTCTAACCACAACAGCGGCAAAGTATTATAAAAAGTTATGTACATTTTTAATTAGTCAATTGTCCTTATCGATCTACGAGTCCAATCATGTGTTGAATAGATATTTTTATGTCACTTAAGCGCGGTGACCTACATTCGTTTTAATTAGCTTACGACCGCAAGTTCAAATATATTTATTTAATATAGAAGCATTACACTACTCTTAGTTCCTTATTTCCAGTTTATGTACTTTTAAAA
This sequence comes from Vanessa atalanta, assembly GCF_905147765.1. Lineage (NCBI taxonomy): Eukaryota > Metazoa > Arthropoda > Insecta > Lepidoptera > Nymphalidae > Vanessa > Vanessa atalanta. The sequence goes on along the minus strand of NC_061902.1, from coordinate 10,034,989 downwards.
TTTATAATACATGTACGAACTGGTCTGGTCAAGGTCGTTTCATGTCCAAGGTTTTCTGTAATATATACTTAGTATAAACTCACTAATCGTATAATAAGCTTTAGACGTAACCTTTTGTAGTACAATTCTGCACGTTTCGTATTAAGTACATATTAGTGCAATATTGCTGTACAATTATTTTACGCTACAATAATTTTAGTCAGTTTTATGACAGTTAAATCACCTCATAATATATCTTATCTATATGGGTATTTAGTTAGCAAATATTTTAAAATTATTATCAAACTAATTCTAGAAACATTTATTATTTTATTTATCAAACTCAATCTCTTATTTAAATATTTATTTCTTTATCATGTTCGACTCATTGCTTTAATGTTAAGTAATGAATGAGTGACGTTACTGTATTGACGCCGTGTCATTTGGTTTTAAAGTTATTATGATGTTTTAATAAATAATTTAAAATGAAATGTGTAGAATAAATAAATCAGGTGACTTGAATACGCGTTTGTTAACGATTATGTAGGTCACTTTTAAAAGAGATTGCTGAAGCGACACTATATTTTTGGCATGACATAAATTAGTTTTAGCAACCATCTACTCAAATATAATGATGGTACAATTTCATAAATAATACCTATGATTATGTTTCTGCGAAGGAGCAAAATCAATCAAATTGTGTAAGGCTTGTTTCAATTGATGTTTTGAATGTTTAAACTATTATTGAGTAAATATGTAAAAACTTTTTATAGAAATATATTCATAGTATAAATATATTTAAAAGTTATTTTAAGTTTATTGCTTATCATAATGTGTCTTAGAAATTACAAGTTAGTAATATAATAAAGTGAGCTGTAATTTTAGCAACGTAATGACACGATCACGATGTACATATTTCATACTAACTATTTGTGTAACAGTCTACTGTCTCTATGTGAAGTCATATTGTGATTTTTTTTTTAATTTTCAATATATATAAATAGGTTGAGGTCTTTACTAATAACGCCTGACGTTTAACGTTTAAATATTTATTAATACTATAACGTAAACATTGAAAATAAAGGAAACAATCCTCTTAATGTATATTCTATCATATCTATCAGTAAATTAATTATATTTATATAAAAATCAGTTCAACGCACTTATTACTGATAATATAGTGACAATGAAATTATTATCGGTAAAATACATAGTAGGTACGCGTTTTACAATCAAGCAATATCTATATACTTACTTTAAAAAAATTATATTGATGTATATTTGTTATTGTTAAATAATACAAAATAATATTTACACTGCTGTTATCGGTATGCTAGTTTTTATCTCGGCTTTGGCGTGGAAATCAATAAACCAAAGAGTTTGATACAGTTCCATATGGTTGAGGTATCGTGGTGATTTTGTGCAAGATATTAAATTTCCATTTAACCTACAACGTGTAGAAATACATCATTATGCGTAGGTACATATGTTGCACACGTGTGTCGGAGCTGTTTGATTATACAAGCAATATGAACGTCGTCTATTTTTTTTCTAGCTTTGTCTGGATGGTTTTATGTACGTGGCTATACCTATTTTTTGTATAAAAAAACTAAAAGTATACCTTTTCGGTTATACTAATAAAGAACAAAAAATAAAAACTGATTATGCATATTTGCCTTAGTATTTTAATTACAGAAAACTATTAAATAAGTTGTAATTTAAAGGTGACAAAACTGCAGCAACGTTTATATTATAATTTGTTAAGATTGCATTCATTCGAATAATGAAACTAGAACAAGAATATACGATCTGTTAATTGACATTTATACAGGTATATTTAATTACAAATCGTTATTTTATATCTACACAATTTGTATGCAGCTATTATCGCGTTTTATTTAAACAGCTATAAAAGTCATAATAATCACTTTTTCTTTGCCACACGTCAAAATCGCGATTTCAAGGTGCATGCAATCTATAATAAGGTATGAAATAAAAATCGCGGAACAGAAGCATAATTAACTAAAAATATTTTGAATAGCGACAGTTATTGTTAACTTATAATGACAATGTATAGACAAAACATTTAATATCATCTATATTCTTATGGACTGACCCAAATATGAGCCGCGTTAAATAATTAATATGTCCGCTAGTCATTAAGGCATTGATACCCGTAAACTGGCCTTATTTCAGTTGCATTAAAAATATCCTTTTCTCGGTAATTGTTACCTCAAAACTGTAAATAGTGAATATTTATGAAAACAGAGGATACCGCTTATTTTTTTCTATTACTCCTAGACGTTTTCAAAATTTTATGAAAAGAAATTGCTATAAATATTTAATATTAACTACATTTTGTTTTTAATTTTTTTATTAAAGATTACCGAGAAAAAAAGACAATAATGAAACTCAAATAAGGCCTCTATACGTATATCGACGCCTTAAGTGGATCAATGAAAGTAGTGTAATGTCGGTTAGTTAGTTTATAAGGTGTATTTACAATTTATGACGGACTGCCGACGGGCTGTGAATGTCAATGACCTCTATTGTTATTAACCTACTGCGATAGATTATACGCTTTTTAATTTATCTGATAGTTTTAGTGGTATGAAATATATGTCATGTAACTTCAATAGAATTATATTTCTAAATTATACTGTATCTATTGATAAATAAATAGCCCTTACTAGTGCTCCTTAACTTTATTATCTACAATTATTAACTTTATTTGTGTTAGCCTTATTTGGCGCCACACATACAACGAAGTCCAACTAGGTTAAACGAAGTCGCATGTGATGTAGGGTATTTGCGAAAACTCGCGCATACTTCTTAGTTTCCGTCAATTGTAGGTAAATAAATAGTTAAGGTTTTTAAGTCACTGGAACGTTTACAAAAGTTAAATGTAGTGCAGCAAAACATTAAAATAATAATAATAATTAATCGTTGCAATATAAATATTGCATCTGTCTGAAATAGTATAATATTAATTCGAAAATAAATAAATAATTCAAATTTACATAGATACTGAATTTTATGTAATTATGCATTTATTATCTTACCGATTCTTGTCAAATTCGGTAACATTTAAAACATTATGTTTTATTAAAACACTAATATATGCTATGACATTTCTAATATATTTATACTATCATTATTTAGTTTACGAATTATTTTTTTCAGTTCAACTTTTCGCTGAATATTGAAATACAAAGTGAATTTCATTGAAGGCTATACGCACTCGTATATTATGTATACAGAGTTTCGCGATACACATTTCTAAATATTAAGCTTTTGATAAATATCTCAGACAATGAGAAGATAGATAAGAAAAAAATAGGCCAAATTATATAGAGATTACATATTTTGTTTGACATGTACACGTAGGTATTGTGATTTAAGGTTCAATTTAGGACAGCTGTTTAATTTTACTGGCTCGATATTTAATTATCTTTGCTGATCATTTTTATTCTACTTACAATATATTATCAATTAAAATGTAATAAAAAGTTTTACGTTTATAAACATTCTTCAGTAAGTACAAAAGCTCATTGAATATAACACCTCGACACCACGTCCATGCCTCGTAAGTAATATGTCAACACCGAACACGAGCGCATCGATCGAATGATTTTATTAAAAATACAAAATTACTGACAGAAACACTTACCTCACTTTTTATCGTCTCACCCAGCAGCTGATAACTGTGTAGTTTTGGAGTTTATAGGTTATGAAATGAACAATTCGACGAGCCACGTGTTTTAAAAATAGAGAGAAACACGCGACCAGCCAACGCGCTGGTTACGATCGGAATGAGCGATGGCAGCCAAAGCGAGCATAGATGCGAAACATGCAAGGCTCAAGCAAGTAAGACCGATTGTTGCGTCATAAAAGAAAGAGTAGGGAGTCGGCTCTGACACACAGCGCGTCGCGACGGGACTCTTTACATTGTGGATTTGTCGACATGCAAGATGCATACACACAGCTTTGAACTTGCGAAAATTTCTAAGATGACCAAAGCTGTAACATGTCTGATCTATTTTATTTTATTGAATGTAATTAAATTATCAAAAATATGTTTAAATCATTTTCCTCTTTATTTATTTTTACGAAATCTTTTAATATTTTTGTATGGTTACTTAGTTGAATATGAGTTATTTTTAATATTTTATTAAAATAAGCATAACAAATTTAATTATAAATTACATTTGAGCTTTAACCTTATGAATATTGTAAACTCTGCCGTAATAATAAAAAAGTATGAAGTAAGTATCAGTTTGCAAGAAACGCTACTCTCGCATGTTGGCACAGTTTTAATAGGATCACTAAAATAGATCTAGTATTAGTCATTGTGTTTAATTTTAAACCGGTAAAAGATGTAGCCTTTATTATAACGTATGGTTTAAAACAAATTAAATAATCAACAGCTGATATTAAATTGATTCCGTGTTTATATCTAATATGTAAAATATATTTTTATCTTAGTAGCGTGAAAAACAATTACGTAAAATGCAGATAAAGCAATTAAGTATGACGATTGCGTGCGTAAAGTTTACAGATAAGCCACAGCGTGGGCAGTATTTACAAATTGGTAACTATTTGAAGGTCAGGGAATGTTCATTCTGCGCTATTGTATAGTCTATGGACGATGATGCAATAACATTCACATTTGCAAGTTCAAACCGTTAGGTGCGTACACTGGAATGGGGGATAAAGCTTAGGGGTTGAAAAATTAACGATTACAACGTCACCTCGGCGTACAAGTCGGTTGAACTTAAACATTTCTACCCGTGATGTTATATGATTTCAATAAAAAAAAACATGTTTCCGTTATCTGCATTGTGATTGTTTTTTGTTTTTATATAAGGTTAAGATTTATTAATAATATATTATATCTTAGTTTATATATATTTTTTAATACTATACGTATAAATAATATGTTAAGTGATGATTGCAATTGATGAACATAATTAATTATACACTTAAATCAGTTTTGAGCACCGTTAAGATTCGTTAACTAGTCTTGTTGCTAATATTCATATGATACATAACGTAGATACAATTATTATAAGCATGTAATTATAACTTTTGTACGCAACAAGAACAAGTAACATTACAAAACTGTCGGTATTCGTAAAACATAAAATGGTAGGGTATAAAGCGTTCTTAGATATCCGTCCGGATAGTGAAGATACAAGCGGTTTTCTGTACATACATATACGTGTGAATATTTGTAGAGTGTTGATTATTTTTTTTGTTTTACTTAACCTTAGACTTCTAAGATTAATATAATATATTAGTTTTAATAAAATAACAACATGGTATACACTTACGTAATTAATAGAGGAATGCTCGACATGTATCAGAAAAAAAAAAACTATACAATGACTGATTGCTCGATGGCTGATTTAGTATCTGGTAAAAATTAATAAAGATACATACAAGTTAACTATGGCAATAACAGTAGCAATATAATATCAAAATTAAAGCGATAATCGTTCGTGTGACGTTCAACTAAATATAATAAACCTGACAAGAGTTTCTAAATATATAACAGCGGATTACGTCCAACATGTTCAATAATTTACCAAGTTCCACGTGCTTATCTTGAAGTCTATTTTGAATAATAATAGATTTTTCAAATGCGTCAATTTACAATAAAGGTACGTCTTAACTATTAAATTAGATTGGTTATAAATATATATGTGGTCGCCTACGGATTCGCTTGCGTTTTAAGGTTTGGTCGTTAGGTGTTAAGTATAAAAAGTAACCTGTCCTTTCAAGCTCAGTTCATTCTAATTTTTATCATATTCAGTTCATTGGTTTGGCTATGACAGCGTAACAGACAGATTTACTTTCGCAATTATAATGACTCAACCCTTGATAAGGTTTGGAGCTTATCGCACCACACTGCTCCAGTGGGAGTTGGTGGATATAAGATGGGCAACATTCAATGATGAATTTTAATGAAAAAATGAGTTATAAATATAAATGATATTGCGTGAAACTCTAAAGAACCTTTCTCCGCCCGAAAAATGAATGACAAGCATACCATAATAGCACTATTAATGATTTAGATGCTCTAGCTTTATTAATGATTTAGATGTATGTAATTAATTGTTTAAATATATTTTAATGCCGTACATCAACTCACTGCTATTCTAGAGGGCATCAGTTATAAAATTAAATAAATAACTCAGTTCATGCCTGTTGAACCGGTTACCATTTTTCTAGAAAAAATCTTTTTTATATATGATAGGTGGAAAACGAGCAGGAAGCTCACCTGATGGAAAGTGACTACCACCGCCCATGGACATCTGCAACACCGGGGGGCTTGCAGATGCATTGCCGGCCTTTAAGGAAAGAGTATGTTCTTTTTTTGAAGGTTCCCAAGTCGATTTGCGTTCGACTCGAATTGAGTTTGAGCCCCTCGAAGGGGAAAAATCGGTTAAGTTTTATAAATTTCACGCGGGTAAAGCCGTAGGTCCACCTAGTTACAAATAAATTCCTTTCGTCAATTTCGTTACATAACGTAAATTTTGAAGTACAATATTATTATGATAATGGTTGAACAAAATTGGTTATTTTTAGTATTATAGCACATATATGATATGCACGTGTATGAAACATAAAGTGAAATCTATACATCAATATTTTACGTGTACCAAGAACAGAGGTCAATTAAAATTTGTTTCTTCATTAGCTTTTTATGAGAGGCTTTCACAGAATCATTTTTTAGTTATAAAGCTGTATACTATATAGGCTATTTGGCTAAGATTTTTTTTATTAATATACATATCTTGTCTACGAATTAAAGGTGTGGAAAAATCTAGTGTACCGCCTCTTAAATTAATGCTCAGTTTTGTTTATTTATAATATGCAGCTTAAACAGCGTAATTGATTTGAATGCTATCTTTGCTTGAAATCCATTTTTTCTATAAATTAAAAAAGACATGTCTGTAACCTTTTCTGACACACACTTACAAACAATACTCTGACAAACAAATAATTTATCTAATTACAGTCTCAAATAAAACAAAATATCTAGTATACAATAGATAGAGGTGTATTACAAGATTTTAGAAGATAATTTTATTATTGTTTTAAGAAGTTTAAAAAAAAAAGAAAAAAAAACTTCAACTACTACAGAGCTTGAAACGGGAAGTCGATTGTTTGGTAAACAAAAAGGCACCCAAACAATTTTTTTTTAATAAATAGGTTATCATTATCAATTAAGGTTGTCACCTCGACGCATGAGATATTGACGCCGTGAAGAATAAAATATGTTATTACTTTAAGAAATATATTATATTATTTAAAAGTAGTAAATTGTCTATGTCGAAATTTCATTGTCATTGATATATATATGTATAATATTTGATAGTATTCTAGATGGCTATGTTAAAGTCTATGTCGGGGTATTATGTAGTAATAATCAATTTACAGTGCGATAAATCGTTACGCAAGACCATGAACTCACAAATGATAATTAAACAATAAAAGTACAAAGAGTTCTAAGATTCATCAGATGTATAAAATTATATAGCCCATATTATCTGTTTGGCAAGACGTCGGGAGTAGAGAATGATACATATTGTACAAGAGAAATCAATGTAGGTACTACGAATACAATGCAATTGTATTAGCACAGTGTCTTATTAATGAATGTCTTTAAGTATTCGTATCACAAGTACGCAAGCCGGAATACTGTCGCCGCTAAGAATGCTTATACTTACAATTCGTTGTAAAGTTTTTACTGTCAATGATACTGTTATTTCAATGACACACACAAGCATTTCTTACGCTAAGCTCTTCGTTATTGTTCATTTGTACGTAGGCGTGGTATCAATCTATCAGTGTTTTTGAAAATGTGGGCCCGAACTCCAAAGCCTAAAAGGTCACGAAGCGTTGCTCGGCAGGTCGAAGAAAAATACTTTTTGTATTTCCTACACTGGAATAAAAATAACATATAAATGTGAAGCCTATGCCTGTTTATTTTTCATAATAATTTGAGCATCACGGGTGATGAGTCATGGGTCTTTACAAATTATTTTGAACGAATGTTGTGTAGTTTGAAAAGCGTTACGTACATATAATAGTGACCACGATTTGGTCACGCATATTTAAGAAAGTCATTATTAGTATAAGTTATATCTCGGCAATTATATCATACATAATATATATAATTATATGGAAAGAAAATAAATAATCGGGGGATCGCTAGAATATTTTGACTTGAATTGCGTTCTCAAGATGTTTGAAAAACGTACTTATAAAATAACTATTCTGGCTTCGTATGGATTAAATAAGAATCAATTTTTTCTTTTAAAAAGGCACGCAATAACAAAAAAAATTATCATCAAAATCTGTCGAGCCGTTTAGAAGTTCAATGACATACATACATACAGAAGAATTATATATAAGTTATGACTGCGCGCAACACAGAATATATTTCCTTGTATTGATTAAGCTTAACTCGCGCATGCCTGCTTAATAAAAGTACTTAATTATTGTGTAGCTATTTGTTTCTAGAATGCTACATAGCGAAGCAAGCAGTTACATCTTTCTTATATTACCCAAGGTGAATGTTCATTTTTGGGAATAATTGTTGTATCATACAAAATCATATACTTATAATCAATCAATAACCTGATGATTTAACAAAACTTAAAATAAAATTTAAAGACTATAAAAATCTAATGTAATTTCTTTTTTTTTTATTTTATTTGAATAATGCCAAATAGATAAAATCAGCAATCCTTTATTCGTTTTTTTTTAATTATAATAAATATAATTTTCGATAATATTTATAAATATACTTTAATTTCATTTTTTCCTTTAGACTACGATGACATCTATAGGTAAATAATATGTAGGTTACTTTTATTTATGACTCTTTACTTTAACTTCGAAACGAACCATTTTAAATGCTTTTAGATGTTAGTATTTCACAGTACAAAAAAAATTACAGAGGTGTCGCTGTAAAAAATGCAACTAATTTAGTCGCCAGTGCCATCTACAATTGTATAAAAAAAATTAATTACAAAGTTCCTTATTTAATTTCAATTGTTTTTTAGTTTGGAATTATGACAATATTAAAAAAATGCGTATTAAATAAGATAAAAAATAGCAAATTAAATTTCGTAAAATTCCTTGTATACTTGATAATATAATTTCATCAGTTTACAAATCGTCAGCGTTTAGAATTTCAACCGCAACGTAAATCTAGCCTTACCTACCCACTACCGCCCGCAAATGAGAAAGTATACACTATCAAGTACTATTCTTGGATTTCGTGGTACCCACTTACAAATTATAATATTTTTAGCCAAAGTCTTCTCTCTGTAAATTTGATACACAAACTAATAATTCAACACCAAATCACCACGTGACGTTTCACACGGTGTCTGTTGTTCTCTAGATTACAATCTACAATGTTATCGTAAAATTTTGTTACGATAAGCATTCAAAGCTCCTTTTATACTAAGTATACTTTGATAAGATTCTTTTCTATTGCGCACACAAAGCGTCTTTGTGATGTATTTGTAAGGATCCTTTTTCTCTTCATGAAACCGATTATTTGCTTAACAAATAAGTTCACAAAGGCTGCAAAATTTGAATGAGCATGAATGGTGATGACTTATTGAAAAGCGAATCGCTGATCTTACGACCTCTCGCCCGTTTTGCGTTTTGTTACTCCTCGATACTTATACATTATTCACGTTAAAGATACCGTTCATTTGTCTGTTGTGAACTTCAAAGTATTAATGTAACCATGCGAATTAATATTTTTGTAAGATTTTACAGAAATTATAGAGAGCTCAAGCTTATAAAAAGAAACGCTAGAAAGATATAGCAAACACGCCGTCTTAGATATAAAATATTATACGAGGAATATTAAAAATATTATATTAATATTATATTAATCTTTATTAATATACAAAATTCGTAATAACAAAGACGCTACGTACCGTATATATATATAGTTGACTAGGATCAAAACTATCTTAGCTAAGCTATCAAACTGAGCCAAAAACATAGACGTGTTTGTCTAGCGATGTTGTTACCCTATGACTACACATGAACCGAAAATTTGTCAAAATATTGTTACAGTAAAAAATACTACAGATCGAAGTGTGCTTTGTAACTTACAAATGAACGGAATATTTACGGACCGACTATTTATAATATTTACGAACGGTAGGTACTATTTACGGTTTTAGGTATATTTGAGCAAATATAATCAAACATTTTGTCCTTATGTTGTCGTGTTCAAATTATTAATGCAATTATGCGCACGGCGTGATGTAGTTAAAGTGAAGTCCATAATAAACAAATCTATCAGTATATCGTGAGGCCGTCCCGGCTGCCGTCCTCTCTCTTTAGCGTCTACGGCCCGCATGAGTAGAATGAGGTTCCATGGGGCCTTTGATTCAAGCAGGCCCCAGCGAACCACAAACAATGGATTTCAAGAAGGCTTCATAGATAGATCCTCTTCGACAAATCAGTCGCACCACAAAAAAAAAAATTTAAACTTTTATTTTATTATTTACGAAGGACAGCGAAGTATATGATCATATATATGTTATAAAAACAATAAATGCTTAGAGGATCATACTCAGTTTATTCAACACAACTGCAGATATTGATTGTTTTGTATTTAAACTATAACGAGTGATTAAAAATGAATTGCAATTACAGTTTTAATTCAATTATAATAATTACCCAGCTTTCAGGTGACTACAGCCGACTGGCCGACTTATGTCGGTCCTTTGCAATCGTCCAAGATTTTTGCAATGATGCGGTTTATCCGATTTAATGTAAACGTCAATGCTATTAAAAAAGGTTATAAAATAAAAAAGTGATAAGGTTATTTTCTTATAATTGTCAATATTATAAGGCGTTTATTATGTATTTACTGTTTATGCTTAATATGATTTAGTATAACATATATAATTTGAACAGCTCATCTTATCTTAATTTTTTACCTTACTATTATTTTTATATTTTTTATCTCTTATTTGCTTATTTCAACTAGCAAATATTTGATAAGTCATTAGTAAAACAAATGTGTAATTATTTTTATCGAATTTATATAACGACGAAATGTTTTAACAAAAAACTTTAATTTTTACTTCGAATATGGATGTTTATCTTTCATCATTAACAAATTAAATTTCCAATAATGTTGCATCGTAGTAAGATGCTTCAGTCAAAGTCAAAGTCAAAAATCTTTATTCAATATAGAAGTGTTTGCACTTGCTTATTGATTGTCAAAAATCTACCACCGGTTCGGAATTTAGCACCTCGGACCTGAGAAGAACCGGCGAAAGAAACTCACGTATTAAACAAATAATATAATAATATCATTTTTGTTTAGTTAGCGACTCCTTAATTTTCTATCAAATTAAGGAGTCGCTAACTAAACAAATATATACATAGGCAAGTTATATGTCTTATCCGGCAAACTGTAAATTTACGTTAAGTCTTGTATAAGGGCGATTGTATAACTTTACAGTAAGCGGTGAGTCTGATCGCGACTGTAAATCACTCTATTGTTATGCGTCGTACGGCTGCGATGAATACGAAGCCTAACATCAGTGTCATATAAAGTATCAACGTGTGTTGTAGGGCGAGCTAGTTAGACGCCTGGATAGTTAAACGGCTCAAATACTCAATTAAGACCGAAAGGTTAGCCGTGCATGACATATGAAACGATACGCACGTGGCTTTGCTATATCATATTATAATATTGCTTGAATTTCATGACAGAGCGGACGGTGACGGATGCTTTTGGTACTCTACTTGTAAATAAATTTATACAAATAACGCAATACTAATAGGATTTAGTCGGTATATAATATGAAAACACTATTGTTTGATATATTGTCGTCCATCGGTCTGTATATGCATTATGATGTGCTGTTATGTTTGAAAATATCATAAGACTAGCGGTCGCCCGCGGCTTTGCTCGCGTAGATAACGGTTCATAATCAGTCTTCTAATATCCCTACTGCTGAGGCACGGTCACAATTGAAGAATTACTGCAACCGGCGCTTGGATCTATTGTGATAAACCTCAAATTCGTGATCACAACACCTCAGCCAGACCAACATCAGCCACGAATCTGATGAGGTTCTTAGGGTCGGAGGCCATTATGCCCTCTAAGGACCGGAGTGGCCGTTCTAGGTGTTTGGAGTGGCCGTTCTAGGTGTTTGGAGTGCCTCTTAAACACAACAGGGCAATCGAGCATGTGGATGTTCTAGTTATTATACTCTTTTTCAGCTAGCATGGGTTCGGTGACAGCTGTCAACCACGTATTCTTTTTCAACGGACGGACGTGCAGCAGAATAATATTTTAATTTCGCCATAACTTAAAAACCAAACGTCCAATTTTAATCATTCAAAGACCAAATATTATCTACATAAACTTTTCTTAGTGATGAAATAATTTATTTTGATAAGGATTAGTAGCATGAGTAAAATAAACGCGTTTTAATGTAACCCAAAAAAAATTCAATTTTTTTAAATAATAAAATGGTTGTTGTTCTTCACCCGACATAGATAGGTATAGTGTGTCGCGGACTTTTTTGTAGATATTAATGAGATCTACACTTAATTAGAACATTTTATAGTTCTATCTTTTATAGTTTAGGCATCATACGCAAAAAATCAACTTTTCTGGTAGTTTTTTTCCTTTTTTGTCCGAAAAACCCAAAATATCTTACGGAACCCTATTTTTTTTCAAAATAAAATATAGCCTATGTTATGCGGGATTAATTTAGCTTTCGAATGGTGAAAGAATTTTTAAAATCGGTCCAGTAGTTTTTGAGCCTATTCATTACAACCAAACAAACAAACAAAGTTTTCCTCTTTATAATATTAGTGTAGATATTCATTGTTGTAAGCTCTTTACGGCGACTTCAAACTGTTCTTTAATATTTCTGCCACAATTATAGATACTTACAAACTCTTCTCTGTTATATATTCTGCATTGCGCAGCTATACTCATCTTATTGAGAATCAATTCAAAAAAATTGACCGATTTGCTATTGCAAATATAACCATGTTCTATTAAACTATTAAGCTTCCTATAAATCTTCGCCGGAACCTGCAACACACTAGTAGTAACACTAGTTCTACTTCTTATTTAAAGGTAAAATTTGCATTACTTCGGGATCATTTCTTATCGGAATCTATGTGGAAGCTTAGTTATTAAGTGCAAGTATTATTGAGGAAATAATTTGTATGTCAGTGACTGACCACCTCTTTAGAACTGGAATAATCAGTTTTGGCCTGAAAGAGATGAATGGAGAATAAATTAGAGATTTTTTTTGCCTCGGTGGTTTGAAGGTCCCCGATAGATCCCCGAGAAGACCCCGAGTCGCTGACTGTAAACTCCGGGTTGAACCAATTAAAGTTTACACTCCTTGCCTTGGAAAGCACGTAAGCCGTTGATCCTGCGCCTGAACTTTTTCCGGTCGCGTCGGATTCCTCATCTGTGATTGCGCACACAGTTGTGCGCTTTAATATGCCCTGGCCCTGGTCTCCCTCGGGCTTAACTGGCGCGGTCGATATCGGTTAGGACGACGCGTTTGATGTTATTGATGTTATGATAGTATCTTATTATTATATTCGAGGCTTAAAAAACAAAACACTAACATAGTGTGGAATGTAACCGAAGAGGGTCGCGTTTTCTAATCTGAGCCAGACTATTGAGTTTTAGTGTGTTTAATGATTACTATAAAGGGTAGTCAAAATGAAGGGATTAGTGTGGTAGAATAAGCTCAAAGAACTATCCTGTAAATGTCTAAAAAAAGGTCATATTGATACTTAATAGTTTATTAAATTTGTATTTTTTTAATGTAATATTCTGTATTGTTAAATATTGCGGCTTTGCAAAATATTCTTTATTGGCTTTTATCACAGAAGTAGTGGCACGCGGCAGTACTGAACGTGGCACTTGCCAATAGATATTGGCATGTGCCACGTTAAAAGTTATCATATTTAACTTTAAATATGCAATAAAACTTGGGGTGCTAAACAAAGCGAACACTGCTTAACAAAAGTAACTTTACTAATGTAGAGAACTGTTCTAATCTTTGGCCTGGGGCCTATTAATACATCTAGCCACACCCCACCCCGACCACTCAAGATCATACATATACGCACGTGCAGCAAGTGCGCAAGATCATGATGTTTGGCGTTCTATGGAGGCTTTCGTACGGCGTGGATGGCTAAAAACTGAATATATATATATATATAACCATTAGGTTTATTATATATTATTACTATTTATTATTAGGTTTACACTTAAACATAACTTTGTATAATTTTTCAATGCATCTTTTGCATCATCAGAAAAAATAACTTAAAACCTTAAAACATGTTATAAATAGGAATTATGAGTTTTCTTTGTTCTTTATTACCGACATAAATCACTACATAGCTAACGGTGATGTATTGATTTTATTTGTTCTGCGTAGGTGCACCAGGTAGGCAACATCCGATGGAGGTCGGTGGAGGATTGTGGAAGCAGACACCTTTCTCCATACCCATACCAAAATAGGGAGATGCAATGGGGAGTAATAGGACACTAAAATCAATATCTGCACTTGTAGGATGTACTCGAAATTTCTATGCAACTGCATATAAGTTCGTCTCTCTCTGACGAGCTTGGGGAGGTGCGCGACGTCATACGCGCAGATTAAATAAAAGCAATCAACATGTAACTAGGGAGTATATCTAGGTACACTAGATACCGAGGGCAGCTGTATTGATTTATTTGAAATCTGGGAGAGGTCACTCACTAAAGGACAAGGCGTGGTATTTTCCACAGCCGTAACAAAGGATGTACATTCTACATTTTCACAGTGACATTTAACGTCTGAACCCACGCAGCCTTTCTACGTATCACATAAAACAAAAGATGAAAATAAGGTATATTATGTTGAAGTCGTTATTTCCTAAATGATTTATAAAATCAACGACAACATTTTAATAAAAAGCCGTACATTAAATGATTACGTTGTAGAATGTTAAATTTAACAGTAAAAACAATGTGCACACTGTACTTAAAACTTAAACTTTTTATAAGTATGATAGTACTGCTATGATGATGTTACAAGTTCATATAAGGGTAACTTGTGCCTGCCTGTTGCATATTGAGGGCTAGGTCACTGAACCGATTGGATACAATTTAGTACGGAAATATTCAGAACCGTTGGGCAAAGACATAAGACTGTTCTTAACAATATCTACCACATTAAAAGTCGCGATTTAAAGTTAGTCAAGCATGTTTAAATTGTAATACCCATAATAGCTGATGAAATGCTACTATTATATGAATATATTATTCCAATGCCGAGACAAATAGTAAAGTATCAATAGATTAATGGATTCTTTTTTTTTTGTTTTCATTTGCATTTAACCTATAATAAACATTAAGCCTCATACAGGATGGTATGCAAGTCGAGATTAAATGTTCATTGTTAATTTATCAAGGCTGAGATTTCTGCTAACACGAGCTATATTTAAATGCATGTGGTGTCAAAAGTCAATGTATAATTTGAACACGTGGTTAAAGATCATATCATTCTCTTTTGTAATTTGAAGACGATATGTTCGATTTGCGTTAAGTTTGTTTGCAATCGTTATTGTTCGATTTAATTTTATTTCCATATACAAAATGGCGGACGATATTGTTAAATGTTAACATTGATCATTGCGTACGATTTCGATTATCAAGTATTCATGTTTATGAATAAAAAATAACTAGTTACAAATATATTCAAATTATATATTGTAATTAAAGTAAGCAAGGCTGGCTATAACACTTTGTATATATTTTTTTCTTTGAACAAGCAATAAGTGTCAATTATAAATCTATGAAGATCAACGAATAATAACGGTGTAAATGGAGCATGATTTATTATGTCCATGAATACAACTGTCACATAAATTTAAAAAAAAATATCTTTTTCTAGAAAAGTAAAGGAAACAATTATATTTATTTTTGTACGTAATAATTTTATGTTCCAATCGATTTATTTAAATTCATTCATCAGAGGTAATTGTTGTACAAATATAACGTAACAACAAATATTACGTTTTTTTTTTAATTATGGATATATACTCTGTGTATTTAGAAACAACATTTGGTTTGTTTAATCTTTTTCTTTTTAGGATAGACACGACGACATGTTCTGCATGGCAAGCAACAGGGTATTTCATCTTCTTCGCATTGAATTTGTTTGCACGCGTGACTAGCTGGCTTAGCTTTGGCCGGCGCTCGAGGGGTTACTAATTCTACCTGAAAAAATTATTTGTGTTTTATAAGACAAATAAACACATATATACAATAACAATTTTTATTATTTCTTCTTTGATACCTCTATATTGCCTGTACGGTTTGGCTCATCGGTTTGTTTGCCAATTTTAAGCAGGAATACATCTTTATCTGGATGTAGTACTTTTTGTGCTTGAACACCCTTTGGAGCATCACTAGGCGTGACGTTGCAAACGTTACATAGATTATCATGTTCCTCTTTCTTGCTATAAATAAGTTCTGAATTAAGGGCAGTTCTGTTAGTAAGCGATTCGCAGATATCGTCAGGAATCTGTGAACAAGATAACGAAGGTTAAAAATATTCGAACAATTCACCTTCGTTCCTTCGAGGAAACTCCAAACGTCAAAATTACAAAAATAAATTAGAATATTTTTACTAAATTATTCATTCGAATTTTAATTTCACAGAAATGATCTGATGATATTTATATGGACATGCGTGACTTTCGTTTATAATTCCACAGCAACAAGGCTAATTTCACACTGAAAATATTTTGTTTGTGTCTTATTAATGGCCAATGGATTGCGAATTTTCATGCAAATCATATGTTCCCCTCTTTTACTTTTATATACCTCAATAATACGACTTTAATAAATTCCACTTTTTTTTTTATGGCATTGGTTGGCGGACGAGCATATGGGCCACCTGATGCTAAGTGGTCACCACCGCCCATAGACAAAGGCGCCGTAAGAAATATTAACCATTCCTTACATCACCTATGCGCCACCAACCTTGGGACCTAAGATGTAATGTCCCTTGTGCCTGTGATTACACTGTCCCACTCATCCTTCCAACCGGAACACAACAATACAGAGTACTGTTATCTGGCGGTAGAATATCTGATGAGTGGGTGGTACCTACCCAGACGGGCTCGCACAAAGCCCTACCACCAAGTAAACTTAGGATATATTACAATCATCGACCAGAATATGACCACATATTTTAAAATGATTTTAAAATTGAACCTGAAAATTTAGCCTGTTAGCAGGACCGCCGTCATATTCTCCTGGAAAGCCACACGTCTCCGAGCATATTGATTTGTCGTCATCACAGGTGCACTGGTTTTGTAACTTCATTTGGGAAGGAGTCAATTTTGGCGGCTTTGTAGTACTTTTCGGAATTCTTATTTTGACCTTTTAAAACGATAACATGCAGTTACCATTATAATATCCTTCGTAATTCTATACTAACTAATATATTTTTTTATAAAATCATTGTTTTATTTACGAGTCTATTGATAAATAATGTAATGAAGTCAAAATAGTTTTTTATATTACATACTTCGTTTCCATTAAATATAGCGCCGATTTCTTCATACGGTTTTTTTCTCTGGGTCCCATCACCAGCTTTACCCATCATTTTGTAGTCAATGTTAGAAAAAAAACAATACTATGTAATTTTGAGCCAACAGGATATTTAATGAAATATGTCACGGTAATGATATTCATAGAGTACGAGAAGGAATTAAGAACATTAGAATAAATTTATTTTTTATCTGTGAAATAAAGGTTTTTGGAATTAATACATATTTTTATATTAAGCTTCGGAAAAAAAATCTTCTGTTCTACCCAAGAAAATACTTATGCCTTCAGTAAGTTTGTTTTACATAATTTACAATGGAAAATTGAATACAATAATAAATATACTATATAAAATAGAAAAAAATTTATACTTCTGGGAAATAACAATATTTTTTATTACAATTTTTACGAGAACTTGTCTATATTCCGTTCCCCTTATCGCAAGATAGTGTACATTTAAATTATTTTCATTAAAATGGTTACCGTGGTAATAATTAATTTTAGTTTGTGAAATTGGTTAATTTCATTCCCTATAGAAATTAAGATTTTCTAACGTGATCGCTCCGTTTGAACAACATTGAAATAGAATATTAAAGAGTACAGCCTTATTATCTTACATACCAGTGAAAATGTTTTTGAATTAATATTTTTTTTGCCTTGTCGGGTCATCGGCGATGGACTCAAAAATGCTTATGATAGGAGCCCACTAAAGGGGTCAGAAAGTGTCAGGTACTACTACACCGTCTAACCGTCTACGGATAGTCATAAACAAACATGTTATCATTGTTTATTTTTGTTTCGGTTGTTATTCTGAGGGCGGTAGAGGACGTTGTGACGCCTACGAGTCGGAAAAGAAGACTCCGGGGAAATACGAGCAAGTATTTAATGTTTGGCTTCGAGTGCCTTAAGACTTTCTCTAATTAGTATATCGAGATTTTCTTCATCATTTTGGATATGAAATCATGTCGGAACTCTCTATGGAAATCTACTTTACGTTTGTACCACGGATATCTTATTAATTAAATCTGAAAATAACTGAGGTGGGTTGGGATCAAAACAAGCGATCGCTACATCAAACATATAAATTTGTCTCGACGTCTAATATTGACTGAAATAAAGCGATCAAACGTTACTGTGCAAAATGTAGCAAAATATTCCTTTTTATCTATTTATTTTAATTTTAATAAAAAGGTACACATTTATGTTATAATAACATATTTATGAATGGTTTTAGGATGATATATTTAGGGTGATTATTTGCAAATATTGTAAAATGATATAATTATAATTATTAATAGTTGAAAAATAGATGTATACTTGGTGAAAGAGTTTTGTGGTAGGTCGTCAATGTAGGTACCACCCACTAATCAATTATTCTATAACCACTTATAGAGCCATGTACAGCTATGCTGTGTTAAGTTTTGAGACAGTGTATGTACTGGCTAACAAGGGAAATAATGTTATATTAATTGTTCTCATGGTTGATGACGAATAAAAAATGTTAGAACTGGTGTTAGAATTAGCTCTTATTGTGCTAATTTATATGGAACATGGTTACCAGATACTATCATTTGACGCATTCGCCTTCCTATTTTAAACAATATATATATTATTTGTATAAAACTCATTCATGATTTTTCGAAAATAAATTTGGAATAACAATTTTTTGTTAATCGCCGTTTCGTATAGTATTCACTCCTGATCTAAAAACTTTTTATTATTGCTTTAGTAGGTTGGTACTTTTCTATACAAAACGGTCCAGTTATATAAGGAAGACAACTATTACTATTATAATATATAAATATATTTATAATCAAACCACACATCGCGAAGTTACGAGTGACAAATCAACTCGAATACTATTAAAACGGTACATAATGTCTATTACAGAAAACATAACAGGAAGAAAATAGAACAGTGTAATTTTAGGATTATCCTATGTTTATTGTTGAACATTGTAATAGACATAGACTGTGTAGGTAGAATTTTTATCGATCAACTGAAGGCAGACTGAGACGGACTTATAAAGATAATCATAACAAAACCCTTAGGAAATGCAATATGAAAATGAATGAAAATAGCCCAAATAATTGAATAAAATTGTATCGTATATATTACTCTTGTTGTTAAATCTTTTACATTTTTTTCTTCTTCTTTTGTTTTATACAGCAGCAAGGCGTCGATTCCGGTTCGCATTGAGTCTCCCGAGTATCGTAACGATATGGGCTTCTCTTATCGGGACCTTTGGGTGTCACCAGTTCTAGCTCCATCTTGCATCGACGGTCACCATTAGGGCCCACTTTTGCTACCTTATAAAACAACAAATCTTGAGAATCGTTGAACAAATTATAAAAGCAATGTAATTTATCCTTTACATTGGTTACCTTTAATAGAAATACATCCTTTCTCGGGTGCAAGACGGACTGTGCTACTCCAGGGCCAGGTACATTTTTGGGAACTAGGTTACATAAGAACGGACATAGTCCAGGTTTAGTTGAAGATTCCTTGACTTTGGCTTGGACTTGGGTACCCTTAGCGCTCATAGCTTAAATTTTGATACAACAGTCCAAGATTATGTTAGTAGGATGGATGGTAATAATTGTGATAAAACTGACACTACTAAATTTTGTTATTTCTAGAAGACAAGACAGTAATCAAACAACACTTTTTTAAATTGCGTGTGATAGCCCATGACTGTGTATTAAATTTTCTGCCAAATGTCAAATTGATATCATCAAGGAGAATATTGGTTTTAATTATTTACTCTGTAGAAATATAAACAAAATTGTCGACGAATATGAGGATTCTGTACCACACATTAATGAATTTAAAAATCGAAATTTCTCTTATAAATATCAGCCGACTCAAATATAGTAAAAATAATTAATCAATTGTTCAATAGGCAATTACACATCGAACAAAGAACTATTATTAGTCTATTTTTGACACAACACCGAATGTTATATCCTAACATCCTTCCACAAAATACAGAAACAATCGTCTGTATACCCTCACAAGAAGATTTTCATTATATATGGTATATCGGATTTCTTCTAATATCTACCAACTTGAAATTATAACTAACCAGTAAGTTTAGACAGATTAAAAAATGTTACATATTTATGTAACGAACTCTACATACTGGAGAAAAATGGTGAGCAACAAATTTATTTTTTCCTCAACAAAAATGAACCTGATGAGTCAACTATGTCTACTGAGCCATACTAGCCTAAGTAACTTAAATTAAGGCTTACGTTGAGTCAGTTGCTGACTGTTTAATGATTATTTAAAGTACAATACACAATACAATTTTCAGGAACGCTTACAATCCTGCGGGATGGAATCATTTTAAGTAATGGATATTATCACTACATAATATTTTCAGTCCAGGGGCTCGGAACCAACTCAGAAAGCGAATTTGCCAATGTATTATTTATGATTTATGTCGCTCTAACTAGTCTTACAAAAGCCGTTTTAACATATTTTTTTGCCTTCATTTGTTCGTGAATTGTAAGGTATGAAAATGTTATGAAAATCCTCAAAAGGTTACATTGCATTTTGCATTTGCATTCTGCTCCTCTAATATGATAATTATGATGTTAATACTATAGGAACAACATACGTCTATATATAAATACGTAAAGCAGTAACTTTGTACCCCTTATTTACCAAAAAGACAGACAGAGGTGTATAAAATTCAGTACTTTATGTGGAGAGGAGTGCAGAAAGTTACATAAAAAATTATAAAATTTGCTTTAGAAATACGTTTAAATAATTAAAGAAGCGTTACACACACTACGATACGCTTAACACACGCATGTTTATCTAAAAATATTCATATACATATACATGTATATATTATAGTTTCCGTTCATACTACAACCCACGTCATATCAAAGATGAAAGTTAATGACATTTTTTACATTTGAATTTTTTATTTTAGTAGTGACAAGGTATCGTCCTCCGCCTCATTTTTCTGACTTAAATTTCGAATTAACGCATCTAATATTTTTTATGTTTTTATTTACGGTCGAATTTCGAACAATGGGCGACCATTAGTTCTTTTATTTAAGATAATAGTATAATTATCTTTTACTTTAGGTTCATCATTTTGACCCAGTTCATCCTCTTACTTCCGACCGGATAATTCAATTTACTCAATTATGTATTGGTTATTTAAGAAGTTTTCATTAGGTGCATATCTATTTAGGTAAGTTACATCACATTACCGAGAGCATGTGATTCAGAGTGGTACTTTAACTATAAATCGATGATGACATTAAAGATTTGCCACTTGTTGGAGCTAATAATTATTTAATACAGTGACGTATACAATATAGACATATATACAGTCGAACCTATTTTAAAAGTTATATGTCTTAATAAGGCAAAATGTTGCTCTGAATAATCTCCAAGATTTTTTTAGTTACTTCTGCAGTTGTCTAGTGTACAATAACTGTGAACTGAATGGTATAATACTGATGGGGTAGATATAGATATAATGATTCGCTCCAGCACCATTTTAAGATGATATCTTTATCAGAGCCGTCTCCAGCTATGCAGAGGCCCTTGGGCACCAATGAATTTGGGGCCCTTTTGATAGATATTTACTACCATGGACAAATAATTGGCTTATAGCCAGGCCTTAAGTAGTTTCAAATAAACGGTGCGGTAATTTTCGTAAATTCGTAGGAATCTCGATTGGTTGTACAATCTTATGGCTATAGTTTATATATTTCTATCATGATGAGCACGTCTATAGCTTTCTACTTTTAATATCGACTATCGTCACAAACCTTATGATAAATATGTTAGATATTTCTTACAAATATGGCAATTTCGAATATATACACAGCAGTCAACGTGAGCACAAACATGTGGAAGAAAACGAGGTTCTTCAGGGCCCTTTTAGAATGGGAGCCCTGGGGACGTGCCCCATGTGCCCTATGGAAAAGATAGTAATGATCTTTATTATTGATCGATCCTTGTCACTTACAAAACTAATTATGTAAATATACTAGGAATTACTTCTTAATTTATATTATGTAAAATATATTCAAATAAAATAAAAAAAAAATGTTTATTACTTCTCAAATTGTCACCTTTATATATAAATAAAAGGGCAATATAAACAAGACAGCGATATAACAACATACTCGGACTTTAATTTCACTTCCAAAGTTTCTCTAACAACTTTGTCGATGTTCAAAAAGTCACTATTCCACGATGAATATCGTTGTTTATTCAAGCTCTCGAAGAATCTCGCGTCATTTCACCGTCAAATATTGTTTATTTGTCTTTTGTTACACGATGCCAATAATATAGTATCAGAACTGGAGAGGTATTATGTATAAGAAACTCGAAACTCATTGAAGAACACGAGCGAAAAATTCCAGAATGTGATACCCGACAAATATAATTGTAAAATGTATAGTATGTATCCATCACCTTAAGTCGATTGTCACTATTTCACGTGATACGAACCGAATCTACTGTTGACTAGTTTTTAATTTCAAGTCAATAAACTTGCGATGCTAGCTTAATAATTGAGAAAAAAATAAAAAAAACTACTTCGCACATTATAAAATATTTTAATTATTTGCGTCTCAAAAGTACATTTTATTTATAGATATGTATGTATGTAGGAACTATTTTTTATCTATCCTGTTTTATTTTTTACTTAGCAGTTTTACGATAACTTTGTGTACCCTTAGTTTTAATAAAAGTGCTAGTTGAACTATTTGCAATAAATAATAAAAGGGTAAGGGTTGATGCAGAAAATCTATTTATTTTTTATATTTAGCCACAACAGGAAGAACAGCTCTTCAAAGAACATTCTAGACTCGGGAATTTACAGGGAAGAGCTTTACTGCAGCTTCGTGGTAAGCAAAATGGAGGAATACCACAGTACATAGTACACGGCCCAGGTATACTGCGACATCGAACAACAGGACAGGCCTTTGCACGATTATAACAGGGAGAAAGTTTCTTGCGATGAGATTTAATCTTTGGCTGACTTCGTGATTTCCGGGGACGTTTACGCCCAATCGGGCAAGGTTTCAAGCATGGTGAACTTTTGCAAGGTATAGCACAAGGCGTCTTACAAGGTTGAACGCATTGACTACACGGTGAGACTGGACAGCACGATGGTGGTTGTGGAGGACATGGCTTACACGGGCGACACGGGCTCCCACAGCATGTAGATTTGCAACAACTTTTACATGGAAGTATTCGACAACTTGTCTGTCCACATGGCTTTTTTCTGGAGCATTTAGGTCTACAGGGTGAAGGTCGGCATACTATTAATTTGCATTTTGAATGGCGACAAGATCGAGATGGGATATAAGATATTGGACAAGGCACATTACACGGCGCTGTACGAGACGGCGGCGGCGTCCATTCTAGCATTAATTCATTTTTTGCTAAAGGTGCCCCTGTAAGTTTTCGAATAACGATTTCAAAGACACCTTTCCTAGGGTTATTTATATTAGTAACCTTCACTAATCCCTGTTCTTTTCCCGAAGAGGCCAATACACACTTAGGACCTTGACAAGGATCATTTCCATGCACGGGACATGTTTCTTTAGGCCCAATTTTTATATGCGAAACAGTAGCCGTCATATCCCCCTTTGTAGTTCCTCCCAATGCTGGACAAGGTTTTTGTGATTTTTCGTCTTTTATTGTAACGGACTTAGAATTACCAGAAGCGGTTGTTGCTCCTTTTGAAGTTTTTGGTGTGAAATTAGACTTTACGGCAGAACTATTACGCCTTTTAATACTAGTATTTGAACTGGATTGAACACTTGATTTTGAACCACTCTTTACAGCAGTACCTGAAGTCTGACTTGTTTTATGTAGTTTTGCGTAGGATTCCTTTGATCCCATCCCCGTTTTATCAGAGCGTTCTTTCTTCTTTCCAAAAAAATAAATTTCAGGATGAAGTAAATTTCCAGATACTCGATCTCTATATTTACGAAAAGGAACAGTCGATAATGAGCAGGTTGAACAGTAATTTGAAGTAGTCTCAGTCTCGCTTTTAAATGATGTGTTCCATTCCTCAGAAACTTGAAAAGATTTATTAATGGAAGCGGTAGCTTGTGTACCTAATGTTTGAAGACGGCCATAATTATGAGAAAGAGACATGTAAACAGACGTGTCTTTTACTCCAAAAAAGGCAGTCTCCTTTAGATCCTTTAAAGAACCCCAAGATTTCCAAGTACTTTTAACGTTGTTAAAAAATATATCAGTGTGCGTTTCAGATATTTTAGTTTTCACCGAAGCATTATTTGTCGAGTCTGATGAAAAAGATTGTTTACTGAAAACTTGGAAATCATAAATGATATGTTTTATTTTCCTCGATGAAAACTCTCCGACTTCCTTTGTCTGTTCCAGCATGTTTTGTAGATTACCTACGATAAATTAATAAAAACCATTAGTTAAAATAAGCAAGTCATAAAACCACAACCATATAAATATAATTTATTAATTTAGCAAACATTTCTTACAAAAATTACAATAAGAAACGTGAATGCATCAAGGAATTTTTAATTTCTAGTATTAAAGGAGCAGCAGTTAGTACACGCTTGTGCACACTGCGCTGTTCGCGCCTCTCTTACTGGCACTATCTTTTCATGTGTTATCACTGGTGTTATAAATTGATATTCAAGTTTTGACTTCCTTCCCGGCATTTCAATCGTCTTGCCGATTCTCATTTTTATTATTTGTCTAGGGAAATCATATACAACTCCTGGGTAGTGTTCTGAAGTTGTTGAGGTAAGTTGACCTGGCTCATCTCTGGCTAAATCACCTACTCCATCTGAAGTGAACTTGAAGTGCGCTCTTTGCTTGTGGCCGAGTTCACACGAATCCGAAGGCAATTGAAAAACAACCTTGTTTCCAGTCGGACAGCAATCTGCACAACAGGGAATATGCATGCATTTTATAATTTCAATAAAAATAAATTATACTTACAATTTACAAGCAATTCATTCTACTATTTTAAAGTATTTTATAAGAAGTTTTTGTAGGTAAATTTTAACTCCATTTTAACTTCATCACGGTCCATGTGAACGATTACAAAAAAATTAAGCTATGTTTTGCTACAAATATTAAGTGTAAGATATCGAGCTGACCACTGCTATTTTATTAGTGTAATAAATATTAAGGCTTAGATAATGACATATGCATATTCCCTACTGTTTAATACATTTTTTGTTAAATTCATTTGGTAAGTAAGTCATTCGGTAGCTAAAAATTAACTATATGGTAATCCTATGAAATTATCGCTTCTTTTTTCCTTTTGGTTTTTTTAATCTTCGAACACAACATTCACAATCAAGGTCGGACTGTAGACACGTATTAATTTTCTTTATCGGTGCTTTTTTATCTGGTCCTTTTGGAGTTGCTAGTTCGAGTTCAAATTTGCATTTCTTTTCATTTAGAACGGCTGTCTTGGCTACTTTTAATACAAAAACATCCCGGTTAGCTAATTCATGTTGCTTGACATCTCCACGAGCCAAAGCTGCTTGTTGACCGTGTTTTGACGCTTGAAGGCAACCTTCAGTTAAACAGGTGAATTGTGTGCCAGTAGGTTGTGCGCCTTCACAACAAATGTCTTCACAAGGCAATGCTAAACTTATTTGGTTTTTCCCACATGGTGGTTCACAAGGTCCAGTGTCTGTGTTTTTGGAGTAAGGACATTGCATAGAGCAATGTGTCTGACTTATTTTTTTTATAATAGAAGCACTAGCAGGGACTTTTATCTTAAGCTCGTTGCCACCAAGGTTTGTACCTATTTCTTCGAATTGCTTACTGCGACCTGGTCATCAAAATTTTTGATTTTCATACCTAAATATCCTATTAACAATATTTTATAACTTAATTATTTATGCTCACCTTTAGGTACGTGTAAACAATATTGATCAGTATTTCTGCAAACCATCGGTTGTTTTGGTTGTGGTTTAGGGCCAGAACAGTAACAAGGGTCGTCAAGGTCCATACAGGGCATACTGTTATAAGGGTCTTTAGCTGTAATAGTACATATAGTTAAAATAAACTTTTTAAAACTAATATTTTTTTTGTGTTAAGATATAAATCAATATGCATTTTTTTTTAAATATAATCAATGTATATATGGTTAAATAAATCATTTCAAATATTTATATTCATAATTCACTCTTACCTGGTGGGCATACACCACTTCCTCCACCAACATTACAGGGTGGTCCTGCGCTACCTGCAACTCCACTATTAAAATTGCCTCGTGCTGCTCCGCACGCGCATGGATCTTGGATGCTTTGGAATTCTCTTGTAGGAGTGCATGATCTGTCTACGATTGCTGAATTTTTACCGGCTGCTAAATTTGGTGGGCCACCCGGGCCCTGAAATCTAGTAATAATTAATTTTCCAAAACAGGATATACGTAAAAACATTACGATTTCTCCGGTCTCAGAACCATCAGGTCCAACGATTCGAAATGAATCTTTAAGAGCTTGGTAGCTGACAGTGGTTGGATCTTCCAAAAAAGTTTTGCGTGCTTCAACAAATTCTTTTGTCATATCAATTTCACATTCCCCCATTATTATTTTTGTCGGCAAACATCCACACGGTAGAGACTTGTACACACAAACATTTATAGGATATTTAGTCATAGCAGTAGTGATTTCAGATTCATTTAAAGAAAAAAGGCATGATTTCCCATTGTTAAAGGATTTGATAAATGGGCCGGTATTCTTCACTAAGCAAACTCCTGGTTCGTCGTCACAGATCTCTAGTGGTTCAACACCCGGACATTTGATATTAATACACGTCCTAAAATCCTTATCAGAAAAACAGGGACTTTTAATGAAAATTATTTTATCAATAAGGACCTCTAAGAGGAAAAGCCCATCGTTCTGTTTCGTCATTTTCGGTTTTATTTTGGGGATGGGATCTTATATTTTATTTGATTTATTAATATATGTTTATAGACATACTTAAAATTTTGAAAGTGATAGTTAAACAAAAGAATAGTACGTCACGTACATTGTTTTTAATTTCATTTCTTCTAATGGTATATATTGTTCTATCGTAAATGAAACTTAAGGTTGCATATGCTTAGGTCCAGTTAGGTATTCACATAGCTATATCTTAATATTATTATTTTAATATTTATCTATAAGTCGCTCTTAAAAGTTAGGACGGAATCAGAAATCGGAGCGCTTTCACTTAAATATTATTGGATATTTAGTGTTTGCTATTGATTGAAATTTATGTAGTTGCCAGTTTAGAATGTTATTCACCAACGCTTGTTGACCATACCAAAGTCTCGAATATTAGTTGTAAGATTTTCTTGTCTGCTTTGAATAATGAATCTGTTAAACCCTTATATTTTTCCCCAGTATATAGCAGCAGTTCCCAGTAATGGTATCTGACTATTCTGAATAAATATACGTAATTTTACTAAACTTTTTAATAAACGTACTTTAAAGTATGTTAAGCAAACGTGACATTAAAATGACAACAGAATGGTGGCTCACTTTAATAAAAATAACTCTTAAATGTTTTTAATTAAGGCATACACAATAAATGTATGTCAATCATACTTATGGAAATATCATATTAAATTATATTGTATAAAATATACAATCTCTAATATTATTAGACGCAAGTCCTTACAATGATTACACGGGTAGTGGTGACAAATTATTAGATCGCCTTTTTGCTTTTCTGCTTCCATGATAAAATTTCATTTGTAGAATTGCACTTCGACATTTGATCAGTAATTTCATTAAAAAAAATAAACTGTTTTGTTATTCATGAGTGGTGTAAATTTTTATCTGTTTCATATAATAATTTAATTAATTATCATCTCTTGCCCTTATCCCAATTTTATTGGGGGTCGGCAAAAATTAAAAAAAATATATATATAATTTAAGTTTAACCTATGTCAATAGTTAGCTGAAGATGTTATTGTGTCGTGTTGCAATAAAGGCACAGATTTTTTTTTAATTTATTTGTATGTATGTATGTAAAGTAATTATACTAAATGTATCGTATTATTCAGTCTAGTCAGGCCTAGCGCAAATTTAATTCTAGAATATATAAAATTATATGGAGCTTCCAATATTTCATATGACAAATTTGTACTACCAACCAAAGAAATTCAAATTTCTGAAAAATAAATTAGGAGTAAAAATTATTTAAGAAATGAAAATTTACGCGCATAAGTATAGCTTTAATTTTATTTAGAAAATTTACGTATTATACAATCATATTTTACTGAGGGATAATTTTTATAGTACCAATTACAAGCTTCATTCTTAAACGGTCTGCCAACCCTGAAAAAAAAATATACGTAAGCAATTTAGATATTAAATTTTTAGTTTTTGTTAAATAAAACCATTTAGTTTAAATAAGTATAGTTACTTTAAATATGTACTGTGCTCCATCATATTTTTTAATTTGAATAAAACCTATAAAATTATTTTACAATCCGTACCAGCAAAAATAAGCCAAGATTATTCTTATCAATAATAAGGAAATAGAAGAAGACCGTACATAATAATTAAAGAAAACCTTAGCTTATTTTTTACAATATGAAATCAAACATTTGTTAATTCTCGATAATATTGGTCATACTCATTCATCATCAGCTCTCGAATTTCTTTAGATGATAATGTTTTCGTCAGGTCTGGATAATATCTCCATCGCTTCTGCGTTGAGCCTGAAGTGGATGCTGGAGATGGTGCTATTTTAATGTCAATCTTTTTATCACATTCCCGACAATACGCAGCGACTTGTTTCTGTAATATACTCTACTATTTACAGGTAAAAATATTTAAGTCAAGTTTGTAGGTGAAGTTTTCCATCCGGCGCAGAATTTAATTAATGGCATGAAATAGATATTCCATTGATGATATAAGGAATGATTAATGTTGCTTAAACTACCAGTGCATATGGCAGTAGTGACTAATTACGATCAGGACACATTTGCTAATCGGTTTAACTATAACACATAAAAAAAAGTTGAATAACATTTCTTATGTAATGTAACTTTGCATTTTTCAGCTGCGATATTTTTTGGATTTGGATGGATTTACGAAGTAATTTTCAAAAATAAAAAGCGATTCAAATTTTTCTAGAAACAATACAATAACATATTTACCTACAGAATACTAACGTAATCGCTATTAATTAAAAAAAAAAAACTGTTCTCTTTATCTTAACATTAAGTTCAATAGAAAATGTAAAAACCTGTACTCCCTGTGGCTGTTTCAATCCATCACAAGCGTGCTTGCGCCTATACTTAACGCAGTCAAGGTCATACTGATAGGAATGAGGAAAGACGTCCTGATGAGCTGTTAAATAATAATTGTGACGACAGTATGAAAACCTCATAGGATTAAGGAAGGAAATAATTATTTAATTGTATAATATAGTGTACAGTTAGTTACCATTTCATATTGTATTACCTAAGTACATATTTAGATGAAGCATTAAAATTAACGTTACATTTTATCTTATAATATGTTTAACATTGATACATTATTTATGTACCTAATATAAACACTTATTTCAAATACTTTCACTTTTTTTAATCAAGTAAAAGAGTTTTGGTTTAAAGAGAAATGAGACTGGAAAACTGATTGTAGGGTGAGTACATTCGAAACATCATAACGAACTTTTTGGCCTATACAAAATGGAGCTTGCTCTTTCATTCTGTGTTGTTTGTACTCTAAAGAATTATTAATATTGTCCAAATTACATAATATAGAAATGGTTCCTGCAATACTTACGAGTCGACACCTTTTCACTGGTCATACCATAATTGTAATAGGCATCGTGAAGATTGTATGCATTGGCTCCAGGTTTATCAACCCAAAATGCTTTGTCTTTCTTTACCATATTTTCAATCACTGCATCGGGCAGCTCGTCTATGGTTGGTCTGTTTTTTTTTTTTGTTTTATAATTTAATTTTCTAAGTAAGAATACAGTTTTAGCTAACACAAATATTTATTTAAATATAATATAAACCTTGGTGGTATCTCTACCAGTTCTCTAGTTAAAGGCTGCAGAAATTTTCCGATGGTGCGCTGAGTCAACGATGGAGGTTGGTTCGGAGTCAAGCTCTCATCAGTACACAAGGTTGGTGAAACATCATCAATAGCATATCTGTGGTATTGTCAAATTAATATTAATTTATTAGTTAATATTAATAATACGGTGCGCTTTAGTAGCGCGCGTCGATTAGATTTAACTTCTTTTTTTTTAATAAAATGCGTACGATATATTAATGTTCTTACGTTGTTAACATAAAAATATTGTTTATTTTAAATTTGTAATTATTTGCTACGCGGGTTAAAATAAACAAATTGACACAAGTATGGTTGAATTGTATGCATAAAGCTAAGTTATACTTACTTTTCTGGATGATAAGCTTTAAACTTCGCAACATTGCTGCGAGGACAACTTGGATGTGACATTGTTGAGATTTCACTACCTAATTATACCTGATCTTTACATACATACATACATGTATAAATTGAATATTACAATTATATTTTAACACTCTTTTTACGCAAAATGACTAAATTACGAAAGCAAATTTAATCAAGACAACTTTAAGTTATTAAAATATTGTAACTGACTGAGTTTTGTCTGTGTTAAGACTTTTATGAACGCTATTTACCTATTCAACAATCCTAACAAATTATCCTATTTTGATAATTATTTTATTTGTAGATCAATTGACACGAATTGAAATTAAACTTCATATAAATAAAAAAGTAGGATTAATTGGGTTAGGAGTACGACTATCAATGGGGTATGATTGTACCGATCAAATTTTACCGATTGTTGATCATTGCCGATACCAGCGGATTGGAACAACTTTCTATATGTTGGTCTCCAGTCAATAGAAGCAGTTTTATTAGCTTATGGCGTCTGAAACAAAAAAAAGGTACTCGAAATTGTCAGAAATTCGATCGGTACGATTTTACCCCAAGTATATTTAAAAAGGAAATATTTTATTGCACCGTAACGTGAGATATCACATGCTACAAAGTTAAAATAAAAATTTTAGAAGTAATTTTATCTGAAATTAAAAATTTGAAGTTTAAACCGAAAAATTGCAGTTGAATAATACAGATAATACTAATTAAATATCGAAATCGGAAACTGATGTATTTAATTATCACGTGTGATTAAAAAAAAAATAACCAATAATATTTTATTAAAAAACTAATAAAAAAATATAATCTAATCAAAAACTTATAAAAAGTTTAACATTATGCTTTAAAATGTACGCTACTGTCACTATTCAATTACTTATAAGGCCTTGTCGTATCGTACGGATGTACGCACTGCCATTACCTTTCCTGGATGTTTCCTGGACCTACTTTTTATACAGTAGTAGGTATTGTTTCATTCCTGTCAAGCGTTATAAATTTAAAATTATAATTATTTTGAAGAGTGCCCGAAGCACATAATTGACGACCTCATATCATATTGTGATTCGCTAAGTGACCTGCTGTGGAGTTGTGACATTGACACACAGCGTATTTTAATGACTATTTAATTATATTGACATTACAACAATACTTAATATGTAAATTAAATCGGTTATATAAATAAAAGCTACACTGTGATTTTAATATCTATGCTCAGCGAGCATAGATATTAGCAATAAAGCATAAATATTTAATTTTAATAAATCCTCGTTTTGTGAGAGTGTGATTCATACTTTTCTCGTGAATCCATAGAAAATAATAAAATTGTAGTAGGAGAAGTTCTTAATAAAATCCTCAATACTTAATGCTAACAAATGTAATAAATTTAGGAAGTATCTTAACGAAAGCTATTAATTAAAAACCCACACTTTTAGAGGTGCCTGAAAAAATAACAAAATATATTATTTAAGTATCATGAAAGAAACAATAATGAAATATATAAAATAACCAGCTACGAAAGTTTAAGTATTTGGAATTAAGAGATTGAATGGTCTTATAGAATATCTTGTAGTGATGGGATATTATAAAAATCTACAAAACCATTCACGCTCAGTTTATAGTGTAAATTTATTACACGTTAGTTATTCTATTACTAGTACTAAAAATTGACACTATTATAATATGTATAGTTATATATTTTAAACATATTGTTTTATAATGTTAGGACAAGTATACTTACTTAATATTGCTAAAAGAGAATTATAAAACAACATAATAATAAAAAATTGCTGTCTTAAGTTCAATTAATCGTAAATAATTTTTAATATACCACATCACTAAACTTTTGTTCATAAAATTAGATTTTACCGGTTATTCTATTATTGATTCGGTAGTTGAAAGTTGACATTACACTATGTTGCCTGTAACGTGCCTGCGTTTTAAGTAGGAAAGTTTATAATTATCTGTGTTAAATTCAGTCGGTGTCTAGATTCGTGAGTAAAAGGAAATCCATTCATTGGTGTGCGTTATCATACTGTACGTAAATAAATTTTATTCTCTGACTCATAAATTCGGGATAGGCTTTTTTAAAAAAAAAATGTCTAAAAACATAGTGTTCGAGGGTTGGCTTACGAAATCACCACCTTCGAAACGTATTTGGAGAACTGTAAGTAAATTTAATAAACTTCTTTTTATGTTTTAGTTTGTTGACAGATTGGAATTTAGTTGGTTACTTGCGGTAATTTACATTTTAGGAAAAAGTTATTATTTAAAAAAAAAAGTATTTTTTTACGTAAATTTACATGTTAATACATTTTTTGTTGAATCAGAAATGGCGGAGAAGGTGGTTTGCCTTGCGACAGTCGGGTGAGCTCCCAGGGCAATATTTCCTAGATTATTATGCCGACCGTAATTGCAGACGGCTCAAGGGTACGATCAACTTAGATTTCTGTGAGCAGGTACTTATCAGTAACCAGTACACATTTAAACTTAAGTATGTGTAGCTATATAGTTCATGCTTAGTGCATAAATTTTCAGCAAGAATACTTATTATTCAGAATTTATTCATGACTTTAGTATATGGAAATCATATTATCTGAATAAAGTTGTTTACTGTACAATGTTATTGTAGGTGGATGCTGGATTGCATATGGAACGTACAAATCAAGGAGCACCAGACCCAAAGCTACGTGGCTCTGTATTCACAATTCAAACGCAAACACGAACATACCATCTTGAAGCTGATTGTGAATCCGAAATGGAAAAATGGGTCGATGCAATCTGTAGTGTATGTGGTTTACGTGCAACTGATGAAATGCCAAGTTTTTCTGGTAAGTTATAATATATTAATTTCTTCTATTCAAGATTTGTTTTTTTTGTATAAAGAAGTTTCTATAATTATGTTTTAGAAGTGTTTATTAGTAAAACAATATTGAACTAACATAAACATAATATGTACAGTATCAGGCTTGGTTTTTTACATGAACAACATAAAACTTTTATAAAGTAATTGAGCTTTACAACAATATTGATTTGGTTACTATTAATTAAAACATATTCATATTTAATGTGCATGCTTTGATGATTTTTGCTAATTTGATTTTAACCTAACAATGGATAAGTTTGAATTCAATAAAAATAAAAATGGATTGAATATAAAACATAATTTATTTGCGAAGCAAGTTGTTCTTTACGAAATGTAAATAATGTGTAGTTAATAGCTATCTGACAATTTAATATTTTGAGATATGCTACTGCGACTTTTACATCAAACTATATGGATGAAATATTATTGTTTGCAAGTGAATCAAGTTACTAACCTTATTGTATGTTCCATAAACAAATACTTGTTGCTCTTTCAAAATATTTGTATTTTTATAGATAAAAATGCATAACTCTGCAATTGCACATCTTAAATGAATACTAATAATTTTAAGAAATAGATTTAAAAACATATTTGATGTGATTCGTGATGAACTTTTTGGCTTGATGCGAATTAAATTTATAGTATGCAATTTGATATGTTATTATAAAGCTTGTTATTATTGTTTATTACTAGCCAAATGTGAATAAGAAGTGAAAATGAATATTTTTAGGCATATACCAAAACCATGCAGTGGCTGTAGACAATCACCCGCATGCAAGGTCAAGATCTAATTCAAATTTCCAACCAGCAACACCCGCTGTCAATGGTCAAGCTAGCTCATCACCAGCTGTAAATAATGTTCACTACACTGCTGTAGCTACGAATGACCAACATAATTCCTTGGTATCTAATGATCAAGAAATTGCCATTGCCCTCGCAAATGATCAGTATGATTGCGGTGAAAGCACTGGACCATATATTCCAATATCGGAATGCATTACAGGTGTTCGTGCTCCGGTAAATAAATTTTTATTTAATTATTGGATATCTATAAATTATTTTCTTGATTGTAAGATAATTTTTTTTTTATAGGATACTCAAAGAGCATTCACATTTGATCCTAAAAATATTGTAACCAGCACAAAAACCTTTGATAAGTCTGACGCTAGCAACAAATTCAAAACATATTCGTATCACGGCACACCTCAGATACGCATTAACAATGTTGCAGTTGAATCGGAAAACGATTCTAACAGTGAGGACGAATGTAGATCACTGAACGCTAGTCAATATAACATAGGTAAGAAAAAACTCGATACAAATCCTTATTTTTTTTAATATCTTTGCCAGTTTTATAATTATATGAATTTTCTAGGGGAGGTAACGGTGGCGAAAAGTTTCACAAGGTTGAACATAAATTCACAACGCAATAATGGAACTGGTGATGATGGTATATTATTTAGCTAATAATGTAAAGAAAATTATAGTTCGTGTGATTTATGAGTTGCATTACATTGCAAATTATCTCTGACAGGACCGCCGGTACCTCCGCGTCCACCGAAAACGTTCTCATTGAACAAAGATTTAGCGCATCGTGAATCTTTCCATGGACCGAAAGTTCAAGAACCAATCGAATTTCAAGAAAATACTGTAAGTAGTAACTTATACA
This sequence comes from Vanessa atalanta, assembly GCF_905147765.1. Lineage (NCBI taxonomy): Eukaryota > Metazoa > Arthropoda > Insecta > Lepidoptera > Nymphalidae > Vanessa > Vanessa atalanta. The sequence continues at coordinate 9,999,398 of NC_061902.1, read as the reverse complement.
CCTTCAGTATTAATATTATAGAGAGATATTTTTATTGTTTTTTTTTGGATTCAATTTAAAACTGCTTATACAATTGATTTTTATAAATCGAACTTTCCCGTTATGACAGATTACAGTATTTGTGTATGTCTATTATTTATATTCATTGAGAAAAAGCCTAAATGTGTTTACACCAAAATTGGTATGTAAACTTTCCAAATTGTCCTTGTAAATGACATATAATTTTTAAGAGTTTTGTTTTGAAATATTGTCATATATATTTTCTGACTTGGGCCAGTATTTATGACATAACAAGATATTTGAATAAATGCATAATGAGGGTTACAGGCGGTAAGATTAGCACAGTTCGTTCGGAAACTAGTTACAGTGAAGGCGCCTGGTACGAAAATTATTGTTTATAATTTAATTGTTGAAAGATAATATCGTAAATTAAGGTATAATTTAATTTTATTTACCGAATCTCGTTATTATTTGGTTCTATATAACTAAAAATCGTACTTTATTTTAGAGACCGTGATAGTTATTTATCTTAAAAAAATATATTACTTCGGCTAAATTCATATTTAACTATATTTCTATTTAGTTATTGTGTATAAATGTTATTATTTGCCCTTCCTAATGTAGTATTTTCATGTCGTTGTGCTATAATTCAATAAATGCATTGCAACGAAACTGTCACGTTGAAAATAATAGGCACTATTGTAAATAAGTGGTTCATTAAAAATGACTTCCCTTGCCCAACACGGAGACGGCCATCACATCGTTATAACTATATTGATTAATGGTATAATAGATGGTGTTGTGTGTTTTCTCTCTGTATATATAAAGGTGCAGGCAGTTCGGGAAATTCATTTTGAAATAAAACTCGACGTGACGTTACTCAGCGCTACGTCGAGTTTCATTTCACATTTCTAGGTAGAATTCATAGTCGTGGTCGGTTTTGGTTGAATTGGTTTTTTTTTAAACATTGTTTTCTTAAATATCTAATTGTATTTTGAAGTTTATGGATTGATAGTTATTTTTTTGTTTTTATTAGTTCGTCATTGGTTTATGTTTTCACGTGGTTGGCAATCGGTTTTCGAATACGCGATGTAATAATTAGGATGCTATAAGTTAGGACTAACTAGCTTAGTTTGGTTTGGTAAGTTTTACTAGTCGTCCCTAATATTTCTTTTTAGAATTTATAATATATATTAACGTTTAGAATTTGTTTTTTCGTTATTCGGAACGAAATCGAACGAATCGAAAGCTTAGCTATGTTCAGCGAGATAATAAATGTCACATTTATCCTTTATTCGTTCTTTTTTTGTGTTACTTTAGTGCTACTTCAATTTCACCAAATTAAATACATAAAACTATTCCTTGCTTGATAATAATCGAATTATCTTTATTTTCTTCTAATAGCAAAATGTATTTAAATACTCTATAATGGTAACAATTTGAATCATATACGTCTTTTGGGAATCGACTAAATTAATCGATTTGGTTTCGATTGCTGCTTTAATTCCAACAAAACGCGGTTTCTTTTTCCGCGAAGAAGACATAATGGTTTATGTCCTTATTTTTTACTAAGTTCATATTGTTGTTTCTAAATCCTAGTTTATCTTTCAATTTTCGTTAAAATCTAAACTTTAGTTTCTGGAGATCAACGAAATACTTATAACTGATGAGTATCGAAAAAAATTCGATTATTGCTAACACGATGATAATCGAATCGTGATTTCTCTGAATTTGATTTCAATACTATTAACACTAGGCCTCTTAATCACCGTGTAAGTTCTTAAAATATTTCTCTTTCTATAAGCCAACCTCCAAACAATTGCATAATCTTTAAAGAAGATTTTTTTAATTAGTCATAATGTCAGTCTTAACAATGATGGTCATCCTTTAGTCTCCATTCCCCTGGATTTGCTTGCCACGTCAAACGCACCACAACACGGCGCCTTCGTCTCCCGGCCGTTCCGTCATCAGCCACTGCGTCCGGACCACGGATGATGAAGATGATGCCGCTATGGGACATGTGAGTTGTTATATTATTATTATTAAAAGTTGTTTTTTTTTTGATAAAATGAAGAGTTTTTAGCATTGCATCGATGTTGATAACACGAAGTGCTCAGTGCGTCATGTACATATATGATGATAATCTATATTCCACGACGACGAAGGCGTATAGATAAATAAATGCAAGATTTAAATTTATTTCATTGGATTTGCTTATAGTTCTCCTATATTATGCATTACAAACAGTTCTTGATCAATGTGTCTTAATCTATTCTCTATTTATATTACAACAATTCCCCTTAAATCCTTATATCCATTTTAATTTTGTCTCCAAAATTCCGATAGCAGCATCGTCGACGTTCAGAATGTAATTTTTTCGAATACCAGGGATATACGAAATAAACATCTATCCAAAATCGAATAAGATAAAAATAATGTTTATTTAAAAAAATATATATATATATTTTGCATATTGTTGTAGTAATTTGTTATTATACATAATACAGAAATAGTAGCCTACAAATAAAGTCAAATTGTTACTTTTATTTAAGATGTCGCGTCGATTCGATTTCAAAGTTGTTTATTTGACTTTACTCATTTTTTTTTTCATTCTATATATAAAATGCATTGTATTTTTGTTGTGTATTGTATTTTCGCGAGACGGTCTTGAGGTAATAGTCTGTATACGTGTGTTTATGTAAGCCTGTAGGTTTTTGTGCATGTGTGTTGGATTTGCAGTGGTTTTGATGCTGCTGACTGAAGTACTTGGTTATTCAGTATATTTTCAGTTTTGAGTGTGACTTATTCGTTAAGGTTTACTGACATAGATATGTCTTTGCAGTCAATGCAGTACTGCAATCTTTCGACGCTACCGCCGGCTGTCGATAGGGCGTTAAAACCTCGTCATTCAAGTCACAGCATCGGCAATATGTACAACTTCTCTGGATTGGTAATTTGTTTAAATATTTTTTAATTTTTTTTTTTTTTTTTGGTTAAGAATTTTTGAACAGAACAAGTAATCGGAGATGTATTTACAGGGAATATGTGACGAATCGAAACCGGATGTATTGCAGTATTTAGATCTCGATCTTCATACGTCTACACCTCCTTCGTCTAATGTAAGTAATCATAATATGAGAAAAACATGTTTGAAGTTGATTAACTCTTTTATACACTTGAAACGTACTGACATTATCTTTTCTCTTGATTAGTCGCAAGACTTCAAGAAATTAAGCATTATACACGGAAAATCGCATTCCTCTGCTGATGCCGATTCTGCGTATAAAACCGTGGACTTCTTGAAGACAGAGGCGTTCAACATCACACGTCAGGATGCTGAAGCTTCTCGGAGCGTGCAACAATGATTGAGCCCTGACATGGGTAGGATCTATAAACTAGTGATAAACCCTAATGACTTGTTCATACGTTAAGAGATGGACGCTCTCTGACTATGAGACGAACTCTTGGAATTGTGTTGTGTAAATATAGGATATGACCGAACGCGAGGGAACGATCGCAACTGTAAGTTTTATGTTTTATTATATCGACGAGATACCTTAAAGTATTATTTTACATGTGTGCAAATGTTTATCGACATGCATAGTTTAGGACAGCACTAATTGCGTTTTGCCTATTATGATATTCAAAGGTACTTGTAATACTACTTGTAATAAATGTTTGGATTTTGTTCCTTATTTTTTTTCCGAAATTCAGTTGTTTCTCGACCATGATTTTATACTACGAACTTGATCTTTGATTCTCGTTTGGGCAAATTGTTATTAGTGCGTATTTATGACGTCATGTGTGCTCTCTCTTTCTCTCTCTTTACATATTCGTACATGTTGATATTTCACTTCGATATTAAGCACTTTTAGTTCAATGACAATTTATCTGAGTGTAAATTAAAGAACGGATAATGAGTTTCGTGTAATTACGTCACAGAGTATAATAGCATCATATTTATTTAGATTTGTTGAAAAATTTTAAGCTATAATTTTTAATGTTATAACGTTCTTTATCATCAAATTACGATATATAAATTCAAAATTGAAAATTATTTATGCTTTTATTATATTCCGTGGAAGATAAATGATGGCGTATTGAACATCGTTTAATTGGCAACTTCAGTTCTGGCGTCTACTCGCTGAACACAAGAAATGCTTTTAACGGTCTCTTTTTTAGCAATTCCCAGTTTTTATTATAAACGTTCTCTTTGTTCAAATTGTATTGTAGCTGGCAGGATATTCATCCAGATTCTTATGTTCTCGTGATATATTAAATATTTTACAAGACAATTTTACTAACAAATTATTTTATCAAATCATTCAATACAAAACAAACAGACTGAATAAAAATAGATTCTAGTTAAAACGGAACAAGGTTTTAAATCTATTATTCAAACACGAAATGGCGATTGTGCAAAAAATCGTTTTACATAATTGAATGAACTCCGATCGCTTCGACTGCAACAACATCGATCTAAAATCTACTTCATTTTCTTATCTCGAGCTCGCGTAATCGTATTAATTAAAATCGATTCCACGAGATTAAGTTTCTAAAAAAAAAAACTAAAACATATTGGACAGGTTTTTTACGTTCGGACATTTTTTTTCCAGCAACTATCCCATTTTTATAGAAAACTTAATACAATCAATGTAGATTAAAAAACAAAAAGATAACGATTTTTGTATTTTTTTACACCATCAATAGTAATTCTTTGCAAAAGAAAACGTTTCAGTATTACAGAAAAAGATCTTATATGATGACTTTGGTCTCTTCACTTTTTAACGTGGGAGCTGAAGTGACTCCTCCAGTAGTTGTATAATATTGTTTCGAGCAACTAATAAAATGTTCGTATCGATCTATGCGTTTTTTAGTGCATTGGTACAGTTCGTGCGTCCGAAGTAAATTAATAAAAAGTAATATAAATAGGCGATGTCTAGTTTAATTTTGCCTTTGCAGAGGTAAAATAATTTACAAATCTTGTAGCCTCGTTTTAAAAGGGCCAAAGTATATTTCTGTGTAACATTCTAAACATATATTTCCATTTGCCAAATAATTTGAAGGATAATGCATATGTTTATGCTTATATGGCATAACCAAAACATTACTAATCCCAACTATATTACGCATTAAGTTATGTAAACAACCAACATAGTTATCAGAATAAAATCAATGAACAGACATTGAATTTGTTCTGATAACACTAAAGTACTACCCTTACTTTTTTATATTGGCCCTTTTAGGATCAGACCACAGAAAGACTTACTCAGATAAAGCAATGATATTCTCTTCGATTTCTCAGTATTTTAAAGAGTATAACAAGCGCGTGTACTTTAAATATGTAATAATATCGTACAAAATATTTAATTATCAGTTACTTTTTTATATTTTAATGTGTATATTTCACCGTAAAATTGTAAATATTGTTAGATTATAATCTATCTCGCGAGATTATAAACTATCAAAAGTTTACGAACGGTGATTTAGTTTACAATAAAAACGAACACAATTTCGATAGTTTATAACGATACCTTTTGGTTAGGTTAGTTTTTAAAATCTAATTGACTTAGGTAGATTATAATCTACTAAAAATGATTCGTTAATTAGGAAGCAGTAGGTTACGGTTTTCAATCATTCGACAGTTTACAATCTCGCGAGATAGATTACAATCTAACAGTAACATCATAATTATATATCAGTACATTTGACAATACCAACTCCTATATAATTTTATTTTGAGTTATATTCTGAGATTTACTTTGAATCGATATTTAAACTTAACTGTCATTTAGTCTATTAGGGTTTAAATTACTTCGGACGGTAAGAGTAATCTCTTAAAAACGTTATTTGACAATGATATTTATACAAAAAGTTAGACGACGCGTCTTTCGTTTTTTTTTTTAAAACAAAATTCGTCTAGCATTATTTTTATTTTTATCGCATTTGAATGGTTTGATGGCAACGTTATTAATTCAAAATTATTATGTATCTGTGGGACATGGTGTTGCCAGTGACGTTCCTTTTATGTTTAAACAAACATTGAAACATTATACATATTTTATTACTACAGCATTAACACTCTATTTTTATTTATATACCTTCTCGCACTTATATATTTGTCGCTTTGAAAATATTTTAAACTATACTTGTACAACAAAAATACACATTAAAATCATTATATTATTATATAAATTCGATGAAATATTGTATTATAAATATTGTAGTTAATAATTCGTGTGTTATTAAATAATTGAATATAATTATATGTCTACTGTAATTAATATTAAAGCGCTAATATCATAGGACAATATATGTTATATATATATAGATCTAATCACTCGAGAAGCTCGCCGGTCCACGTTTAATTGTTATTTTTTAATAAAATAAATTGAACAAAAATAATTTAATTTGTACTTTACGTTTAAGTAGTCTCACACAGACGAATACCTCTTTGTATAACGCACGCCGATACAAATTTAACGTGGAGAGGAGCGCCTTTGTGATTGAATCGATCTATGTATATGATATATATTCACGTTCATATTACGTTGAAAAGCGATTTTTGACGGTATTAAAATATATCAGAAATTATTGTGTAGATGTATAATGACGTTATATATTTAACAATTGGCTTATTATACATTCTTAGGTTCAGGATACAGATGACTAAAATAAAATAAATAATAACATTTATTACATAATATTATGGCAAAATTGATTTTGGAAAAAGCCAACACGATTTTTGATTTGAAAACATTTCGTGAAATTTAAAAAATGTAAATTCTTAAAGATTGGAGTTTTTCACATATATTTCTTATAGTTTATTTTTATTAAAATCCCAATAACTCCGAAATCAAACAAAATACTTTATCAGATATTTTTGTTGCTTATTGCGTTTCCACACGATGTTTATGGTCATACTTTAAACGTATATATTATATGTAGTTAATATTTATTACATTATTATTAATAATACTATCGAATCTATTATTATTCATGTTATATCTAAGTAATAAATAGATTCATATATAACAGTATATTATAAATGTATAGGTACTAATTGTCTTAAAATAATGTCACGGTTAATATGGCATTGTTGTGCCTTAGATATGTTAGTATCATTTCTATCTATTGTAAATTTAATACACCACTATTATTATAGTTTATATTTATGTAAATATGAATGAAAAAGTGAAAATGTTGTATTTGAGTAACAGATGTGTAAAAGTTATAATATTAATAATATCGACGAAAACTATACAACCGTTCTACCAAATTAATTCAAATAGTGTGTATAGTAAGTTTAAAATTTAAATTAGGGATAGTTTTATAGAACGCACATAAATGATGTCCTACACGATTAAAAACTTAGTATTCGAAGTTGTTAAGTTCGAAAGCGGGTTTCGATAACAGATATCAGATATGCCCCCGATCATTAACGATTCTATCTCGAATTATTTCTTCTATACGGATTCTTGAACGATGATTTTAACTTTTTAATTCGAAAACGATACGATTATTCATATCTAGTAGAGAACGTAAAATAAAATTATTGTACATTTTATGTTTTGATGAGAAGGGAGCACCAGTAGTACAGACTCCAGTTGATCAACTCTAGTAATCTTAAATCTTATATCGTATATATAACATTTAAATTTACAATTTTAATGATAGAAATGAGGGTATGCAACAATTCTATAGTACTTAAAAATATTTGAATGTCTAACATAGACATTCTGAAATAGTAGGCTTGACTATAGCGTACAATAGTTTCGTAGGCCGCAATACATAGTTCTATGTCTCAAATTCAGAATAAACATTAATACATGAATATACCATATATATATATTTCTTCATGTCGATTAAAAGGTGTAAAATAAAATACGTTTGTTGAGTATACGTACAATTATTGTAAAGCGATTTATGAACGTCGATTTGTAGTGTCTTCGTGTGTACCGCGATCGTATAGCGCGTGCACATTTGTCTAAAGTTATACGCTGCGATTTACACGTAACAGATCTATGCAAACTGTCATCATCATCAAATTAGGTAATAAATATATTATTTTGTCGAGTGTGTGTTATATTGTATGCTATGCGATCAATTTAATAAAGATTAACTAAAAAGTCGACCGTATGAATGTATTGTATATAAACTGTAACTAATATTAGCCTAAAATTAATAAATACACACAGACTTAGGTGAACGAAACATAAGTTCGTCTAGGTTATCTGTGAATGCAAATCGCTGGCATGCACAACTATATCGTATATCTGACATTTCACCTGTTACACATATATACAAGTATTCACTTATAATAAAAACATGCCTAAACTCTATTTATACTTTTGTATATAAGTATTACTCCAGTATTACTCCAAATTGACTATTTCACAATAGAACATTTGAACGTTAAGAACGATAAGTCGACAAATCTATATATTACGTGATGAGAAAACTTTGTATCACTTTTTAATCAAATTGTGCGCACAGAGGTGTGTGTAATTTGCTATAGTTAAAATGTATAGGGAAAAGCTGTTCAGAAAACTAAAACGTCTTTGTGTGTGATATAATACTTAATGAACTAAAATATTAAGAGTTTATGTTAAACTTAAAAATCAATAACGAGTTTTTTTGACATTTTTTTTTTTATTATATAATTGAAAAGGTATCGTGTAACTGAGCCTCATTTTTTTTCTTTCGAATAAATGTATCTTATATTTTTATTAACAAATAATTAAATAGAGAATTTAACACTTTTTCAACGGTTACGAGTTATTCTCGTATTACATATATTTTAGGTTCGTTATGAATTTACTATTTAATTACCTTGTTTCTGGTATTTAAAAAAAATACAAGTTATTTAAAAAAAATGCAGGATAATTAAAATCAATGAAGCATTCTCAGTCAGTTTTCCGGTACTTACGAGTGATCTTATGGATCTTTGGCTATTGAAATTGAAAATTAATTTAGAAAAAATTGTTACGCGGTATAAATATATCATAATTTTTTTTTCGAGTATTTTAAAGAGACTAGATTCGATTTTTTTACGCACAATCTTAAAATATTTTTAATATTGTGTAAGACACGTTACAACATCACACACAATACTTATTTATTAATATAATATGTGTGTTTAGTATTAGTCTTTTGAAATCTAGTAAAATTAATTGGTTAATTGTACCATGGGGCTTGTAGCATTAATACTTAATTTTTTAAAAACATCATGACATTTTCGTTGGATGGGTTAGTTGTTAAACTTTAGAACTTGTATTATTTATTTATAATGTTAATAGTATTAGAAAAATATTTAATAATAGGCGTTCGTTCCGGTATTAACGGTGAAACTGTTTAATGATTAAATATAATATATATGCTTTTGTGAATATAACAAGTCCCATGAATTGCAGCTTTACTTCAGCTTTACGATTTTAAATAAAAAAAGAAAATGAATCATTTCATCGGAATGAATATATTATCATGTCATGTTTGGAACATAAATATTAATGAATATAATTCAATAAAAAAAAGTAATACTTTTCGAAACATTAAAATAAAAAGGTTTTTTTTTTTTAATCCAGTGTATAATTTTAATGATTCTTCATTGGAAAAACGTATATGGATAATACCACGTTAGACATGATAATAACGACATGAGATTGTTATAATTCGCTCAAATTATTGCAATATCGTTAAAATCGTATCGTCTAAATAGACAAGCGATAAAAAGGGATTCCAACCGATACATACCATTGCATAAGTTTAATAAATTACGTGAATTCATTGGTTATCGTAATCTTAGTAGTCGCCAATAAGTTGTTGTGCAATATCTAATATTTGTGGTTCGCTGTTTGATATAGAAAAATATATCCTGTTAGGACTTACTCTATTTAGTATATTTGTTACTGTACAAGCTCGAATTACGGTAAATCTCAAGGTTTAAGATTAAGTCTTAGGATTTACCGACATGAGTTGGTAAATGTAAGTATTTCTGAAAATGGTTTTTCGGGTTTTTACCATTCGAATTCAGTATATACTAGGTTTCACCGCTGTCAGCTTTTAGATGTTGGTTTTAGGAATAAAAAGAGTTTTTGAACTATTCGTCAAAACCTTAGGTAAAAATGGGTATCAAACGATAGTATTATTTTTTCAACATTTACCGTGCCCTTGATGTAAATCCTGAGATTTACCAAGTGAATGGTGGTAAGAGTTCGAATCCGAAACCGTTTTCTACATATATCATCACGAATTGGTAAATCTTAGGTTTTACTGGAAAATCTTAGGAATTTACGTAGTTCGAGCTCTTACAGTAACATAAATTCTTGACCCTTTAATCTTCACTCTTCGTATTATATGTTAAAAATACTTCGCGTATATTACTAAATTATTATTATTTAGTAATATTACTAAATAATAATAATGTTACTGAAAATGTCTATAGTATTGACTATTAAAGTATGTCGATATCTTCCATAATCGTTTATGAAAATCTAATTTGCGTGTTTTAAATGTTCTCATTAAGAGGTCTAGGCGATGCTTACTGTTTCTTATTATATGTAATTCAAATTATATTATACGTAAATGTGATTTTCGATGTATTTGATGTGACTAGCACTTATTGATGCCGCAATAACAATATCTATTTAATATTATTTTATTTCGACCTAGTTTAGTTTTGAAAACGTCAACTGTATATTTTATATCATTAAAATTGACTTGCATTTTTGTAATTATTTATGTTTAGTATGTAATACGTAAGCATATATTTTGTTGTCTAATTAAAAAAAAAAAACATATTTTCAGCAGCCTAAATTCTAATGTTGTTCGATAGCAAAATATTTGTTTAATGAAGTAGTTTAGGTGATTAGCAAACTATTAAATGTTGGTATTGTTTATTTATTAATTAATTATTATTAATTATACGTTAGATTAGTATAAGGGCAAGAATTGTATTAATTAATTTTATTTGAGCGCGGATTTATTTCGAATTGTAATTAGTTATAAGTAAGTTGGACCACACATTTTTATGATTTAAGTTGTATTTTGTTATTGAGCTTTATAATTATAATTGTTTATTATTATATAATATATATATTATAAGTGAAATTGACTTGTTTATTATGTACCATTCAAAGTGAATAATTATCCTTGAAATAAATATTGTAGTGTGAAAAGTTGTTTTATTTTATAATACGTGGCGATTGTTACGTCGATAGTCTAAATTTAAACAGGTGGGTATGTGATGCGCCCCCTCTTACGTATAAAATAATATTATACACTTTTCCGAAACATCCTAGTATAATTTTTTTTTTTATTTAATTTATTGGTCTACAACAAAAGATGCACACTTAATACATATTCTTAAACAATATAAGGATTACAAGTTGTGTGCTCCTTCATTTATAAGAGACCACAGAGTGCACTATTAAGCAAAACATATTTTAATACAGTTAAAATAAAAAGTGAAAAAATAATACATAGCAGTAAAAATCAATTTTAAAATAGAAACATTAAAATTAAGAAAAAGGTTTGTTAATTAAACGTTTTTCTTGTTTTAGCTTAAATGTTTAGTGAGACACACTCTGAATTTGGACAAGCTGTTACTAGAAAGCGTGTTATATTGTCTACAGAGCCTTGGAAATGCAGCGTTATATTCTAAGTTTAATTCAAATGTAGGAATATTAAATACATAGGTTATATGCTTTTATATGGGGCATGCGAGAAGGAGCATTAACAAACTTGATTCTTTTGTAGCAGATTACTACAATTTATTTTACGCAGAAATATAAGATCTGTAATATTCTAAAAGAGGTTATGTGATAATATTTAAGTCTGCCGTTTTAACTCGCGATATTTTTAGTCTGTAAATCGTTGAAAGAGATACGGTAAAGAAAGCGTTTTTGATCTAATCTATTGATGTGGACATCAAACTATTGATTCCGTATTATTGCTATTGTATTCCAGTTTGGGAAGAATTAAAGTGATGAATATTTTAATTTTGGTAGATATTTTCTTGAAATTCTTCCTTTTACGGAGTATAAAATTTAAACCCCTTAGATACAATATTAAACATATGTGTGTCGTATCTCAGTATAGAATCTAAAGTAACTCCAAACTCTCGTATACAGTGGAATGGTGAATTTTGTTGTCTGTTAATGTAATATATGCTTGGATCAGCCTTTATATTGCGGGTAAACGTAACGTAGTGACATTTTTTATATTTAGTATCATATTGTTAGCGCTACACCAAATCTCCAATCAGTTAATATCTTATGAGCAAATAAATCTATCTATCAAAGCAAATAAATAGCTTTCGTGGTAAAAACCTAGTAGTAGTTATGTCATTAATAAATACGTTAAAAAATAATTGGTCCGAGATGTGAGCCCTGCGGAAGGCCCGACACCACTTCAAAGTTAACCGAACAATGACCACTGATGACAACCTTAAAAGTTCTATCTTCCCTGCATATATAATGTAAACCAATTGAGGAGCGCTCCATCAACACCGAGAAATTTGTGAAAGTTTGTGCATTAAAAGCAGTTCGGTTATCAACATTCTCGGATAAAGCAGTAGTAAAACTCAATAAGTTAGTAGTAGTTGATCTGGACTTTATAAATCTGTGTAGGTGGGGATTGATTTGATGTTTCAGATACCATGATAATCTTTCAGAGACCATATTTTCAAAAACTCTGCTTAATGTTGAAAGAAACGATATTGGTCTGTAATTACATACTAACATGCAAAAAAGATGTGATTTTGCCTTTTTAGGTCTAATACCTAAAAAGGCAACTTCACATCTAGAATTCATCCGCTAGAATTAGAATTTTATACAGTTCTTATTTATTGAATACCACCGGCCATCGACCCAAACTGCAAGTGCAATTCATTAAAAAAGTAAATCAGAAATGCATTTAATAAGAAAATATGAAGTGCTTTGGTGTGATTATTTAAAACGTTTATTTATTTATCAGCTTATGTATGGCGTAATGTGTTATAAGAAATACGAATTTCGTAACAAATAGTTCGAGTCGTTATTTTGTTGTGAAACACTGATCAAAATCGTCGATTGCTTTTAGATTCAAATTTGGGTAATTTTAGCTCCAAGGATAAAATTTAATTATTATCACGTAAGACGGATTCTTTTAAATCTAACGTCTATATTAGCCAATTACAAATCACTGCTTGACATAGGCCTCTCCGAAAGTGCGCCAAAGCTCCCAATTCTTCCGCATCCAGTCGGGTCCCGCCACCTTCTTCAGGGCAGCGGTTACCTGGGTGGGGGCATCCTACATCTACGCCATCGGTCCTATAACATACGTACATACCTGCCTACTGCCTTACTATAAAGTATTCATTCGAACAATGCTTAAGTGTAGAAAACTATTTAATCTATATTAACTGTCAAAGGTTCCTAATATTTATCTCAAAAGCAATTAATAATAAATTGTAGAAAATCGCTTCGCAAATAACCTTGATTTGACTAATTTGTAATAAAAATAGTTATTCAGATTGTACCTTAAAAAAATGGTTCCATGCTATTTTTCTGCTATCTAGGCAACTTTTCTATAGATCTTTTACAGACCTGCATTTTTTTTCTACATTGTTTTGAGGTATCACCTAAGGTTGAGAGCCAGCGTAAGCGTAGAGAAGAAGATACAGAAAGGGACAGAAAGTGACTTTGTTTTATGCTATTTATGGAGCTGGCAAAAATTTACTTCAATTGAAAAGTAGAAGCGAAATTTCTTCCTGACATTTTCAAATTTCATCCAAAGGTTGAGTTATGCGTAAGAGCGCCTCTTGTTTTTTAGCATATTTATTTTCCTCATCTAGAACAATATTTATTCTTCAAAAGTATAATAATAAGCTATGTTTCAAGGTTTCTTGTGCTATTTTTATGGAAAAAATATGTATTCCAAATCCATGGCTATTTCCAAACATCAAGCCAAAGTTATCGTTCACGCATTTTATGAATATTTAAGTGTCATCTATTTGATACTTTTTACAAGAAAAGACTGTTCTTACTTCACCTGATATGTTCTATCCATCTAAAATAATATGGTAGATCCAAAATCTACAAGACATAGGAACTTTTTCAAAATGTTTTCTACTTAGAGCAATGTTCCGTGTACTGAGTTTCCTATTTAATTTTCAATACTTTGTCGTATAACCATGGGCCCAGTAACAGATGAGTATTGATATTTGTATTTATATCAAATCCCTATTTTCACCCTGTTCGCCATCCACCCACAGTCGAATCCACCCGACCCCACTTCCATCCCAATCGCCTTCCGCCCACTTATATAATGCGCTCTGCTAGACTTGCGCATGTCTGGACCTACCTATGCCCGGGTTAAATCTAGACATTCTACGTATCTGATTCCCAAAGTGCTGACGTGTAAATGTTTAAAATATTGGATATTACATGGTGTAAATTAAACAAATAAGTGTACTGAAGTTCAGTGGTAATTGGTTTGGGATATCGTAAGTATTTTTGTTTAAAATATAATTTAATTATGTTATATTTAAATTCCATTTGCTATTGCTTATTTATAAAATTCAAAAAATAGTTTTTAACTTATATAAGCTGGCTGCAATAAATCGTGCGAATTAATAGCTTGCTGTGTTTTTTAAGAATACGCCGCTCTAGCGAATATATTTTCATGTCAAAAAGTTAATAATTTAAGTTGACACAGACGGAACCCGTTACAATACAAACGCCTGTAATTATAACGAAGCCATTATATTTTATTTTGCTTTGACCGTTTATTTCTTCTCATCACTGTTCGTACTTAGACGGTCGCTATTAACAATCGTTTCATTTTTAGGTCGAGAAAAATGACTGTTTATAGAAAACAGAAACCTGTCAAAAAATTGATCATTCCCGCTAAGCGAAATATGAACCATACTGTGTATACTGGCACCACCGACTTTAACCGAATGTTGGTCGGCTATCAGCAGATAATGGAATACCAGAGGAATAGCGAAGGTATAAATCGTTGTAATATATATATACAATACAGATACAAGCGCGCATGCGTATATCCTTAGGGTCACACACCTGTCAGTTTACAGTACACGTATGCTCATGCGCGTGTCATGTATCAATAAATACATCTCTAGGATGATATTGCAAAATAGATTACATCGCAAAATCAGCCCGTATAATATTTTCGTGGAATAAAGGCCCTCAAACTCATTGAGTAAAGTAGTTCAAAGTTTTCAACATTCAGTGAGATCTGCCTCTCAGGTTTATCTCACTGAATTTGCGCAGAATATAAAAACATCTATCTATTTCAGGGGAAGCGACTGCAAGTCAGCATTTCAACCAATTGGCTATGGAATGGAGTGAACATGATGGTGAAATTCCATGTATGTATATTTAGAGGACGAATATTATGAATATTATTATTGTTATTTCAAAAAGCAAAAAAAAAGACAATTTTACTTAAAATGGTAATTCTTACAGCATCTTCGACATCCCCTTATCCCGCACGGCAAGTATACAGCATGGCTGCTTACAAGCATCACTTAATTGTCGAAGGAAAAGTCAACGATCTCGTCACGGCTTTTGACAATATAGTAAGTAGTATTTTACACACAAACACATAGACACCCTCTCACACACACACATTTATATAATTATATATACATAATGGTTTATCGAGCTGCTGAAACAATATATTTCTTTGTTCAACCGTCATCTCTTGGTCGTCCATCCACCTGTACCTGCAGGTGACTTGAAAATGAAAACCCTCGAAAATATTTCGTTACAAGTACTGAACAGGATATCTTTTAAGATAACAAATATAAATTTATATTAATAAATTAAACTTGGAGATAATAGTTTTAATGCGTGGCGACACCGAAAAGCGTCCTCGTCAACGTTGTTAGGCCAGAAATAAATATATTTGTAATTATTCGTTCTAGATTACAATTTGACAACATTACATAAATAGTAAATAAAGTGCCTTTTATAGATAGTAGTTGTTTTAATGTTAAATACTTAACAAATTATATAATTTAAGGTACTGCGACAATCTACGCGCCCAAACATTAAGTCTGCGGTCTGCGCCTCCACGAATTAGGATACAAGGTATTTATACTTACTGCCTCAGTTATCACGTTTTTTTAAATCACCTGTTCTCCATCAAGAAATTATTTTTATTTTTAAAATTATTTTAAAAGTATTATTTTTAGCTGGACATTTTTAATTCTATCTAATCAATATTAGCGCATCAACTAGCTGTCATTATGATTGGAGTCAATGAACGATTTCGATGTTATATTTTTGATGTTTGTTATATTCGATAATAACAAAATCGCAGCATACAGTACAGGGATTTTTTTTAATCAATACTAATAAAAAATAATAAGAAAAAAATAATCGCATATTTAAATAATACACGCGTTAAAAGTTCTTCGTATGTATATCGTGCTGTCTTTTTTGACGTCATTTCATTCCGCGATACGTTAGATTTAGTCAAAAGTATATACTATAGCAATAAACAAGGAGATGTTTTTTTCTAAAGCCTAACTAATATTTAAAATTATAAAAGTTTTGACCAGAAGATAAATAAAAACAAATATATATATATATATGCAGTTTCCGCTTTCAATTTGGACTTGACAAGCATATTTTTTATGATGATGCCTAGATGCGCATACGCAGCGATAGTTTTATTTAATCAATCATCTATATGATTTTAGGCGATGATATATGTGAAATCTGTTACGTTAATTGATTATATTTAATTAAATTTCATCAAATTCGGTTCAGTGCCTTGGCCGCGAGGAACAAACAGACAGAAAGACAGCGTTACTTTCACATTTATTATATTAGCATATTTAGGAGTTATGATTGAATATCACGAACATTTACAAAATAATGATGTTTGTAACTATCTGTGGGTTTTTGTTAATTCATTCATTGACTCTTCACAATTATATTTGAAGTAAAAACAGACATACCTATAACTTCTTATGTCTAAGCAGTAAATAAATTCGTTTGTAGATTAATAAAATCGACCACCGGCTTGAAAAGGATACCTAGAAGGAATTTGGCGAAAGAAACCAGCGCAATTTCGTTTACTAATATAATTCATTAAATAAAAAACAGTTTTGTCTTCTAAATATTTCAACTAGAACAACCAATCTACAAAAGATATAACACAGTATCTTAAACTACAAATTTGTTTAATAATTCATTCAAAGCAGATAAGTAATGGATTATATTTGTAATCAACGATTATTTATCTTTGGACATCTTTAGTTTTCTTCGAGTATTTGTATATTTATCAATATGTATAAGACTAATAGAGCTTAGTAACGTATTGATGTACTTAAATTGTATTAAACTGGAGATTAATGACTATTGCAATTATGATGTTACTCTTAAATATTACTGAATATATACTTATGCCGAAAATGTATAAGTAAAATTTGCAACAACTGACCTCAGTATAATACAAATGTAGTAGGTACTATATAATGTAAACTATAAATATACTCTGCATATACTATACATGCGTACCAAAGTTACTTTCGACTTTTCGATCATACGAATGACAGCGATATCAGTTTTGAAAAAATGACAATGACGGAAATCTATCATATATTTTTATTTAATTTGATATATACGGGTTTATTCTTAATTTGAAATCCATTCAATTCGAATTTATTGTTTGTAGTTTCAGCTGGTCATGACAATATTCTAATACTCAGCGACAGTATTTTGTATACGTATTACGTCAAGTCACGGTTATCTGCGCACGCGCAGTGCGCAAACGCGTATCTTGTTTTATGCATTTTGTATACGTACTTTTTTAAATATTGAAAACATCGAACGTCAAAGTGAATTCAAAATGCATATTAAATATTATATTCTGATATATTTTTCATACTGTAGATGTTTGTCATCAATAATTATATTTTTATGTTGTCTAAGACGATCCATATATTGTATATAAATCTGATTGGATTATTGTTAATATCTGACAGAAATTTTACAGTCACTTTTATATTTCGAATTCCTTTCGGATTGAATATTTGGAATTGAATCGAAGTTCTGTAATTTCTATTTAACGAGTTGTTGGCTAAGCTAAACATATTACTATTAGTAGCATTATCTTCCTTTTGGATAGACAGTCCCCCCAAACTTTAAGGTGGCCCCTTAGCTTTCATAATTTCGTCCTAACTACTATCTAATTTGCTCTTTCATTGACATTAAGCGTACGTATCAAGTACCTCAAGAAAAGTTATATACACGTATACTCTTTATTACCGACAAGACAATTTTAATAAAGATTGTACATCATCAATTTACATTTGGACTATTTATTGTAGTAGAATAGTAAGTCTATATATTTATGTTTTTAATGTTATACTTTCCAATGAACCAGCAGTGCTAGTTTCTAATTTTATTGAAATATTTTTCACAGTCAACGACGAAAAAAGTCCCGAAGGATCTAGGATTATGAGTACGATGCCGGCTTTACGAATACGATCGATCTAACAATCCAATAACTTTAATTTATAAAATAGTGTTTTAAAAGTAATATAGACAACGAACATTATAACAAATAGGGATTAATATCTATCATATAATATGTTTCAATAATACAAAGAAAAATGAATTGAGATTCAGCATAGTATGTAATTAACATACTTAATACAATTACCACTTACGATTATGGGTGCATTATATTATTGTATACTAAGCTTAACCTTTTAGCTAAGTAGTTATAATTATCAATAATTTAAATATAAAAAAAAAAAAAAAACAAAAAAGAAAAACAAAATAAAAAAATACAAAAATTAAAAATATATAAAAAAATATGTAGTATGTACATAGTTGTTATAATATTAATAAGATCACGCAGTTACCGAAGTCTGAGCGTGTGAATTTTTAAGAGGGTGAATCAAGTCGTTGGAAGTGCAGTAATTTATTACTAGCGGAGCCTGCGGCTTTACCCGTGCGAAATTCATAAAACTTTATAATAACTAATAACACACAAACCGTCACACCCATGTAGGTCCACGTCGGTCGTCGGTCCCTACTTTTATATTAGTACAAATTTGAGCCGAGATGGCCCCGTGAGCCGAGATGGTGGTTAGAACGCGTGCATCTTAACTGATGATTGCCAGTTCAAAGCTGGCCAGCACCACTGAATTTTCATGTGCTTAATTTGTGTTTATAACTCATCTCGTGCTCGGCGGTGAAGGAAAACATCGAGGGAAACCGGTATATGTCTTATTTCAACGAAATTCTGCCACATGTGTATTCCACCAACCCGCAACTGGAACAGTGTGGTGGAATAAGCTCCAAACCTTCTCCTCAAAGGGAGAGCAGGCCTCGGTCAGCAGACTGTTAATGGTAATGTAAGCACACACCATACGTCCGTTATCACGACGGTTGGCAATCTATTTCCGAAGAGAAGTTGAGAAGTTTTTTCTTTATCTCTGCTGTAATGTCCTAATCGATGGTCTACAGCTGTAGACTATCGATTGGGAGATTACAGCAGATTACAGATGATTACAGACATTACCGAAGTTTCGTAATAAAACTTTTTTGAATACTGCTGTATTAAAAAAAGTTTTATTACGAAACATGCACATGCACAATCACATGATTGTGCATGTGCATGTTTCGTGACGCATACAAAATAAAATAATTCAACACTCGAAAATAAGTCGATTTCGCCTTATGCGGATAAAATTAAAAAAAATCAAAACTATATCATCAAAAATAGGAAATTAAGATTGCGAATTGTTATGTTACAAGAAAACTGTTACTCAAATTTTTGAAATCCACTGCATAAGGCAAACATTGATTCAACAATAAAAGGGTATTTAAAGATTCTTCGTCATACATAATAATACAGAGACCCAACCTGACAATGACTATTCTTGTTTGGCAATTTTATCCTCGAAAATTTCTTTATTACTAGATATCAAGATTAAGATTAATATAGTAGAAATAAATTAAGCTAAATCGATTTGACCTGAGGATATACCACCCGCCAAAACGTGTTGCCATTTAATTATATTCTAATTATAAGCGGTAGTGAAGTAAGTACTTGTGAAGTAGCTATAATTACTATTTCATAAATACTTATAATTTAAAAAAAAAAACGGAACACTAAGTAGTAGATATATGAGAACGTGTTATAACTTCTGGTGGTAGGGCTTTCTGAAGAACTGCCCCGGTAGGTCCCATCAGATTATCGGATAATGTACTGTCGAGTCGAGCAATATCGTGCATTGATGTGACTCGACCACCAGAGACTGCATAACGCCTCTCACGGTGACATCAAAATAATATTCAGGCTAGTCTTTCTATGAAAGTATATTTGCAAAATCATTGCATGTATATTTTTTAAATTAGCGATAAGAAAAGATAGGTAAGTATATATATTAAATAGTTGTAGGTAGGTAATCATGTTTTAATAATTTTTAAATTTTACCCCCGACAAAGGTCAATGCTCTGTGCCCAGTGCATTTATTAATTTTACCTCAACTTATTTTATGAATACCTTTCATCACTGAAATAGTCTTTCTATAATCCTAACGGAACATGATGCTCACTATCTGTGTCATTACACACTCTACTTTAAACACCCGAGTAAGCGAGCTACTTTGGTTAACAGCTAAAGAACCTTAAAACATCAGTTAGATATACGCAGAAAGCAGAACATTTGAACCAAAATTAACTAAAGGTTTTGAACTTAAATAACTATTTTTGAAAATTTAAATATTGTCTCCGGAAATCTCCGTTCTTTAACTGATTTCGTTCTATTTTACCATTGTAACATGCGCAGTCTATGGAAACCCATAGTGGTTTAATTATGATCTAAGCATAGTACAGCTAAAGCAGATGATTGGGCGTTCCAATAATTACGAATGCTACGGTTGATAAAGACAATTATTTAATTTTAAAATAAATAATACTTTTAGTTGTTCTTTTCGTTTATATATATTTTGACATCCTGAAGTTTTATTCGATTTTCATTACTTTGGTATAAGTTATTTGCGTTGAAGTTCGTAACTAGAAAAACTAGTTTATGTTGTAATAAAAATTAAAAGAGATATATTTTTAGAGCAATAAAAACCCGATAGGTTTTCGAGGAAACCTGCTTGGGTAGGTACCACCAGCTTACATTTATGTACCGTCGAACAACAAGCAATACAAAGTAAAGAAAACATATGGGAATTTAGTATATAAGCGCATGTTTATCAATGTACTGCAATTATCTATACTATAACTCTGTTCTTAATATTACTGACGACGTCTATACCAGTTTAACGTTTAGAGGTTATGTGTGAATGCGGTTGTGAACGGGGATGTAAAATCTGCCTACTTTAGTTCTCGCTTAGTTTGAACTGTCCATGTGCAATCATTTTAGATCAGAATTCACATTGATGTAGTATTTCTAGAAAAATCTCATCTTTGGGTTCAATGTCATTCGTTTTGTGATCATTGTTCAACCACGTTGTAAGTCAAGATTAATAGAATCTCCTGAAATCGAGCATGAATAGTAGGAAGTGAGTGTGTTATTCCCACCACTCACTAATCACGATTAGCAGTGCATTAGTGATTCGAGTTAAGTAGTAGAACGCTATTCATGCATATGATATGTACTTAAAGTAAATCGTTGTTATGAGAGGATGAAACGTGTTGTATTTTTAAAGGTATATTGTTATATATTATTTCCTTATTATAAGATTTAATGACATATATATATATAATACGATGAATATGATTTAGGCGGCTCGTAAGTTACCGCTTATCAAGTTAAATTTTGATTATACGATCGCGTGAGACTTAATAACTGAAATATGTTTCAAAGTAATCATGGCATCGATGTTATCTGTTTATGTTTATGCAAGCTGTGCGAAGATTAGATATTTGTATTAATTAAATATACACATTACACATTAATGTGTTTGTGTTTTTTTTTATCCGAAATGAAGCATAAATGGGTCCGTTGAGTATAATTGCAGGCACTGCAGACAAGACTAGTAAGTAGATTGTAAGACATGTTCTATCTAAGTTATACTGACGAGACGTATTGTATGTCTACTAACTTATTACTAATTTAAGTTTGGGTATTGATATTGCATAAACACAAGCCACTCAACGTCTCATACGTCATAGAGTAAAGCTATTTGAAAAAGAATTCCATTTAATGCCCTTTGGAAATTCCGTGGACGTGGACGTGGTTATTTATTTCTTGTCTGTGGTAGACTGATAATAGTACTTAGAATTCCGTAAATGTCGTCTTTAGTAGTTAGTCACATTTTAGAGGCCATGTAGTATAGTAAATATATCTTCGAAATAATCGTTACGTCCATGGAAACTAAATACATTATTAAGTACGTTGTGTTTTTTGCAAAATGGAGGCAAAAATCTCGAAACCGCGGATGTCATAAAACACGAAGTAAATCTTATCAAAGCGGTCCTAGGGAGGGGTGGTTATGTACTGGCGGCCGCCGGTAAATCTGTGAAATTCTCTCGTTTGCAACATCACGCGTTGTATCTGAAATAGACAAATACTCTGTATCTAATTGTTCTGGATCTAATCACTCACAAGCAGGTCATGTTATGGTAACTGAACCACTATGATACAAGATACAAGCACTTGTGTGTACTACACATAAACATGAACAACAATTTATCAGTGGAAATAATATGTGAGATGTTCTTTTGTTTTGAAAATTGTCTTTACTTAATATTTTTGCCGTAATTACTTTAAAATATATTTAAATATAACAACAACGATAAAAAACAAGGGATTTTCGCTTTTAGAGTACTTTGAAGGCCTGTCTGGGTAGAGGTATCCTTCACTCAATATGATTTATTCCATACACAATCACACTATATGTCTTTGTGTAGTGACGTTGAGTGAGCCAATATGGTTACAGGTACTATGTCACTTAACATCTTAGTATTTACAATAGATATCTCTAAATTTATATTGTTAGCTTATAATTATGGTTATATAACTTGTCGCTTGTGTTGATTAATGATGAATAAATCCAGCAATAAGGCTGTTTATATTAATGGTGCTATATAATATATCTTACAATTGGAACACACAAATAGAATGTATTGATATTAGAAATCTATAAACACAGTAGTAATCATTTACACTGAAGTTTCCTGTCTATAATGTAAAGGTTTAAATCCTTAGAGTAACTGTTCGGACTCTGTGAAGTTGTGTAGTTACTCACTCGCTGAGTCTAATTATGAAATAAGTTCGAGTGAGTAAATAAAAACCCTTTTTGTGGTGATGTCGCTGGTTTGATCCACACTTTTCAAGGTATTTTCGTCTGTACTCCTATCACAAGTTTTATACGTAAAACTTATGATAGTGTGTGTAAGCAACATTCGTAATTCCTCGAACATCGAAAAAAAAACAAAAAAAAGATCGATATCGATAGTCATCGAGTATATTTATTCAGTGATAGAAATAAGATGGTAATATAGAAAACGTCCTCGGGAACTTTCGTCATTGACATTTAAAATTGTGTGAAATTATGTTTTCGAAATATTACCTAACATGATGAAACATTAACCTTTCCGTTTCAATATATTCCTCCTTAATTCTGATATGTTCTTCATATATTATTTAAAAATAGGTAGGACATGCAAATGGGCCACCTGATGGTAAGTGGACGCGCCCGCCCGTTGATATTCGCACTGTAAAATTTAAACTGTATGTTCTTATAACACAAGTTAAATTAAATTAAAAATATTATAATAGAAATAGCTGGAACTGACTACATAATCGAATCGTTAATGGAAATATTATAGATCGTCAAAGTAACTTTGGTATGCGAAATTATTCAGATCAAACTTATTATAACACATCTATGGACGGAAACCGTAAGACATTAAGATTACTACGTAAAATCAAAATATGTATTACGTCCTTCGTATTCGTTTTTCCTACTTGAAATGTATTTTTGTACACGTGATATGATAATAAAAACAATAATCACATTAATAATAAAGAAAAGAAAAGTAACTTTTATTAATTTCACTAATTCTGATGATAACTCATATGTTTTTCGCAATTAAAGTACCTCTTTTAACTAAATTGCAATGAAATGTCCTAACTTTAAATCGTAACTTGATAAGTTTTGCTTTAGCAGAGCTCAATCAACGCTAATCTAAACTCTTAATATTGTGTTAGAGTACAATGAAAAAGAATGATTAAATTCTTGAATTTTTTATATTATATAATTTAATTCAATCCGAAGACTCTTTAAAATTAAAAGACCTATGTTAAATGTTTAATTAATTACGCATTTCTTAATCAAAAATAAATGGATCGTGTGTTTGTTTTTATTAACATGTTACCCAATATTTGATTACATAAAATGTATTTGTATACGAATTTTACAATTATAACATAAATTTTGTAATAGTGTATATAGGATTTTATGTAGTTATCAAATGTTTCTAGACGAATTTGTAAAAATGTATTATTCGAGTATTATAAAAACGGTCACTACAGCACCTTAATGAATTTATTATAGATAGCTACTGAATTATATGTATAGTATATATACTACGTAAAACTAAAAACAGTTTCCATATTTCAATTTATTTCGTATAACGTTAATTGAAAAAAATGGAAATTTGAGACATAATTTTTTATTTAATTATAATAAAACAATTTGTATCTTAATATTGTATGAATAATAATAATTCGTTATAAACCATTAAAACGTAAAAGTATGTAAATAATACTATTTGTTGGGTATTTACATTATAAAATATAATTGTATCTATTAAAGTATTAGTCAATCAATGTCTATATGTATTGGATATAATTAATAAAATAAACGAATCTTACAGTAATCTGTGTGACATTTAACTTATTATATATAGTTAAATAAACCACGCGCACTTATTAAATTTTTAGTAAGTATATGTTTTCGTCGTATTCACGTAATATTTTCCTTAGATCGGCCCATAGCGCAAGCTAAGATGTTATACGTTCTAAAGGCCTATGAATGCCACCTTGTGGTACTAGTATTTATAGTCCATATAATATCAATATCGTTGTTTTTGTGTCATTAACGTATATATTACAAAATCAGTAACATTATGATACTGGTAGTTTATAAGAAATAGTATAGGAACTCTTTCAATTACATTTAAAAAAAATAATTTAAATACGAGCTGAATTACTCGTAAGTGTATCGTGATTGAAATTCCATATCCTCGATAACGTCTTTGGAATGATTGACATTAATTAATAAAATGATTTGTTTGATTTTAAGGATTAATGTATTCTAATTTGTATTATTACGTAGGAATGAAGAATTATGTTTAACTTATTAATTATTATTGTAATTCGCCTTATTCTATTGTTTCCTTCTAAGTAGGAATAGTTCTTGTTTGAAAAAAACATGTGTTATACATTTGTACGTCTGTTGAAATGATATTAAATGACAAAAAGAAAAAAATACCTACTAATATATTCATTTGTTTTATTTAATTTTTCCTTTGGAAACCGCACACTAGTTATAGAATTTTTTTAATATCTTTTAAATCGAGGGCGAGGAAAATAATTTTGCTCAACATATTATTGATTGGTCTTGATATGATAATCATACTGACTTTTGATTATCATGTGTTTTCTAGTAATTCCATTTTCAAATCATGATATTGCGATGAAGGCTAGTTTAAAGATAAAAGAATATTTTTTCATCTTAAAATTAGATGTGGCTATATCAAGATATATATACATATATCTTGATATAGCTTTTATTTAACTTGTAAATCAATTTATTAGCATCTCTTTAACTGTTTGAGCTGAAATTTTATATACACGTTCAGTTTGGAAGACAATGTATGGTTAAGTGTGTAACGTCATTCTAAATTCAACATGGCGGCATATCCCAGAAGGCGTATATTTTCAATGCACTCCTACAATATGGGTATCAAATAAAAGGGCTTGCTAACAATAACTCGAAAAATAATGTGACGTCATTCTTAATTCAATATAGCGGACTTCTAAAGCTTGAAAATCAATTTTGAAGCAAATATCTTTAATACATATGGTAACTTATTGTGGTTTTCCCAGTATTTGTCGAATTAAAATATTAATTGATAACTCTCCTAACCAAAGACTACTACATAATATAGTACATTCTTTGGAAAAATATTTTTAGTATAAAAACAAATTATTACTTTACCATTAACATTACAATTAAAATATTTTTTGGTAAATATAATACTCAATCCTCCATCTATATATTATACATCTATAGCCCAATACACATACACTTACTTGACATGTCCACAAACAATTTGTTTAAATTCTCAAGACATTAATTACATGTTTTAGTTTTTCACACAAAATAATCACTTTGACTCTCATTTAATTTCTATATTTAAATAATGC
This sequence comes from Vanessa atalanta, assembly GCF_905147765.1. Lineage (NCBI taxonomy): Eukaryota > Metazoa > Arthropoda > Insecta > Lepidoptera > Nymphalidae > Vanessa > Vanessa atalanta. The sequence goes on along the minus strand of NC_061902.1, from coordinate 9,972,977 downwards.
TTTATTGATGATTACTGGCGAGTAACATGAAATACAAGAGAGAGGAAAAAATGGCTATACGTGATTGTACAATTATGTGTTTAGGTACAATTCGAAGAGAGAATATTACTTTAAAAAAGTAAATACAAAAGTAAACTGAGAGTATACTATAGAGTAGTACGACCCGTAGAACGGTGAAATGACATCAAAGTGCTACGCTTTTTGGGCGTAGCCCGTAGTTCTACGCCTCTACAAATGAACGAGTTATTTTTTTGGAGTGGTGGTGGCAGGTTTGTTCTTAGTCACTCACAAACACTCAACCAAATATTGTTAACTTTTAAATTAAATAAAATAACAAAATCACTAACATAACAGAACATGCAGCGTGTTTCGGACAAAGTTTTAGAATATAGCACATGATCAAACAGACCAAAATCTATCGATGGTGCTTACTTGGTGGTAGGGCTTTGTGCAAGCCCGTCTGGGTAGGTACCACCCACTCATCAGATATTCTACCGCCAAACAGCAGTACTCAGTATTGTTGTGTTCCGGTTTGAAGGGTGAGTGAGTCAGTGTAACTACAGGCACAAGGGACGTAACATCTTAGTTCCCAAGGTTGGTGGCGCATTGGTGATGTAAGGAATGGTTAATATTTCTTAAAACGCCATTGTCTATGGGTGGTCGTGACCACTTACCATCAGGTGGCCCATTTGCTCGTCCGCCTACCGATATGATAAAAAAAAAGATGGTTTTATATATTTTTTTTCACAAAGGAGGAATAAATAAGACAAATGCTTGATTTAACAATACGATTTTTCAATGTAGTGCTTTTTTATCTGTGAGAGTTTTTCTCATGCCGTTTGTCGAAGCCGAAGTTGACAGATAATAATTTGTCACAAGTTATTGAAATAATTTAAATGTTTTTCTCGATACTTAGTTATTGATTATATACTATATAAAGCAATGACATGACATTCACTGTTCCCTTAGCCATCATTAAATATGAATTCGAGAAAATTAATGTGGGCTGAAACCAGTTAAAAAAAATTATGAAACCGATAGTCAGTTCCGTAATGTACCGCTAGATGGCTCTCCCCAATGAATAATAAAATTTTATTATTTTAAATATGATAGATTATGTAAACGATTAAATATATATAAATATTTATTTCGATAATGTATTATTTCTTTAAGAGTGGGTGGATAGAATACTTAATATTTATACACTTATCCTCTTCCAACTTATAACAGCTTGTAAATGTCTTAGCGTAACAGCTTTGCAATCTTTCATAAATACACTATGAATCTATCTTTCATCCCGGCTTTGTGCGGATAGAATAAAGGTTTATTTCGTAGAACGTAATATATGTTTCTTATGGTTTAGGCGGCGCAAGCCTGTAAAGCCGTTGATTAGTATGTTGTCGAGTTAAGGAGATTAGCTGAAATACCCAAATTCCAACAGTTCATAAATGACCGAAACAGACTAGTGTGCATTCGTAAATGTTTGCTAATAGTGGATTGATTAAAAAAGTCTTTGGATATCTTTCGTCCCGCACTTATTTAGACATAATTAAACTATAACGCAGAGAGAGACATATAAAATACATTAACTCTATAAGATACTTTTTTTTATCATCTAAGAGTTCATCACGGATCGGATTGCAGAACAACAGATTCAACAGAGTATGTGAATTCCCTCCCACGCTCGCTCGACCTACGCTCGCTCGTCCCACGCCCGCTCGTCCCACGCCCGCTCGTCCCACGCCCGTTCGTCCCACGCCCGCTCGTCTCACGCCTGCGCGTTATCTTGCACCCCCTAGTGACCGTTCTCTAGCTAATGTAGTTCAACAAGTAGCAGCGGCGTTCGGTCCCAGGTTCAAGCAGGTTGTGTATTTTTGTGGAAATGTGTATAAAGACTTACTAGTACGGTCAGAAGTGTATACTGTTGTACACCGATGAACTATTTTGCCTGATTTAATGGCTTACTTTGAATTAGAAAGATCAAACGAGGGTCATAAGACAAATAAGACAGCTAGTTAAGTAATAAAATCCGTATAAAAATCTCTGTACTCATAATGTAATTAAAACCATTAAAACAGCAATTTTAATCTTAATAGCCTTTTTTTGTTCTGTTCGTAGTTTTTAAAGTTATAAATTTTAAAACAACAAACCAAACAATATTAACAATAACGTGTATTGTTGGCACATCACAGGCGCGTGGTAAAATACAACTGTTGCTTCTATTGACGACGTGTAAATACAAAATAAACTAAACTAATGATTTTCTTATATTAAATTCAACAACTGTCTTAAATATATCATATTTTATTGTGTAGTTAATAGTAATATTTATTATAATAAATTTTAGTTAACCTATTAATGACTTTTTTTTGATATTCCTTAAACACTCAGTACAATAATATCCGCGACTATGGACTACACTGTAGAACTCATTCTAACTAATTATAAATTAATAAATTTGGGTGACTTTGTTACACTTTCACGAGTTAAAATAATTAGTAATCTTAATAAAATGAATTACTTTATTAGGGGTGCAAAAGAAGATACATGGTACCTAACACCTGACCTACCCCACACACGCGGGAAGAGCCGCGGCCGCAGACTATTTTAGTATAGGGCAGACTTTTGTTCGCACAATACAAGCTTGATTGATAAGCTTCATTTGTTTTTAGCACTCGCAAATTTAGAAGTACGTAATGATATATTATATATGATATTCAAATAAGTAACTATATCTCAATTTTCCGCCCTCAGATTGCTTTGTATTGTATTGATTTAAAGCTAGACATGCGCAGACTGACGACCTGGGTCTAGCTCGCTAGCCCCGGTGAAAATCTAGGGATTGCTCATTCTACCTTCAAAGTATGATGACGTGTGGTTAAATTCTCCCTTGTTTTTATTAGTGCATAAAATAAATACCATCATCGAGTACCTAATATAAAAAGAACCTCAAATAAGCTTTTATCTTCGGCAGACGCTTAGCGACGGTTGGATTTAAATACTGCAAGTATTGACTTTGTGATTTTTAAAAACAACATATATTTTTAAATACAAAATCGATGTTCTTGTTGTCTTTATTATAAACATCTATTTTAAAGATATATCTTTCTAAGATTTATCAATCTGGTTAAAATTATATTCGTTGACTTTCGATTTGATAATTTTGGTGAAGGTGAAATTAGCTTTTGCGAAATTTATTCACATTCAATCTATTCAGATCTAGAAATTGCGAATTATTATTAAATCGTCAATATAGATGAAATTAATTAATATAAATAAGAGTACCTAAGCTATGCCTTTGTTTAATATAATAATCTGAAGCGGTAATCTTTCTGCATATATCTAGATAGAGTACGTATCCGTTTTGAGGGTTATATCAAAAATTTGCAGACGAAAGAATTGATTACTATGTACTTGTTGCGCGAATCTTGGTTTGTCTTTGTATATAAGAGGCACGTTACACGACATAGCGTGTTTGTGACGTTTGAGCCAACACGTTTGACATTTGTGATATTATAATATACTACCTGCTTTATGATATTTGCTTAATATGCACGAATACAACAAACAACACAAATAGACTTGCCATACTTTGTTTAGTAGCTTTGCATTGTCATTGCAAAATAGCATTTTTTAATTATTTGCGTATTAACAAGTATTTGTAATGTAAACGGGGTACAAACAAAACGGTATCACTACGCGAACACGCTAGGCTACGCGATGTCTCGTATTGATGTATGATTCCGTAAAATTGACGATTTACATTTTAATTACAGAAAATGGCGCGAATAATACTAGAGGTGAAGCAGGAGCTTCCTGATGATGACTATGGTATGCATTTTAGTATATTTTATATATATTACGGTATTCATAGCTAGAAATATATTTGTAAATGGTATACATATTTTTTATTGAAAAAATATTGGAAACAAGACTTTAAAGTCTATTAATAATTTTTGGCATAGCATTAAGTGTGGCCATATAAATTGTCCGCTAAATTTCATGTCATTTTTATATTCAATTAACAGTGTTTATATATACAGTTCTATAAAGCTAATGAAATTATATGATTCAAGTTACGATGACGTCCAATTCTTCCGCAACATCAAGTGACACGGATGATACAAAGGATAACATCCGCCTTCCGATCATGGAGAGATTGGATAGAGTTTTTAAACAACTAGACGAAATCGTACGTCTCATTTTATAATAATTTCTCATAAAAAAACTTTAATAACTTTAAATATTTCAATAATGTTTCAAAGGTTAAACCAAACACTCCAGAACCACGCGAATATTTGGAAATGGTCGATGATCCCGATTGCGATATAGCACAAACAAGGGTAAATAATACATAGGTTTACTATTTGTAATGCTCAAAGTAAATATGTAAAATAATCAAACCATTTCTATTTAACAGGCCGAAGCATGGGCGAGACAGAATCAAGAATACCAAAATAAATGCCCCGACTATGAATGGTTCCACAAATATAGGGAGCCACGACGACGTAAACAAACTTAAATTATAAAATATATTTAATTTTAGAACGAAATAAACAGTAGTACATTAAAATTATGTTTAAATGAATTATTATTAAAAGATCATAATTTTTCAGAGGCTGCGTCACCTCCCCCGCAGCCAAGAAAAGGGTGTGACATAAAAACCAGTGCTGACCGGGAGGCCGCTGTTAACAAGATCTATGCTTTGGTGAAGGACATAGATAATGTAGTATGTATCTTTTCATATACTTTAATGCATAACAATTATTATTTTACTAGATATCTTCAAAACGTAGTCTAAGGGTTGTTTGTCATTTCAAGTATAAATTTTCTTTCACAGATATACCGTAAGCCCAACATAAAGATAAATCGCCCTCCGATGTACTTCAGCTCACGTCACGGTGGCTCGAACACGGCCTCGACCTCGACGTCGACTCGCCCCCGACGTGATAAGAGACATCTGAATATTTCTCCGGCGTCAGTAATTATACATTGTTCTAAATGCAAGTCTTTAAATAGACACATCACGTACTTACGGAATCGGTAACAATTTATTAATTCAAGATATTTATTTCGTCTACATTTTGTGTAGAGAAGGAGTAATCATATATTTTTTTTCTTACAGACACCAAGCTAGCCGACGGAATAGGATATTTTTTTAATCATCGCACGGTAACAAACAACAACAAAGATATTAGACTTTTGGTTATACTTAATTTTGAAATTGACCTCTCTTTTAAATAATCACATTCTAGGAACTAAAAGCTACATATTTCTTACTCTGTAAAGGTAAGTTACTATAAGATGTATATAAATAGCAGTCGAAATGGAGTTGGAAATCGCAGCGTTTTAAGTCGTGGATATACGTCAAATTGCTTCATTTAAGATTGATCCCTTTTTTCCTGGTTGTTATTGGAAAATCTTAAATATATATATATATGCTAACTTACATGTTATTATTGTTATTAGCATTTTATATTAGAAGTAATAAATTAATATGCAAAGTATCCTTTGAATTTGTTTTTCTCATTTTTACAAAACTCGAAAATTGTTTTCATTTACATCGGAGTGTCAGGTTACACAATAGTAAACTTGGGCTTATTTTCGCAGAATACCTTAACTTATATTTTTTAATGAGTTTTTACGAAATGAATACGCGCAATTTGCAATCAGCTTAGTTGCCTAATCAATCAGTGTGGGATGAAACTATGTGCTGAAAGGTTCTCCGCAATTACAGGGCACGGAAGATGATGGTAACGCCTAATCGAGCAAGATCAACGACGTATATCCACCTCTTAATGAAAGCAATTAAAATTAACCAATACATTGTATATTATATTTTTTCACAGACTGGAGACATATTGCCTCGTCATCAATCCGCTATTACCTGAAGATTCGCCCGTAATGTAGGAGGCGGCTTCGTAATTTGGTTTTAAAATAATATAGGGATTCAGTTATAACCACTTTAAACCAGTAACGTTATTTAAGCTTCATGTATTCATTTCGATGTTAGTGTAGCTCGTATAATGGATGTTTTTGTCATTTCAAATATGTATCGTAGTGTATACTTGATGTTATGCATACATAGGTTACAATATAGTAGAAATAAAACAAAAAGAAATAAAAAAGAAAATGAAAAAAAAATAGTGGTTAGAAAAAAAATACAAAAAAAAAATAAAAAAATAAAAAATGAAGAAAAAAATAAATATATAAGCACAAAAACAAAAAAAAAGTCTGTAAAACCACCAAAAACTCATTATGTTAGTTTATGTAGCACAAATATTGTTTAGTAATTAGTTACTATTTCACTTTTAAAATGGGTATTCATATTATATTATATTAAATGTAACTACTTTAAGTTATTCTTTACGTGCACTTCTAATTACTCATTACAAAATGATTTATTACATAATGATAGTATAAAAAATACTACATAGTATTTTCATTAAATGATGTGATAACATCATTAAAATGATTTTATGTTCCTCTAGCACAAAGCTTTTTAAAAGCTTAGCTTTTACTATTTCATGATCAATGTATATGAATATATATGTATAACTTTGTAAACATTTGAAAATTATAATTCTTTCTTGATTGTTATATTATTTTATAAAATTTATCTTATTGTAATAATTAAAAGCTATTTTAGGTAATAAACTTTTAAATCTCTCAGTGTCATAAATTGTTTTATTTTGTCATTTTAATTTATGATAGTGAAATAAAAATATAAAATATTAGAACAACTATAAATAAAAGGTAGGACTTTGTGCAAGCCAGTAAGGCTAGGTTGGTTGGTAGATACCACCCACTTACCAGATATGCTACCGTCAAACAGTATTACTTAGACCCTATGTGTTCTGGTTTGAAGGGAGAGTGAGCAACCGAGTATACATGCACAAGTGACATAACACCTTAGCTTCTTAGGTTGGCGACGTATTGGTGCTGTAAGGAATCCTTAATATTTCTTTCAGCCAATGTCTATGGGTGGTAATGACCACTTACAAACAGGTGGGTCATTTAGGCGCCTGTCTAATTATAACTAAAATAAAAATTCAAATTGATAACATTGTATTTGGATTCCCGATACAAGTTAAATCAATGTACACAAACAAATTACAAAATCCTTCCACTAATAAAATAGTCATTGTTAGATTTAGGTATAAAGTAATGAACCACACATGTTTTTTTATGCCAGTGGTTCCTATCAGATCAGGTTAATTAATCTGTCAAATAAAAATTCAGAAAAACAAGACGTTTTCATTGGTTATTGATTTTATAAGTATCAGAATTAGCTGAAATTATGTATAGTATTTATAAACAAAAACGATATATAATGTAACAAAACCTCTAAACAAGGAATCGATAGTAGTAACTATCGTTTTTTACATATTTTTATTTATTAATTAGTTTCCAAAGCTGAATAGACCGTGAGTACGTCTTAACCGAAGAGTAAGTGGTACTTTCAGTTTCTGAACAAGAATTGACAATTACTTTGACCAAAATAATCAAGTTTTCAAAACTATAAATCTTGTATGACCTCTACTTAATCATACAAATGTACAGTAACTATAATATACTATAGCTATTAAATACTATATAATATACGGTAGCAAGCAAGTATTGATTTTACTGGTGCCTGGACAGCGAATGCATTTATGCATATGTACAATTAATTGGTATTTGAATGTGTGAATACATGTCGGATATATTGTATACGTAATTTGCTTGTGTGCGTCGGCGGGGACTTTTGATTGGTTTCTGGTACATTATGGACATATTGAATATGGTTTTGGCTGACACAAAACAAAGGGCTTGAATTATTTGTTACCAGCTACCACTTTAGTTTTTGACCATACCTGTACCTCAAGATATTTAACAAATAAATTGGTGTCGTTATCATAAAGAAAATATCTAAAAATTTGTCTCTAGGACAACACTAAGATACACGCTTTATTTTTCATTCGGTGCATTTTTAGTCAAATTAATGACAGAAAGATGTTATGATGAGGTATTCTACCTCACTGGTCTATAGACTTGATATGAGGGAACAAATCCCGAGGTCTTAATTATAAACTATGTCGACAAGTTAATGGTTATTGGGTCCTGTAGCAACCGGTCAGGAAACATCATATTTATACTCATCAAGGCCTTTAACTATCAGCAAATAATTGTATTTGTAAACTAGCCTTTTGAGATCTAGTTTATTATTTAGGGAAAAGAAGACAGAAAGTCACCAGAAGAAATCAAATCCATTTATTGCGACGCTGTCAAATCTCGGGAAAACCCATTGGATTAATACTAAGTGATAACTACTATTAATATTAAGGAAGATTAAGGATGAGTAAACAAGAGACATATAACCATAGAACCAGTAAAAAAATAAAAGTTTTAATAAAATATGATACATGAGTTTCTTATAAACAATACAAAAGAAATCAATATTTTTTTTCTTAACGTTGACCCAAGAACCAACAGGTGTCTGCCATTATTTTTTTCTATATTTTTTAAGATATACAAACGTTTTATGTCTTAAAATACAAATATATTTTAAGACATAAAACGGCAGACATGCTGCGATCACGTTTTGAAAGTAAATTGTTGTGCCTTTCTACTCCTTGGACGCTCAAAGGAACCCTCGATGGGAATAGTGAACCTCCATTTCCCCAACAGCAGGTGAAGCAGTATACCTGGCAGTAATGTGGAGTTTGCTACTATACTGTAAGTCTGCCGATCACTAGCTCTTAGACTATATAGTCTCATCTCAAGATGAGTGAAGTAAAATAAACTACTTTGACGTGTTTTGGATTTCAGCGAAGTTTTCATCGAAACTTTCCTTTTTAAAGTGAAATTGAAGTGGTCATAAGTAGTGAAATGGAATACTTTTGCATTACATCTGAACTTCCATTAATTAAAAATTGTCAGTAGTGCAAAATTGCAGATATATAAGAAAATCACATAGAATTCGTAAATCTAAGGTTGTTCAACACATGAATAGGTATGTGTTGAACAATGTTTTTCGATGGAAATACGGTACAATCTTTTAAATGAACTTCGTACAATGAGTTGCTTAATGAATGATACTAAATTTAATTAAATTGAAATAGGAAATGTTACATTAAATTATTATATTTAAGTCAAATATAATTATTTTTAAAAAAAAATATTTTTATTTATGCAAGTATGTCAAGAAAGTTGTCAATATCATCATCGGCCAACCCTCATAGATCAACAAAAAATCACATTTATGATAGACCGGAACTATGTTATTGGACCTTCGAAATGTATTGATTGTATGTTAGGCATGCGCACTTATGCCGTCTGAACCTAACTACCTAGAAAAATCTAGGCAATATATTTTCAGCATTGAGTCTTTGACGACGTTTTTATTGTGTTATTATTATACTTGGTATATAATAATCATACCAATAAATAGTTTGAAGCCAAATTCCTAAAGTGTATTGATAGATGGAATTCACCGTCGTGAGTATTATTATAGCATATTAACGGAATTATTTTATTTGCGTGCGAGCAAAATAGATATATTAAATTAATAAACATTTTTGATTTTTCTTATAAATGAACTAGATCATTGTTAAGTTGTAGGTATAACATAAATTAATAAATTATTTAATAAGAAAAATGTAATGATTACAGATATCTCCCGATCAATCCCATTGGGGCATGGATCGTAAGAATAAAGATGAGGGTAAGTATCTTCCACAAAGTATAACTATATAAAGTAAGTCAATAGACGAGATAAGTAAAATATTGAACCAACTGTTACAGGGAATGGAGCCAAAGATGGAGAGATACTGCATCGAATTAAAATAAATGAATACCTCAGTAAGCTCCCTAAGATGTTTGAGTCTATTGACGAAGAAGTATGTCTAAACTATTTTTGTTCCATGTATGAAATAGGCATAGGTTTTTTTTTTAAATATTTTTCATGTCGTAGGTAAAGGCAGCCGTTATCCCTCCCAACGCTGACGAAGAAACTAAAAAAAGGCTATATGCTAATCTCCAAATTTGCAAAGACAATGTCATGAGCAAGGTATATTATGTGCTTTTTAATTAAAATAATAGTAATAGAAAAAAAAAGGAATTTGATTGAACGCGTTCCTTGTTTTAGATATTAAAGGCGATGGAAATGTCTCAAGTGACGGGTCATGAATGCACTGCCGGCGCACCCACCCAAGCTGTCGGCTCAGTATCAACAATAAATACTTAATTATTTATTGGTTTAAAAAAAAATGTACTAGGTACGAAGATTGTCCAATTAATGAATGTAAGTGGTTTTAGATGGTGAAATTGTAATTTGTACTATTCAGAAATTTCTTAGGTTTGTCTTCAAACTATCAGCTCAATAACCGTGTAAACAGTGAAACTTAAGCCAATTTGGCGACAATTTTGATATACTAAAAAATATACTTTTTTATTACATTTAAAATTATAGTAATATTTGGAATTTGGATTTTCTATATAATCCTAAAAAATAATAATGTGATAATGAAAAATAGCGACATGTGAAACTATATTTTATTTTAGAAACTGACTGATAAATTAGTAAATAAAAAAAATACAATGTAAAGGGAGGCTGTAAAGCTATAACTTTTTATGTCTGTATATTTTTAAAAGTTTTTCAAAATTTTAATTTTATTAAAAAAAAAAATTACGAAATTGTTTATCATTTATATTTACAACTACATTTATAAATTTATTATTAAGTATTTGGAAATTAGTGTAATTGTAAAAAAGAATGTTAGAGATTGAAGTACCTAGTGTGTTTTATTAGTAAGTAGTGAGTAGTTAAAAAAGAGTAGCTTAGAAGTTTTATTGATTTATTAAATGGCGGCGATGGCGAATGATGAATATGTTTTTATTATCCATGCTATACCTTTGAGCAAGAATTTTATACAATATATTTTTTCTTAAAAGTGTAGAGTGATAGATTTATCAAGATTTATCCATAAATGAATTACTGGCGAATGTACATGACACCCTACGTCCCAATTTTTATCCTTGTTCCCATTACGTGATGTTCGCTTTGCATAAGACGAATAATCAATTATAGATTTCTTAATGGCAATTACATTTCTGTCCGTATAATGATACTTTAGCAGAGAGATAGAAAGAAGATAGTTAGCCTCCTGACAAAAGTACTAAGTTTTATTATCTTTTCTACCTCTCTGCTAAAATATATTTTAGCAACAAATTGTGTGTGAGTGTCGGCTTATCACTAAGCCAATAAAATCGATCTAAATGCTAACATTTAGTATTAGTAAGCTCTTGTAAGCTAAGTCTTATGTTAAGTGATTTTCTACTAAGTCTTTAGTCTGTCAGATATTATTTAATATATTGTATCTCACTTTGCTTAGCCTCCCTTTTTATTTTTTATTTAGCTTCAAAAACGCGTTTACACATTTCTACCAAATGAAGAGCTGGTTGGTATGAGGGTATACCTACTAAAGAACCAGCTGAACCCATTCCGTTTCTTCAAGGAACTGTCGCCACAGGATTGCTTGAGTATGCTACCATGACATCCCAACCGTTAACTAGCCTGTGTTAAGGCCTTACCTAAGCGGTACTCGGGTACTAGAAAACCTCCTTAGCCCCGGTCAACCACCAACGCCTTCTCTTTGGTCTTTTTGGCGGAGTAGGTCAATATAGGAGGTTAGGGTAAAATAAAAGAGTGAGCTCGTTTCAATTTGAATTTATTTCACCTTAAGTTGACAATACACTGAAGTAAGTATTAGAGGCCAGTAGCAAAATACATAAAATACTTCTTACAAGAGATTAAGGTTTGCCTATGAAAATCAATTTATAATAATTAAAACAATAATAAAACAATCAACGAATCAACGTTTTCACCCTCACGCAACCTCTCCACCATCCAAGAACCAGACCACCTCTTTCCGACAGCGCGAGGTCTCCACCAATATTTGGCGCCAAGGAATTGCGTTGGTGCTGCTGTGGCGCGTCGTGTCAACAGATGTACCAAGGTATGAGCGTGTTATATCTCGCTTGGCTAATTTCGTGTGCAAGTAAAAGTCACTGTGCCGTGACTCCTCGCGACTCATGTGGGGTAAATTTCGCCAGAGATTATATTAGAATGATTAAGCAACATTTTGGTAAATATACAGAAGAGTATTTTAAAGTTTCTTTTTCTGGAAAATAAAACATAAAACATATTTTTTACATTTTTTCTATATTGTTTTCCTTCAAGAAATCACCACCAGTTAGTTAGTCTAGGTTTCATTTTATCTCATCGTTTTTTACCTGAAATATCGGTCGCTTGATACAAAATGAGTTCGATTCGTTTTTATTTGGAAACAGAATAAATTATTCAAGCATCAATAAATTGAAATTTTTGGGTCAGGATAATATTTAATAATAAGTAATATACATATCATGATTTAATTGGCATTTAGGTACTATAGTGTAAAGATAAATGAGTTAACAATTCACTGATATAAAAAAAGGAACAGGGTAATCAGCGTAATCACCTGAAGTATCATAAAGCAGACTAAAATGACTTATTTAGCACTTCACACTAAAAGTGAATTGTTTAAAATTACAGTAAAATAGTGTGTATAATAAAGATTGGCGCCTAGAATAAAGAGATTTTCCAGTATTATAAAATATGTGGAATATATTTCAATAAAATGTAACAATTAATAAATAAATATTTAATTGTTTATACACATAACATCAGAGTCAATCACAATCCACTTCTGATATAGGCCTATCAGTATAACTTTGCTGATTCGCGGTTTCCACTCATGGACTTGGTTGCTCCAGAATTTCGAAATAAGTGATTACCTCTTTAAATCAAATTAAATCAAAAAATCTTTATTTAGACATACACATTTTACAGATCATAGATCATAGAAACAAAGACAGAATTTGATACCCAAATTGGTAAACAACTCAGCTTATGTTGAAATCATTGTAAAATTTATTTGAAGTTACCGCTGGTATTCTGTGGTCGCCAGTCAATACTTACGTCACGTCGCATGTAGTGAATAAATACAAGATAAATAAAAAAAGAAAAAAAATATAAAGATTTGTGTGATTATATATAAATAAAAAAAAAGTGAACTCCTCAGTTAAAGTCCGGATGCTCGCTTGATCGAGCGTTAACAAACGTCACGGGACTTATCGAGATACTCGTATGTATGTACTAATACATGTATGTACTAGTACAAATATAATATATAATAATTTAATATTACAGTGTTTCTCTAGTGTCTAGTTTCTCCTAAATCTTCAGTCTACTAACTACTCTGGTACTTCTTCGGATAACCGCATATCCGATTTTATCCATAAAGCTTTCCGAGCATAGCTCGAACTATAACCGCAGTTAGTATCCACGTTTCACCGTAAGTTATGGTAGGTGAAATGCATTGGGGCGCCCATTAAAACCCGATTAAAAAAGGTAGCTGGTACGGGATGGATACGGCCTGCCCAAGATAGGGATGGTTGGCGTTCTATCGGGAGGCTTTTATCCAGCAGTGAACGACAAAAGGTTGAAAAAATAAACGTGACTTAACAAATATCTATTTCGATTGATTTTCGCCCCGATACTTACAGCACCGCTGTTTAAAGTTGCCCTCGCCAAAAACACTGTCTTAGCTGAAACCGTAATTCAAGTATAAAGTAGAAAAAATGTTTGAATTTCCACCATTTACAATTTTGTGATGTCAGATATAACAGATGATTATTGAATTGATTTATGAAAATGTGTTATACCATCAAGTAAAAAGAAAATGGATTAAAGATCAAAGTGTATTAAGGGCTTATTCGAATTAATATTTGATGCTGGATAAAAGTTTTAAGCCACCTGAAATTCATTATGGATTTCAGGTGCAGCCTGAATGTTTAAAGCGACATCAAGAATGCATTTCAGATGCAGGCGTAAAGATTCAAGCGCTCAATTCTACAAAAATGTCAGGAAAAACCGCTTAAGTCAAAATCACAAAATACATGTCTGTCTTCGTGATTTTTAGTTGTCTGTGTTTTGCCGCGTCTGCTTTCATCTGTCTTTTTTGGTTACAAAGTCTTCAGTCTAGTCATTATAGAAAAAAAAACGGGCCAAGAAATATAAATGAACGGAGAATGCTGATTTTTGGATATGTTCTATGCTTTTCTAGCATTTCATTTAACATGTTTTGATTGGCACAATATCAGTACACGTGACAGTTAAGCCCCTACAATAAATCTTTTTACTTTCAAAGAAATTTTGAAACTTACAATAACTTCCTTATTCTTGCCTATTGTATTCATTTTGATTGAAATTTAATTCAGATTATTTGTATTTCATTTATTTACATTATATTACTTTTTCTGTATTTCAAGGTTTTGTACGGTCGCTTATAATTATATATATTAAGCAACTAACAACAAGTTATTAAATAATAGTATTTAATTGAAATACCTACGTAAACTTAATTTCATATCACAAGGGCCTAAACCAAACATTTCAGTATTTTTTTGTCCTCTATTTGTCCAATACCACTCACATTATGTACGCATATTCAACTGCATACGATCAGCAGTCGTGGCCGAGAGGTTAAGGCGCCTGAGTTCCATCAGGTTCCCTTTGGGGGCGTAGGTTCAAATCCTACCGACTGCAAAATATGACTTATTGGCACTCTTTTAATGTTTTATTTTTTTATCTTTTTAGTTAAATCATTTCCATTAATCCAATAGTAAAAATTCTACCGTCATTCATTTAATTTTAAAGGTACAGAATTTGACATCCGTAAATATCCGTAAAACAAAACCCTGAAAGCTCGTTATATATCTGTATTTTATTGTTCTAGTACATATAATAAAGTGTTAAAGAAATTAACGTTAGTATAAATTATTTTCTAAACTTTAACAAAAATAAACTCAACACATCATTCTACTCGGAGAAAAGTATTCGTTATATCAATAGAAATGATTATGGTCAAATTTTGAGCACTGGGCGAACACTAGTTATAATTAGTAACTTCAATTGTTGGTAAATTAATAGTTATTGACCAAAACGTTAAAAGTGGCTCAGTTGGCTTCAAAGTGGAAACGAAATCAACAGATTAAAATTTGAAGTTAATAACTTTAAAATGTTAATATAAAAATTTGCCTAACCCGTATAACATTATTACGTGAAGAGAAAAGTGAAGGTGTCGTCATGTCATTATTCCTAATTTATTTGGAGAAGCGCTATGAGAGATGTTTCTAAACGAAACCTTAAATTTATATATAACTTATATTATACAAACACACTATATTAAATAAATCAAAACGTTCATATTTTATGTTCGTAATGCCAATATCGACACAATGCGAATATAAGACCTACGTCTCAATAAAGGTTTTTAGAAATTTTCTTGGGTTAAATTATCGTAACAATGACAAGCTTTCAGGGTTTTGTTTTACGGGTATTTACGGAAGTCAAATTCTGTACCTTTTAAATTAAATGAATGACGGTAGAATTTTCACCATTGGAGTAATGGAAATGCTTTAACTAAAAAGATAAAAAAATAAAACAAAAAAGTGCCAATTAGTCATATTTTGCAGTCGGTAGGATTTGAACCTACGCTCCCAAAGGGAACCTGATGAATCTCAGGCGCCTTAACCTCTCGGCCACGACTGCTGATCGTATGCAGTTGAATATGCGTACATAATGTGAGTTTTATTGGACAAACAAAGGACAAAAAATTACTGAAATGGTTTTTTTTAGGCCTTTGTGATATGAAATTAAATTTACGTAGATATTTCAATTAAATACTATTATTTTCTAACTTGCTTAATACATATAATTTTAAGCAACCCTACTAAACCTTAAAATATGGAAAAAGTCCAAAAAATACTTTATAAAATTTCAAACAAAATTAATACAATAGGCAAGAATAAGGAAGTTATTGCAAGTTTCAAAATTTCTTTGAAAGTGAGAAGATATATTGTAGGGGCTTAAACTGTCACGTGTACTGAGATTGTGCCAATCAAAACATGTTAAATGAAGTTTGATATTTCCCTCCCTGGAGAGGAAGCGTTTCATCGATTGTATCGGAGGTACGTGACATGCGCAAGTCTAGCTGGGCTAGCCCTACCTGAAATTCTAGGCATTCTTGTTTCTGCGTTGACACTATGATGAAGTATAATATATATATTTTTTAATAAAAAATAAATATGTGTTAGAAATAAAATAACATAGTATTTAAAGGACTGATGTATGTGTGAAAGTTTTATCAGTGAAATTCGTGAGTATATTTTTTTAAATAATTTTAAATAGTTGAAACGTATTTTTTTTTGAAAATTGGCCTTACAAAATTTGAGCTAATTTGAAGTTAGATAGTTAGATTTTGAAGTTTTTATTAGTTTTATACGTTTAATTTTTTTTATGGCATATAAAAACTTTTTATCTATTAAAAATACATATCATCAATTTGAAGGAAGAAAAGCTAAACCGCCAAAACTGTACTATTGGGAAATGAGGTTTAAAGTTTTTACTTCAAGTCTCATTTTTCAATAGTTCACGTTTTTGTCTCTTTAGGAATTCCTCCTTCCCTCTGACAATATGTATATCGATAAGTATTCTAGTGTGAGTATCATTTTATCCATATTTGATGAGGCGTCTGGTTTTTGTATGCCTTAGGTTATATGGGATCATATTTTATGAATGCATATGTAAGGATGCTGTATCGAGGCGTACTTCTTTGTATTTATGTTGAACGTCGATTTTCATGAAAGGAATACTTAGACCAGTCTCAATATACAATATACAGATAATAATTAAATCGTTCGTAACTTTATTATCCATACAATTTTCTTTACTAATATTATAAATGCAAAAGTTATTCTGTCAACCAAACCATGAATCGAATTTGGTTAAATTTGGCATGAAGTCATGTAATAACTCAAAGGAAGGACAATAGCAACTTTCCTATGCAAAACACTGTCTGACCTGACCGACAAAGGCGCGGACGACAACTAGTATTTTTTAAATGTATTTTTAGAGATATTTTAATGAAGCGTAATTATTTGCTTGCTTAAAATAAAATGATGGGTGATGAGGGACGGATGAAAATGTAGTAGATGCAACACACACAACACTGTACAGATAAAGCTGTAATAATAATTTAAGATGTACATTTTATATATTTAATATTATATTTTACAGCGAAATACCGAGATTAGCACAGTTCAATAACGGGCATACAAATATTTAGACCAGTCTCACTTTATGTGAACAAAATATTTTTAACAAATTGTATCTAACCTACATACCATATCAATTATCAAATTAAATATTTTTATTGTATACAGAGTACTCTAATATATATTTTTTTTTATATAAGGAAGATGAGGGGAGAAACGCTCCTTCCTTTGTACCGGACGAAAAAGCCAGTAAAGATGAGAGATTTTAAACGGGCATACATGAGACCGAATACCCAATTACATCAACACCTTTACTCCACTTTCAAAGAAAAGAAAGATTCCGTTTCAGTAAAGGTAGGTAGCTAAGAAAGTTTACAGCAGATTAAACCTATAATATACTTTAACTTTTAAAATGAACAACATGAACATATAAATAAATTGAAAAATGGTGTTTTATAGATGCAGTTGTCATTAGGTCAGCTCGCAGGAAGCTTACTGAATATCTCACATACATCACAGGAACCACGAGAGATCTATAAAACTTCGAACGAAAACGACATTTGATATAATGTAGGATAAATAGTAGTAGGAAAAAACAAAACAGTTTACTAGCCTGCATATATTTGTACTTAATATTTATAATTTTGAATAAAAAAAAAATACACAAGGCATACTGTCAGGATATTTCATTTTAAATTTTATTGTATAACAATGTTCTATACAGCCACAATAATATTTATTGGGCGAATAGAAATTTTGTTAATACATCAAACAAATAAGGACGATAGATGAGTATGAAATTTGATACCCGGATTATAAATAAGCAATATAATACAGGCTGGGAGGCTTATTTGTTATGAACATTGCTATTGTCTCACAAGACAATAGTAATATAGTATTAAGATATAAAGAGTAAGTTAGTCGTAAACCCAAACAAAGTTCACTTAGCTATTAATGAGTAGAATTTTTGTAAGAAAAAGATATCTCTGTACATATAGATAGAGGAGAAGTCAGACATTTACTTTGAAATCAGTTGTTTGGTTAAGTCAAATCATTGGTCAGTATTAGTGGTCACTTATGTTAGTTTGATTACTTGTTTATGACATTACGTAGATTTCAGCAATTAGAGCAACAAAAACGGTTCTTTTTTAGTTTTGGTTTAATAATGCGTTGTATTTTAAATGCTGATTATATCAAAGAATGTGAGGCTTCTTCTGAGATAATCTTTACATTTTTTGTTCTTAGCTTCTTATTATATTAATAAACATCTTAACTTGCAAATCGTCTGTTAAATTCTTATTAAACGTAGTATCTTTTTTTTTTAGTCTAAGATCAATGTACTGTTGTACATGAAGACATGTGTTCTAAAACAATATTTTTGTATGTGATAGAAGTTGAATCGCCAAAACAAGGGTTTTTTTTTTTTTTTTTTATTTTACGTCACGTCATCATTCTATCCAAATCATGATAGTTTCAGCCTCCACAGTTTCATCGGTACTTTTGGGTTCTGTGTGTGACTGTAGATTAAAAAAATAGTGGAATAAACTTGAATGAAAACCAAAAACACAAAGAGATAAATTTGAAAGAATTTTCACATTTTCGGGGTTAAATACTTTCATATCGGGAATATGTTTTTAAATATATGCCTCGTGTACTCAGTACATTTAGGATTAGTCTTAAATAAAAGTAGGCGGCACAGTGGTGGTATTTGCAGTGTATATTAGCGATCCAGAGACTAATATTTAAAAAACAAAGCATCTGCAGTTTGCACATAATAAAATATCTCGATTAAATATTTAAAGATCTTGTTTATAAATATGCTTTATTTATGTATCCAGATTTCAGTTTCGGCTTACGTTTAATTACTCATTCTATACGTAAGACGAACATTATTTAATCTTAGAGTTTCGTGTGTGTTTATATGATTTAAATTGTGACTTTAATTTAATCACAAAAGTACTACCTAAAAAATAATGTTTTTTAACGATTATGTGCAATATATACAATCAAAATGTATCTCCTGTGTGGCTGAATCGACTACCTCTATTGTTAAGTTTATTAAGTATACTTAGGTAAGGGTTACATTAAATAATTAAGGTAGTCTTAATGACCTAGGTTAATAATTCTGCTAAGATCTAAAGGGATGATCTAGCAGAAATGAGTAGCCTGTAAATAAATAGTTAAATATGATAGATTAATTCTGTATATAGTACCTTATTGATTTGTTCAAAGTGATCGATCACCTTATGTTATATCAGAAGCATTTCGATTTTAACAGTTGTCACACCTGTTTATAAATGAATATTATTTGTTATCAAAAAATACTCTTAAATTAATTGATTAAATTTCACGTACGTTATAAAGAGGTACATTTGCCTCTGTAGAGTTATTCTGCAAGAAGAAAATCGAAACTCACACTTAAAATATGTAATCGATCTCTTGTTTAATTGTAATTGACGTATATGTTTTACTTATAAATGTTTCTTAGCGGGTGCTTAGTTAAACGCAGATTTCACTCTTAATGTCATCATTGATGCATTGGAAGAAGACAGTTATATTTTCCTAATCACCCCCTAAAATCATTTGTAGGTAAATCAGTAAGCTTTTTTTGCTATTATAATTATTGTAAATAAGCTTCTTGAAATGTAATTATACCACAAATCGTCCCCATAGAGCGAAAATTCATATAATCCTAGAATTCCAATATTGAGTTAAAGTGTGATAAAACTCTCCTAAATTTTCTTAAACTTTTGTTTTAAGTTGTTACAAATATATATTAACATCATAATTTTTTAAATATGTAAACCAAACAAAATATCAATATCATCATGCAACCAAACAAAACCATAATATGTATGAATTTTTTAATAAAGACTTTCTTTACCCACTTAAATTTATTGATGTTTCGCTCTACGGAACGAAATGGTATATTTGCTTAATAATTAATGGATTATTTAATATTGTTCTAGCTTAGAAAATAAATATATTTATCTAATTAAAAATGAAAAAAAATCATACAAAAAAATAATAAAAAAGTTTAAAAAATAATAAAAATAACATATGGAAAGGTTAGTTAATGCAGAGTTTATGTAAGTTGAGAATAGTTTTAAAAATAGTTAGTTAAAACTCGTATTAGTATATTTTCGATAAATGGTCGTTAAAATATACTAAATACGACTCACCTTTAAGCGGTGATGAATCTTTAGGTTAAGATTTATTTCGCTTTAGTTACTTGAGTAGGTTAAGTATCATATTATATATCTATTATACTGCCACACTCAAGGACAATCCAGGGGTTCCCGGAGTACAGAAAAACTTCCTGATCCCTGCAACGCTTACGGCTGGCGAAGAAGGTGCCCATAGCGTTGACGCCTTCTCTCCGGTTTTCTGCGGCGGAGCGAGTTAGCGGAGGCACTCACCTCACGAATCCACTTCGCGGCCTGATTCTGCGGCCGTGCTCAGCAGCAAGATGTCTCCACCGGTAATGACCACTATAGAAAAGCGGACTATGTCCTCTAATGCCTCTCGAGTTGCAAATTCCACGAGAGTGTGGCGCGCTGTGTTCGAAGGCTCGTACCGTACTCGCGGCAGGATGGTATCACCTTAAATATCCATTGAATGTCTCTGAGTTTGGCAGATAGTCTTATTTTAATAATTATGCGGATATCATAGTGTCAAACAGAAACAATTGACTTAAACATTGTAAGAATAGGACTTGAATGATGTTATTCTTACAATATTTTGAAGCTTTGAATATTATGGAGGATATTTATCGTTGAAAATTCGGTGGCAATGTTTATTCAATTTCGACTTTGCACGAAGCCGAAATATGAGTAAAAGACTAATTCCAATGAAAGTTGGGACTTTTTGTCTCAATTGAAAGCTCTGGCTAACTCCTTAGGGTAAAAGTTTTTGAGGTGTTTTCGAAATTTTTCTTTTTTGTACTTTGTCAATTTAAAGATAAAGGATAATTTCACTTTCAGTGGAGTGCAACAGAGAAATGGGAGTTTTATACTTTAATTTTTACTATTTCTCTATTTCCTCTTGCATCTTTCTCTAACTAGTAATTGGGTTCATTAGATTTTTCTATTGTCTTTATTAACTTCATCTCTTTTTAATTATTCTGTCTTTTCTTTATTCTGATTAAATATCAGTATCGATGTTAGGATAATTGGTGTTCAGTGTTAGTTTGTAATGAGTCTCTTGTAGTTCTGTCTTTATTGCATTATATTTCACCCTGTTAGAAAATTATGCTTCCATACCATATTTAGAAATAAGACAAACTGTAATTGTAGAATGAGTATCTAAGGAAGGCAACACCTATCATAGACTCATTTTGCTTCTATCTGAAAGAATAATTTGATCTCTATTTCGAACAATTTCATACTTATTTCTTTTGCAGATGTAGTTTTATTTTACAATATATTTTTGTCAAAATTTTTATTGTATTAGAAGTCATAGCCCATAAGTTTTTAGTTCATTGATGTCTATAGGGACTTGTATGATTCTGTAAACGTAGATAGATGTCTTATTATAGGAATTTAATTAATTAATTTCTGTTCGATATAATTAATTCTATTTATTAAAAATAATTAGATCAAATATATTTACGTTGTATCTACACGTTGCAATTATTTTACACTTTATATTCTTTACGGATGCGTTTTATGTAATGTAACTTATTTTATAGAAAGTAATATATGTCGTGACTGTATTTCTTGGTTTTATTTTTATCACCGCTTACATAAGATTTTATATTCAACGATCAAATTATAACATTTAATAAAATATTCAGTTCAGTTATCTTGTTTAAACAAACAGAAACTTCAAGCGAAGGTTACATAGAAATATTAATTTAGATTAAGAAGATTACGATAAAAGTAACACATTTTTAGTTCAAAGAAACAAGTCAAGTCAATTGTTTTAGCCACAGTTAGCCAATTATCTCG
This sequence comes from Vanessa atalanta, assembly GCF_905147765.1. NCBI lineage: Eukaryota > Metazoa > Arthropoda > Insecta > Lepidoptera > Nymphalidae > Vanessa > Vanessa atalanta. The sequence continues at coordinate 9,950,886 of NC_061902.1, read as the reverse complement.
ACTTCGTTTATACTGGTATTCGATAATTACTAGCTAAGTTATTATCGATTACCAGTAAGAAACGTTTCAAATAATTATATCATTTTTTAGAACTAAAATTTTTAAAACTAAAATTTTGTACACACGTTCAGTTTGGGTGACAATGCATGGTTAACTGTGTACTAACTAATCTAACATGGCTGCATACATAAGGTATGCGGACTCATTATTTTCAATGCAGTCCTACAATATGTGACGTCACTCTTAATTCAATATGGCGGACTTATTAAACTTGAAAATTTGGAAGCTGAAATCTTTAACCAATTCAGCTGAAATTTTGTATACACGTTCAGTTTGGTTAACTGTGTGATGTCATTCTAAATCCTGCATGGCAAAACATCCAAAAAGCGGATTTTTTTTTAATTAATTCCAACAATGTCCAATGAAAGGACGCACTGAGAATACGAATGCGAACTTAAAAAGAAAAAAAAAAAAAAAAAAGTAAAAAACCTTTTTAAAAACAAGCTTTTATTTTAATGCGCTGAAAAGAAAAAGAAATAACTATTACACAAAACCTTTTACTGTTAACTTATAACGTCATTTCACATTTGACACATTTAACGGTTTGATTTAATTTACTTGTATAGATAAACATGTTAATTAAATAATTTGGTGTAAATAATTCTATTAATATTTTCAAACTCAGTAAATACGAGTACTTTTTTAAAAAAAAGGTTTTTTACTTTTAATTAGTTTCATTGACTTTTTCGTAGATATTTTGAAGAGATATTTTAAATCTAATTAATTTTTTTAATTATCTGATTAAAAATTTGGAACGCAAATTTTTTTTTGTCTTTTATATCATCCTTCCACGGCAAGCACGAGATGAATTACAAATAAATAAAACACAAGTAAATTCATAAGTGCACTCATAAGTTTGAATTGTTATAATTCACTGAAACTAAACCATAGGTGTAGCTGACAAAGTAACGACTGGTAGCAGATGTTCCAGTTTTAAAATTTCCGGTTGGGTTCTTCAGATCGTCGCTCCATCTGGCTGGATGACTAGATATCTATATCTGAAGGACAAATTTTATCGAAATTTTATTGGTTCGAAATTTAAGTGAATACTATAAACAATCCAGTAAAGGTATCCGAACATAAATAAATAAGAATTGCCATGTATCAAATTGTTAATCATAGAAATATTATATATTTTTACGTCTTTTATTAGTTAAATAAATAATTATTTTATTTTAATTTTACAGACGTTTTTAAATAGAGTACAAAGCGCAGTCCAAAAATAAAAATATCTCAATTGATCAGACTATTGAAATAAAAAAAAAACATGTCTTGCTGATCCTGAAGTATTTTGTAAATAAAGTCTTAAAAACATAGGAATAGAAGTCAATTAAGGTCACAAGTAGAGGCTAACTTATTTATAATCGCAACTTTAATCGATTTTAGGCTAGACATGCGCAGACTGACATATTCAGTGGAGTTTGCTGTCCTACTCTGGTAGTAGAAAGACGTACATTACGCGCTGGCTTTTAATAGATGCAAAAATAATATTTAATTGCTTGTAATTAAACAAAGAAGTTTTCTTAAATTGAAACGTAACTGTCGTAAAGTGATTGTTGGATTTGAACATCGTAAGTATTTTTTAGTTTTTTTTTTTTTATAGAAATATTAATGTTATATTAAGCAAAATCTATTTTTTATTTTAACAATAATTATTTATATGGCTAAATGAAAGGCGAGGTTTTGACGATGAAGCTTGCATTTAACGCTATGCGCGTAGTGATTTTGTCAATACTTAAAACTGTTTAGGACGACTTGTTTCTTATATATATTTGTGGTCTAAATTAGTCCCACCTAGGCGATTGATTAAGGGTGTATAAAGTATCCGCTAATCTTTGATTAGGTACATTAAGCAAATTGCTCGCGCATTTAACCCTCCTCGCGATTTCGCCCGCGTTAAACGCTACTTCTGCTCCCGTAGGTCGTAGCATTATGTTTTGTGCTGCCCGTGACTCCGTGCCGTTATTATATGTATATATATCTAATTTTTATAATGTTATTTTAATATAGTTGCATTTTTTGCCAGACAGCGTTATACGTAGGATTATTTTATATTTTTTATAATAATTTTTTTTAATAAATACTGGACTAGCAGATCTTGAGATTAGCGCGTTCAAACGAATAAATAAACCCTTTAGCTTCAGCAACAGCTACATAATAATATAAATTAATCATAAATAATCATTATAACTAATGTGTAGTATTCTTTTATAACGCATTGAATTGTATATGTAGGCATATGGAAAAATGTTTTAAGCGAAGTAACTTTTTAAATATATGTCAATATTATTCTTACCTCACTGCCATATTCCAACTTAAAATAACTATGTCATACAGCAGATGCTTAATGTCTTTATTAAATATTTTTAATTTAAATAATGAAGTGTTTGCTAATGCGAACTAAAGTGTTTAACTTACTATCGTAAAATTTATGATATTATTATTATCATGAAGTCAGCAAGCTACGTATTTGAATCCAATTAAAATATTCGATTATGGCTTTTCGAAATAGTATATGATGCAGTTCCATGAATAATTTTAAGTGTTTTATTGTCTTGTCGGTCTAGAGCCTTAATGTATCGCTGCTACAAATAATTTTGAGTCTCGGTTTGAGCCACTCTTAAGTGCCCAGCTTAACTTTTTTATAAAATATCAGTAGCAGAGCAATAAATTATCATATTAATCAATAAAATAAATAAATAATAAATTATTTTATTTAATTGAGAATTTTAAAAAGGATAATTTATCAATTAGGTCGAAATTCAATTTAATTAATAATTGTTTTGTTTGTACTGTACTTGAATTAACACTTATCATTATAATATTATAATATAATGGTACCATATTATGGTATCGCATCATTTTATGGTGGAATTTATATCGGAAAATATTTAATATGTTTTTTTATAAAAATCGTTAGTCGTTCGACGTTAGATGTTAGATGTTAGATGTTCGTTGACGAAGAAACAGACATGGTAAACTAATGTATTCTTTAAACATTTTTAAAGCGAAATCAACTTGTAAATAAAAACAAAAAAATTGGCATCACGCTTTCTTACGTCTTCCTCATTCTTCATTCCGTCTTTCCACCACCACTCTCTAATCCCCTGTGTGGCGAGCACACTATATACGTAGTTGTTATATATTACATAATAAATAAGATGATATATTTATTTTACTAACGAAACTCTACTTTTTATTCATTTTATTACAAATATATTTAATGGTTTTCTTTAGTTATAATATAATAAACATAAATTTCACCGTATTGGGCATACCGTGATGTCTTACTTTTTGTTCTGTAATAATGCATAAATTACTCTTAAGGTTCTATAATGTTTTTAATTACTGTTGTGTTCTTTCAAGAAAGTTACATTAAATTTATAATTACAAATACATATCGTCTTCCGAATGTTTTTTAAATGTCTGTAACTATAATTATAAAAAAGTCAACCCCTGGAGTAAAAATAATGATGCCCTGACGGAAGATAATAGATTTGAAACAACCAAACTTATAAAAAAGAAGGATATCTTTAAAAATCTATACTGGACTGTATTTATATAATTATTTAAACAAATTGTGTTATATGGGGGCCCCTTTAAATATCCATTTTATTCTGTATTTTTAGTATTTCTTATAACAGCGGCAACAGAAATATCCTACCTACCTACCTAGGTACTTACATCAACTGTGACAGGTTCAAGTGTCTAACTATCACGGTTCATGAGATATAAGCCCGGTGACAGCGGAGTCAGTGGGTACGGAACCCTAAAAACAAGGCGTGCAAACCTAACCTTGTAATTGATTACAAGGTTATTATCTGTATCATTCCTCCCTATACTATTATAATGACCAGCTGTCTGTCCATTCTATAAAGAACGTGATTCGACCACATCTTTTTAGGACGGGTTTCCTTTCATACTAGTCAATGAACAAGGTCATCAGTTTATTTAAATGTTATACTTTTATAATATAAAATATTTTTTAACGATCTATGCATATGATATATAGTAATTAATCATTTTTATTGCCTACCTGAAAATATTTCTAGATCAATATATTTAAATAAATCATATCATAAAATGTAACCCATTTCTGTGAATGTTTCTATCACTAAAAATATTTAAAATGGTGATCACTTTAGATAAAAAACACGTGTGCGTCTGGATGCCCGTTAGAAGTGATAACTTAAGCAAATCTAACTATTTAATATTTAAATTGTAAATTGAAGTCAAACAGATTGGCGCCGTAACGCGTTACGTAACGAATCCGTTTACCCTCCCATAAGAAGTTATCACTTCAAAATAGCACATAAAGAAAACGTTTTTAATCTCCATGAAATTGATATTTTTCGAAAGATACATCATTTTATCGTATTATTTATGTTTAAATTAGACGACCTAACTTCGTATCACCTACAATTTTTATGTATACAATATAGGTGGGACCCAGAGCTTACAACTGTTATATCTTGTTCCCAACGCTCAAACGATTTCGATGATGCGATCCATGTGTGTTAACATGGAATTTCAGTTCACAGATAAGTGAGAGCGAAAGCATGCGCTTGACAAACCGAGAAAAAGATTATTACTGTTGTCCACGATGGCCGTGCCGATCTGTCCGCTGCGTGCCAGATTTACTGTCAAATAGATTACTGCAGGGTGTCTTTCGTGAATCGCAAATGAAACCATGTACCGAATCGCTTCGTTGCACAGCGACTCATCTGAGATATTTCGCCATTCGCATTTTTGAATAGGACCATATCGTTGATGTTATTTCCATATTTACACATATATTTGACCGACTTAACGAAGTAGTATTCAACATTAATGCGAGCTTCAAAGCTTTGGATCACAATGTTGGTGAACACAGCACAATCCAAGAATTGTCAACATCAATATCTTGTCCTCTGATTTTCAAAACTATAGATAAGGTATCACTTGGAACACTTTCTGTTAATCACACGGGGTATCGTTGTCCAAAATTTCGCAGTCTGTGAAGTATGTTCCTATACACCACTGCAATTTCGGATCAACAGTGTCATTGGGGATTTCAACTGAAATTGGTCTCAATAAATAGTGCGTGCTAACCCTTATATATCAATTATTGATATGGTACCTAATAATTTTTTTTTTTTATGGCATTGGTTGGCGGACGAGCATATGGGCCACCTGATGGTAAGTGGTCACCACCGCCCATAGACAAAGGCGCTGTAAGAAATATTAACCATTCCTTACATCACCTATGCGCCACCAACCTCGGGAACTAAGATGTTATGTCCCTTGTGCCTGTGATTACACTGGCTCAAATTGGTATAAATATTATTGATATACCTTCCGAGATGTAGTATACATAGATTAAATTTTTCTGTTGTAATTTGCTCTAAGGTTGAATCAAAACGGTTACGTGCATTTAATAAGAATACAAATCTCATATTTATTTTACCTTATTTTTAATGATATCACCACAAACAATAATACATTTATAAAAATTATTCATATAACCCTCTAGGAGGTCTGTTTCCTTATACAATAGTGCCTCAGACTTTGCACAGGCAACTACAATGGTTTACTTAATAGAAAGACAACATCATTATGTTAATTTAAATTTTATTTAAGACGTTCGTGTCCCTGTTCTTATCAGGCAATTTCGGGTAAATCTTATCTGAAGATTGGGGTCAAACCGAGGCGAGCATCTCTGAAATTTCATGTAGTAAATATGGTTTTATAAGTCACCTTTTACTCTGTAATTGTCGTGTTAAAACATCCATTTGTCCGATTAAATTTTGTCACTTGTTTATCAAACAAAATCCTAAGGAGTAGTTTAATAGTATTCATGAGCAAATGCATATAATTTATAGCATTCCTATTGAGTACATTATAATATACTCTAGCTATCTATGTTTTTTTTTTATTTAAAAAACTTGGAACCGATTCCAAAATGAGTGAAGACATGTATTGTACCGTTGAATAAAAAAAATGGTCTGGTCTGGCTAAGCTTACGATAGTTAATAAGTATATTTGTTGCCTTAAATATATTTCTTTACATTTCATTACTATATATTTTAGTATAACTTTTGGAAGAATTATGATGGGTTATGAAAGATGGCTGGCAGCTATGAGTTACACCAGACTAAGATGGAAACACTATATCAACACAAATATTTTTTTTGTAAGTGAGACAAAATTATCTACCTCGCTCTCTGTTATATTTAATTATGTCATGTCAGGTCGTTCAAGGCAGTATGATCAGATATTTTTTTTTGTACCGTTTCATATTTTTTTTAAATAATCTATATGCCTTTGTGTTCTTTGTAACAAATTACTATTAATTGTACCCTAAAATTTGAGGAGACTTATTAAATGTAGGTACTTTCTCAAACTATAATGTTTACTTCGAAAGCAGCTGCAAGTCAAAAGGTTCATAACCTCTTTTAAATTTCTTTACGATGACCCGTCTTTGAGCCGAGTTCAACAAACTAATTACTCAGAGTGGCTCATTTAAATATTTTAGCTTAAAAGGATGGATCTCAAGCACTATTTTAAAATCAAAATATATTTAGTTCAAGTCAAACAAAATAATTTATAAATAAGATTAGGGCTGCTTAATGGGTTTAAGTTATACCTGAAAGTCTCAACAACAAACACAATAATATAACGTAAATTAAACTTAAGATAAAATGAGTTGCATTTAAAATTTGCAATTAAATCACTTTTGTCGGTGATACGTAGACCTAGATTTCCGCTTTTATTGATTCACCGTAAGGTCAGACATGCGCAGCGCTAGCTGTGCCTGGAAATCTAGGCATTCTGGATATTGCATTCAGCCTCGAGAAACGTATATTGTGAATTTAGGTTTTTGAAAATTTTGAAGTGCAGTTTGTAATAACAAGGTTTGTAATAATTGATTTGGTTTAGTGTTGGTCGTTGTTTTTAAGTATAAGTCGTAAGTAACTCTAAGCATGTTTATTTTTTTATAATTTTCTTTATTTGAATCTATCTTTTATTTTGCTTATATTAGATTAAGGTTTTGTTTTGCTAGATAAAAATTACAATTATTATAAACAAAAATTGGTCCGCATACAAATTATTTAATTGATCATACAACAATATTGTCTTACAAGAAGTATTTGAAATACAATTAATAATGTTTTTATCAGATAATATCAACATTGAAACTCGTAATTGTCAAGTTATAACAATTTTTTATTGATTTCGAGGAAAATTCTGGAATCGGAAGTGATGGGTTAACTGCGCAGTTGCAATACCCGGGGTGGAGGGGGAATGCATTATTTTCTAATAGCTATGCGCATATTCGAATTTTTCACATCGATTGAATTGAACATCATTCATCATCTTCAACCATTTTGATTTCAGATCAGAATGATCAACAACGACGATCATAAGAAGGAGAAACCTGTAGGCGCTGGATTTTATTCATCGCATAGTCCTCCTCCAGATACCAATGTCATATGCGAATCTTTGGTATATAAAATTAAGATTTTTTTTTTACTCGATAAGAGATAACAGTAACTACAGTTAGATAATGTTTCAAATTGGATTTTTGTAGGTCTCCAAATTGACCGATAAAAGTGACGAACCGTCGCCATCCCAACCGAAGCCTCTGATCCCGATACGACCAATTAAGGACCACTCCTTATCTGGTAAGGACAATGACACGAATACCTACAATTCTAATAGAAAGTAAGGTAGCATCTGAAGACTTAAAATCTAGTTTCAGATCAACTCTCGGATTCCGATAATTTGGAGATCGCGGATGACGAAAGCGACTGTAAGTATTTTGTTCATTATACATTATGGGAGATACAATTGTATGTTATATTATTCTCTTATTATTTTTGGTCAGGGTCGTCTGGACCTCCTTCTCCGGCACCACTGAAGGCACCACGGGCGTTTGAGAAAAGTGATAATTTATACGAAAAGCAAACCGCTGCAGAAAAAGAACAAGAGGTAATTCAAGATTTTTTCGTTAGTTACAAATTCATGCTTTTATATTTACATTACTAAGTTAATATGAATTTCATCAAAAAAAAAAAAAAATGTTTTGTAAACAAAAATTATTTGAAACCTTTTACAGGCGGAGGAATTGTCGTGGGACGCTGAAAACTTTCAACAGGAAGGCTTACCTATACCAAAAACGGAAAACACGTACCAGCCCTAAGCTAATTCTTGGAGCAATGATCCTCTCTATTCCTGATCAACCAAATCTCGACTTGATCTAATAACATATATATTTGAATAAAATCGATCAAATATACATTTCATGTGTCTATTAAAATATTAACCTTAAATGTTTAGCTGTAATTTTTAAAATATCTGAATGTACTAGAAGCTTCTGTAACATTGTAAGGTTGGTTGTATTAACCTTAATTTGAATAATTATTTGTTTTAACATTTGATTACAAAATTTGAAACTCATTACAGTTCTATGTATACGTACGTTATTTAAATTGTCTCTTTTTAAAAAGACTTCAAACATCAAAACAACGATTATATTTTTTTTATACATTTGTATTTTTAATATACTTTGGATAGTTTGGTACACTTTTGACTAGCATTTCTATGTTGGTATATCTCATAATGCTGTTATGTTAACTAGAATAACTTTTTGACAATTTTCGTCAAATTATGATATTGTGGGTAGATTTATCGTCCAGTAACAAATGTCTCTGTAAATATAAAATTAAAAGTGACCTGATATTTTCATTTTGAATTCATGATAGTATTGTAAGTCCGCAGCGAAGCTGCAGAAGATGAACGATCGGGTCGCTTTTAAAGATATCTTCATATTTAAGTTTGTTGCTTCTATTTGCGTTTTGCAAAAAAAAAAACTTTGTTTAAGTATAGTCAGTAGAGTTTGTTATCTGAGGATTCTTTAAGAATGGAATAATACAAGGTTTTGATAAGGTGGTTCGTTAGGGTGTACGAAAGCAACGACGGGGTACTAAATCGCGTACTTAAGAGAATAAAAAAAAAAAGATAAGTAAATATTGGGAAATTCCATTTAAACATTGACTTAAAGAAGTCATTTTCGCATTTTTTTATAGTTGGTATGTACATCTTTAAATTTGGAAAATGCAAAATATTGAAATGAATATAACTGTAACTTTGTTTGGATTATATAATGAAAATTTTAAAGTAATCCAAGAGTTAAGTGAGAGAGCGGAATAACAATATAATACATATATGAGTAGTGTGTAAATAAATACGTCAACTGACTAGCGATAAGTTAAAATCAAAGTTTATTTATGGACTTGTTTATATTCGAGTTGTATTTCTAAAATACTATTATTATTACAGGCGAAAGAGTTTTCTCGATCCCTTTAGATTAGTTACTTACACCCGCGGTTGCTCTGTAAACTTGCCGTAACGGAGTAATAGGGTGTCAGTTTTCCTACTATAAACCAAAAGCATCACGTATTTCCGGTATCTGCTTAACATATTTTATATCTTTAACCATTCATTGTTATAATATTGTTGTTTGTTTTGAAAACTTTATATATATTTTAAAACTTTGACTTTAATTGACATATTGAAGCGTTAATGTATCGGTGTTCAGTGTCGTCTTCTAGTATTTGTTCTTCAGACAGATCGCACAGTAAGATCAAGTCATATCTTTTCGATGTATGTGTTTAGATAGGTTACTCTTCACATGACACGGTTATAATTTAAGTTACAATTCAAAACGAATACATGAAGGTGTCAAGTAAAAAAAAGCGAAAGACTTATACATATTGTATCTATATATACATTTTTATATCTTTACTATTATTAGGAAGGAATATTTAAAGGTATTTGTTTTTAAATTTAGGAATTTTGATATTTATATTGTTTTAACTAAAACGAGTACTATACTCATATATTTTGTTAGTAATCACATTATTTTGCTAAAATGTTCTTTTAAAAAACTGTTTATAACTTTATCTTGAACTTGTACCTTAATATATACTGGAGTGGCGCAAGGAATGTCAATGTAGGATTTAATAAATGTATTAAATGTCAAACTGTTTCAATTACTACGAATTCATGATATTATTACAGAATCGATAGAAGTTTGGTGTGTATCCTAACACTTGTTTTTCTAAAAGCGGGCCTTGCATTGCCTCAGCTTGAAAGGAAATGGTACTAGTATTCTGTTATCCTAACTAATATATAAGAATAATATACAATAACATAACTGCGGAAGTGAGTTTGTTTATATAAATATTTGTTAAGTTTTCTCGATTTGAATGACCATTATGTAATTTTGTATACATGTTTCAGGAGTTCAGAAAAGGTTAAGATTACGTTACACTTCTCTTCAGCCCCGCAGACAGGAAGTATTCACTAAAACCTTGATTAACTCGACTTTACATATTCCGACTTTATATAGCACTCATGTTATAAAAAGTGCACTAAAGTGACGAAGATATTTTAATAGATGTAGTAATATGTTATTCTGAATATTATTAAACAAAAATAAGTTGAATAAATCTCATTAAATCCTGTTTATATATACGTAAATAAACCTTGAAAATACTGAAAAATGTAATGTAATAATATATGTATCGTTACCATGTTAACCTCACCTGAGGTCAATTTTATGTATCCAAACGTGAAATTTTCCCACATCTCACAAATATCATCGTAGAAAAAAAAAACATTTTATTTGTAGATTTGTTCAATCAATCAAGATATATCTAAATGTTTTTTTGCAGAGCTTACTACCAGGTTAAGAAAAAAAAATTATAACAGGAAAAATTTACAGGACCAGTGTTACTCGACTACGTAGAGATAGTGAATCTTTTGTGGTATTCGTAATATATATCACAGTAAATCGGAAAGCGTTCAATTTATTTTGAGTTGCTAAATTCAAGTTTTTGTGAGGAAATTTATTATGTCATAAGAATTCATGGATATTAACGATACGTACGTACTTCCCTTAGTTGAGCCATCCAGGTATCTGCTTTACGTATTCGTTAAAATTATTTAGACTATAATTAATACTGTACTCATACATTTTGCTAGTAATCATACAATTTTGTTAAAATTCTATTAAATCGTACGGTAATCTCAAGTTTTAATAAATTATTGGCTTAATATTAAATATACATAAAATACGTGTTTATAAACGATCCTAGAATAAGAGCTAGCCTGCACTGCGAAAATTATAATCCTTTACAATGTTGTGAATGTACACGCACTGGCGATTCGCGCGAAAAAGGCAAAACAAATTTAACACGCTGCGGTGCGGGCTTATATTGAGCGAATATTTTTGTGGCTTACTATATTTTAAGTTAAAACCACGTAAAACTAGTTCGTAAGGGCGTTGCTCACTGCATTCTAAAAAAAATAATGAATAAATATAATGACGTGTGGATGCGAACTGTTGTCGCGCTTCTTGTCTGCCGCTTTGATTGCATTGGTACCACACAATTAACGTAATATATTTTCAGATACCACTTCATAATTTATATAAATATATCCCTCAGTAGGTCTTAAAGTCGTTAGCCGTTTATGATTATTCTCTTACAGGTAAATTAAGTTTTAACTTCTACTGTCAATTTAAGACAACTATCTCAGTCGAGAACTAAAATAAAAACATTATAATTATGTTATGTAAAGTTACCACAGGATCGGGAAGTAGATGAGAACTTTGCAATAAATGGGATTTTATTCAAAACACACTGCACAAGAAACTTGTGCATTTATTCCTTATAAATAGTGCAATTATAAAAATTATTTATTAAAACGCATTTGTCTTTTAGTGCTTTTTCAACGACAGGTACTCATTTAATAAAATCATATTAGTATTTTATTTCACCTTATTAGGAAAAAATAAAGAATTTATTTTACACAAAAAACAAAACAGGTAAATATTAAATTTATTAATAGTTAATAAACTACAAATTGATCCGATTTAGGGTGTAAAAATTCCTCTTTAGAAAACAAACACAACTACAATAATAAACATATATGTATGTATATACAGAATACACATATACATTGAATTAAATGTCATGTAAAATTAGTACAACAACATAAATATTTAAACGACTATGCATGCAATGACAAATAATAAATATGTAAATGACTCTTAAAAATTCGTAAGGATTGCGTATTACGACTTTCCTCCAGGAGCTTGTTGCTCAGATTTACAGACTTATCCGTAGAGGGGTTTTGGTGAGCATTCGTTTTGCAACATGGTAATTCTAAGTGATTTTCCTTCCATAATCCGATATCGATTCATGGATCGGTTCATGTGTAAATCACAATAAGACCCTAGGTGACAGAAACATTTTTTAGATATACAGGAGAAGGAGTCTTGTGAAGAAAAGAGACAAAAAGAAATTAACTGCGTAGTCCATAATAGGAAGGCGAAGAGTGCTGGGAAGAGTATTTTTTGTTTTAATAGGAAGAATTTTTCACCGAATTAAATATTCTATTGTATGGCAAATATTTTATTATTCACTTCGGCAACTTGTAGTGTCTAAAAGAATGTACTATCAACAAGAGGCCAACATTTTTAATCAAAGTACAAAGACCAAAAACTATATTCCCTCCGATAAGTAAGTCCAAATAGCTATGAAACCAGCAGAAGCCACCGGAGGTAATTTTGAGGTTTATTAAAGCAACTAAGAGGATATCAAAATAAATAGTATTAAAGGCATTAGTAAAGTCTAGTGTCGCCGCGGCAGTAATCAATTGATTACTGCTGCGGTAGGTAGGTGGATATCGTCACAGGCTATTACAAGGCAGTCAGGCTTTAGGTGGTCATATTACTAATATGACTATCTAAAGCGTGACAGGAATAGATAGAGAATGTTATTTTCGAACAAGAACAGCTTAACTTGGTGGAGAATAATTCTTTGTAATACTTTGTAAAGAAATGGAAGAATGCAGATATGACGGTAGTGAGGAAAGATTGTAGGAACTGTACTGACCCATAGAAGATTGGTATATTATAACAGTTTGCTTTTAAAGCTTTATAGAAGATTTCTTTGTTGTATCCATACAATACACAAATTTATGGACAACGTTGAAATATCATCTGAATTATTTTTTTTCTCTTTCTGGCTTTTATCTGCTAGTTAACCACAAAGTAGCTGCCAATGTCATGTAAATTATTCAATTCAATTCGATTCTTAGTTTAATGGCTTGTGCCGACATACACACAGTGGGCACACATGTAAATTATTTTTAAAATCAAGTTGCTGTCAATAACTGTCATTTGTCAATTTGTCAAAAAAAAAATATGGCACAGCTTGTCAAATAATACAGATATATATTTTTCAAATTATTGACTTGGTTTTAAGGGTTTCTAAATAAATATGTCTAAAAAGATCTCATTCTGTGTCATTTAGTAATTATTACAAAGTATGTTTGGTAATCATTATAATGTTATCAACGAATCCGCTTCCGCACTTTGTGATTTCCATCACGATGAAGACATATTTAAATAATTATAAGAGGAAAGGGAGAGTCACAACATTCAACGATTCGTTCTAAAAAATAAACATGAATATAATGTTTGCTCATATTTACATTTAGTACAAATAAAAATAAACATTTGAAAAAATGACTAAATTTTGAGTATTTTTTTCGATAATTTATACGAGAATTTGAAAAGATTGCTCATATTTTTAGACGACATCCCTAATCGATATTCATTTTTGATATATTACAATGCATTCGGGTCCTGCATTCAGACTGGAGTGACGTCTTGTGAATTAATATATTTTTAACATACAAATTTTAGTGCAGTTCGTAAACAAGGTAACATATTATTTTAATGTTTAACTTTATGTTTAATTTTGTATCAAAATAAGAATTGTAGGTAATATATTTCTACTGAATTCCGTTTTTGTTTGTTATTCGTATGTTCATATTTTATTTTCTTTGTTATTTATTAATATTGTCGTGTAACTATATTCAAGTTATCAATATAAATATCACGTAATTCGAATAAAATTACATTTGAATTATTAATTGATTCGATTCAACGTTTAAATTTGTATTGAAATTTATTAAGTTACGACTTATTTGACTTTGAGAATAATATATGAACAGAAAGGATGAGGTGTTCTGCGCAAATGGCGAGGTGAGGAACTACTTTCACATGCAGTTGCCTTGCGCATAAAGACAATATTATTGATTTTCATAAAATATTTTTCACTCTGAAAACTTATTATCAAAAAAAAACCTTAGTAATAACAGAAAAATTAACACCGATTAATGTAATCATTTTTGATAATTTATAGAAGAAAAAATAAGACAATGAGCAATAACGACGATCAAAAGGAAGAGGAAGCTGGGGTCGCTGAACAACCCCAACAACTTCCAGATCCAAGCACTATTGGAAAAACATTGGTATTTATGCAATTTTTAATTGATTTTATAGCTTCTTGTAAGAGATATATAAATATCGCTCTTATTTTGTAGATCGCTAAATTGATCGATAAAAGTGACGGACCGCCGCAATGCCGGTTGAAACACAAATCCCTCCAAAAGAAGAAAAATTCTGGACAGGGTAAGAGCAATAATACAAATTACAATTCGACCAACAAAGTGAGCTAACAAGTACAGAAATCTTGGATGACATGTGTGCACAATTATAGTATGTGTTACTATTTTCGTATTATTTTCTCCAGGGTCCTCAGAACTTTCGTCACCGTCATCAGCGAATGCACCTCGACCTTTCGAAAAGAGTAACGTCTTATATGAAAAGAAATCTAAGAAGAAATACAAACAAGAGGTAAACAATTATTCAATGGCGATGGCTTCAGCTTTACATGACTAAGATCATACATAATTTAAAAATGAGTTATTTGCGATGTTAACTTTTAAAAAGTTTATCGGTAGTTATTTTATTTAAATGCAATTTATGGTTTTTTACAGAAGGAAGATTGGTGGAGAGATGATGACGTTCAACGAGACAAACGTTTGCCTGACGCTGAAACAGATCGCAAGTATAAGCCATAAGCCCCTCCTTGAAGACTCAATCCTCGTCTTTGATCAAGTATCATCATGCATATTTATATTTAAAAACTGAGTTTCGTTTAAAATTGTATTTATAACTGTCTACCGAGATTTTAAACTGATTGGTAGCTAAGCTAAGCTCTAAAATATTCTGAATGTACTAAAATTTCTATCACTACGTTTGTATAAAATGAGTTCTTTTATATATGTACATCTGTAGGTACTATTCTATACATCATTATTTTGAGTTTTTCTTTAATATTGGTATTTAATTCGATCGAATTGTTTCGAAATGTTATTAAATTACGTTAACAGCCTGTAAATTTCCCACTGCTGGGCTAAGGCCTCCTCTCCCTTTGAAGAGAAGTCTTTGGAGCATATTCTATCAAGCTGCTCTAGTGCGGGTTGGTGGAATACACATGTGGCTGAATTTCGTTGAAATTAGACATATGCAGGTTTCCTCACGATGCTTTCCACCGAGCACGAGATGAATTATTACAAATTAACCACATGAAAATTCAGCTTGCCTGGGTTTGAACTCGAAACCATCGGTTAAGATGCACGCGTTCTAACCACTGGGCCATCTCAGCTCTATTATTATATTCAGTATTATTTTTTAAAATTAAATATTGTTTATTATATTTATTAAACTATAATTTGTTAACACTGAATAGAATTAATTTGTTATAGCTACTTTATATATATTATTTGGTATATTTTAAAGTAGGATATTATATTACTATTATTGAATAGGATAAATTTAAAAAAATGTTGTGAAGTATAAATAGTCTAAGTAAACATTGCACAAAAAAAGGTGTCTGTGTAAGTATAAAGTTAGAAGCTCTCTGTCGATTTTGGAGTTTCGCTATTTTGGAGATAACTATTGTATACAAGTGGATATTGATAATAATATTTAAAGAACATATTTTTATCATTGTAAAACTATTTCATATACCATTTTTAAAGATTTCGTAGGGAACAGCGCATGATTAGCCAATCTTTATCAGCTCGGGTTACTTCTATTACCTTTCCTAGATGAGTTTTTAGATTCTTCTTTTGTTTCTATATACACGTAAGAACGGAATACTGGATATTTTGACGCGATCGTATTTGTATCGTATTTATTAACGAAGGTCCCTCCACTTTTAACTACGCGTAAAACTTAAAAGCAAGGTTTTTTACGAAGATATTATGATCTTTTTTTATTTTCTTGCTGTTTTTGCTCTTATTTAATCCTCTCACGTACAATTAGACACCTTGTTAGCACGAACGTCCCTAAATAATAATTAATTAGTGGTCTCCCGCGAAACTTCAAATATTATTCAAAAGATCTTTTAGAAATCTATGATTATTTTGATTTAATTTCATTGTAAATCCGTCTACATTTGGCGCCAAAACTATAAAACCTTATTTAAATTAAATTTTTACTGTCAAATAGTACAGATACAGAATTGGAGTTTGTCAAAAACAATTTACTTTTATTTTGTTCATTTCTTATGCATCCGTTGGCTTGTAACTTTTTCGGCTCTCTAAAATGAATTCTTTGTTAAATCGCAAAAATTTAGTGAATCGCAATCAAGAATCTTCTTTTAATTTCTGCACATTTACGATTGGAGCTCTTCAGAATGAGACCATAACCAATCTTTTATGTGCAATTATCGTCCAATATAATCACTGGGACAAAAATCGGCTTACGCTATTAATATATAAGGTGAACGCCGATTATTTAACGTGGAGGGCGTTCCTTTCTGAGTGAATAATTATATGAGTATGAAGTATAAACACAAGATTATAATAATATGTAAAAAACTATATTGAAGGAAACTATGTGGAACGGAGTAGTGTCTAAATGTTAACTAGCGATAAATTAAAATCAAAGGTTATTTATGGACTTGTTTATATACGAGTTGTATTTCTAAAGGATATTATTGCTACAGGCGAAAGAGTTTTCTCGATCCCTTTAGATTAGTTACTCCCACGGTTACACTCTCTAAACTAGCCGTAACGCTGTAAGAGGGTATCAGAATTTCTATTATAAATTCTTTTATAATCATTTTCATAAATTCAGATAATTATCAATCTACTTTACATATATTATTTCTTTACCGGTTTATTATTTAAAAAGCTTTTTATTTAACATCACCACTAAGTGTACATGTAGTTAATCGACTCTAATTATAATAATGAATCGATGTGTTAAGTTATTATTGTTGACTATATATGTGTATAATGTGACATGTTTCTGATTTAGGGGATACGATTACATTTGCAGGGCAAGTGTGATATGGAAAAAAAAAACTTAGTATAATTTTATATTTATATTTATTATTAGGAACGAATTTGAAACTATTTATTTTTAATCAGGTTTTTGATATTTAAATTGTTTTAGCTAGAATTAATAATTTCGTCCTATATGTTGTTATTATTAGTATGAAGTATTGTTTTATAAATTATCAAATATTATTGTACAATCGAATGGAATGGAAACAGGGAACGAGAAATTAAATATTAATAAATGTTTTGAATGTAAAATTGTTTCAATATCTGCAATATACTAATTATATGATAATATAAAAAAAAAAAAAATTAACTAATAACCAGACTTTATGTGTTTGTAAAAGTGCTTATCTGCAATGCGATTTTTTTTAAATGTTATGAGTATATTGTATATTTTATGTTTATTTTTAAAAATAATAATATACTTATAGTATATTATAATATATCATCGAAAGTGAATTCAGCAAAGGGATTCAAATAAAATTCCTGTGATTACACAGTGCGACCTCACTGATTTCAACCACGGGTATTCTAAAGGAAGACCAGTCAACTCTACCGGATTTGTTGTAGTGCACAAATTTGCAAACATAGGTGCACTATTATAGTCCGACAGGACGGTAAAAACGACACGACCAGAAACAATTCGGGCTCAAGACCAACGCTGTACGTTCTATTCGAGGCAAGGAATGTTAACATTTCCAATTTTCAGACTCCGGATCGATACTGAGAACTTTTTTAATTTAACACAAAAACCCAATAACTTTTTATCGTCCCGACTTGGGGTTTGAACCAAGGACCTCCAGATCAATGGCCTTATATCTAGCTAACGAAACAGCCAATATCTGTGCCCGTATTATTTTATGTATGATCATGTAAATTAACACACATCGAAAATGAACACGCGCTGCTTGATATCCTTATAGGTACTTAGTTAGTATTAAGAAGACAATAATCTTACTAATATTTGGTATATTATAAATGCGAAGTTAGGATGGATGGATGTTTGTTAATCAATCACGCCTAAGCGGCCACACGGACCTGAATGAAATTAGGTACAGGTATAGATTTAAGAATAAAATAGTACATGTATATTATAAAATAATTATGTTCTACTTTTGTATCTGTTTGTTACTTTTAAATTTATATTATTAATCGTAAAACGGAACACTTTGCGTTGTTTGTCGGGTCAGGTTCAATAATTCTGTTGTTATGTGACAATGATTAGCTACTCAGATGCATAGTAAGCTAAAGCGGCTTATTGAGATTATATGCTTATATGTATTAAGACTTATTATGTACGCTTTTTACTAAGAAACATACATACAAGTAATATTACCATTAACAGCCTGTAAATTGCCCACTGCTGGGCTAAGGCCTCCACTCCCTTTGAGGAGAAGATTTGTATATTTATTAGAAGATGGAGTATATTTCTCCACGCTGCTCCAAAGCGGGCTGGTGGATACATTTGTAGCAGAATTTCGTTGAAATTAGAGACAGGTTTCCTCATAATGTTTTCCTTCACCAATTATAAACACAAATTAAGCACATGATAATTCAGTGGTGCTTGCCTGGGTTAGAACCCGCAATCGTCGGTTAAGATGCATGCTTTCTAACCATTGTGCCGTCTCGGCTCTCTCGGGTGGTATTCGTCTCTGAGTAATTGTATCTCTCGAAGTAAGTGTTATGATTAAAAATCCTTTGAAGTAAATGTAGAATGACCTCTCCTTCTTTAAAATTTGTAAGTAACATGTACATGACATATCATTCAATATATAAAAATATATTTCTTTCCTAATTTTTCATATTAAAAAATCAAATTATATATATAAGTAAATATCAATTTTGCGCATTTTAGTAGGCAATTTGGCGATTTGTTCCAAGTTATTTGCATATTTTAAATAAAATATTTTAAAATTAGTTTAAGTTTTAAAAACAATTTATTACTTTGAATTAATTCATTTTAACAACACGAACGGAAACAGAAACTGAGAAAAAGAAGCATTTATTTAAATAATATAATTTAATTAAATGTATTAAATGCAAAATTATTTTAGTAATTTCACGCTTTTAATGATTATATATATATAAAAAAAATAGTGACATTATTTGTAAACGACCTTGTTAATTGTAATGCTATAAAACGTACACGCACTGGCGATTTAATTATTGCACGAATAAAATGATTCCATACAAGGCTCTAAAATGCGGATTTTATTAAAACAATTTTTTTTACTACATTGTGCATAAATAGATTTTACAGCTACATGATATTCTACATATTTGCATGTTGCACAACGCAAAACGTTGCGATATAAATATAAGCAGAAATATACATTTATGAGGCCTCGTCGTTAAGTGCTCAGTATGTTATATGAGATGAAGAGCTTAGTAACAGATGAAATAAGACTTTACTTCTACTGTCCAGCTTAGATCAGTTTAGATGTGTCTCAGTCGAAAATTGAAAAGGATTTTATGCCAAGTGCATGTAACGTGAAATTGAGTAACGAAAGAAAAATAGATTTTACAATTTATTTATTTTACAATAAGAAGGTAATTTACTTATAAATGAAATAGACGTCACAATCTCTTGTGCTGTGAATTCGATTAAATGTATGTGATAAAAGTTACCATGAAAATTCTTCGTTGCCATCTATTGATAGCATTAGGTCACAACAAATTCTACGATAATAATATTTTCTAATAAGATTATTTTACTGATAATAAAGGAAGGATAAGTATTATAAATGTTTGCATGTTTTAATTTTTATTAAAGACTACTACTTATTAAAGACTCATTCTTTAATTTTTGGTTTAATTAAAGAAAAATATAGTTTACCTCCTTGATATTATTCAATGAACTGATTTATACATGATTTATATATAATTAAAATTCCCAGTTTTTAAATATTATCATTCACTTTTGTATTTGTTTGGTTTATTTGATGATTATTAAACGTGAAACGGAACATGTGCGCACGCATGACGTTTCAGAATCAATAAATCCATGTAGCCCGTGGCCACGACGAGAACACCGTTTCAGCGATGTGATTTACATAATATGCTTACGGGTAATGTAAACTGTATGATCAGGTTTGTCACATAATGTGCTTGTTTCTATCCAAGAACTACGGGAAAATCCGGTCATGAGTGATTGTGTTTCTGAAACATAATGTCATGAAATGAACACTTTAAAAATAAAGGGGAATGTCCGTTCCAGTCTGGCACTGAGTTTAAAATTTTGTGTCAGTATGAAATTACTTTTCTTCTATTTCCTTCGGTACGGTTTTTTTGATAAGTTGTTGTATCGTGAGAACTACTAAAAAAGTCATAAATCTTGCTGTCAGTAATTGTCATTTGTCATTGCTTGTCAAATAATATTAGAGCTTTTTCTGATTATTTGCCCGGCTGCATATAAGGGTTTTAAGCTTGATTTAACAAGATCTTATTACTCATAAAATGATGTCATTTAGTATCAATTCTAGATATTTTTGGTAATAATCACTGTTTTATCGTTTCTTTTGAGGACTCTTGATTTTATTTTTTAGTAAAAAATGTATCTTAATAAGTATATATATATTAATAAATAATTATCAGATTGAGAGAGACGTGAAGGAAAGGCTTACAATTGCTTCTAAATAATAATACATCTTCATCAAATTTAAATTAGCTTATTTTAAATGGCTTTATTTTTCATCGGTTCATGTTTAAATTTACATCTTGTTATAGAAATCAAAATAATAATTTGTAAAAAGTGGTAAAATTAATGCCATATTTTTGGCATCTTATTACATCTTGTCTATGAAAGAATGCTATTTTATAAATTTAGTAATTTTTTTATATGACATCCTTAAAAATCGATAGTCATTTTTAATAAGTGCAACATATGCATTCTGGTTCCATATTCAGTCTTGAGCGACGTCCCGTGAAATTAATATGTTGAACATTGTAAAGTGCAGTTTGAAATAAAGGCGATAATTCATTTATTGTATATGTATTTATACAATATAATTTACAATGTGTTTAAGTTTGAATAAAACTGTAAGTAATTCATTCTATTAAATTTCTATAATTATTAATGTTATTCGTATTCGTCTTTGTAGTTAATTTGTTTTGTTATTTGCAAATATTGTTTTGCTTAATATATTCATATTATAAATTCAAAAAAAGAAACAAAAAAACAGTTCTATTTTAATTAATTCTTAATAATATTTATTAGATAGTTTAGTATATTAAAAATTAAAAGAAATATTTATTGTTTTTATTATTTGAGTAACTCGAGCTTCAAATAACTATATTAACGTTTTCATTCGACTATTAAAACATTCAAACCAATAATGCAATTGATTTGGTTACGGTTAATTTTATCGACGTCGAGGATAATATAGGTGCAAAAAGGGCGGGGTGATCTGCGCAGATGCAACACCCGGGAAGGTAGCACCTTCATCGAACTGCATTAACCTTGCAATAGCTTTGCGCATGTACATATTATTGACATCGATAAAATATATTTTACCTTGAGAACCAAAACCTTTTTTGATTTCAACTTTTTAAACAAATAAAATAAATTGTACACATTAAAAATTAACGCATATATTTTTTTTCTAATTTAGTAGAATAAATACGAAATCATGAGCGACAAAGACGAGCTTATGGAGATTAGTGGAAGTGATGGACAATGTTCGTCGAATCAATGTCTTCCGGATTCAAGCATGATCTGCGAATCAGTGGTATATGCATTTCTTGATTGATGTCTTTGTTGTTTATAAATAAAAATTGTTAACATTTTTTTTTTTTTTTCAGGTCGATAATAGTGCCGGCCAGTCGCAATCCACCACGGAAGAGCAATCATGCCCAGATAAGGACAATTCTGGCCATGGTAAGGAAACTACTAAACTCTATTAATAATATTTCCAATTCTATTTACAAAGTCAGAAAACAACTGAAATTGTAAACTTTAATTTCAGATGAGCCCTCAGATTCTGCTATTATAGAGATCTCGGATGAGGAAAGTAATGGTAAGTGTCGTACGTAATGCATCGTCTAGAGTTATCCATGCAATTATATGTAATATATTTCAATTGTTTTTTCAGCTTCTCCAGGACCTTCGAATGCAACTCTACCCGCCGAAAGAAAGTAATTAAATATTTAATTATTATTATTTCAATTGTTTTTCAGCGTCTTCAGGACCTTCGAATGCTGCTCAAGCCGCCGAAAGAAAGTAATTAAATATTTAATTAAATAATCATCTTTTCCGTATTAATCTCACACAGTTTTATGCAGACTTGTAATGTTAATTTGGAAACGAATTAATTTTGATGTTAATTTTTAAACATTTTACTATAAATTTTTTTTTATTTTTATATTCTAGAATAATGTTTGTGTTTTTTGTTTTTTTTTTTACAGAAGGTTGTATGGTGCGAAAATGACTATCTACAAAGTACTCTTTAATTTAATCGGCCTTGATTCAACGGTCACTGATCAGGTATGATTTTTTTAAATTGGGAACTAATTTTAATTATACGTCTTTATCTGCCTAAGAAGTTTAAAAGTTATAAAATTTTCGGAATCTAACAAGACCTTCAAGGACTATAATTCTATAGAATTTTATGGTATTATTTTTTTTTTATTAAAATATTAATACATTTTCAAATATTCTTAAACATATAACGTTAATATTAAGTTCACTAAAAATATTTTGGATTATTGAGCTTGATATAAAAATTACGTTCATGTATTTTTGTAAATAGGAGTTAAGGATATTATACATTTTATTTAATACATATTTTATTATTTTTTAGGAAATAAGATGAATATACTATGTATATATATAACTACCTAATAATACCCTAATGCTAATTGTAGGACAAATTTATCAATAAAAAAAAAATAGAGTAGATTTTCCGCCACAAGAAACTTCTCAATGATTCTTGGATTGCCATTATAGATAATTTGATATCTGAATATAAGAAAATATCCCATACCATCACAGTTTTAATGAATTTCATAGCGACGACAATATGTCTTGTTAATGAAAAATCTTGTACCTTCTATAATTACATTTGACTTTTTGTCTTTACTCCTGCTGGAGTCTTCAGTCAATAGGTGACCAACAAAACTCCTTAAACTAATTATATATCATTATAAGCCTATTAATTTTGAACTCAATTATATTATATGAATGAGACCTTACTTCAAAACTGGCGCCCGTACAGGGACATCAGATCAGTTTTTTCATGAATACTATTTATTTGTATTGTTTCATCATAATCACTTAGCTACTTTAGCCTATATTACACATCACTGAAATAACTACTAATCCATAATTGAGGGTCCATCATCACCGTTGACCATCTGCGGTTCTCATCATCAATTCCACTTCACTTACTTTCTAAATGCAAATGCCTAATGTTTCGTTAACGATGCCAATACTGCTATATGTATGATAACAACATTGTAGGTTCCTTCAGTTCCTTATCAATATCATCATCAGACATGGATAAATATAAGACTTATAGTCTATCCTTTCCAAAAAAGAAAATTTTTATAAATCGATTCATAAATGAAGTAGTTCTGAGTAAACAAGCATAAAATACTACGAACAGAATTTGGATCTCAATTCAATTGTATTATATTAAGGGCTTAATCTGACCCGCTCTTCCTTTCCCAACCCTGGAAGTTTACCTCTTGATTTCGTTTCCAACCGAAACATTAACATTTCCTTTTGCACTTCTGCAAGTACCTCCGCCTGTAGTTCCCAGGGTGGATCAATCGCGAGAAATGTTGCCGCCATCCATGACGCCGTACGGTATGCTCGTTTCGCTCAGACCCCTTTGACTCTCTGCAGTCTCCGCAGAAGATTGATTCCAGCCTGGTGGGTCGCCTCATAGAAATGTTCTGTCATCGTATAGCATAACACTATACCGGGAAGGACGGGGCATGTATGGGTCCGTCAAATACGACGTTCTTTAATGCTTTGCTGTTGGAAAGAGACAGGCTGGTGGCCACGCTTGGCAGCCCTCTTTCTAGGGTTTTTGGTAGCTTTTCCCAATCTATATGAACTACGGATCCGAAATATCCACACAGAACGCTACATATAATTATTGATATTGATCCAATATAAATCACCCCATTTTCCTAATTTATAGATTAGGAACAGAAGAACGCCCAACGACGACGACACTGGAAGAGCCGAACAATCTTCGTCAACAAGTCGTGTTCCGGATTCAAACATGAGCCGCGAACCATTGGTATATGTTTATGCAATTATTGATTTATGTGTTTGTTGTTTATAAATAATAATTGTAACATAAGTTATATCTTTTTTTTTTCAGGTCGATAATAGTGCCGGCCCCTCGCAATCTACAACGGAAGAGCAATCACACCAATCAGGCAATACTGGTCATGGTAAGGAACATACTAAAAATAATATCTCCAATACTAATAACCAAGTCAGGAACTGAAGTTGTAAACTTTAATTTCAGCTGAGCCGTCAGGTTCTGCTATTATCGAGATCTCGGATGAGGAAAGTAATGGTAAGTATCTTGTTCGTAATTCATTGTCTAAAGTTATACATGCAATGATATGTAATATATTTCTCTTATTTTATTTCCAGGGCCTTCAGGATCTTCGAATGCAGCACTACCCGCCGAAAGAAAGTAATAAAATATTTAATGTCGTCATCTTTCCCTTACTAAGCACACACGGTTTTGTTAATTTGGAAACGAATTAATTTTGATGTTAATTTTAACACAATTTATCATAGTTTTATTCTAGAACAATGTTTTTTTTTTATTTTCAGAAGGAAGATTGGCGGTGAAATGACCCTTTACAAATTGCGTTTTAGTCTAGTTGGGACAAATTCGACGGTCAATGATCAGGTACGTTTTTTTTTTAAAATTGGGAACTAATTTTAATTATACGTCTTTGTCTGCCTAAGGAGTTATCATTAGAATATTAGGATGAAAGTTATAAAATTTTCGGAATGCATCAAGACCTTCAAGGATTATAATTCTGTAGAATTTGTTGTAGGTATTGATGGTATTATTTTATTTTAATTAAAATTTTAATAAATATTCCAAATATTCTTAAACATTAATATTAATATTGAGTTCAATAAAATTATTTTGGAATATTGAGCATAATATAAAAGCTACGTTCATTTATTTTTTTTAGTTAAGGATATTATACAATTTTATTTTATTAATATATATTTATTTGTTAGTTTTTATGTTAGCATGACATGAAAAAACAACTTAAAATATATGCTTCTTTAAAAATGACAACATAATAAAAGAAATATAAGTAGGAGTATTTATATTACAATCTTTATTATTGAATCTTTATTATTTTTTTGTTATTAGATTAATTCATATACAATTACTATACTAAAGCTTTAAATCGACTCATACACTATTTGAAACTGTAGTGCAATCGTTCTAATTGTGATTAATTTTATTGATTTCGCAAATATTATTATAGTAACAGCACATGATAGTTCCTGTCAGAGGGGAATTGTACATGTAATAGATTGACACATAGACGCACATTTTATTAACATATTTATAAATAATAATTATAAAATAGCACACCAATTAATGAAATACAATTTGCAAAACTGTAGACTGGATCTACGATAAATAACAACGACGAGAATAGGGAGGACACCGGGAGAGCTGGACAACATACGTCACCGACTAGTGTTTCACGTCCAAACGTGACCAGCGCGTCCAATCAAAACGTGAGATGCAATTATTGACGTATTTTTTTTTTTTGTCTGATGTTGACAAAAAAATAATAGTAAATCATTCAAACGTTTTATTTTGCAGATCCGTAAATTGACGGATCGAATTAACAGCGTACAATGCTGGGTGACAAATAGGCCACTCCCAAATAACTTCAATTCTGGGCAGAGTAAGGGCAATAAAACAAATACCTAAAATTTTGCTAACAAAGTCAGATAACAACTGAAGTTGTGAACTTTGATTTCAGATCAGCGTTCGGATTCTAATATTATAGAGATCTCGGATGAGGAGAGTAATGGTGAGTATCCTGTGCGCTATACATCGCCTGAGATCCAATTATATTTAATGATATTATCTTCTAATTTTTTCAGCATCCGCAGCAGGACCTTCGTCTCGGGCATCAGTTAATGCACAACGCCCGATCGAAAATACGTATGGCGTCAATTTACGTTACTAATTTTGCACAGTAATATGTCGACTTGTAAAATTTAATTTGAAGTGTAAAATAATTTGAAAACGAATTACTTTTGATGTTAATTCGTTGTTGTCATTGTTGTTGTACGCTGTTGTTAAATAGTTTACCATAAATTAATTTTATTATAGAAAAATGTTTGTCGTTTTTTACAGAAGGAATGACGAAATGACGTTATACTCCTATTCGTTAAAACTAAAAGTCGCTCGTGAAAACACGAATTTTTTCACTGACCAGGTATGATGTATGAATATTTTAAGTATACGACAAATTTTACACACTCATGTGTCGTTATATCAGCCTACAAAGTTTTATTACGTTATTAAACTGATTCACATCAAATATAAATTTATAACTTATATTAAGCCTTGAAGAATAATGAATATCGATACACGATCGATATTCGAGATCGGCATAATGGACTATAAACATGTATTCATTTGATAAATACAAAATTTAAACCTGTAATGACGTTGGCTTATGATCACTTAGTCTGAGTAGCAAAACGTCCAAGTACCCATAGTGCTTCATTTTTTATTTCTTCGTTTACTCTAATTAAACATTTTTAAGCAATTGAAACAGAAAATGTACTTACTATAATATTTTTTTTTCAAATTGGTAGAGTACATACAGGTTAAGGAACAGGAACGAAGAAAGTGAAGAAGAAACTGAGGAAATTGTTCCGCCACAAAATGTGATCTCTCAAGAAGTGGTAAATACGTTTCTTGTTTATGTTTTTGTTAGGAAATTATACTGTGCTAAATTAAGAATTTTCATCTGTCGTTTTCATTTTGTAGATCAATAAATTGATCGATTCATGCGATGAACTGTCTCAGTCAAATATTAGATCAGAAACACAGCCAGCCAATTCACAGGGTAAGGACAATAAAACAACTTTATACAGTTTTAACCACTAAGACAGAAAACAACTAATTTTTAAACTTTGATTTTAGGTCCACAATCGGATACAAATGTTATAGAAATCTCGGATGATGAGAGTAAGCATCCTTTACATTAGTAATTGTGTGATACGATATTGTTTGTAATATTATTGTCTTATTATTATCTGATACCAGCGTCCTCAGGACCTTCTGCAATGGCACCACCGAATGCTTCACAAACTATCGAAAAGGGTAACTCCTCGCATGAAAAAAAAATTAAACAAGAGGTACTTCAATCTTTAATGACATTTGCTTACCGTCATAAGCTCCGGCTTATAAAATTTATTTTCAATTTAACAGTACAATGAACATTAGTTACTTGTGTAACTCATGTTTATTTTTAAAAATTTATTGCAGAAGGAAGATTCCGAGCAAGATGACGATGCTCAAGCTTAAACTTGTTTTCGAAGACGCGATGCTCGTCCCTTCATTAAGTATGATTTATGAATATTTTAAGTTTAAAATCAATTTTACTTTTATGTTCAAGATCTTACAATGGTATTGAATTGATTGTTAGCTATAAGTTAAAAAATATTCTCAGTGTATTAGAACTTCTATGTCAATATTTCTATAGAATCGGTTGTATTTAGGGTATATATTTTTTTTCATTTTAAATTTTATAAAATTTTACAATATATATTAACATAATAAAATCGCTCAAATAGGGATTATTAATCTTGATACAAAATAACGTTAATCAATCTTTGTTTATACGGGTTTAAGTTATTAAAACTATTTAAATACATAATTATATAGTTTGGTATATTTTAAGTAGCATATATAACATAGGTACAGCCGATAAAGATTCAAAGATACTAGTAGGTTAATATTTGTCTATTGAAAAACAAGTGTAGAATTGTTGCCAAGTAAAATATGTCCCTTTAAATATAAAGTTCTAAGAAGCTCTAAGTGGATTTTTGATGTAGGACTCTCTATTTTAAAGATAAGATATTATACTCGTGTTAGTGGATATGTAAATAGTTAAAATAAAAAAAAAACATTATTATCAATATATACACTATTCCGTCATTGTATTAATAAATTTCATAGCGAAAATCGCATGTCTAATTTGGTGAAGGATCAAGTTACTACTATTCTTTAAAATACTAGTTTGTAGTTTCTCTTTTTGATTCGTGAAAATTATAACATTAATAGTTTAACGTAGCACACGCTCTACTATCTACCAAAATAAAATCGGATTAATACAAGGTATTTTGATATAATGTCATTACGATCATACAGATTTTT
The DNA here is from genome assembly GCF_905147765.1 of Vanessa atalanta. NCBI lineage: Eukaryota > Metazoa > Arthropoda > Insecta > Lepidoptera > Nymphalidae > Vanessa > Vanessa atalanta. The sequence goes on along the minus strand of NC_061902.1, from coordinate 9,922,168 downwards.
CATATCGTTTGATGCCACAATTTAAATCGAGAATTGCCAGAGTAAATTTTATGCTTATTTCAGGATTAGTTACAATTACTAATCTTGTAACTTTTGATCTACAAATATTATGACTATACAAGATTTTAATAAAAAATAAAAATATCATTGTAAGAAGCTATGTGGCACAGAGTGATATGTACATAAAAAGTTTACTAACGATAAATTAAAAGCAAAGGGTATTTATGGACTTATTTATATTCGAGTTGTATTTCAAAAATACTATTATTATTACAGGCGAAAGAGTTTTCTCGATCCCTTTTAGATTAGCAATTCACGCGTTAACACTTTCTAACCTTGTTGACTCTTCAAGTGTCATGTAAAAAAAAATTTAGAGACTGTCACTTTTTCTACTACAAACCAAAAGTATATTCACCTATTTGACCCTTAAGGTGACTTATTTTATAGCTCAAACGGTCCATTGCTTTAAATGATAATTATTTAACTTCACAACTAATTACACTTTAACATGTAGTTAATCGACTTTAATAATAATTGGTGTATTGATGTATTTATATTACGATTGTTGGTGTATTGATGTTAACTAAATAGTGATAAGTTAATATCAAAAGTAATTTATGATATAGTGTATCATCGTATTGTTCATCTTAAATAAGAGTACTCGATCCAAATTTGGATTGGTTAATAAAGCGCGGTGACCGCGTTTTCTGAATTTGTCGGTGCTTCACGTGTCATGTATGAGAGACTGTTTTCCTACAACAAACCAAAAGCATCTTCATGTATTTTACTGCTATTGTTATATAGTACTTTTATTTAACTTGACATCTATATGTATATATTAATTGCTAGGGTATTGACATTAGTAATAAAATTGATGTTACGTATTGATGATGCAATTAGTGTCGGTTTGTTTCTTTGTTCCGTAGGCTGGTCGCACGGTATGATAATCCGACTAATATTTAATAAAGGTTTGTGCCGAGAAATGACTGTGTTTAGAAATTAATCGAGCGAGAAATGGAAAGACTTCTTTTTATAGTATTGTATATCTTTATTTTTAATAATAAGTGCTCTATATAATTATATATTTTGATTTGTGATAATTATTATGTATACAGGGTTAATTGACCATATTACTGACATAAGCAACAATCTCGGTTCTATGACTTGATTTATTTTATTTTCTTAATTAAAAATTGATTGTTCTGAATATTAATAACTTCTCGCAATTTACACTATAAAAAATACTATAAAAATGTACACAATAACAAATACGATGTTAGAGTTAAAGATGTAGGTAATTTTTATGATAATTATACAGAAAAAAATGTCATTTATATATCCTATATTTCGTGAATCACAACGCACGAGAAAAGAAGAAAATCTGGAAAATCCATTTTTGGCAAAAAAATTATGATATGAAAAGTCATAGAACCTATTTTTTATGTTGTTAGTGATATAGTTCTACGAGGTGATTAGTGTTTTTAAATAACTATATTGTTTTTATTAGAACGAAAACTTTAATCAATTTTTCTGTTAGTATAATGTTATTTTACTAAACTTTTTTTGTAAAACTAGTTTGAACTTATTAAATTTAATATGAACGGAATGGCAACAGGGAAAGTCAATTTAATTTTAATAAATGTTTTAATTATTAAATTGTTTTAATAATGGCAAGCTTATAGTATTTTATTAAATACAAACCGTAGAATAAGAGCTGGCCCGCACTGCGAATGATACCATGACTTGCAATGCTATGTATGTATACGCACTGGCGATTTGGTATTTGCGCGAAAAGGGGACTCCTTAATTCAGCATATATATTTGGATACTGTCATATTATTTATGACCACTATTTTCTATATATTTTATATAATTATCCATATTTTTTTAATGAATTCAGATAGAATCTGTTTTTCATAGTGAATGTAAAATGTGAGTTTTTATTTTGGTGTAATATTTCATTTCCGATAAATTAAATGTATTTGTGACTTGCAAGTAACTACGTTGTTACTTTAAGTTTGTAAAATTCATTATTAATTAAGTGAGTTTTTTTTTATAATTGACGCATTTATCTATCTATTTTATTAAATTCCAGTGCGGGCAATATTCACTTACACTACAGTAGTAAAGAAATATTTTACAAATATATTTTAAGTATGGCAACACTTTTATGTAGTTATTATTTAAGACGATTTCATAATTAACATTCTTGATTTTTATGAATGCATAATAACGAAGTGACTATTTATCTATTTAATTTTTTTATGATATATGATTGTACGGTATGTTTGCTATTGCTTTTGTAAATTGTGCTTAAATGTGTAATAGTATCGCGAACATAAACTCATGTATTTCTTCAAATTCGGTGTCATTTATGTAGCCTGTGACAACGATGTGGTATTGTTCCGTAATAGATTGAAGCGATTTGATTGCCATAATTTAGTGTTTTAATTACTAAAATAATAGTTACTAAGGAGAAATTTAGAAATAATATATGTCTTAAAATAAATAAAATCCTTGTAATGAAATAATCTGCTTTTATTTGAATGTATTCATGGCTATGGTAAAAAATTTATTAACTTCACAATGTTTGTTACATTCATTGTCAATCTGGAACTTATCGACAAGATGGCAGGCATCCATTATTTTATAAAAATTATTTCTAAACATGTTACACGTTAAAGAATGTAATAAACAATAAAACCTTTTTAACGTTCTAAAATTACTATAGTCTATTCCAATCAAAGAAAGATAAACAAACTTTAGATAATTTTATCTATGCAATTTGCTAATGGCTCAGCGATATTGTACGTGACTAACAATTCTTGATTTATATATCTTTGTTTATAATACAACTTTATTTCACTTAACATATTCGTCGATATTAAAAACACATTTTTTTTTTAAATTCATATTGACTGTCATTATTTATTCAAGTTTTCGGCTCTATAATATTCATAAAATTCCCAAAGAGGACTTTTTGGACTTGGCTATTAGGATTTTTAAGTTATGATGACTCATATGATTTTGATCATTATGATAGTTATATCATGAGTCATCATCATCATTTCTATAGATACATCTGTTAATAATCACTATTTTATAAATCAAATAAAGCTTCCTCTATGGACTGTCAATCCTAATATAAATGTATAAAGCTAATTATAACTTTCTCTGACAGCAAAAGAGAACGGTAATGGACTTGGTGTTCAACTTTCATCAGAATAATACTTATTCATCGTCTTGTAATCATTTTAGATTTTCTCAAATACCATTATTGCTATATTATTATTGGCTCAATTCAAGATTAATATTCAGGTGCAAATATCCAGAAGCATTTTAGACGAGATTTCGAATCGATAGTTATTATTGATAAGTTTGTAATTTATTCTAAATTCTGTTTTTAACATAGTGACGTAAATTGTTAAATTAATAACATTTGTAGTTTGTACGGAAAGGTGAAAAAATAATTTAATTAAGTGTACATTGTTGTGTGTAAAATGAAAATCGTAAGTAATGCTTTATGATATGATCTTCTTATTATTATTTACGTTATTCATTACATTATTTATACAAAAATATGTTTACTACGAACTGCGAAACCAATACCTGGCGAGATGGGGTCTACATTAACCTTGTTGCTTGGCGCATGCACAGATTATTATGTTCATAGTCATATAAGATTCTCAATTTTTAGAGGGAAAATAATGCAATGGGCGACAACGATGACTAAAAGAGGATGCTGAGGAAGTTGGTGTATGTTCGTCACTCGGATCCTTGCCTAATCAGCAAAACATTGGTATATGCAGTTATTCTTTCATGTTCAATACCAACTTTTTGTAAGAAGTAATCAAATGTAGTTTTTTTTTGTAGATCGAGTCACACGCAAATAAGGCCAACTCGGGACAGGGTAAGTAAAATAATTTGGACAAATTAATAACAATAAAAAATTTAAGTAACAACTGAAGTCTCTAACTTTGATTTCAGGTCAACTCACAGATTCTACTGTTATAGAGAATACGGCTACTATGACGAGTACATCAGTAAGTATATTGTACATTATGTATTGTTTTCGGTGCAATTTGTTTGTAAAATTATGTGTTATTTTGGCAGTGTCAAGATCGACCATCTTCACCAGCACCATGACCCTTTGAAAAGATCAACTCCTTATAAGAAAAGCAATACAAACAAGAGGTAACGCTATCTCTTTAATGGCGTCACATTTACATTTGTAAACTCACACTAACTCGCGACTCTTTTTTTGCAGACATGTAATGTTAATTTGAAAATGAATGACTTGGTATACTTATTAATTTTTCGGAAAATTAATTTTATTCCAGAGCAGTGTTTAATTTTTTTACAGATGAAATATTGGTGATAATGTGACTAAGTTTAACGTGAGCAACGCTTGCCTGACACTGAAAAAGATAAAGGATTAGCCTTAAGGTCGACCTTAAAGACTCGATTTTCGTCATGGGTCAAGTATGATTTATGAATATCTTAAGTTTAAATAATAAATAAATAATACTGGACAACATCACATACATTACTCTGATCCCAATGTAAGAAGCTAAAGCACTTGTGTTATGGAAAATCAGAAGTAACGACGGTACCACAAACACCCAGACCCAAGACAACATAGAAAACTAATAAACTTTTTCTACATCGACTCGGCCGGGAATCAAACCCGAGACCTCGGAGTGGCGTACCCATGAAAACCGGTGTACACACTACTCGACCACGGAGGTCGTCGAAATTTTAAATTAATGTTAGTTTTATGCGTTCGTGAAGGGATAGTTGCAAAATATTTTATATTTACTAGAACATCTCTTTTTTTATAGAATTGGTGTTTTTATTTTTGTAGTTTTTAATTTTGAAAATGTTTTTAATATTGATATTTGTTTAATTCGCTGAAATTATTTCATCGGAATATGAAGTTTTGTAAATCTATCTTTATTAATCTAGTTTATTTTGTTATACTACTACTACTTTATATTAATTGAAGAAGTTGGTATAGTTTTAAGTATGAAACTTCTATATGTATGAAATAGATCAATGCTTCTATAGGAAAACTTTTGTCAAATTTAGTTTAGCAAAACAAAATGTAAGTTGATTTTTTTGCCAATGAAAATATGTCTCTCTATAAAAATAAAAGCTAAAATCTCTTTGTGGAATCTTAATGTTGAAGTTGCGTTGCTTGTGTTTGACTATTATACGTAAGATGATATGTACAAATTCCGAATATAGATTTTTTAATATTAAAAAAAAAAATAAAGGCATCATAGTAATCAGCTTCACAGTGGTTACAGCTATAATGGATAATACTATTTTAAATTTGTATGTACGAAATTTTCTAAAATGACTTTTATTTGATATTATTTGTGTTCCGCATAAGATGATTATTAAAAAAAAATATTATAAACAACAAATATAACAAGAAAATGTGCGGCGCAGGATAGTGTAAATAAGTCAACAACAGTGTTTGTTATCAGGGCCGGACCGTGTGTTTAGGGGGCCCTGGGCTACTCAGGGGTCCCACTTAAGATACCTGAACGTAGACTTGAATTAAATTAATTGAATGGGTTTGATTAATTGCAGGATTCGCAGGGCTGCAAACAATACGATCTGTTTAATTTAATAAAATGATGGATTCTTTCGCATTATCGTCTATCTATTTTTGACTTTGACTTGACTTCGCTGGGGCCCCTTGAATCCGGTAGATCCGGCCCTGTTTGTTACTATGTACCTACTTGTTTATGTTCATTGTATTTCTAAAGGACTATTACTATTACAGTCGAAATGGTTTTCTCGATCACTTTAGATTAGTTATTGACTCACTTTACACCGTGGTATGGTTGATCGAAGCTTAACACTCTCTAAACTGGCCGATGCATCACTTGTCATGTAACTGTCTAAAAGAAACTATTTCAGCCGTTAGACTGAAATAAAACAATTGAAGCAGATGCTTTAATTGCTTTATTTCATTGTTTTAATGAATTTTGCAACTTAACAATGAAACATAATCTAACATGAAATTATAATAAATTGTTTTAATGTATAGTTGATGTATAGGTTCTCAGTATAGTATTTCAGTATTCATGTTCAGTATTTAGTATTTGTTCCTTGGATGTTAAGATGGCATGTTAAGATAATTCAACTACTAGATAATTCGACGAAAAATTATGAAACAGAAATAAATTAAAAGTTGAAACTAGACATAGCAAGGACATTTATATATTTGAAAAGATTTATATCTTATCTATTAATGTTGTAAATCTCTTGCCTATGGCATCGTTAACAAGGAATTTCACTGAAGTTCAAGTTCATTGACACCTCAACACCACAAGTCAACTCTTTACAATATTGCGAAGAATATACTTCTACTTCGATAAAAGTTGTTTCTATAAGCACAAGAAAACTATCAAGAAAAAATATACCCTTGAAGGTTAGGTAAAACAATGTTTTTAAACACGCTTTCCATTGGTGACATTTCAGACAGCATGAACGAAATGGTCTCTTAGAGGTGGATTTATTTTTCCTGATCGCTGAACAGAAGATGTATGTGAATGAATGTGAATGAATGAATGAATTTCATACATACAAGGCAAATAAAAATATAAAGACTGAAGAATAAATACAAAATCAAGCAAAGGATATTAAAAACAAAAGAAAGATAAATTAAAGTAAAATATAAAAGCTTTTGACATAAATTTTGATAAAAATAATTAAAGATATCACCACGGTAATTTTGATATCTCTTATTATAAAAAATAATAATTAAGAGGAATTTAGAGGAATATTACTATTGAATGTGGGACTTGTGAAGTAGTTAGTTGTTTGTTATAATTTATTAACCTTAATTTACTTGGTGGCAGGGCTTTGTGCAAGCCCGTCTGGGTAGGTACTACCCACTCATCAGATATTCTACCACCAAACAGCAATACTTAGTATTGTTGTGTTCCGGTTCGAAAGGTAAGTGAGACAGTGTAACTATAGGCACAAGGAACATAACATCTTAGTTTCCAAGATTGGTGGCGCGTTGGCGATGTAAGGAATCGTGAATATTTCTTACAGCGTCAATGTAATGTAACAATGTAAAGACTCGCTGTTTTTTATCAGTATAAGGTAGCTGCAGCTAGAATAAAGTTGCAAGTCTTTATTTTTACTAATTTTACTTTATTTTTTATTTTTGTTAGTATTCTAAACTATATATAACAATATATGACACTCAGTTGGACTATTTACTGCTTATTTTTATTATATTTACATAAGAATAAACAAAATTGGCCAAAAAACATCAACATAGATTCAACATTTTCAGGACGAGGGACTTTAGAAGGGAGAATGTCCTAAAGACATTATTTTGTAATCTGAGTCAACATTCAAAGTAATTTGTCATAAAATGTCAAATGTTATAGGGTTGCCGATTGTAATATTTTTCTTGGCTCCTATGATTTTAAGCAGTTTGTTTTTATGATATTTGAAGTGCTAGCTTCTCATGGAAGGGTAAACCTCCTCGTGTCTGGCTTCCCTTCTCTTAAGCATATGGCAATGGTGAGCAGGCTCGTCGTCTCCCACTCTAACTCACAGCGTATGATCAATAAAATATTTTATTAATAAATAACCTTTCCTTATTATCATATTTATATACATTAAATTTTAGTAAGAACCCAAGCTTGTCTCGAGTACAATATATATTTCAACTTAGATTAGTTTAATTTATTACTTCTGTCAGACGTATTTTTTTTTTATCATCCTAATCTTTTAGATTAATAAACTGTTCTTAAAAACACCGAATAAATATTTAATGCTTCCAAAACTACATAAGCTTAAATTTGTGATTTAATATTCACGTCAAGTGTATGGGGTCTTTGATTTACAAATTAAAAAGTTAAATCAAGTTCTATGGAAATAGCATACAGTTCTGTCGAAATTCTTAGCCTATATTATATTAAACTTTTTAGATTTTTATTTAAATAACCCTTTAAATTGTTTATTAGCGAATTTGTAACTTTGACAGATTTTTTTAGACGACATCCCCAATCAAAAGTCATTATTGTTATGTTAGCATTCTGGATTCTGGAATCAAGCAAGAGTGACATATCTTGTTTACAAGTAAATATTTTGAACATATAATATATTATGGTTTATATTAATGGTGAAAAAATAATCTAAATTCGTGTTGAGCAGTGATCAGTGACTTAAGTAAATATCGTACAAGTGAGTAATACTCAGTATTATATCTAATTTTCTTTTTTTAATTTTTTTTTCGTATGTATTTATTATTTTATTTATAAATATTATTGGAGTCATTTTAAATATAAAAAAAAAACATGACCCGACTCAAATTTAATTTTAATGAGCATTTTTTTATTCATTATATTTTCATATTATTATTAATAATATTTTCATTTGATAATTTACCGAACCGGTATAGTATTTACCAGATTATGACTTCCTGTTATTGATTTCGAGGATAATTTAAGAGTAGAAAAGGATGTTGGGATCTGCGCAGATGCAAAACCTGGCGAGGTGGGGAACTGCATTTACCTGCATTTGCTTTGCGCATATACATATTATTGACATTCAAATATATTTCACATTGATAAGTTATCGTCAAAAAATATTTTTATCTTTAAATTGGAAATCGGAAACAAAAATAAGAAAAAATATCAACAAATTTGTGTAATACAATTTCGCAATTTGTAGAATAAAAACAAAAAAAATGAGCAACAGCGACGAGCAAAAGGAGGAAGCTGGGGGAGCTGAACCATGTTCGTCACCCAAACCTCTTCCGGATCCAAACATTATCTGCAAAGCATTGGTATATGCGATTATTGATTTTTTGTTAGTTGATAAGAATCAATTGTAACTTAATTTAAGAAATATTCAAATGTGGGTTTTTGCAGATCGCTAAATTGATTGATAAAAATGACGGACCGTCGCAACCCCGGCTAAAAAGAAAATCGAAACCAAAGAAGAACAATTCTGGAAATGGTAAAAACAAAACAAACGTCTACTATTCTAATAAAATTGTCAGGTAACTAAAGTAAATAACTGAAGTTGTAAACTTTGATTTCAGATCAACGCTCAGGTTCTGTTATAGAAATCTCGGAAGACGAGAGCAACAGTAAGTGTTCTGAACATTAAACATTGTGTAAGATGCAATTATTTTGTAATATTAAACTCTATTTTTTGTTTAGCGTCCTCGGGACCTTCTTCACCCGCACCACCAAATGCACCACGACCTTTTGAGAAGAGCAACTTCTTATATGAAAAGAAATCCAAGAAGAAATACAAACAAGAGGTAATGAAATCTTAACTCACAGTTTTAAGAAGAATGTGATTTTAATTTAAAAAATTAGTGACAGTGATATAAACTAAACCACTTATTGTAAATTAATTGCATAAACAATATTTACTTTTTACAGAAGGAAGATTGGTGGAGAGACGATGATGTTCAACGTGAGAAACGCTTGCCGGACACTGGAACTGATCACACTTATAGTAAGCCTTAAGCTCGTTCTTGAAAACACTCGTTTTGATCAAGTATGATTTATGAATATTTATATTATAAAATCAATTTTAATTATACTTCTTTGTGTCTACATACAGAGCTATTATTAGGATATTAAACTCATTGTTAGCGGTAAGTTATAAAATATTCTGAATGTACTAAAACTTCTTCATCAATGTTCATAGTTGTTGGTTGTAATGTTTATAGAATCGGTTGTACTTACGGCATTGTTTTTTGGTGGTGTTCCAATAATATTTCACATATATGTTTGGTCGTAATAGGTTTCTTCGTATGAATGATGTTATAATGATCAAAGGATAATATTGTAATAAAATAGAATGTTCCAATCATAAAGACACAATTTTACTAGAAAATTACCAGCGCAAAAAATATTTTGTTTTGGGATTCTTTCATTTTAGTTTAATATGATGTAAAGATGATCAGCATCACAGTATTAATAACGGTAATGTACAATGACTCTTGTTGTGCATTCATTTGATTAACAAAAAATATGATTACATATGATTGTAACAATAATTAAAAAAAAATTGAAGGTAACTTTGTGGAACAGAGTAGTGTGTAAATGAATACGATTACTAATTAGATATAAGTTTAAATCAAAGGTTATTTATGGACTTGTTTATATTCGAGTTGTATTTCTAAAAGACTATTATTGCTACAGGCGAAAGAGTTTTCTCGATCCCTTTAGATTAGTTACTTTACCGCGGTTACTCTCTAAACTTGCCGTAACGGAGTAAAAGGGTGTCACTTCTCTTACTGTACCAATGTCATATTCACGTATTTCAGCCCTTTAAGTTATTTTTTTTATATATTATTGCATTAACAGATTTTTAATATATGTATATGTGTATTTTAAATAGACAACTAATTATACTTTACTTCATAGGTTTAGTATTAGATTGATAAATTGATTGTATGGATGTATTAAGCTGTTCATACTCGTCTAGTAGTTTATAGTCGGCAAGTTAAGATATTTCAAGTAATGTTTATTCGATGTTGCGCTTATATATATTATACATTATTATTATATATATTTATAACAATTTAAGCGAAACGATTAAAAGACGGGGACAGAATTAATGGGAAAGACTTCTACGTATTATTAGAAAGTTTTATATCTTTATTATTAGGAATAAATATTAGAATATATTTATTTTTTACATAGAATTTTTGACAATTGAATTGTTTTAACAAAAACGTACGTATACTCATTTAATTTGTTACTAAATAGTATAATTTTGCTAAAATGTTGTTTTAAATAACTATTTTACATCTTGTATTATTATTCTACAACTTGTACTTAACTATATTAAAGGAATGGAGACAGGGAATAGAATTTTAAAGATTTAATAAATGTGTTATATTTAAAATTGTTATTATTACCACCTTTATATAAATAGTCTTTATTAATTAAAATTAAGTTCTTAGATATATACAAATACGAATTAAAAATAGTAAGGTCCTGTGTAAATCTTTAAAGCCTGTTGGTAAGAATTCTAGTAGCATTTCCCCGTTGAATAGCAGTTCCGATCCTCTGGGAATAAACGAATCAGCCCTCCTGTCACAAGTAGAGGCAATGAGGCGAGGCGTTATACTTTTAATGAAGCTTTAACACTACTACTCCAAGGTGCAAGTGTTTCAACAGCAAATGGGCAAAAAAATAAATGAATAGTATTAATAAAACAGAAGTTTCTATTCTGCCATGCAACTTTACCACGGGTTGAGGGATATTTAAACATGTAACCAAAGCATCTGATTTATGCAAGTTACTGTAAATATATTCAAATTCCACGCGAGCAAAGTCGCGGGCAACAGCTATTATTTTATAAAAATAAATGCGATTATAAATTCAATCGTTTTTATTTTAGTGCTATTTTGTCAATTCATTAATGAGAGAGCGTAAGTTTACTTGTAACTTAACTGCATGTCTGAATATCATTTAGGTTATTGAAGATGTTTTTAAATTTGCTTTATTTTATCTCAATAATAAAAAGTGCATACTTTAGTCATCTTATGTATCCAGTCTGTATTAGATTGTCTAGTATAATTGAGTAAAAAAAATTAAAATGAGATATCAACTAAAATTAAAGATTTTCCCAAGTAGACTGATCCTTTGACATTCAATTTCGTGAAAACTTGAAAATGACTATGACCTTGAAAAAAGGTCATAACTTTACGGTAACACTGTTTCAGCTTTGTTAGTTTGTTTAATAAGATTTGATTCTGTAAAATTTCAGTTACCCAGCGGTATAAAATAAGTTAGCTCGTTCTTGGTAATGTCTTTTAATATTTTAGCTTGAAATTGAATAATTAATCGGATTAAGTGATCTTAAATTCTAAAAATATTGTTGTTTTCTAAGATAATTTGGAATGAATTAAAAAATATTTGCTATTTTAGTGAATATTTAAACATATTCGATTTAATGGTTTGCTTACTAGTGGTAGTGCCACGCTGCATACCTTCGGGTTTCAGCTGAATAAGCCAGCACGCCCGGGGAAGTACCACTCTCTCTCTTAAAATCGGCGTAATGTGGTAGCTATGCTACCGTGTTTCGTTCGGTATGTGAGACTCCCGGAGGCCCGATCTTCCTCCCCCCAAAACATGATAGTTGTGCAGAATTTGATAAGATTAGAGATAGTATCATCAGCGATTGCGGTGGAGAATCCCTCTTTGGGCAACCTGCTCAGGACATACACCACCTGAGCAGGGCAGATGTCCAGGCTGCCCTCCAAATTCTCTCGGGGAATGTGGGTCAATTTTGCGCTCGCCACTGTTCGGGGCAAGCGGAGCAGGCATCATAAGGCTACAACTACCACCCTCGCTGTGGACTTCTTCAACAGAAGGGGACTCAACTCCAATTTGAACGCCGCTCACTTTCACCTTGAGACGGCGAAGCTGGTTTTGCTCTTTCTTAACGAGACCCAGATATCCTCTTCTGCCGATATCACTTTTCTTATCTACCCAGGGTACAAATTGGAACATTCCTTTATACCACGAGCTTGGGTGTGCGTTTAAGACAGAGATGATATCTGCTCTCGACGCCTCGGTAGCCTTGGGTAGGTTAGGTTAGGTTAGGTCCCTTACCTATCGATTATCTGGCTGCGTGTAGACTGCGACGACCAACCGCGAATCTACGCGTGCCTTTATAGGTCCCATAGCGGTAATACCGAAACTAACCGACTTGTTGAGCACGTAAAAATACAGAATCCGTGCTGCAGCAGATCCCAACCGCAGAGATCATAATTCTTGCCGACTTTAATATAAAGTATATGATTTGAAACAACTGGTCACCTCGCCAACGCGAATAGCGGAAGTGGATGATCATACACCTTCAATGTTGGACCTTCTGCTAACTTCCCATCTGGATGGCTACCAGGTTATCGTCGATCCTTCTTTGAATGCGATCCTTCTTTGCATCTTACCCATAGGGACAGGTTTGTTTCTCGCCGGATGATCCATGCGTTGTTGCTGACTCTGTCGCCGATGTGTGCTTCAGGGTATGGAACTGTTCATTCCCTATTCTGCGGTCCCCATCGGTGGCAAGTCCCAGTCCTGGTATGGTCGTTTCTATAAAATAGCTTCCGCCGAAAATGGGAATGCTACCAAGACTGAGCTTACGAATCGGCGTCTCGTGATGTAAATACTAGCGCTCTCAAAAAGTAATATAACTTTGCCTCTAGGTCCTTCAAAAACGTGATTGCTAAGCCGAAGACTCTCGCCAGTTCTTCGAATTCAATTCCTCGGATTGGCGAGACTAGTGCGCCTCCCTTCAGGAACACGCGCTTTCTGGTCTCTTGCTAAGGCTGTCTAAGGGAATTTCTGTCGGCCTTTTTTCCCATCTCTGCACTGGGACGGTGAATCATTGGCCGGTACCGCGAAGAAGAAAGCTGATCTTTTAGGCTCTCTCTTTGCGTCGATATCGACTCTGGATAACCGAGGAAAACCATCACCAACAATTCCGCGGTGTAATACCACGATGCCGGAGGTTAAATTCCAGCAGTGCAAGTGCAGTTCGTAAAGCACTTCTTTCCTTGGATATTCATAAGTCGAGTGGATCCGACGGCATTCTTCCAAGCGTGCTACGGACTTGTTCACCCTTCCTGACTGGTCTGACCTCCCGAGTTGGCGCCGGTCTTAATGCGTATTTTTCGGCAATCCTATGCATTGGGCGTTGTCCCGAATTCCTGGAAGCATTCGGGGCATCCGATCCCTAAAAAGCACAACCACTCAGATCCTTCTAATTATAGGTCTATAGTCATCACCTCCTTGTTCTCCAAGGTAATGGAGTCCATTATAAATTGCCAGCTCCTGCGGTATCTAGAGAAGTATCAGCTGATAAGCGACCGCCAGTACGGATTCCGTCGGGGTCGCTCAGCCGGTGATCTTCTAGTTTACCTTACTCATAGCTGGGCGGAAGCAGTTGAGAGCAAGGGGGATGCATTAGCCAGTCTGACATAGCGAAAGCCTTCGATCGCGTGTGGCACAAAGTGCTTCTTTCGAAGCTTCTTTCCTATGGACTTCCTTGGATCACCAGCTTTAAGGCAGATCGGAGCATCAAGGTTGTGGTTAACGGTGCATGCTCTGACTTAAAATTCGTCAATTCTGGTGCTGGGGAACAAGGCCGCGTTCTATCGTCCACTCTGTTTCTTCTGCATATCAATGACTTGTTGCAAAACAAAGAACTTTCACTGCTATGCAGACGACAGTACTCTAGATACCTTATACACCGGCCGTGCTAATATTTTTCGGGAAAACGTCGATGAATCGGAACAAACTTGTGTCCGGAATCGAGTCCTCGTTAAATAAAGTCTCGCACTGGGGCCGGCAAAACCTAGTCCACATCAACCCCAAAAAGATGTAAGTTTGCGAGTTTGTTTGAAGTACGTTAACCGCTAAAACTAACATTTGTCGGATCTCTTTGTTTTGAGAACACTCCGATAGGCGCCACAGCCAGTATCGGAATACTTGGCGGTGATGTTTCGAGCCTCGTTCAGTTTCGCGGTCAATTGGAAGGTAAAGCCAAACTGCCATCAAAAAAGCTCGGGGTGCTCAGCAAGGCCAGACAGTATTTCACGTCTTCCCAACGCCTAAGACTATACAAGGCGCAAATTCGGCCTATCAACGATTCGGAATTATCAACGATCAAGCCATTGAAACGACTAGGAACCTTCAACAAAAGAGCGTACTCATTCGTGGCCTTTAGGCCAGCAACGCATCTGCATGCCCCCCCGTGTTGCAGATGTTCATGGGCAGTGGCAATCACTTTCCATCAAGTCCATCAGGTCCAAACGAGCAGGAGGCTCTCCGGCTCGTTTGCCCCCTATAAAATAAAAATAAAACTTAATTTTACAATCAGTATTATTTATATTGTCAGTTATCTCTTTATTTATTTTTTTAACTGTATTATGTAATATAATAACCTCTGGCAATGGTGACTCCTGCTACCGACTTTGGATCGATCTAGGTCTTTTCTTTGCCTCGTTCATTGGGTTTATTTATCAATTAATTCTCAGTAGAAACCCGGAGTCTGGAAGTTGGCTTTCTTTACAGTCGGTGGTCTGCCGACTGAACTCTTTCCGGTCACTGCGGATTTGCAGGCTCATCAGTCTGCATCCATCAGAATCAATTAAGGAATTAGAAAGCGCAATTTGAAGTTGCAGAGATGGAAGCTTGGTGTTATATTCTTAACCTGTTTGCTGTTTTGTCTGTACAAAATAATTAATATTATTTTATGGAATAATAGATATACATAATATTTTGGCTAATTTATTTTGTAGCCACCGTTAGTATGCCAATCAAGAACCAGGTGTTATGCTTCTATATTGAATAACGATTTTTGCTTTAATTTTAAGTTAAGCAATGACGTCTGCCTAGACAAACACACAAACTAATATTAATAGTACCAGATTGTTATAAAAATTTATGTATATGAGTATTTTAAGAAGCCAGACAGTACTTATACTACTGGTTAGTTAATTTGTGTCTATGATCGAAATTGGACCACAATCTATTATTATTAATCATTGCTAAAAATTTGAGGAAAATGTATTTTAATATGCATATTTCAAACAATGGACAATTCTAGAACTTTATAGTAGTTTTGATCATTCGTCTATTGATTGAAAGTTAGACATGCGCAGAGAGACGGCCTGGATCTAGCTTGATGCCCGGGAAAATCTAGGCATTGCTCGTTTTACAGTACGGTGACGCACACACGAAACCCTACTAAAAATTGTAAAAGTGAAAATTAATATACCTGCGCTTAATAAATAACAGTTATCTATTTTCACGTTTGGTGGCAGTCAGATTTTAACTATCGTGAGTATAATAAGAATATGGACTAAGTTATTTAAATAAAATAAATATATAGATGTCTAAATATACCAGCTAGCCTCGTCCGGGAGAACAAAGACTTTTATTTACTTCCTAATCGCAGCACCACCTAACAAGTCCAATTTTAACCATCTAAGGACTTAAATACCCCCAAAAAATTCATCAAAATCAGCTACTGTTTAGGAGGGGTTTCAGTTACATACGTACAAAAGATTTATTTACATAATGATATAATAAAAATTGAATAAGCCTTTATAATTTGTTATTCAGGTTAAGCAGAACAGCAATGTTTTACAACCTATATAACAAAATTATTAAAATTTTCATTTAAGAAAAAGAAGTTTTTAAGCTAATATATGTACATACACTTGGAAATAATTGTTTTCTTCACATTCTTCAATCATTCCAGCTTGTATTTTAATAAAGGCCTTTTATTATCTTAAGACTACTTGATTCTGTCCTTTCCTTTGTGTATTTACTCTGGACCAGCTACTTTCTTAAAATCATGTTACCATCGTTTTAATGCTGGCGGAATTATTGAAGCAACACCAGCCGTTGTGAACTCTACCTACTGGATCTTCCGCGGATTCGAAGGATTTTCTATCGAACATCAAGAAATATAACTTTTGCTTTGAAATTGGTGCATTGTCATTTGTTGCGGAAATTGTGTTTGCTGAATTTATGTCAATAGTCAAAAATCAAAGGACCAATATATCAAAAATCCGGTTCTCTCCTATCCTAACACAGTGATCAGAAATTACTTCAAATGCACTTCATCGGTAATGATAGAGATGAAATCGATGCACATTGTGGAACACATACCACGCTAAGAAGAACCATAATTTCGAACCAATAGGTACTCTTACACGTAAATAACAATTTGGTGAGTTTGTTCAAACCCGCAATGAAATTGATGCCATCAGATATCCATAAGAACAAGGTTCATTCATGCTGAAAAACCATCCCCTGTAAAACAAGTCCGGTTATATGGTAATGCTTCAAATATACAGAACATAATTTTACAGAAGTAGCAACAAACCAGATAGTCTTTATATCTAAGCAAAGAATGGAAAAACAAAAAAATATTGCATTGCAAAATTAAACTTCTATGTAACATTTGAATTATTTTGTTCCTTATTTACCATCAATACTACTACAATGTGACATGCCGTAGCAAACATACTAAATATATAAAACGTTAAACAAAATATACCTCAGGGCCCTATTGTATACTTTTGTATTTTAACACACAAATTAATTAGGTACGTTATCCTAATCAAGAATAAACATGTTGATAGTTATGGACTACTTTCAGGGTAAGCTATCAAATAAGGCGTTGAAGATGGAGCCTGAAAATCCGAACGGTATATACACGTACTTATATATAAATAATTTTTAACTAAAATATAAGTAGACTAAATATGTAATTACAATTTCAGACCCAAATTTTGCGTCATCGTCAGCGTCATCGTCATCATCTGAGACACCTTTCTCTGAAATGGGCATTGACGATCCAGCAGATTTACATAGAATTCTCTGTATATTCAAAACTCTGGAAGAAATAGTATGTTTGGTATTACTCATTTTGTATTAATTGATTATGAGATAATTTATTATGTATTTTGTTTAAGATTAAGCCGATAAAAACTCAAGCTGATATTTTGCGAAATAGGCAATATTATCTGGCTACCCATTTTCATCGATACAAATATATAAGTGGAGTCGCAAAGGTAACAAATTCAATTTATTATAAAGTTGTATTTAGTAAATAAAATACGTTCGAAGTAAATATTATATTGTTTATATATTTATGGTGTTATAGGTACCAAAGCCGTTTCTGACGTCGGGGAAATCTTATTTCTTACGCCCCTATGGCTATTGGGTACGAGATCCAGAATACGAGGCTCCAAGTAAAAACCATAGTTATTACTCTATTTTTAATATTGAAGTAATTGAATATTTTACGGCATATATATAATAAAATAATAAGTAAAAAGTATTATTAATATTTCAGGACCTACTTCAGATTGCCCCATTCCGTTTGAAATAAGAGATGGCTTGGACCCAAAAGTTGCAACTGAAAATATTCGCAAATTATTCAAAGAATTGGACGATATAGTATGGCATATATTATGATCTATGTCGCGTAAATATTAAGATACATAGATAGCTTATAATATTAGCAATGTTTTACAGCTAAGTAAGCGAACACCTACGGCTCCAACCGAGTCTGAACCAGAGACAGAGCAGGACACAGCGCAAGATACACCGCTAGGCACATCGCTTGACAGGATGCTTTATACACCACGAGCAACATTGCAAGACACTTATCAAGCCACACCGCAAGATACACCGCCAGATACACCGCAAGATACACCGCCTGATACACCACAAGATACACTGCAAGATACACAGCAAGATACACCGCAAGATACACCGCAAGATACACCGCAAGATACACCGCAAGACACACAAAAAGACGATGAACAGGACTATAACAAAAATTTGTTTAAGGTATAGTATAATGTGTACACATCTAACTTTACGCGTCCAAATGAACAAATACATATGAATTTTTATATCATTTTATTTTACAGTTACTAAGAGGTATGAAGATGTAATTTTTGTGTTCAAGAATAACTCGTAAAGATCGGAAAGTTTTCGAGGAACATCTTCGCTCTAATAACCATCTACTTATTTATCTACTCAGGAAGTTAAAAAAATCAAGGACTCAACTGAAAAAAAAATATTTTTGTGAAAAAAAAATCTACAATATTTATATATTTATATATAATATTTATATTGTATAAATAACATTGAATTTTTTTAAAAATGTCTTTACAAAACTATATAGCTAATTAGAACATGAAAAATAAAATTTCTTATAAAAATATATTACAATTTTATCTAAATCGTATTCTATCGTAATATGGTGACAGTTTGTTTATTTTCGTTTTTAATACAAACCTTTTACTTAGGCCATAACCTCTGTCAATTTTAGCTCAAGCCAAAACCGTTTTGGTCGGACACAAAATATGTGCCAATGTATTGTATTTCTTTCTGGCAAATTTAAATTAGTGACAATCATCTTTCAATTGAAACCTTGTGCAATTTACTAACCATCTGAATTACTAATGTTTATCGGTGTTAGTATTCTAGGTACCCGTGTAGTGTAGTGTAGTTTGAATTTAAATCTAAATGTATTCATTCAAATCAATGTTAGACTAAATATTAAATCAAATTAATGGTCAGATTCTGAAGAGTATTTACCTAAATTCTAGATTATTATCTAAATGCAAAAACACTAATTGATTGAATAATAAAGTATATGTGTATTAAGATAAAATTAAAAGCGCATCTTTTAGCTCAATTCAAACGTTCTATAGCGACATGAGATGCTGTTTTAATATTTTACTAAGTGAATCTATGTTTCTGTTTTTAATCCTTAAACGAAGTGCTTTTCAGAACGTGACTGTTAATCAAGAATTATTATATATATGTCTGTATTCGATGTGTACTATCTAGTCATCCTAGTTACTTGGTGACCATAGTTAATCATAATTAAAGATACCTTTATTGTATTGTTATTCAAATATATTTATATAATATTTATTTTAATAGATGATTTTATTTAAAAAAATATAAAATAAAAAATGTAAAAAAAATTATGTCATATGATGACTAAAAGAAATAATATAAATATGTTATTTTTTTTTTATTTATAAATTAGTGTATATGTTTTTGGGTATAATAAAGGTTTTAATCTCATCAGTGTGGAAATTAACGTTCCCATCATGTTTATTTACTTCTATATATAAATAGGCGAAATTTAAATACTTTAAGTTTTCTGCCTCTTTTTGTTAACCGACTTTCCTTACAAGTCACTCAATCCTTACATAGCCCATGCCCTACCAACCTAGGAGGCTAAGATGTTACATCCCTTGTGCCCCTAGTAAAACTGGCTCATTAATCCCTCAATCCGGAACATAACAAAACTAAATATTGCTGTTATAAAGCAAAAAATTCAAAATTCATCTTCTATAAAATTGAGCAAAATACAAATTAAAATAATTATTACAAAGTAATTATAAATATTAATCAGTTCTTGCCAGTTACAATCATTTAACTTCATTCGATCACATTAAGGGATGTTCGTTACAGGTTATTTGTATTAAGCCTTCTCAAGAACTTTTAAATAAAATATTAGGCAACGTAACTTAGCGCGAACGAACTTTAAAAAACAAACGTTTTATTTTGATGGACTACTGGCGATGGCGCTTGACGTGCGCGACTCAATATGACCCTAAGTGTGACCTCTACCAGTGCGCTCTCGCGCAACGATTTTTATTTCGTTGATTATTAGAAACTTTGAAGAATATTAGATCGAACATTTTTTGGCCGAAGGATGCCGAAGCCCAAACCGAAGCTTAGGTCGGAAACTATCATAACTAACTTGTCATTATATTCACAAATGGGTAAGATTAAAAGCCACATCGCAAAACCATTGATTCAGTTAATTATAGAACAGCTTACTAGAATTACTTATATAATAATCAATTTGCTATGAAATTTCCTCTACATCTCCTGCTATGGAAGTCGTTTACTATTTAACGTAAGTAAAGAAAACAATCTACTCTTAGGAGCGGGTAAAACGCAAATTGCTAACCTATGACTTAATTTTATATGTGCGAATCCAGTTGATAGTTTATAATGAAAAATTGCAAGTAAAAACATTGACTTTCTGGGTACGAAAAATCACGATTTTTTATTATTTATGTATTACTATTACTACTGTTGTTAAGATTAAAAATGAATAATTATTTTCATTTACCTATAATCTAGTTTTGACATTAGCGATTATTAGCTTAAAAATATTTTTATAAAAACCACTATTATTACAGTAAAGCAAAACTTCATAAAAATGCATCAAAACATTTTATTATATTTATAGATATTTCTTTAGTAGATAACCAAAAAAATAATCTTTAATACATTGCGTTACTGACATACATCCAGTTAAGAACTAAGTGTGTCTTAAACTTTATGTATACGATAAATAATCCTAGCCTAGCTAGATACATCACCGTCACCGCTATCATGACCTTCGATATTTTATCCAGGTGGGCAGCGTCGGTTTTCATCGATTTCATTTAGTTATAGGTCGGACATGCGCAAGTCTAGCGAGGTATTTGGCACCTGCAATTCTAGGACTTATAATTATTGATGCTAATAAGAACACTCCGACTTTGAACTAAGGTGATCCTTTATTTTCAAGTATGCAAAATGACAGCTTTTTCGTTGGGTATTATGTCATGAATTAGACTAATTACTTATCTTTAGTGTTTGATGAATTTCAAGTAGTTGATCTTGTTGATGATTCAATTTTGATTATTGAACGATCTATAAATAATGATCGATTTGTTCATATATTTTTTGAAACGTGTTTTACACAGTCTACCAAAGTTATTAGTGCAATGGCGTTTTTTAAAATGATTTTTATGATAGAGAATTGGCATTTAAATGATGTCTAATATACACTTTTTAAAAATCATGCAATGCTTTTAGGTGGCTAAATGTTAAACGGAAACATAAATAGACTTATATATATATATAGCTTTCTATACATATAGCTTTATATACAAAAAAATCTAGAGCTATGTCTAGATGAATATTTTTGGACCTAAGTATCTTTTCCCATTCGGTGGCTTTGCCTTAAGGAAATTAACAATTGTCCTTCCAAGGGCAGATCAAACAAAACAAAAAAAACTTTGTTTTTTGAATTTTGAAATCCAAATCAGTTAAATCAGAGTCGTTAAAAATGTGAACGATGCATATGGAAGGGAAGTTGCAATACAAACCATAAACTTTTGGTTAATTGATTTCCAAGTATATTTTATAGCTATTTAACAAAAAAATACTTAATTACTAAACAACTAAACAATCTAAATTTTAAGGATACTTTCAGACAATGAAAGTTATCGCATAACAGTAGGTCTTTGATTGAGAAAACCACGAGGCTATATATGCACAAATTTATTTGAAAAAAGTGGATACTTTGATTAAATGGCATTGTTTTTAAGTTTAGATAAGATTACCTCTTAACAAATAGCTCTATCGTCAATTTGACGTTTAGATAGATTTTTCACCTCTCATGATTTAATGTATTCGTTTTCCGGGTTAACTTGCTATTTAATACGACCGGTGTTTCTTCAAATTGTATAAAAATAGGAAATATGAAATGGAACCAAGTTATGTTATTTTATAGTAATTTAAAGATCTTTTTATATTTAGGTTGTGTTTGTGTTAGACTTTGAATTATTATACAATTTTTAAAACATTTATAATAGGATATGAAATAATGTTCGATATCTATCATGGTGAGCCTCACTTATTTGACGTTCGGCAGATTTATGATTTTGTATTAGGTAAATAATTAGACAATCTCATCTTTAGAAAATCGATGCAATAATTAGGTCTTATGTTTCGTTTGAATATTCGTTTCATTTTCGAATCGTTCTCATGAGCTCAAAAAATTATACATAATGCTATTAACACATATAAATGTCACTAAAGAGGGTGCGGGTAGACACACCTACATCCCTACTTCTCCCTATTCCCACACCAATATCCAACTTTATTGTGTATTGATTCTAGAATAAACATGCGCAGATAGCTGATCTGGGTCTAGCTCGCTGGACCCGGTAAAAATCTAGGCATTGCATTTTCTGCATTCATGTTGTGAGGACATATTTTGTGTACCGACTTTTGAAGTAATTGCATCGAGTGATTTATATTTAAATTGACTTGGATATTAACTTAGTGTGAGGTGAAGTGTTAAGTGTAGATACAGAGTAAGTATCTTATGTATAATGTTTCTAATTATTTGTAAATAAAAATCATTAATATAATATTTTGGAAAATAATTTTGTTCTGCTTTTAAGATTTTATGTTTGTGTTGTAATTTTCATATATTATTTTAGTTTAATTATTGAATGTTTAATTCTAGAATTTTTTGACAAAGCTTGTGAAGTTAATTTATTCCACTTGTGACCTAAAGCTGTGCGTATATGGACCTGGAGACAATTTTCCGTTGATTAAAAAAAATCTTAGTCAATAGTCGTAACAGATATATTGAATTACTATCGGTAGCCATCCTACCTCTTCCAACTAACGGAGGTAAGCAAGAGCGGGTGCAATCGGAAATCCTTGCAGTGGCGTGCGCTATGCACATTTTGCAGCTTGCGCGCGCATTTTATTTTCGCTTAAGATACACATATATGTCGTCGTCCTTAAAATTCCTTATGTGTAACTTATGGATGCTAATTAATAATAACAAGAGGGTGTCCATTGGCTGTTGTCTAGTCGACTGTAATTCTAAAAGCCGTTCATAAATGTAAAAGAATTTTGCGTTATCAAAGGCAATAATTATAACAAGTCAAGCTGTCAAACTTAAAACATCGTTGGCAGTATGAACGTATACTATGAGTATGTACACTTTATTAAATATTTATAATACATATTATCAATAAATTTTGGTTTTCTGCACTGTTTCTCCGTGTAAACTTTACTTATGGCAAATCTCACGTGCGCACAATATGCTTAAATAGCGGTATAAATTGTTAGTTTCACGTGTTAATTTCACATAAACTAATTGGAATTGTTATGAATACTGCTTTAATGTTGCTACCAATCTAAAATAATCTAATTTATATTGAGGCTTTCTAACTCTGATCCAACATACTTATTGAAGTCCTCAATGTAAATATTTTTTTATGTAATTAATAAAAATATTAATATGGCGAATTTTTTGATGCATAGCGAATATTATATTGTTATACAAAAATCTTTAATTAGTAATAAACAACGTTGCCTTCTGTATCTGTCTGTATCTCCGCTTACTACTTCTAAACTACTCAAAGAATTTCGATAGGATTTTTACTAATAGAAAAAAGGGATGAAATTAGGGAGTTTTGGGTGCATATTTTGCAAAGAATGACTGAAATAAGAAGACATATATTAATTGACAAAGCTCTCATGTGCAGGCCGATGAATATGATCAGATTTTCTGTAGGTCTCTGGTGATTTCTAACATTATTTTCCCTCGTCACTTATTTCGAAATAAACTGTAAACCCGAATTAAACACAATAACCATGAAGTGTTATTGTGATTAATTTGGGTTTTGACTCAATGTGCAATTGAACCCAGATATCATGAGTTGCATCTCGATTGAATCGCGTTCTTATAAATAATTGTAAATAAATCAAATCTACGATTACAATACAATACAAACATATGATTGTTGCAGGGAACTCCAGTAAAAATTACATAATGGATAAGGATCATAGCGAGGAACAATGTAGGTATCTATGACCTACGGTGTTATTAAATAATAGTGAAATACGATTCCATAAGTTCAATGGTATATTTAATTATTGCAGTGTTCCCAGAGGACACTCAGCCGCCGGAGCAGGATGAAATAAACGAGTGCCTAAATAAACTCAAGAAGTTGTTCATCGCCATAGACGCCATAGTATGTTACATTTATTTAAATTAATTATTTAATACATTACTCAAATTTGTGTAAAGTTAAGTTCAAACATGTGTACTTTACAGGTGAAATCCATAATGGTCACTCCAGAAACCGGCAAAGAGACGCCGGAAAACTTGGAACTCACTCTCCAAACATGCAAAGATAGTGTTATGACAAGGGTACGCTTTTAAAAATATAATTTCTATTAAATCGAATGAATAATATATTAAAAGCTAATATTTGTGTATTTATTTTTCCAGCTAGTCGAGTCTGTGAGGGAATATGAAGACTATATTAAGTCACTTAAAGATGCTGATTCGAAGGAGCCTACAGAAGAAGACGACTTTGATCAACCAGATTAAACATTCGGTTTTAAGCAAAAATTATTATTTATTCGTTATACCGTATTTAGGTTAAGAAAATTGTACGTTTATTTGGTATAAAAATCAATCAACAATATTTTTATCGATATAAACTCAAAATTACTGTCTCACATATGATCGTTACATAGATGTTTCGGTCATTATTTTAAAGATGTATGTATGTTTATTTCGAAGTAATTACCAAATACCGAGGAAAATTGTGGGAATAGTTACCATTTAGACAAATCTTTTTAAAAATTCAGATGTTTTAGTATTACAATGTAATTTTAATATTAACAGGATATTAAAAAGTAAAAAAAAAGTAAAGGTTGTTTTACATCATTGAAATAAAATGTACAATTTGGTTAAGTAAAATATGTCTTTGTTCTAAATTATTAATAAAAGACACTTAATATTTTAAACCATATTTAGATCTTACATCATTTTTTTTTATTTGATAGTGCGTTGATACCGATATTTTTTTATCAATGACGTCCTAAAATGTTTGTTTTTTTTTTAATTATACTTGCTTAAAATCAATATATATATGGGTATTATTAACGTATGAGTTAATTATTTATTAATTATATACATACTTTATATATACTTTTAATTATAATCTGTGAATTAATGATATTATATAACTTTAGTTTGTAATTATATTCGAAATTTACTTATTTTATGTTATGATTAGTAACAGAAATGCTTTATTTTCCCAAAATAAGATAAGATTAAGTAAAATAGGTAGAATTAGAATGATTACATTTTATTATGTTTTTTCAGGGACATTATATTTTTTAATATGATTTTTTTATGGAATGTATGAATTGTTTAGAAATTTTATTTCATAGCCTTTTTTAGTTGTATATTCTTTTTTCTATTTTTTTATTTTACTTTATTCGTGTTTAATTAAAATAATGTGATTAACTTAGTACTATAAAATTGTTTTATCGTATGTTTTTATGACAAAGTATTTTTAGGTCAATGGAAAAGCTCAGAAAATAAAATAATAGTTCGAATAAGAGAAAAGATATCTTCGTAAACAGATTCATAGAATAGACTTGATAGGATAATAATAGCATCTCTCATAAAAATACATTTTTATACTTCTTTATAAAATATTAACGCAAATATTTTTCTTTATTGAGGTTTTCGAATCGATAAAATTTTGAATACACTTTCATCTACTCATTAATTAAAATTAACATTATGTGTATATAATAATTTTTATTCTAATATGTGAATTTTTATTTGGTCATTAAGTACGAGATTTTTTAAAATTTTAGTTATAGCTTACTAATTTTCTCGTATGTTCTGTGTTATTTTTCTAAATAAGGTTAGGTTAAATAACTTAATTGGTTAGAATAAGAACTATATATACAAAATATGTTTCGTTTTATGGAATATATGAATTATTTAGTTTAGAAACTTTGTGTCACAAGATTTGTAATTTTAATTTGCTCTTAATTATAAAAGAATTTCCAGCTTCGTTTATGATTGATTTAGATACATTGTAGTTGTTTGTTTCGCAGTCTAAAGGAAGGAACATACAGAGAAAAATCAGACAGCAAGCTAGGGCAATCAATTTGACCAACATATCAGCCTAGTTTGTTCTTTGTTCAAGCGTAACCATTTTATAATAATTATACGCATTTTTTGAAATGTTAAATTTTTTGAAGTCCTTAAATTCTTAATAATTAAGATTAATTATTAAGAAATTGATTTGTATTATACTATAAATCTACTAAATAAAATTATAGTATAAATAAGTAGGTACTCAAAAAAATTACTTTTTATGGAAAAAAATTATTATAGGATTCAATTATAATAAAATTGAATTTAGGGACAGGGTCCTATACCTAATTTACGGAGTATTAAAATATACGAAAATAATACTATATTAGGGTTATTTGGTGAACTAATTAAGGGTATAATTGTACGTAAAACATAATCAAATTTCAAAATATCAATGGTAATATTTTATTGAATGTGACATGTGGACGGTGTTATACTAACCAATTATACAAATGTGTATATATATTTATTTATATTATTTAACATTATTTACTTGTTTATTAATATTGTTTTAAATATTGAATTCGATTAAAATCAATAAGTCAACTTTGCAGTTCCAAATTGATAACATCATTATGTGTTTACATAAAATGAGTAATATAAAACTTGACTAGTATTAATATTATATAATAATTAATTTATATATTAATAAATTTTAGGTTTAAATAATTTTTAAAAAGTAGTCTGGTCTACAGAAAAAATAAAAATAACTAACGTTAGGGTATATTAAAGTCAGGTTATAATTCCTGTTATAATTTTTATAAATATTTATAACTAGGTATTTATAGTAATTTTGATATAATGTTTTTGGTACCTAACGGCGATAAAACATTTTATATTATTTTTGAAAAAAGAAAAAACTTTTTAGTATCGGCGCTTGCGCATATATCGCCCCACAGGGTAGAGCTCACGGTAAACACGCACATAAACATCGATTGGAATATTGTTAGTAAAATTATTTTTTGTCATCATTATTTTTTTTTTATTTCGCCATTCAATTGTAAAGTTGCTAAATAGTAGGATAGAATAAAGAACACGCATTTAATCATAGTAATCTAACATGAGTAAGCTACATGTATAGTTTAGCTTGAATTAGGAAAAAACACTATTGCAGATCAAGATAGTGTTCATATAGTTAATCAACTATGTATAAGGTAGTTTATAAACTATTTATATACAATTAATTAGTAATAAATGGTTAATTACTTATATGATTCAAAAATGCATAAAATTTATAAGTTGATTTCTTTGCATTGCCATTATTTTAGGATAAATACATATTTAAGGTGGTAGGGTTCGCTCGGCCCGCCTGGGGTAGTACCACCCTCCCGGAAAAACCTGTCTGAGAAAAGACTCCTTAGAGTCTTGTGACAGAGTGAAATGAGAGCCAGTTTTCATACTTCCTTTTCGTACGTTTTACCTCTTAAAACCTTAAAACCTCCCAAACCCCTTAAAACTTCCTTTCTTCCTTCTCATCTTTTGTGACTTATTGGAATGTCTTCTTCAACCTCAATATAAGGTACATTTTAACCTGTTCTTTATTCTGTCTTGCCATTCTTCGAACTTTAACGTCGTTTCGATGTCCCAGTATTCATGTTTACAGTCGGCTTGTAGTTTGTTCGGTAGGCTAATCTTTCAATATAATTAATCCAATTTATAGTTACCTCTGTGCCGCGTCAGCTTTGTTCGACGTGCTCAGTTGTGTGTTACTCAAATTTTGACTGAGTCATTTACAGTCGAGATGGGATGAAGATGTAACTAAGAAACGACTCGTATTAATCTGGGATTCTAGAATATTTTTGTGAACGGAAGTAAGGTTCAAACGTCTTGGAAAAGTTATAGAAGTGACGCTTAAATCTTCTAAATTGATGTCTATGTGTATTCTGTATACTCTCGATGTTTACTGTTTAGGTGTTACTAGTGGTCGACTGCGGCTTCCCTCGCGTTCTAATGGTCGATCGTCAGGTATTAGTCATAAAAAGTAGTCTATGTCCTTCCTTAGAGTTAAAGCCTACCTCATACCAAATGCTATCAAATTCTGTTAAGTGATTTGATCGTGAAAGAGCAACCGACAGACAAACAGAGTTACTTTCGCATTTGTAATATTAATATATTTATTTAAGTTATTTAAATTCAAATACTACTCTACTATATCCTTTAAATTTTTACAATTGTTTTTAAAAAATCTTTAATAATATGTTAGTTATGTGTTTGTGAGTTAGATACATGTTCTATTTGTTTAATTTTAAATATCTTCCCTGGATATTATGTTTGCCAAGGTGACTTTTATAATACTTTCTACTACTTTATACTTTGGATAAATGTTTGAAGTTTTTTCTACTTAATAAATGTGTGTTTATGACTTAGTTTTCTCATTACCCACCATTTCAGAAGTACTAAGGTATATATATATAATGTGAAATCAGCAATTTTAAAGTGAAATGTAAAATTATATATATTGGGCAACATCACATACATTACTCTGATTCCAATGTAAGTAGCTAAAGCACTTGTGATATGGAAAATCAGAACGGACTACGAGCCACTTGGTGGTGAGTGATTACCACCGCTTATAGACATTTAAAAATTATTAAAGATACCTTACATCAGTAATGCGCCTACAACCTTCGGAACTAAGATGTTATGTCGCTTGTGCCTGTTGTTACACTGGCTCAATCACCCGTTAAACTAGAATACAACAATACAAAGTATACCTGTTTGGTGAAAGGATATCAGATGAGTTGGTGATACCTATCCAGACGAGCCTGCCCAAAGGCCTACCATCTAGTAATTGTTACCACCAAAATCGATAGTTACACACATGAACCATGAAACATTTCATAAAAGGACTACATTTTACCTAACATCCAATATATATATATATATATATTTATTATATATATTTAATATAATATTTCCGATAATATTGTTGGTCATCTAACTAATACGTAAATAAATTAACAGAGATAAGTAAGATTTTCCCATCTCGTGGATTTTCAATAATCTTGATTTATTAATTTAATTTACACATTAAAAATAATGTTTTTTAATAAAATAAACTGAACCCATATTATCTGATTCATACTTTTCTTAGTCGTCTTACGTATCCTAAGATATCTTGTAAGCCCGAGCGACATTAATTCATACTAATACACGCCGAGAATAATTCAACGTGTTCGCCTTCTAATAGATCTATACGACACTTTAAATTGATAAAACTTTAAATAGGATGAACGGGAATTTGATATGCATCCTAAAACAAAACAATTTATTAAAATCTGTTTCGTAGCTAATCGTGGATAAACAGATAAGCAGAAGCATAAAATTTAAGCTTTGTTTTTATAGGTTGACTTTTTTAATTTATCTAAATACAATTTGATTTTTTAGCATTAATGACTATTTTAATCTTTTACATAATCAATAAATATGAAAATCAGTAAAAGGCATTTAAAAAAGTCTCAATTTTGTTAATTATAATAATTATAATTAATTTCAGGTTTAACCCTCTCCTATGTAATTAAGGGAAGATAAATACATGCTCAGTTCCTGCACCTGACGACAGATGGCATAACAAATTCTTGTACACTACAATATTTAAAAAAATATGTTTTATACTTGTTAAATATACAAATTTTAAGAAATAATTAACAAAAAAATACAATTTGTTATGTTTGATGAAATACCATGTTTTATTAATAAATTATCGTTTCTCTTTCAAGTTCTCGAAGGCTGCATCTTAAGCAACGGATGTTTGATAGATGTTTAATTTATCTTTTTAAGCTTCAGAGGGTGGTTAACCAATACAATATGCTATATAAAAAGGCGTGACATATTCGTGAAAAAAGACTTACTATAATGTTACTTGATAAACTGCTGACGCGCAAATTCAGCCGGTACGAATTAAAACCTTTTAACAGTTACAGTATAATTTATACATAATCTGTAGTTACTACTAAGGATTTGTAGAATATTTTTTTATATACTACCATTTCTAATACGGTTTTTTCTATATTTTTATTTTTGTTCGTGGAATTCAAACTAAAATTTACAAAAAATAAAAGTGGTATTTTCTAAAAATCGAATTTTGTGACCGGCGGCTTATATTTTTCAATTATATGACAGAATTGTAATCAGCTCGAAAATCCTTGGTACACTTATGATTTTGAAAATTGGCTTATTAAAAAAAGTGCCCTTCAATAGAATAATTTTTCAAAAAAGATTTGTCATAGTTAAAGAATAATTAAATCTATGCAATTTAACGCTTCGAATTTGGAGAATCAACGTTTTGAATGAATGATTGAATTAAATGTTATTTTGAATTTCAGAAAATACTACAACTATATAGCACGCGTACCTACTTATATATTAAATAAATACCACTGACCTTATTCTTATTAAATTAACACACACAGTTTTATATCAAGGCTTCATGTAAGAAAATCTCATTACTTTAAATTCACTCAGTTACATTAATTATTTATTTTAATAACGATTAAAAAAGTCACAATTACCGAAATCTTCAATCATTAAAACAACGTGAGAAGATTTTATTATTTTATCAATACTTTACCACATGAAGTAACACTAATAGTAAACGCCATTTTTATTGCCATACGTGTGGTTTTTTTTGTAAAAGCCCGCCAAATACATTATTTTTGCACAGATAGTGAAAAATGAAGTTCAGTAATAAATCTATTACTAAAATAAACATTCGATTCCAGTAAACATAAATGATAATTGGTTCGAAATATAAATTAATTACTATTATATTTTCTAAAATGTAATCACAGTTTATTGTTGTGCCTTCCGGAAAACACACAGCATTATATTGTGAAGAACCAATTGTATACTTAATTTAATCTGTAGTCGATTTATACCTTAGACAACTTAGTTCACCTGAATGTCACTAGGTGGCATTAGTTAACCAGCAATAGCGCGGGAACCGACGCTGTTTTCCTTCATAGCTATGTGTACTTTCGCCAAATTGTCGAAATTCGCAAAGTTATTTCTAAAGTGATTTAGTTACAATAAACAATTCATGTACATACATTGAAAAATTTTATAAATGTATATATAAAAAAAATTAACTAAGTGACTCGCATGTGCCGATATAGGATGGTGTTTTTACAGAAAAAAAACATAACGTAAATAAAAAAATAACGGTCGATTCGAGAATCGACGCCTTATATGACCAGGATTTCTCATAAATGTAATAATGCATCAATAATGTGGAACTGATAGCAACAAATTCAGTAGTCACGTGAACTCAGGCCAAGTTAAAAATGATAGTTCGTTTTTAACCAACCCTTCGGTGCCAACAAAAACTATCGAACTAGGAAATTACAATACAGAGTTTGACGAGAAAAAATGCATGAAACCCGTCGAAGAGTTGAGGTTAAAACAACTTAAAGAGTTACACCATCGCCTCCTACAAAAGTTCGGAACGCACGCTATAAATCGTTTGTGGCAAGTGAGCGGAATATGTAGAGATTAGACGTTCTCGACTCATATCAGAAATACCTAATAAGTGAACAATTTGCTCTTTATAAGATTCCATCCAGCGATGAATCTCTTTTTGACAAAATAGAGCTTCTGTCCCTCGGAGGCCCACAATACTGGTTGTCATAATTACAATCACAAGCATTCAAACCAAAAGATAAATGCAATCTAAATAGGAAGCTCAATGAACCCTCAAAATCTCGAAGTTATAATTCCACCAGGGTCAATTATTATCAAAGTTCAGATAACAAATCATAAAAAAAAAAACAAAAATACAAAAGCAAGACTGACAACAACAGGCAAACGAAAAAACTTTACATTTCGTAACAGAGATAAAAAATGACCATCTCACATAACCATTCAATGTCGCCTTGTACTTACAGTTCAAAGCCAAATGGCAGGCTTTGGAGGCAAACAAATTAATCGTGATGACAATCATGGGAATACCCATTCAGAAAACCGTCCCTTGTTTGTCTTACAAGAACTATAATGGACCAGTATGCAACAAAAACTTCACCTGCCATGACTCAAGTAATTCACGGAAGAAGTCGGAGCAAAATTCCGAGATTCATTTCGAAAAAAAAATCTCTGGAAGAAAAGCGATGGATCGATGCACCCGATATTCTATCTATGGGAACTAAACAAATATGTAAAAACAAAACACTTTCATTTGATTTTCCATGGATATTTACCGGACTTACTCCTGTCTGTCTTTCGGTCTAGCTTCTGTTCCGCAAATTTTCTCTTTCATCACACACCCACATCACAGCCGGATTGCGGAGACTCTGCGTGCGAAAGATTGTCGAGTACTAGTCTATCTTCCTTCTGATGCACCAAGACCGAACTTTGTTAAATCTTCAGGCTGCGGAAGCCGTAAGACACTTTGAATTGTTGGGTTCGAAAATGAATTTCCAGAAATTGGTCCTAACTCTAACACAAAAATTGGAATAGCTAGAGATACGATGTTATCAATTCAATCATAGCATTGTGTCTAAAACAATACATACTTCACCAGTATAACAAACTGATAACAAACTCTTCTTCACAGCAATCTTGTATATTTGCCGGAAGGTACATCAATATAAAGGTTTTACATAAATATAAAATCGATATTATGTGCCGAGAGGAAAACAAACAGCATTGCAGAAAAAAATTCCTGGTGAAGACTATGAAGGAATATGGCGGCGTCCACACTGTGGATGCATTATTAAATTTGTGAGAAAACTGACCTGGTCATATAACGCGTCCATTCTCGGATCGACCGTTACCTGGGAGTCCAGCCGATGTTTTTTCCCGGGAATACCCTCAATTTCGTCCTCGTCGCTTGAACTGCTTAATTCGAGGTATCGTTATCCTGGTAACATTGATTTATTTCTATAGAAACACCATCCGAAATAGGTACATGCGAATCACCAACCTCCGCGGTTAAGTTGGAGTGCGATCCATAATTTGAAAAGAAATCAACTCAAAGTTCGAAAATACACAATGTGTAATGATTTCGAAACCAAGTGGTTAGTTATTTTATTTATTTTTTTTATAAAATTTCACAAGATGCATGAATTGTTCATTGTAACTGAGTCACTGTACAATTTCGGCCACTCGGTGAAAGTATACAACGCTATGAAGGGAAATGGCGGCGGTTCCCGCGCACTTGCTGGTTACCTAACGCCACCTAGCGATATTCAGGTGAGCTAAGTTGTCTAAAGTAACAATTGACCACAGATTAAAGTAAGTATAAAACTTCTTCGCAGCAATGCTGTGTTTTCCGGAAGGCACATAATATCGGTTTTTTTTATATAGAACCGTCTCTCTTGGTTTTGTGATCGGTAGGTTTGGGGCAAAAAGGGATAATCATGAAAACACGTGGTTTGCTTATTAATTTCCATTACATAATCATTTATTTTGAGCGAAATGTTATAAGTTTATCATTTAAATGAACACATAACACATATGACGGGTGAATCAAATAGAAACCCCACATCATCATCAGCAACGTTGCTTGATATTTTTTTCATTTCTAACATAATATTTTGATTCATTAATATTTAATATTTTTTAAATATTAAATTTCAAAAACATAGTCACCCTAATAAAGTTAGTTATAAGTATTTTAAACTTATATGTACTATATATTTTTTATTACATTTTTTGAATTTCGTTATCGATTACGACAAAAAATGTTTAATGCAACACAAATTAGCCGTCTTTAAATGTATCCATGCCTTTACGTCGTAGTTTCTGGACGCTTTCCTGTTTCAATGTATCGATTGAAATAAGCTACGCATGGGCAAAGCTAACAATTTTTAGCTGAATCCGGGAATCCAGTCATTCTTGTGCTTGTTTCGATACTATTAACATGTTTATTTGGATTTATTATATTTTTTAATGTTAGTTTAGAAAGTAATAAATCTTAATTTTTCACCTCTTTTATTTAGAACGTGTATAACTGCAAAAACGTCTAAAGCGGTTCTTTAAGAAATCGTAAGTATACGTTTTTGTTGAAATGTTTTAAATAGTATTTTTGTCAAAATAAAATTTAAATATAATTCATAAATAAATATAATAATATGATACTTAGTAAAAGTGGTCAAACTTGTAATAATCATGTAATCATGATTTAGAAAGTAAAGGATTTTCTTGTTAATTTGTTTTTAGGAAAAGTTCAAAGAAAAATTTAATGTTAGTTTAGTTTTTTTTTTTTTGTATAAAATTAACAGTATTTTAAAAATATTATTAATTTCAGGCTTACCCTCCCCCTCCTTCAGTCAGGTAAGGAGGGGGAGGGGTGTTAAGCTGCGCAGTTCTGCGTAGCAGTACCAGCAGATGGCAGAACAATGAATGCTCCTGACGATTTCATAAGGTATAAATATAATAATATGACAATTAGAAATAGAGGTCAAACTTAATGTAATAATCATAAAATCATTATTTAGAAACCAAAGGATTTTCATGTTAATTTGTTTTTAGGAAAAGTTCAAAGACAATTTTGATAATTAGTTTAGTTTTTTTAGTGTACAATTTAAAGTATTTTAAAAATATTATTGATTCCAGGTTTAACCTACCCCTCCTTCAGTCTGGTAAGGACTTCTTCTTACCTGACTGAAGCAGTTGGCAGCACAATGAATGCTCCTGACGATTTTAAAAGGTATTTTAAGCTATGAAAGAAAATATGAAAATAATTTTAGTAGACATAAGTTACGTGTTTTATTAAAACAATAATTTATAACCCAATGTCCTCGGTAAACGCTCAGAAGAAGCATGGGTAGGCATGAACTCGTAATGAACCGGCAGAACCGGTAAAACCTAGTCAAAAATAAAAAATTCTGATCCTCCAAATAAGGGCTCGGATTACGTTGTCAGATGTCGGAAGAAAAGATATTTTTATAAATTATTATGCATTTCAGGTTTACCTCTGCCCCTCGTGTTATTATCATCTGACTTAAAGGGGTTGTGTCTAAATCTCAGCAGCTGCAGAACGCGACTAAGATGTCGTAAAAAGTACCCAACAATAAGTACTTGAAACTTTTTTAAAGGTACTGAATGTGTTTATTTCTTTCAATTAAATGCAAAAAAAAAAATATTCAACTTGTTAATAAAGTTTTATCTTTTCTCTTTCAAGGTATTTGGTGCCGGATTCTTCAGCACCGGTCAGTTCTGCGACTTCTGCGAGCATTAGAAGTTTTCACTTGAATCTTCAGAGAAACCAGTATAATACGCGCCATCTAAAGAGACTGGTCTGAAGTTAGCCTCTCTACTATATAACCTTTAAAATATAATAATCAACTAATTTCTGACCGGCCGACTTAGATCGCCCGTATTGTAATTAAGATAAATTTAATGTTGCTTTGTTAGATATGTTCATGTATCTAACAAAACAACCGGTTATTACTACTGTAAGTTACTATTATATATAGTTCAGGGCGGGGACGTATTCACTTGACGATTCCCAGACCTTGACTTTAGTATTATACGTACAAGTTATCAAGAAATGTTTGAAATCGACACATTTAAGCCACTAAACATCAAACATAAATATTGTAATTAAGGTTAACTTAATGTTAGTTGGCCCCAAGCTATTACTGCATGTTACTAATGTATGCGGTATTACTAAGGATTTCCCTGCGCGTAGTAATGTAAGCAATAGCGAAGGTA
Source organism: Vanessa atalanta (assembly GCF_905147765.1). Classification (NCBI taxonomy): domain Eukaryota; kingdom Metazoa; phylum Arthropoda; class Insecta; order Lepidoptera; family Nymphalidae; genus Vanessa; species Vanessa atalanta. The sequence continues at coordinate 9,886,177 of NC_061902.1, read as the reverse complement.
TGCCCTCGATTTCTTCGCTACTATTGAATGCAACGTATGTTGCAATTAAACCATTAAATATTGTAAGGTTCATTTAATGTTGGTTTGTTAAATATAGCCAAATATTTAACAAAACAACCACCATTTACTCTCACCGTAAGTTACTAACTAACCTAGTATTGTAATCGGTAGGTATGGTATGCCCTTCGGTAGGTAATTTAAGGACAAAAAAAAATAAAAAACTAAATAAAATGTAACAAATGCTGTTTCATTTAATTTCACTTAAATCTTAAAACTAACTGTTGCACTTGTCAATTTAAGTGGACTGAGTTATAAGCGACGTACGTAAATAATTAAATAATTAATATTAATTTCTTACGGCATGCCCAAATCTCGAGAAGATTATTTTGTCCGAATCTCCGTTGATTCCAATACCACGAAAGATAGATTCAAGTTTTCAAAACAATCGTCCGGAATACTTTTAGGATCCAACAAGTTTATAAAATAAAAGATTTCACTCTCTGCAGTGAAACCTTTTCTATCATGATAACAGTACCAGAGTACTGTTATCATGATAGAAAAGGTCTACATAAAAAACAAATGATGTACATAATCAAAGTGGCCATGATTATTAGTGAACATAAACATTTCACAAAGCAAAGCTGTCTATGTAAATTCGCATTATGGATTCCTCTCAAGCGCAAGTAAATTTATTTTATGAAATTAATAAATATTACAGGTCATGAAAAGAAGATACCCTGACTTGAAAGGAACCACCGTAAGAAATCCGTAGTCTTTTTTTTTGTCTAATTATGTATTTACATTTTTACTACGATAAAGAAAATAACAGCTTAATAATTCCCAAAGGGTGTATATTATAATAAACCATGAACTTATTCCCCTTACTGTTCTTTTAAATTTAGCAATAGAGACAGATTACCTAAATCATGTTCTAAAATCGTAAACATGGTCCCCAGGCTTTGTGCAGTCAAATAACAGGAGTAATAAGTTTTCTGTTTTTTTCCTTGTGTTGTGGTATGTCTATTATATTTTCGGCATTTGTTGTAGTTTAAAAACCAAATTTACATGTAATACAATCTAAAGACTGAGCAAGAGAATCGCCAAGTTTAAAAACCTCAAACTTCGAAGACTGACTGACAGGTAATCGTGATTTAAAAATCATAGAATTTAAAGAACGTGTAACACTGTAAAATTACCTATTTGTGAGATTTTCTAAATAATAAACTCCAGGAGAGGACAGGAGTTTTATTTTTATGTTGGTCACCCAGCGTGCTCAATAGACCTTTCAATCGAGTAAGTGTTCTGTGCTTTCAATTCGTTCAAACTGTCATAATTTGCATCAACCTGTTTTCTTTATTACATATTTCAACCATTGTTAAACCACCAAATTTAAATCTGTCAGATAGATAATGGTCTTTGTATTTTAGTGTTTTATTAGTAGATATTTTGACATATATTAAAAATTTTAGAATATTCAATGTTTTATACAAATTAATATAATAACTTTATACTGATAACATAATATTATTCATAAAGGCATTATTTTGCAATTTTCGAGTTATGTAGGCATGTTTATAAGGTTATTTACAGTGATGTACACCTGGTGGAATAATTATCTGCAGTGGAAACAATAATTTTATTGTAAGTAACCTTATATATAAATGTAATTAGTTATTGGTAATTTTTATTATTATTGAATTAGTATATTTTATGTTGCAGAATGAATTTATTTTATAAACTAGAAATTTATTGTTTTCATTTTAGTTGAGTAGTTTCCTGGAGTTGAAAATATCATTTCAATCATCATCAGGATCTTTGGAGTGGTGGTGAATGTATGCATGTGTTCATTGATAAATGTTGATCGTTTCTATTATTATTGCACGAGTACAATTTTTGTTTTTATAGATTAGAAATTTACTGCCTTAACTTTAAGAGTAGATTGTTGCAGTTTTCTCGCTAAGTCTATCCATACTGCAGCTTGATTTACTCCTTGGATGATGGGTCTGATCTATTTTATACCAATTCAAAACAGGAAATTCGATGACATTTATAATGCTACTTGTAGTCCTAATTTTCACCAGCCTGATGAATTATCTCCGAAATATGTAAGAAATATTTGCAGTACAAAAAAAATTGTTTTCAGTAATACTATATTTATCTAATTTTATAGATATATACATTAAGATGATGTCAGCATACAGATGTCTTCCATTAGTCAATAGTACCAGAATCACGACTAAATGTTGCAGGGCGTTACTGAGCGGAGCGGTTATAGTAATACAGTAACGTGAAGGAAAGTTTAGAACACTCATTGGATTCCATCCACGTAACAGGTAAGAGAATCAGTAATTGAACTTCATTATTATAACTCAGGCTTGACCTTTGGGCATCTGCCAATTTTCAGCTATGGATGATTGAAATTTGGACTTTGATCCGTATTTTTGTGTTTAATTGACCGAAAGCTAGCGTATAACTACCGCAGCTAGAGCTGTTCCTGCACAATTTTCCAAAGTAAATGGATTTACTGATAATAACAGTTCAATCTCTTGCCACATAATCAGCTGTAGTTACCGCCTCGATCATAGACCAACGTGATATATTCATTAAATTGCGTTATAAAATAAGGAGACATAACATACATATATAATTAATTGTATTTAACTAACATGACTATATTTTTAGACGTTGAAAAAGAGTAACTACTGATTTTCTTGCCGGTTCTTCTCGGTAGAATCTACATTCCGAACCGGTGGTAGCTTTACTTTAAATAGTTTGATAAATGACTATTCAAAAGTGCTTGTAAAAGCCTACCTGAATAAAGTATATTTTGATTTGATTTGATTTGATAAGGTTTGAAGAACGTCCCCCGAGATATTGTCGCAATCTGTAGTTAACGGTTGGTGCGAATCACTACAATCTCTTTGTATTAAATTTTGTCATATATATTATGATATGAAAGATCCATGACTATTCGAAAGAGTTTTTAAAGCAAAATGTATTTAAACTTTAAAACTACGCTTGTCTTGAAAAGCGTTGACGGTTCCTAATTCGATAAAATCACGAATCCAAATCGAAATTATTTTAAAATATTATATTAAATACCATTTCAGCTACCATAGAGACGATTCGCTGTGGCATCAAACAAAGAAATATTCATTGTAAACCAGTCGGTGTGAACTGGGGTCGTCGCGCGCAGCGGAGTTGAGAATGAGATGAGATGAAAAAAGTTGGGTATATAATTAAAAGAGGGATAGGTTTATATTAACAAGTCATTAGTACACCAGATGTAACCATATAAATGTGAATGTTATATTTGCAAAAATATGTAAACAGTGACTGATTGAAAGGTAAATTAATGATAATTATACGTCCAAATATGTATGTATATGAGTAGGCACGGAAAGAGAATCGGATTAGAATTAGCCCCCGGGTTACTGCATATTTCCGACGTTTTTACTACATCCCTTACATTTTAAAAATAGCAAACATATTAAATGTGCTGAATAGCTTTTGTTAATATTTCGACAGTATAATTTGAGTTTGAATATATTTAATTGAAAAGTATAAAAATTCGTCCATACGAGAATAAAAAGTTAAAAAATGTGTAAGCCCGCCTCTGTGTATAGTATTCTTGGTCTCAAGTTCAAATAACGCATCATTAATTGTAGTAGTTTATCAGATATGACTTAATTAATATCAATAAGTTATGTGCGTTAGTGAAAAACGGTGACGGGTTTTACTTTACTGTAAGAATACGCTCGAATTGAAATGTAAAATCTCAGGTCAATCGATCGACCACTTTTCCAGTAATCCAAGCGAGAACACACGGAAGCCGAATTTTTATATGTATAAATTGATTTACAGTTATATACATTTTTTCTAACGTAATGTTTGCAAAAAAGCGAAGATAATAAACTTAAATGTTATATAATATTTATGTAGTTTTATTTAACTTATATAATCTAACTTACTATTGATATATTATATTTCAGATTTAAAGATTCAAAATAAAAAACATATTATAATATGTTTTATAACTGGTCAGGTTAATAACCTTTAGGTTTCCTGTAAATCTATATTTGGGTCAGATACGCTCCGATAAGGAAAGCTGATTACTCTAGAAAGAAAATGAAAGACTAAATTAGTTTGGTGTACCAGCCAACCAATGCGTTGCTCTTGTCGTGTTGCGAGTTTACCAACGTGTGCTAAACTAAGCTAAGCTTACTAATGATATGATCTTTGTCTTCACATATCTAATATAATTAATATAAAAAGTTATTTTTTATTTGCCGGCGCTTATCTCAAGAACTACAATTCGGATTTGAAAAATATTTTAACATTGGATAGACCAAATCTTGAGTATGATGTTATTATATAACATGATAACATCATACTACGTCCAAGGACGCAGAACAAGAATGTTCAACGCGGTTGCCACCACGCGGAGCAGCTATGATATTATAAAAAGAAAATGAATGCGATTGTTACATCGAATAAACACCCCTTCACAAAAATTCTATAGCTTGCACTAACACATCTATAGATATCTGTTTCGTACAACAATAATTCTGAGCCATTTTAATTATATGATCTGATTAATTTATGATACTTCCAGAATTTATTCCAGTCGGTGTTGGTTTCATAAAGTAAATATACTTTAAATTATGAATTTTAATATAAAACTAATTCCGGATCGTAATGTAGATTCTACTGAGGAGAACCGGCAAGCAAATCAGTAGTTATTCTTTTTACAATGCAAAAAACGTGTACTCTACATGTAACATAATACATGTTGAGTACTTTCGCAGACCATAGTATGCAAAAGTCTTTACCAGGTTGTTAGGAATTAAGTTTTATGTATTTATTGTTTTTGTAAAATTATAACAATAGCAAAAAATAATAAGGGATGAGAAGGATTAACAAGGAACAATCACAATCTTGTTATAACTCTTACTCGACTGCATAGAGACAGCAATTCTTGTATCGAGCAATGAATAGAAAGCTAAATTATAAAAAAAAAACTTTGCTATTTTATAAACTATTTATTAATAAGTATATATTTATATTAAATAGGGTTGGTTTGAATATTTCGAACGTGTAATATTAAAAAAAACGCATGGCTTTCCAAATTTTAATAATTGTATACTCGAACTAGCAGTGTACGTTACGTACGTAAGTGTACGGTAAAAAACTATTTTAAAATTTCAGATTAATTATTTAATTTATGGTACCTTAGTATGATGAAATTGTAAACAGAAAGGTTTTTAATAAAAATCAAGTTCAATTAAAATAATACCATCACGTAATATTACATTTATATCGATAAAGTTATTACGGCAATCTTACATCACTAAAACTCCAACGCCTATATTTTTCATTTTCGTTTAAGTATTTAAATTTAGGTGTAAAGAGTGTTTGTCAACTATGATTCATCAAATATGAAAATTGTTGAGATAAAATATGTTTTATCTTTTTCACGTTGGAATTGTGAGTTATGTTTCGGTAATATCTCAGGAGAAGGGGATGGCCTTCACCTAAATAAATCGATAAAGCGCCTCGTCCACCCCTGGTACAGAAATTATAAAATTACCTCCCGTTTTATGTATTAAGCAATGTAAATTGTAAATATTTGTAAGTTTCTTAATTTCAGAGTCCAGCCAAAGTTATGAGGTGTTAGTAGACATTTCTGAAAAACTACTCATGATGACTAAAAATTAATAAATAAAAATCTTACGAGTGTACATTTTTTTTTTTCGATTAATAAATAAAAACGATCCTCCTTTAATTACTCTTGTCTAAAAAGATAAATGTGTATCTCATTACATGTATCAGCTATTCCACAAGAAGATATTTGAAACTCACCGAGGAAAACTATCCTAAAGTAAAGCTAGATTTATAATCCACATAAGGAATAGTAAGGATAATATATATAAAATGTTTCAACATAATTTATAAATATATTGGTCTGTTTAATGTTAAAATATAGTGGAACCCGGGTTCTACAGAACAACCTGATGATATCTAGGTTTAAAACAATAATTTAGAATATTCAAAAAGAAACCTCTTCATGGACAACTTCAAGTCATAAAATACTTTTGTCTAAACTTCATCAGTAATATCTATCGTACGAGTTATTGTTGCTTAATCGCTGCATCTTGAATAAAAAACTCTGGATCCACATAGTTCAATAAGTAAGAGGTCAATGACCTTATTTGACTTGTTGCATTTTTTTTGTTATGTTTCATGTAAATATGGTTTCTATTTTTATATCAGTATTTACATATTCATAAATTCGGTGAACGTGCTGTTGTATTCTGAAAGAAAATAAATAAACAATACCCATATTTAGTTAAAGTTCATTACAAAACAATATGTACTAATTTATTTGAACCACATTCTATTATTATATTCGTGTCATTTGAAACCTTTTGCATAATTCATTAGCCGTTCTTCTATTCAAATCAGCTACATTCATTGTCACTATCCGACGGAGCTATTTTACTCTACTTAAATCGTTTCGATTAAATCTCGCTAACACTATTTTTATTTCGTTGCAGATATACAAAAAAATGTTGATAATGGAACTAGTATTTATCTTATTTATGTTAATTTAATTACCTGCAACAAATATCTTATCTGTTTTGAATCTCGCGCCAATCGGGTGTTTGAACGTCGTAGTTTGTTGATGTTTTCATATTGCACTGTATTGATTGAAATAAATATAAGCACGCGCAAACCTATCTGTTTCTAGCTTACCCCGAGGCCGGGAATGTAGACGTCCTAGTGCTTGTTTTGAATTTGTTTTGTATTATTTGTATAAATAAGTGCTCGATTCTAATGAAATTATAGTTTAATTTGTTTTTAAATTATAATGTGAATGATAATTAATTAAGCAGTCGCTTAAATAATCGTAAGTAGACATTTCTATTAATAAATATTATATACATAAATATTATTTTTAATTTATTTTTATTACAAGGTAAAATGAAAATAAAAATAATATATATGTCATAATTATTAAAAAAAAAAAATATCCACAGGAAACTCTCCTGCAGGAGACATACCTGTGACATGTCAGAATTTCTTCCGGCTCATGAGTTTTTCTCGATGTCTCCTCATCGCTGTCGAAATAAAATCTAAACAAAGACATAAAGCGTAAGAAAAACTCCTGAGTACTTGACCGAATGGCGTTTAAATTTATATCTATACATTTAAAATGTAAGTATCAAGATGTGTATTTCCTTTATAAATAAAAGCAATACACTTACATCGTGATGCTTATAGAAAAAAACTAATTCCAATTCTGAAAAGAAATACTAACTTACATCTACACCATGTATATTAGTATGCTGTTTGAAAGGATTAAAAATTGAACCATCATAAATATTCAGTTCTTTGTTATATAAAAATTATACATAAAGAAAAAAAGTTAATTTGATGGAACGATATTAAAATATCCTACGTAATCATTATTAGCACTGCTGGGAACAGGTTTCTTGTTATTGTTGAAAGAGGGAAGTCATGCAGTGCTGGTTGAAGGCAAGACATAGGTTCGAAAAATTAGAAGTTTGTGCCGTGGATCGAAATTTTGTTTGGTAGTCCAACAATCTCCATACTAGCACTATTGCTGCTTTGAATAACTTAAATAATTTGTCTTTATGAAAGTAATGGGTAAACGTCCAAATTCCATGATGGCAAAATTTCATGACAAGCTGAATTAGTTATATGTTCATCATAATTAATCGTAATGAAAATTACTATTTTTATTTTTTTTTTAAATATTGCAAAAAATGTTGAGAAACAACGGTCATTATTTTTACTACTGCTTCGACTATCCAAAAGAGGTGATTTTTACGTATGTATGCGAGTTTTTTTTTACTATTATTTTAAACGCCTACACATATTTAGACGAATAAATTGTTATCAAATCTTAAAATTTTTTCTTCGCTAGGCCTATTTTGCAGCGCGACACCTTACTGCGCATAAAAGACGGACCATTGTAACTTAGTATCAACAGTAAAGCAATTATATATATTCAATTCATTTTATCTGATCTAACTCCTAACGACTAAAGTATTAGATCAACATTATTTCATCTTTAAAGCGCACTATTCTGCAGCTTTTATCTTATTATTTGATATTAATTTGTCATCGTAACACAGACCGCCATTTTGCCCGAGACGCCGCCGAACCACGGTCACTCATAATAATTAAATTATTATTAGAAATCAAGTTTAAAATATAAAATCGTATGATTGTTTCAGGAAACTCCGGTAAAAAGGAAATCATGGACAAGGATCTCGATGAGGAATGTATGTATATAAAAGTATAATTTATTTATATAGTCTTTTTGCACAGAAATACTAAGACCAATTTATACGTAACAGGTGGTCTTATCGCTAATGACCAAACAATTCGAGGCAATCTTTGGGCAGACGGCTGTTTGTAAAATATCTATTTGGGAAAGGGTGCAATAATTTTAATATATACTATGACATTAAATAAATGTATACATATATATGTATTTATGATAAAATAAATGTAAACATTATAATAACGCGACAATATTTTAACAATGATAACGGTTACTTAGAAACATAAAAATGACCAATAATAATATTTAATCATACTTTTAAAACCGCCTAGTGACTGAGCGCGTCTTATAGCTAGAGGCTAAAGACTTGGAATAAAAAGAAGAACAGTTTAAATGAACGGAGATAATAAAATTTCCTCCGAGTCCTCGAGCCCGCAAAACAAGTGCAGCATAGTCGATAATGGATAAAAGAGAGATTGTGCTAGCTTAAATTTAGTTAGAATGGGTAGAAAGTTACTCAGCCTTCTTAGTTAGCCTATGGCAGAGAATATTTATTATCTATTTGAGGAATCCAAGAATGATCCTCATCAAAGCCAAATGCGAAGAATTCTCGTTGTTTTATCAAATTAATAAACTGGTGGTATTTTTTTTGGGAAATCCGTAAAAGGCTCTGGCTACATATAACCTTTGTTTTAGTAGAATTCAGCTTAAAGCCGTATGATTTTCTTCATTGAATTATGCAAACTAGATTCCTGTTTATTAAACAATATTGTCTGAGACCTTGCTAAGATGGGTTTGTAATGTTTGGAAATCGTCTACATACCATCGGTAGAGATGAGAAATGTGGCTAGTGATATAGGAGACGGCACATTATAGAATACTAGCTAGCGCTGAGCAAATACCAGTCTCCGTTACGATAATTACTATGTACACGTTACCGTATCACTGAAACCAATCAGTCACTTTAGAAGATATGTTAACAGTATTATTAACTTAAATAAAAAGAAGGAATATTGATAGTGGACAAATGCATACATATTCTATGGTATCTAATAATGAGAAATCCTGGTTAAGTTGATTTATATTCAGATATTTTTTAATTGATTTTCTAATGTACTTTACAAAAGTGTTTCAAAAAATTTCCACATTTTTGAAAGAGAAGAAGAATATGGCGTCATTGTTTATCTTTACATAGCATGTTCTAGCGATTCTGAATATCTATAAACAATAAATGAAACAAGTAAAATGACTTAATTCTATATTTGCAGTGTTCCCAGAGGACGATGAGCCACCACAGCAGGATGAAATAAACGAAGGCTTATCAAAACTTAAAAAGCTGTTTGCCGCCGTAGACGCCACGGTATGTCTCATTTATTTCCTTTCTTTGTATGAGGAATCAGAATTAAATGTAGGTTTTCTTTATATTTATTTATTTCATTTTCATCATGCAGAACAAACTGAATATAAAGTATGTTTGATTACAGTTAACCTTCTCTTTACATATAATTAGAAATCTAATAAAATTAAAATTGCTTAGAGATAAAACAATGTATTTAATATTTTTTGTTCTGTTAAATTAATAAATATTTCATGTATCCTTTTTAGTCGTTTTGTTTTTGTTGTTTGGTAGATATATTGTCTGTCCACAGATCTATATTATTATTAGTTCTAAACATAAATGTTGATCATAAATTATATTCTACAGGTGATATCTATAATCGCCTCTCCCGCAGCCGGCAAAGCTACGCAGGATAAGCTGGAACAATCTCCTCAAACATGCAAGGATAGCGTTACGTCAAAGGTACAGTCTTAAATGTCAATGTTTACTATACGCAATTAAAAATATGAATAAATTGATCATCATACTCAAATATAATTCAATTCTAACAATGTTACATACATACATGTCGAACTGATAACCTTAAACCTTTTTAAAGTCGCTTAAAAATGCGAATATAATGTACTCGTTTTCTAGACGCCTGTGCCGGATCATGAAGACCGTCAAAAGAATTTTAAAGATGCCGATCCGAAGGAACCTGCCGGAGAAGACTATCTTGATGAACCAAATTAAATATTCGGTGCTTAAGATCATTTTAATATTTTTTATGCATCACATAAATGTATTATTTTTAGATTAGATTTTTTAACGCATTTCTATTAACAAAATTGTAAATTTATTTTATTCAAATCAAGTATGACAAACTGAGACAAACACAAATTCAAAGTTATGTTATTTTATATGACGTCAGAAGATATATTTATTGTTTTGTAAACTACGTATGCTTACGTATGATTTGTTGATACAATTTTAATTGGTATTTTAAAGTTCAGTTTTAAAATTTAAGTAAACTTATATTTAAAAAAACATAATTTTCAAATTCTATTATGTTTGGGTTATAAAGATCCCACAGTATATTCATTTTCTTAAAATTATATAAATGAAGAAATGTAATTTTTTTTTTCATTATTTGTATAACATAACATCTATGTTATTTAAAATTATTTATATTTCATGAGTTAAATTCATTGTTTTGGTTATTTATTTTGATATTTGATTTGCAAAGTTTATTAAACTTATTAGTGTTCTTTCTGATGTAGAGAGGACGCTGTTTGATTTTTATTTTCCTTGTTTCTTAATATTCGGTTTGCTATAAGGTTTTGTGACAATGCTTCATTATAATATGAACGTGCTAAAAAAACTAATTACATATTTGTAGGATAGGCACTAAAAAATTTAAAAAAAAAATGCAGGGTTCTAATACCTGTATAAACGGAGTATTAAAGTTTACAAAAAGAAACCTGAATAAGGATATATTTATCGAATAAGCTGTGAATCTCTACTCACGTGAATCTTAGGTAACGTACAGAAATTCAATTATAATATGTCTTATCTTTTACTTATTAATTATAATATGTATATTGCTCAACTCTGTTGACTGGTTTGTTAATATGGTTTATTTATTAAGATTTGGATAAAATTATTAAATTAACGTTTACATTTTAAGTTGATAGGATATATGTTTATATAACCATGATAAGTAATACATAACGACAATTTAATATATATTTATATTATTAAATATTTTTTATATATTTGTATAATTTTGTTATAATATAGTATATTTATTAAATATGTTTTATATTTAAAGATAAATTTAAAATTACTTAAGTAAAGATGAAATTCAGGTTATAAATCCTGTTTAAATTTTTATAGATATTTATAGTGATTTTGATATAAAGATTTTGGTAAATAACAACTATAAAACACATATTGTTTTTGAAAAATATTTATAATCGGCGCTTGCGCATATTATATCGGCCCACAGGGTAGACTACGCAGTAAACACGCACACATATGTACATCGATTGAACTATTGTTAGGAAAGCTTAATGATTTAATATTTATCAAATAAATTAATTTATTAAATATGTCTTTAATTACAAACTTGATAAATAATATGCTAGGATAAACTACACGCATTTCATCTTAGTAATCTATTATACGTAGTCTAACTTGATTTATTTAAATTCAAAAAAAAAAGAAATGTACTATTAGTGTTAACATTAATGTAGTTTGTATATGTTTACTCAACTGTATCAATATGCCAATGTACACGTTATTATAATATAAAGCTAATTAAGTATGGTTAATTATAAGATTCACAAAAGCATGCAAATTAATTAGATACATTAAATTTTAAGGTGTATCACTTTGTCGTCCTATGAAGCATTGTACAACATAGGAATATTTAAGGTTGTAGGGCTCACTCGGCCCGACTGGGGTAACAACCCCCCTGGGAATAACCAGTTGAGAATAGATGCATTATAGTTATGCAATAGAGTATAAGGAGAGCATTTTTCTTATTTCCTTTTCGCAACTTTTTTTTCCTCCTTCACCTCATCAGCTCTTTTAAGAGCGGTATATCTCTGTCTTCTTCTTTAAGTTCTTTATCTAATCCAATTAATCTGTTCTTTATTATTCTCGTTCTTCGATATTAATGCTCGTGTTGTTGTATTAATAGCGGCTTGTAGTTTGTTCCGTAGGCTGTTATTTAAATATAATAATCCAACTTATAGTTATATCTACGGTCCGTCAGATCGTTCGACGTGCGCGGTTGGGTATGACCCATGTATTGTCAGGGAAGCTCACGGAGATGATGAAATAGATATATAATCAATATGTTATAAGGTGCATAACTTATAGTAGTTCTAGTATTCGAGAATCATTTTGTGGAAGGATTTACATTACATATTGAAATACATCGTTTTAAATTGTTGTAAACATTCATCTAAACACATACCAGATATAAGTTTTTGAGTTGGCGACATGTTACATTTGTTCTATATAAAATATCTACAGTAGATATATGTATTTGCTAAGCTATCCATTGTAATACTTACTGTCTTTGATGTGTTATAAATCGTTTAAGTTTATTCTTTTAAATAAAGGTGTATTTCTGACTTTGTTTTTCCTCACTTCCCGCCCTTTTGGAAATAAGGTTTAATTATAAAGCGCAGAGCTATTTTTGTGTTTAAAGGAACACTTACTTCAGAAAAATGGGGTATGTCAGTTGTTATCCAAAAATCTAAGATTTAAATCTCCTTTGTACCTGTATTAAACTGACTTATTCAACCTTTGAATGGAAACACAACAGTACTAAATATTGTTGTTGCGTAGTAGAATATTTGATGAGTGGTTGGTAACTACCCAGACGAGCCTGTAATACGTCAGAATCAATTACCAAGATTTGTTCTACTAGTATACTGGTTAACTTAGTAGTTTTGCCGTTTACACAGATTTTCGAAAAGAGAATATATATCAAATGTTAATAAGTGACTTAAAAAACACAAAAATATTTATAAGTGAGTATTAAGTAGGTATAATTAATGAAAGGAAATCCTAAATAATCTGTAGTAAGATACAGACAAATGATTTATACTTGTAATAAGCAGTGTCGTAGCTAGGTGGGTTAGGGCCCCGGTGCATAGAAAAAGAATCGGGCCCCCTCTTTAACGTATATTGGCATTCAAAATTATAGATAGTAATAAGAATAGGATACAGGATACAGTGAGTTGAACATATCGTTAGTAAATTAAATCCATACTTCATCTCTATTCAAAGCTCTTTTCGTAGCTTAGGTTAGAGGGCCCCCAGAGCTCCCCTGGTGCACTGCACCACCTGGCCCTACGATAGCTACGCCACTGGTAATAAGATAACACCTCGTATAGATGGTTTTATCCTACATAATAAAAGCACATAGTTATTAATAGTGTCATATGACATTTGTTATAAAAATAATATAAAACAAGGAAGTTAAATATTACTACAATACTATATAATATATTTATATATGTAATTATTATATTGAAATTCGACCGTGAAAAGAAATTATGAATTTTGATCAAAATTAAAATATATGTAGGTATATACTTAAATATTTTAATTTTGCGTCAAAAAAGCGCATTATTATTTTATTATATTAAAATTAAAAGTCGTAATTTATAGTCTGTACGAGACCCAAAACACGAGCCGCCATGATGTGGCGTCAGATAGGCAAAACTGTCATTTCAATATCGTCTGGCACTTTGATAAAGAACTTTTCTGGAGTTTTATTGCTAGTATTTGTACATTACACACCAACGATAGCAATTATAATTCATTATTTTCCCAAAAAACACCAAATATTTATAGCTGTTAAAGTTGAATGAGTGCCAGTCGTACATACACAACTGTTGTTTATGTACGATCATATGTACTATTATATATATATTTATGTTTCAATATGACGTCACCAAAATTACTGATAGCGTTCAAAAAAAATATAAAAAAGGAAATAAAAAAGGCTTAAAATTTAATTGTACTTTTTGGCAAGAAAACGTTTTTATTTTTGTTTTTATAATAAAAATATTATTAATGTATTATATTCAAAAGAAAATTGCATAATTTCAGCTCTTTTCTTTTTCGGTCAGTTATTTTGTATAGATTCGGACCTGGCGTCATTTTAGTTTTACCTTCGTAGTTTCTGGACGCTGCTTTGCTTGAATGTATTGATTGTAATAAAGTTACGCACGCGCAAGCCAGCCTCTAACTAAATCCAGACTCCGGGAATCCAGGCACTCTTGTACTTGATTCGAGCCTATTAATACGTATATTTGATATATTATTTTTCAATATTACACAGTTAATAGGCATTTATTTTGAAAAGTAACTAAATCTTTAATTAATAGTTTTTCGTTTAATTAATTAAGTAAGTGAAAAAGGTAATTACTTCAGTAGCAGTCCTTTTAAAAACTGTAAGTGTCATTTTTCATTGAATATCTTTATTGTACATTTTTTGTCAAAAATATATTTCATGTAATTTATTTTGTATTCGTTAGTTTCCGCTTTGTGTTCATTAATATGACGCTTTATAAGTGATCGAACTTGTTACATTCATTGACATACATAAATATACTTTTTTATATAAAATATGTAAAAATGTAGAGTCAAATGGGAAATCTGATGGTATGTGGTCATTACCGCCTGATATTGGCGCTTTAAGAAATATGTTAATATTTCCTTACCTAGATCGACAATAGAAATCATATAAAATCATATTAGTCATTATGTAAAGAATAAAAAATTTAGTATCGTGTAAATATTTGTGTAACACTCAAGGGCGCGCATTCCAATTCCCTCGTGCCAAAATTTGCCAAAATTGGAATAAGTTGTTAAATATGTTTAGTATTACATGTTACTAGGTTTATATTTATCAGTATTTTTAAAATTATTTTTGATTTCAGTTTTACCCTCCCCCTCCTTCAGTCATGTGAGGAGGGGGAGGGGTGCAAGGTGCGCATCTGTTGGACGCGGTGGTATCTGGTGAACGAACAACGGTTATTGCGTACAACGGTATGAAGTATTTAAATTTTTTCATTATTTTAATGAACAAATTATTGAAAAAAAATTATCTCGTGACTTTTTGTAAATTGCTATAATACTATTATTATAATTTATAAAGGCATTTTAGTAGATATTTTTTCATTTTAGGACCTCGATGCTGCTTCTTCAGCACCGGATGGTGCCGTGCGCGTTGAATGTTCTCCATTCAGAGACTTTGAACTTAGTGCATTACGCGCAATCTGAAAAGGCTGGCTGAAGTTAGTCTCGATAATATTTGATCAATAAAAATAATTTTAGTCGAACTAAGACCACATTTTAAGTCGAGGGTTCATAAAAAATATGTATATATTTAATTATTTTATATTGCAGGGCTACTCCTCCCCCTCCTTTAAGATGAATTAAGGAGGGGGAGGGAGTATATAACTGAGCAGCTGTAGAGCTCGATGGAGAACGCGCCACAAGTACCTAACAAATGCCTACTTGTGACATTTTAGAAGGTATTTTATTACTTATATTTCTATTTATAATGAAGATAAATATTTCAGTGTATAAAATTGAACCATCGTGTAATAATGGATTACTTTTTGTCTTTCTAGGTCCTCGGTGCTTGATTCTTCAGCTCCTGACGGGCGGTTCTGTGCGCGTTGGAAGTTTCACTTGAAGCTTCAGAGACTTTTAAACTAGTATAATACGCGCCATCTAAAGAGACTGGTCTGAAGTTAGCCTCTCTACTATATAACCTTTAAAATATAATAATCAACTAATTTCTGACCGGCCGACTTAGATCGCCCGTATTGTAATTAAGATAAATTTAATGTTGCTTTGTTAAATATGTTCATGTATCTAACAAAACAACCGGTTATTACTACTGTAAGTTACTATTATATATAGTTCAGGGCGGGGACGTATTCACTTGACGATTCCCAGACCTTGACTCTAGTATTATACGTACAAGTTATCAAGAAATGTTTGAAATCGACACATTTAAGCCACTAAACATCAAACATAGATATTGTAATTAAGGTTAACTTAATGTTAGTTGGCCCCAAGCTATTACTGCATGTTACTAATGTATGCGGTATTACTAAGGATTTCCCTGCGCGTAGTAATGTAAGCAATAGCGAAGGTATGCCCTCGATTTCTTCGCTACTATTAAATGCAACGTATGTTGCAATTAAACCATTAAATATTGTAAGGTTCATTTAATGTTGGTTTGTTAAATATAGCCAAATATTTAACAAAACAACCACCATTAACTCTCGCCGTAAGTTACTAACTAACCTAGTATTGTAATCGGTAGGTATGGTATGCCCTTCGGTAGTTAATTTAAGGACAAAAAAAATTAAAAAACTAAATAAAATGTAACAAATGTTGTTTCATTTAATTGAACTGATATCTAAGTAATCGCTGCACTAGACAATTTAATTGATCTAAGACAATTCAATAGTGCGTCTTTAACCACAATCATAAACAATTAATTTGCGAATTATTGAAAAAATATTTAAGCTCTTATCTTAATATTGCTTTGTAATTTTTCTAACGGCATGGCGTGCTGTATTACATACTTATGCGAATGAAACTCGGATAATGTTTTCAATCTATGTTATTGAATTTGAATTAGGTAATAGGTAGCAGATTTGTTCGAAATATGTAATGATGTTGACTCTAAGGGCTTCTAAAGCGTCACGTGATTGATGTAGTGCTGTTGGCCTTAAGTTACTATACCTAAGTTGAGCGCTGGGCTCGAGGGTAACGTTTGTCCTGAGGGTGTTATTATTCCACACTATATATTATACCCAGCAGCGAATATCTAGACAGCGCGATTCAGGAAAGTGACATTTTCAATTAGCGCCATCTATTGCTACCTGATTGCCATCACTGGCTCAACGTTAGGTGGTCCATTATAGTCGCTGAAGACATCATAAATGTGCTATCAAATTTCATGTTTGCAACAATAAAATAAAACTAGGAAAGTTATTTTAACAAAACGCATGAGTAACATTTGATATACAGAGTGTCCCAGGAAACCTGTACCAGCGGAGGCCTGTGGTTTGGGGACACTAATATCTATCGATTGGACCCCCCTGTATCTCCCGCTTTTTTATTGTAGTTTTCGAGATATCTGCTCATATCTATTTAGATTTATTTTCAGTTTTTTCCAAATTTTTTTTGTAAAATAAACTACTAGCCATAATACGAACGAAGCAAATCTTAAATAATTACTATTTAAGATTTGCTTCGTTCGTATTATGGCTAGTATGTGTGTTTCTCTGTAAAAACACTAAGGAATAAAATGCAGGTATAATAAAATAGAGGAGTTAAAATTTTATCCAGTTGTTTCATGCAAACTATCTTCTAGTTTTGTTGTTAGTTGATTTTCTAAAATATCTCAAAAATTGGTTTTTGATGTATATATAATTGAAAATGCAAGTATTTGAGTAGCCTGTCTGCTTAAAGTAAAGTAACAGCCGGTGAATGTTACATTGCTCGGCTACGGCTTCCTCTCCCTCTCTTGTCTTGAAGGCCTGTCTGTTTTCGTGATGCTATTCATAAGTCGACTCTCATCAAATCAATGGCAATATCAATATAATGAGTGATAAAGTTATCTTTGAATACCTATTTGAATTATTTTTTTCTTTTATCGCAATGGCAATTGATTTTTCGCAAATGCAAAAAATTATTAAAGTTAAATCATTCATCTAATATATTTCGCGCGTATAATCGAAGTCAAGCAAAGCAGAAGCAAAATCAATACTCCACTGAGATTCAGTTTAATAGAATGAATCGCTAAAACTTTGGATTCGAACAAGAATTAATATGTGCATACGAAAAGACAAATTTATTTTAAATGGTTTTTAAATTTGTACTGACAATAATTTAACAATGCGTTTCTACATGTAGTTTACTTTTCTCGTCACTGAAACTGTTGAATGTAGGTAAAAATAAAAACAACCTTTAGAATATTATTAAATTTTTATTGTTAATATTTTGCAATGCTCGTAGGCTTAGAGCAGATATTTTTAAAATTCAACGATTTTTTTTTTATTAACATGGTTATTTAAATTTATTATTTTTTTATTTTTATTTTTATTCATTATAATTTTTTTTAATTTTTTTTTTTGTTTTTTAATGTTTATTTTTATTACCATAAGTATTATAAAACGAGATATTTACCATGTTTTTTATTTTTATTTGGTGGAGTTCGATATTTCGACATTATTACATTACATTCGTAGAATGTCTTGTTCACGAGCTCCACCAAATAAAAATAAAAAACATGGTAAATATCCCGTTTAAAAATACTTATAGTAATCCAAAGAAAAGTTTCGAAAGGGACTGAAAAACATAGACATTCAATATATTTATTACACATGTAAACATTTATATTGGAATTATATTACTAGACAATGAGATGAACGACATTAAGATACATTTAGATGATTATAATTTGAATAAAATTCCTTAAATATTAATTAATCTACTTGTATAATAGTAAATGTTGTCCTTAACAAAAAACTACTTTATAATCAAAGTTAAGCGGTAAATCTTAATATTAAGATGTAAATGTCAATCTAAAGTTAAGATTAAAATCTTAACTTATCGAAAAACCTGATGCGGCACTCTGCGTTTGCCCCCTATATGTAACATTTATTAACATTTGAATAAATATCTTATTAATACTAATAATATAAGCATCAACCACATTGATATGTTAAAACATCGAGATGTCAAAAGAAGTTGATTAAATACTAACTATACTACATTATACAAGTGTCTCGAAGTCTAACAAAGGTAATGATGAAGATATGCGGAAAATATTAACGTATTTTTAGGGTTTAAAGTGACAATGCTTTTGGTTTGTATTGGGAATATTTTCTCACTCTCACTTTTGTTACACGACAATGTTCTAAATCGGTACCAACTGAAAGAGTTAGTAAATAACTCATGTTTACCAAGCCGTCTTTGGAAAATTCACTTATATTTAATATACATAACAAATGGGAAGGGTTAGAGTTTTATTAAACAAATCAGAATCTTATATAATCTTATCGCTAGTTAGTGAGCTAAATATTTACAGCTATCCGTTTATATCTCATTTATCTGTGTTAACTTATCAATCCTTAGAGTAATAATATACATCAATAATTTTTACCTTGAGTATGTATCGTACATAAAGAATTGTCATACCATGTTATGTCATGCAAAAATGACATAATTATTATGACAATTCTTTAAATAAGATTATATTATTATAATTTTATTAACTAACATGTTATTTAATAATTAAATTCAATTATAATATTCATTATATTTCAATAAAGGAGCGTCTTCTATATAAAGTGAGATAAAATTTACCATACACGATGACCCGCACACGACTCAAAACCCTTATGTTTTACTAATCTTATTCGAAGATAATAAAATGACACTACTCTACTACATGTAATCATATTTAAAACCTCTGAGATATCTCCAGAAGCAGCCTGTTCCTCCATCACTAGCACCACCCATACGGTTTGCTTTTGTCGAAATGTCTTAAAATATTTATCGAAATGAAATTTCGAAAAATATTCTTGTAATGAGACAAATTTCGTAGGATGAAAACATCAAACTGCTTCTAACATTGTATTACTGAGACATCTTGTACTTAGCAATAAATCTACTCATATTAAATTTAGTTTAACTAATTTCTTAATATTATTCCATTGGTAGCAATGTGTGATTCTTACATTTTAATAAAACAAAAACATTATAAGCGGAATAAAGTCAACACTGTTACTGAGAGTTATGGTTGACAAGATTGTACAAGGTGTATTCATAACTTCTATAATTCAGATGACTGTTCAGATAAGACAAATTAATCGATAATAATTACCTCATTTGCAGCCTCATCTCTTTTAATCAAAAAATGACCGAAGTAGTGCTCAATCCAATTAAAATATGCATCGACCGCTGGCATATCTTCGGGAGCTGCTGCAGGTGACTGGTCTACAGGAAACGCTGCCTGCTCTTCAAAATCTGCCAGGACTTGTGCCGAGAAATCTGAAAAAATATTATATCTCATTCGACTCCATACAATTATTTATATATGTATTTTTACGTCTAACATATAATAATAAAATAAAATTTATAAATAACAGAAACAGAATTTGGGAGATTCGAGTAGCCTTTAAGGGGATTCAAGTAGCCTTTAAGGTTACTTGAATCTCGCCGATAAAATTTACCTTTACTCATATGCATTGCAGCGTTGTGTTTATTAATATTAATTAATTCTTCGGATTTACACAACAAATCCATAGCCTGTAAAACATAATTATTAATATTATAGAAAGTAGATTCTTAGCAGATAAGGAAAGTCGTAGCAGGTAAGTAACAAAAAATCTCATGAAATTCATGTCATTAGCGTATATTTCGATGTAATTACCTCGTCCGTATCATCCATTTCATAATATTTAACACTTTTATCGAGCGTTAGTGAAGTTCTGGAGGAAACTAAAAAATGTTTTTTACAGTTACATCACACTTTATTCGATCATTTACAATTTACATAGATTTATAAAATTTATAAATATAATAAAATACCAATATCAATTTTAATATTCAGTTTATTACGTAAAAATTCCAGAAGACATTAGAGTCGGTATTAATAACCTATCTTTCTTAGAGCCATGCGCTTAGCATTAGCGTAGTCTTCAGATGGTTCACAGACCTCTTCGAGCTGAAAAATATAAACTATTGTAGAAAATACGCAGATGAGAGGAATCTAAACAAAAAGCCTTATATAATTAATCATTAGTATATATGCTAATTACATACCTCATCATTGTAGTAATCATACCAATAAATGCATCCATCCTCTTCATCTCGTTGCCGCGGCGCTTGTTGGAAGAATACTGAAAAGATTTTTTGTAATATAACATCTAATTTGATTACAGAAAATGTTTAATGTAAGTTTATAATTATATATTTTGATATATACCCTCTCTGTCCGCTTCTGCTGTCTCTGGTTTGGCAGCGTCCGACGTTTCCACTGAAAGTTTAGTATGCAACTTTAGTTTCTTATATTATTTATTAAATTTTTGCTACTAATTTGAAATATATTTACCGAATCTTTTCTTCTTTAAGCGTCGTTGCGAGAAAAACAGCAAATCGTCGTCATCATCATCGCTCAAAGTGGAGATCTGGACGTAAAAACAAATATTTATTTCTTACTCGTTGAGCACTCAATCAATGTTATTTTGCTATCAAAAAACTGAATGCATGTACCAAGGCTTCGCAAATGCTGATATGCGGAGGGTTAAGCAGATGCTCGTCGATGTTGACATTTTATTAATTAAGAATTTATTTCCAACGAACGCGTTGTTTACGAACTTGTCAATACATCTCGTAACCTAAAAAGAAATATAAATATTCTTTAATTGTTTGCGACGGAAATATTAAAATGAAACTGCTTTAATAAACGGATAAGTAAATTGTAAACTCACACAACTAAAGCGACTGATAAAATAATCAAAATCTATTGCGTTAAGATTTATTTCGCCGCATTAGAACTAAGCACCAGCAGTAATTTCTCATAACATAAAAAACTACCTTAAATAAAAATAAATGAATTGAGCAAAGTACGTTCCTTTATCAACATGGATCTGTTATACGGAATAAACATGGATTCGAACTAGTAGAATTTCACATGCGTCTCGCATCGAATTAAAATCACATTTATACATCAACGTATACATGGGAACAAAATATTCGCCCCTCTCCTTTGCATTGCAACTGCGCATACCCCACTTCCTCCCATAGGGAGAAGGGTGGGGGTGTACACTTTCATAAATATCAAAGCATCAATCGCATGGGCAATAAATCGGCTCAGCAAAATAAAATTATACATCATTATTGTGATTTTTAAATTGGCATTATTTTAATAAATTATATTAAGCTCACTTCAAATCCATGTTAATAAAGAAAAAAAAACTAAAAATAAAGTATCGCTCGCTTTTAAGTAAAAATTTACTAGTAAAAATTCGTAAAAATTACTTTATTAATATTTTTATTTATTATTATAATAATGATTATTATTATTCATTTACACAAATATTTGATCACATTCGCCTTAGAGCATATTTAGTAAAATACAAATAATACATATTTTTAAATACTTACGAAATCCAAATGAATGATACGCACACACTTGTAAATTAAAATATTACAAAGTTTCACTGATTCTACTGGATCATCAATCTCAATTGCACAACACACGTGATTATAGACTGACCGCCGAGGCTAGAATGCCTAGATTTCCAGGCCCCGTTAGGTCCAGATAGACTTGCGCATGTCTGAACTTTTCAATCGATAAATCCAGAACCTGGAAATATCTATTTGTGATATAAGGTACGTGACCCATGTAATTCTACCTTATTTGTTTTTCAGTACAAAAAAAACCACTATGAATTATTAAATAAAAAAATAAATGTTTGTTTAATTATTTATTTAATAATCAATGTATTAAACATAATTTTGTTTCAGTAAAAATATATTTTCTATTAACTAAAAGCTTTTTTTAAGGAGACTTTCGTGTCTTTTTTTGACCACTGTTCCATGAAAAGGCTAGGGCCTATGAAAGAATTATGTTTATCTTAACATTAATATTCAGTATTTTCTTTGGAATCAAGTCTTAATACAAAATAAATTGTAAGTTAAAAATAAAACTAAAAAATATATATGTCGGTGGAGCAGGATGCCGAACAGTTGGGTTCGGGGATTGATCCGACATTTGGTAGATTATGTGGGCGTGCAATGGAGATATTCACAAAATAAAACGTATTTAATATCGTCTAATCACTGTATTAATTGATTCAATAATCGTACAATACAATAATATCAAAAGATTACAATAATTCATCTCGATTAAGAGCAAATGGGTTTGCAAGCCACCATCGCATTCGAATCGCTTGTCAAAACATAACGACTCGCGTTGCCATGACACTTGCAACTCCATTCGGGGTGACCCGCTCTTAAAAGTAAATCAGCCATCAAACATTATTGCTAACTATTCATTAATTATCCAAATCCACAATCAAAGTAATCTCGTCCCGTTATATATACATTTATAGCAGGCGTTCTTAAACTTCGAAGGAAACGAAAGAACTCAATTTTTTAAAGCTACTCTAAATAAGTTGCCTTATCTACCTCTGTTATTCTTATTTTAGAGACGAAACATAACAATTAAAAAATCTAAGCAACAAACAAAATTTCATATAAAATAGTAACTTAAATATGAATCTACTCATGGGAATCAGTCTTGACATTTACTTAAATGTAATAAACTCTTCAGTAATTACTCTTAAAATCCTAACAATTCTATTAAATTTAAAGTAAAAATAAACCAAGCCATACGTTAGTTGGTAATGCAGTATACAGGGCAGTCGAAATCATCAACATCGACATCAAGGTAAGGTGTGTGGACACATATCTCGTGGAACCAGGCAATCTTATCTTCTCTGCAAGCATGACAATACCAAGTCACAGTTAATTACTGCTGATTCTTTCTAGTCAATCCAGATTTCTGACCTCTACCTTTGGAGGTATTTGGTGTTCCTTTTGGCCTAGTAGAAGATGTACTTAATTTCCTGTTGCATATAAATGTTTGGTTACTATAATTTGATGGTTTATTACGGGGAGCAGATGTGTTAATTTTAGCGACTGATATATTGAGGAATCGACAGAAGGTATTTCTTCATAAGACTGCTCTGCTCTTCCGTATTTAGTTAGCTTAGGGTAGGAGTAACAGCACTGGTTCTTAATATAGGTAATGGGATATTATCGGAGCCTGAGTCAAATTCAGAGCCTGTGTTTACATTTAAACCAGTAATCTGGGTAATATATGTCTATAAAATTGTCACTGCTTGCTGGAATAGGTAACTCTGTAAATGCAGATAGGACAAACGCCTCTTCAAGTATAACTTTGGGGTCAAATGGATAATGACCGGTAGCTTTGAATCCATTTACGATATTATCATATGTCATGTATTTTGGCCACACTTCCGACAAGTACATGTTGAAACTTGATTTATTTAGTTTTCTTTCTGTATTTTTTAAAATAAAACTTAACAGTTCTTGATCCCAGTGGTGCTCAAAAGAACGATCTACCGATTATCCATGGTTTGGATTTCGTGTGTCATATTCGACGAAAGGCAATACAGTGCTATATCATTTTTTACAGCTACTTCTACTACACTGTAATCGAGATGGCCCGCTGCACCAACAAACATCGGAAGACACTTTCCTAAAATTTTGTTTTTAACCAAATTAAAAATTATTAAATAAATATTATTTATTAATTCAATGAAATTAATAAAAGTGTGTTGTATCCCTTTGCAGTCATTTTGACCAATGATCATGCTGGTAAATGATCAGTAAATTCAGGTTTCATTCTTTTGCCTCTGAACAAAATCATCGGTGGAATAGCATTCCCTACAGCATTTACACAGCCGACTACTGTGACGCTTTCTGCAGTTCGTTAGCTATTTGATGCAGTATTTTTATTCCTTTTTCGGTAACACGGCTCGTTCGTGATGAAAAATATACGGCAACTCTTTCCATTCATATTGTACAGGCATTCCTGTCTATTTTCAATATGAATGAAAGAAATAATAAATGACAATATTTTATTTATTTATTCACTTTTAGGTCCTTAATGGGGTCACCATTTTGGCTTTTCGTCGGATTATTTGAAGATTTAGATTTAGCCCTTTTAGAAAAAGTTTCAACCATTTTCTTTCATCTTTCGAAGTGGTACCACTGAAGCGATGTTGTTTTTTTTTTACAAAAACACGTGATTGCTTTCGAGCTTAGGTTTCCCACTTAAGCCAAGCGTATTATTCTACCCTCTAAATCTTCTTCTTAAAGGTGTTAAGGTGGCCGCTCGACCTTATTTCCTTTCCATTGAGTCAATTTTAAGTGGTAGTATGTTATATCTTCTAGCAGTTTCTCTTTGGGAAAGTATATTTCGTTATACAGCCCTTACAGCTGATCTGGTGCTCGAACCATTTCGCACAATTTTGCTTTGGTTTAGGTGCTTATTCTTCGTCTGGTTCCATAATTGTACGGAAATAAAAAAATTAAAAGAACTTATAGCATTAGATAATCATAATAAGGTCCAGGTCGATTTCTGATGGGCCTTATTAGGCTAGGGTAGTAACTTTACACAAAAAAATAGATATAAAATTTTAATTTTAAACTTAAATTTTGATAACATCATGTATAACAAGCGAATAAACCACTCTATATTATTAGAATAAAGATTCACTAAGTTTTTGTACGTCGAAATTTAATAAGCGCCTACTAGAAATCGCACGCACTTTCTTTCGACTGTAAGTTCCGACAGGTTCGCTTCAGTCATGGGCAATGTTCACTCAGGCCATTCAAGGTTAGACACTCAACGATGATAGCCCAATCCGTTTGACTTTGTAGTGTAGGATATTTAAAACGTGGGATTTATCAGGCACTGGGCCTTACGTGTTTCAGGTACCTTATATGCTATAAGATTACAGGTGACATTTGATGAAAAATAACAATTTAATAATTAACTAATATATTATGGTATATTTTTATTATTATTTTTTAATTGTATAAATTATAAAATTAAGTGACATTATATCTCCTCTTGGTCCCTCTTGAGAAGCACGTGTAGCAGATTTTCATACATCAAAACATCTGAAGACTCCTGATAGAATGAATAAAAAAAGTTCTTCTAGAATACCAAATAAATAGACAGGCATTTTCTCACTGATTTTGAAAAATACATACTCGAAAGTATGACTTCATCATCAGCCCTTATTCGTCCACTGTTGGACATAGGCCTCTCCAAATGAACCCAACTGTGGTCTTTCTTCAGCAACTCACATCCAGCTCCTGCCAGCCGTCTTGCGCAAATCGTCACTCCACCGTGCCTGAGGACGTCCTAAACTACGTTTGCCGAGACACGGTCTCCACTCTAGAACATATTTTCCCCAACGGTTATCGGTTCTACGACAAATATGGCCGGTCCACTGATACTTCAGCTTACTACTTAGGCGGACTAAATCGATGACTTTGGTTCTCTGATGGATCACCTCATTTTTAATGCGATCCCTTAGAGAAACGCCGAGAATAACCCTTTCTATAGCACACTGACTTTAAGTTTGTCGTGAGTGTCCACGTTTCGGCTCCGTATGTCATGACGGGTAGGACGCACTGGTTGAAGACTTTCGTCTTATGGCACTGTGGGATCGACGATGTGAAGATTCGATGAAACTTCCCAAATGTTGCCCAACCCAGCCAAATTCTTCAAAGTTGTTTCTACCTAAACGCATATCCTCCATTCCATTAGTGAACAATTTGGGGGAAATAACGTCTCCTTGTCTCACTCCTCGATGCAATCGTATGGGATTTGTTTGCTGATTCTGTACTTGGACGGTCGTGGTGGCGACTTTGTAGAGACATCTCATCACTTGGACGTATCGCCAATCAACTTGTAGGGACTCAAGAATAGCCCAGATTTCAACCGAGTTATAAGCCTTCTCATAGTTCACGAATGCAAGATACAGGGGCCGGTTATTCTCATGCGACTTTTGTATAATCTGCCGCACTGTGTAGATGTGGTCTATGGTGCCGTATCCGCTCCGAAACCCGGCCTGTTCCGGGGGTTGGAATTCGTCGAATCTTCGCGCAAGACGTTTCGTGATCACTCTTGAAAACACCTTATAAACGTGGCTCAGTAGGAATATGGGTCGATAGTTCTTCAGCAGGGTTTTGTCTACCTTTTTGAAGAACAGGACGACCACACTCCGATTCCACGCCTCCGGAGTTCTCCCTTCGAAGAGGACAGAGTTAAAAAGCTTCTGGAGCTCCTCAGTACTGGTTTACCTCCTGCTTCCAATAGCTCTGTTGTAACGCCGTCCTCTCCAGGGGATTTTCCATTTTAAGCTATTTAAGAGCAATCTCGATTTTTCCAATAGTGACTTCTGGCAGATCTTCGGTGAAATGGCGTGTTAATGTAGCTCTGGGATCCTAATTTTCGGGATCAGGTCGAGATGCTTCCGATGCGTATAATCGACCGTAGAAGTCGTCTACTTACAAAAGAACTGCCGGCTTGGAAGAAGCCACTTCTGCACTTGCTGTGGTCAACTTCGTCAGGTGGATCCTTCCAAGATATTCTACGAAGACCTTAAACCCCAATTCTGCTCGATGGCTCTTTCAATCGTAAGAGTATTGGAGCACCGGAGGTCGTGTCGTACGAGGTTGCTGATCTCTTGGTTTATTCTATCTTGGGCGATAGATTCGAGTCAAGCCGTAGCATGCGTTTGTTGTACGTCGTTAGTCGGTTGTGGTGGTCTCCCTTTGCCCGGTGATTCTTAGCACCCCCCGTCCCGCCGTTACCATTGTCGCCACCATGACGAGGAATAGCGAGACCGCCGGGAACTGTGGGCCGTGACTTACATGTGTTCAGCATTTGGAGGTATTGCAAATAATCGCCACGCTGGGCAGGCGGATTTGCGATCGCAGCTACTTGCACCGGTGACGCTGCTGCCCGTTACCGGCCTGTGGTATTTAGCTACGCCAATTTTTTTTTAATTTTTTGTTTCATGCTTATACTGCAATCAGTCGGTCGCCAGATCCTCGTTTGCTCGTCGGTAGGATGCACCACAAGCAGGTGAGGTTGGCTTGGGGCGCTAAGGTGTAGTTTGCGCCCCCTTACATCCCACTTAGACTATGACTTAGATTGACTAATTAATATTTGCATTGATATTTTTTTAGACATTGTTTACTGAATACTTACTTAACACAAGCCTTTCTTTTTTTCAAAAGTTTTTTTGTTAGTACAGCTATTCTGATGGTCATATGGACTATCCCAGGGTTAGTGGTACCTACTGCCCATAGACATTGGCCTTATTAGAAATATTAACCATTACATCTTTCTTAAATCTTACATCGCCAATGCGCCAACAAAATTGGGAACTAAGATGTTATTTGTGGCTGATTTACACCGGCGTACGCACCCATCAAATCGGAATAGAACAATACTAAGTATTGCTGTTTGCCGTTAAAATATCTAATAAGGGAGTGGTACCTAACCAGACCAGGCTTGTACAAAGCCCTACCACCAAGTAAATTATCACTGTTAATAATTCCTACCACTTGCTTATGCTATACCTTAAAAGTAACAATGCGCGATAACTAAACCAACCTTAGTCAAATCATAAAAGAGAATGATATGATCTTCAACCATATGTTCAAATTATACATTGACTTTTAAATATAATCCGTGCAAATAGAAGTCAACAAATTAACATTAAACTTATCTTGACATCAATCCTACTTTTATGTATGAATAATGTCTCTTATCATGAATACACAATCCTTTGTTAAGGCTGTAGAAAATGCCACGCCCTGCCCTTCCGCGAATGACCTCTCTCAGATTTTAAATAAATCAATACAGCGGTCCTCGGACCCCCTGTCTAGTGTACCTAGATATTCTCCCTAGTTACATGCTGATTGCTTTTATTTATTCTGCGTGTATCACAGCGCGCACCTCCCCAAGCTCGCGAGAGGGAGAAGAACTTATGTATAATTGCATAGAATGATCGAGTACATACTACAAATGCAGATATTGATTTTAGTGTCCTATTATTCCCCACTGCATCTACCTATTTAGTTAGGGGTATGGAGGCAGAGTCCGCTTTCACCATCCTCCGCCAACCTCCATAGGGCGTTGTCCACCTGCAACACCTACGCAAAACGCATTAAATCAATATATCAGCGTCAGCTATGTAGTGATTTATGTCGGTAATAAAGAACAAAGAAAACTCATAATTCATATTTAGAACATATTTGAAGCATATGTTATTGTTTAATTCAATCACATATCGCATTATTTGCTTAATTGCAAACACCTTAGAAATGAGGGGTGCCATTTTAAGTGCCCAACAAACTCAAATACGAATTATTGCAATAGAACGTTTTACGTAGAGGCGTTCACTTGTACAATACAGTATAAGGGTTACTTAAGCTATCATGATTCATAATTGTGACTGCATGCCTTAACGTTTTAAGGTCCAAATAAGCTCTCAATGACAAAGACGTGAGCCAAAACGGTAATAAAAGATTATTGAGTACATAAAGTCAATACCAGCTCAAACTATATGAAGGATTTTTAAAAAAAGCATCGTCTTGGATCCCTAAGGCCCCAGTATCTAAACCAGCTTATTAAAATTTTTTTGCTAAGTTTAATCGTTCATTCAAGCTTCCTTGAGTTGTTATTCCCGACATGTTACTTCTAAAATCGAAATAGATATTGCTCCAACTGAAAAAATAAAAAACCTGCAAAGCGAATTTTGGAATTTCATCGCAAGCAAGATGATATGGGCAGAAAAGTGATGAATAAAGATGGAGCGGACTCTAGAAGCCATAATTCAGACGTTCGGGTGGTTCATTTTGATCCTCAGTAATAGGTGTACCTCCTAACATTAATTCGTATACAGATGTATAAAAGTCGTCAGCTTGTCAATATGGGAATTTATTTGGAGGTCGAAGGAACCGTCTTTCTTTAGAATGAAACTTGGGCAAAACCGTTCCAACTATATCGCTTCTTGTCTTTACAAGATGTATTTAATTTTAGTGAAATAGGACATACTATATAAGAATCAAGTACTTGGTATGTTCTTCGTTTTAATTAAAAAAGAATTATTTTTGGAAATTAGTCATAAATTTCCCGTAAAGGAACATACAATTTTTGCTCGCGATCAAGATTTTGTTATCATTTAAAAAAGTGGAAAAGTGTGCAAAGCCACTGATTCTTAATGACCTTATTGAATTAATTGCAATTTTTAATTAAATGATTTTTTAACTATATATAAATAAATGTATATTCAAATATGTGTAAATTGTGTGTGTATACTTACACATTGGTTGAAAGCGAAAATGCATATATTATAATCACATATTAAAGCGTCATAATATTCTATTTATATATATGATCTCATGATCATATATAATCATACATATATTAGTACAATACAATAAAATATATAAGTAATTCTTGGCCATCATTCAAGATGGACGGCAATCTCCAACACTAGCGAAGATCTGCAGTAATCCAAGTAATCGTAAACTGCTAGAAATAAATAAAAACATAAAGTTAAAAAAGGCACGAGCAACTGTGAGCTCGTAGAAGTGGCTTAATAAATACTTACTTTTTTAAAAAAAAAATCAATATACTACTTTGAACAGGTTAAACGGTTAACTTACGGACAAATAGTTATAGGATCAAATATATAATTACTTCAATCAAAAAATAAAAAGTCAGTATCGAACCACGTCCTTCGAGGATGGAGAGCTTGCAAAAGAATTGCTGCTGCTCCTTAATATTAAGTAAATATTTTGCCAGAATACAAAAAATAAAATGGTTAAGCCAATAAAATAAGTTAGCTTGAAATCTATTTAACTTAAAAAAGGAAAAACTTATTTCTGACAGCCCCAATGTCTGTGAGCGGCGGTGAACACTCAGCATTAGGTCCTAGATTTGGTAAGTTA
This sequence comes from Vanessa atalanta, assembly GCF_905147765.1. Lineage (NCBI taxonomy): Eukaryota > Metazoa > Arthropoda > Insecta > Lepidoptera > Nymphalidae > Vanessa > Vanessa atalanta. The sequence continues at coordinate 9,855,410 of NC_061902.1, read as the reverse complement.
TCTGCATTCATTATTTCATAATAATTATTCGATAACGACTGCATTTAAAAAAATATATTCTATAGGATTCAAGGTGGTAAATTGACAGTCTCTCAGCCGAAGGATATGGGTTGCAATTTTTTTTTTTTTGTTTTTTTTTTTAACGAATTGTAAAGAAAAGGGAAAACACGCGAAGTAAAGTAAGTAAGTAAGTAAGTAAGTAAGTAAGTATAAGAAACCTGCAATCCTCACTTGGGGCAATAAGTACCAAAACATTTTCCCTGAGATAAGAGAAGGCTTAAGTCCAGCAATAGAAAATATCCAGACCTATTAGCTAAATGATTTTGTATAACAAACAAAAAATACAGACGAATTGATAACCTCCTCCTTTTTGAATTCGGTTAAAAATACATTTGAGGGGTGCCAAACCATAATCTTATAAGTGCCAGGAAATTAAATTTTCAGGAGACACGAAAAATATTTTTAGCGGAAAAATAAAAAGCAAAGTTACGATTATTAAAATAGTATTATCATACTATAATTTATCACTTTTATCACGTTTAGCGTAATTTCTAACTTATAATGTAATTTCGCATTTGACACCATCTAAATGATATAAAAACTTGTCGCAAGATTTAAGTACTCGTATTTACTTAGTTAGAAAAATTTAATATTTTTAATTGTTCACATCAAATTATTTAATTTATTTGTTTTTCTACACAAGTAAATCGCCCGACAAGCCAAACTAGTTCAATTTTATGCTCTTTTTAGATATCATACCAGTTAATATAAAAATCTGAAGTGGTTACCTGATAAGTTTTATTTTAGGAATATTTACTAAGTATTTGTTAAATGGTAAAAAAGTTTTCTCTGAGTTATCCTGAAAACTAAACTGCAAAAAAAAGTTTATTTATTTATTTATTAATTAAACAATGTCCATGGGCTCACAGATGTGTGTGAACTTAGCAGATCATTGTTCAGCAGATCAAACTTAAATGTGAGTTCTGCTACCATGCAGAAGAGTTCTATAGTTCCTGATAGATAGATAGTCGTCGCTGACACCCACCGCTCGGCTGATGAATTTGCTGATAGCGTCGTCATCATCGTCCGTTTAGTAGACACAGATATTGGTGTGTCTTGTGATTAATGTCTTCGATGAGGACCACCTCAATAACTCCGGACAGTATGCTACCATTACTATGGTTCCGAAGTGGTTCATGAAGGTTTTATCGTCCTTAACTTGGTTATACTTCGTGCCCATTTACTTAACGCAAGCCATAGTTAGTAACCTTGATTTGACTTTTTCAACAAATCGGTGCGTTAGGTGGTCTTTCCGGTCTTTGACGGCTTCGAGTGTGGCGGTGACTACTACTTCGTTGTCTAAATCGAAGTTTCTGACTATGTGAGTCGTCTTTCCATATCCTGGTACCCCATTTATTCACAATATCTGTGGCAGTTTCCAGCCCATGAGAGATGCGTCGATGCCCGGACCAACTGAGATGGACTTTGCCATCTCAAGTATCTGATTGTCTAGCATTATTCTTGTGCATCTGGCCAGTACCACCACTGGGTCTCTTGCCAGCGTGAAGAACTTGAGGCATTTGTCTTACCACTCCTCTTTTTTGACTTGGCCCACGAATTCTCTCGCAGCGCTATAGGCAACCATACACGACCTCGATATTTTCCCCTTGATGACTTGGAATATGTCGTTGTCGTATTAGGCTGCCCCAGCTTTTTTGAATTCTACCTCCAGCGGCTTTCGTTGCCTCGTTGGTCTGCATGATCTTCTCAGGTGGCTAAGTGGACCTTACAGATGGCCGTTAGTATAGCCCGGAACTCTATAACTGCTATATACTGCGTGATCTCGTGGGTTTGACGCCAGTCTCAGCTTTAGTTGGCAAACTTTGTCGGCACTTGTTCTAGAATCCAATGATTCCAGAATATATTCTAGAATAGATTCTTCAATGACCATCCAGAATTCCCTCATTGACTGCACTATTTTGAGGGATGAGAATTACGAGCCCGAACTAAGTGTGAGCTAATATTGAGCTTCTAAATAAATATTTTAATCTGTAATTAGTTAAAATACCTAAGAATAAACACGAATTCACGTAGTTACACATGCTAGATTTTTCAAATTCCCTTGAATATATACATATGTATTGGAAACAGCCTTAATGTTTTTTTTTAAAATAAAACATAGTGCTATTATGTCTGCTATAAAACATGAATAATGAATTTGGAAACAAAATTAAAAATTTAATATAAGCTAGAAATAGATTAAAACTCTTTTGTCAATATTGAATCCTTGGATGACCGGGAGTCACGATTTGAAATTTTTGAATTTTAAAAACGCTTTTCTGTAAAATTTTCTTTTTGATCGATATAATTTTTTATCATACATTATCAGAAATTATATTTTAATAAAATTAAACTGAAAAAAGGATCAGTAAATAAAAAAAAACTAATTTAAATTAAAAATGAAACACAGTAACATTTTTATTTTTTTATTTTGTCTATACTTGTGCAAATATTATCGAAGAAAGCAATGACATTTCTAAATTTCTTGCCTTAAATTTAACTTAAATTAAATACGCGCACGTCTGGGTTGGCCGTTCAGAAATTAGTACCATCTTGGACAGTCTAATTTCAAACCAATCTTTTTAGATTGCGCGTATTATACTATCTTAAAAGTCTGTCGAATTAAGTTAAAATTCTATTTCAATCCACCCGGAGCCGAAGAAGCAGGCACCAGTACCTTAAAAAGAAAAGGTAACATGTTAATAGAATACAACACGTTTATAGTTATAGTAATATGATATTAAAATTTGTTGCTATTTTTTTATTGTGATCGATAACTTAGATTTTGAAAAGAAAGTTTTAAGTAAGAAAAAGTAACATTATAAGTTTATACCTTCTAATAGCGTCAGAAGTATCTGTTGCGCCATCTCCGCCGTGTGCAGCAGCTGCGCGGCTTCACAACCCTCCCCCTCCTTACTTCAGACTTAAGGAGGGGGGGGGGGGAGTGCTATACCTAAAAAAGATTTTTTTTAATGAAGATAAACATGTTCACGATGTCATAAAACTATGTAATATATCACTCACGATTTAAAAAAGAGCTGCTACCGAAGTTATTGCTTTTATACACGTTTTTAATGAAATTAACTAAAAACTATAATATAGTTACTTTTAAAACTAAACTCTAATGTAATATTAAATATTTAAAAAAATAATATTCAAATAAACGTGTAAACAGTGACGAAACAAGCACTAAAATGTCTGGGCTCCCAGGTCCATTGGAACCTAGAAATAGATAGCTATACGCATGCGTAGGTTTAGCTCAATCAATATACTAAAGGAGCGTTCACAATTAACCACATTTGAACACTAAAATTGCTAAAAAAAATATTATTATTAGTATGTTCTAGCGATTGAAATAGTAGTTAATATAAAAAACTCTTTAAGATTGTCGTTTGTTACGCAGTGTTTTATTTTGTACCTACTTTATAAAGAGAGCCTTTTGATCGTCTAACTGTCAATGTCTGAAACTTTGCCACATCCAAAAAATAAGTTTGACAAGCGCACATACCTATATTGCATTTTATTGTAGCCTTATTAAGGAGAACAAAATGTAAATGCTTTGAAAATTGGAATTTATATTTTACATGTAAATCCAAGAACAATATAGACATTTAAGTGGTGTCAGTTTTTAAATAGCTTTAGCTAAGATGTATTTTAGGGTTTTTTTATTGTAATAGAACGATATTCTAAGGGGTTCGGTTTTAAAGTCAGATTACTCAGTAACATACCAATTGCACATTAACACACATCAACAGCCTGTAAATTTCCCACTGCTGAACTTTTTGCATTGTGGATTGTAACGATATCAACATATCTTTTAGCATCACGTTGATGAAGTCATAAAGTATGATTGGCTTACGACATATAATAATGTTTATAATTGTTATACATATTTAAATTAAACTCAAATTTTGATTGCTAGCGATTAGCAACGTTGAAAAAAGATTTACTAAAGTCACGCTCCTGCACTCGCACACACACTTTTAAGTGAGGTGGCCCACATGATAATCTGCCTATATTTAAAAAAATACCGAATGTAATATTACTGTAAACATAGTGCGTCTCGATCTTCAAAATTAAAAATTGAATAAACAGTTGGTCTATCGAGAGTTGAACATAATTACATATGTGTATATATTGAAAACAGTTTAAACGTCTATAACGTTAGCCAAAATATATAATAGGTATCATGAAACTAATGAATGTAACGAAATGAGACTAATCAAGCATTATGCCAAAATTAAAAGTATGTGTAGGCATATTACAGACTACAGATCTAGAATACTTTTTAAGCATATTGCAAATTATTTGTGTAAAAATTGTAGCTCATAGTTTGAACTATCAGAAATTCTATGTTAGTCAAATTAAATTAAAAAATGCAGCAGTTAGTTTTAAGATTTATGTGAAATTAAATAAAACAACATTTGTTACATTTTATTCAGTTTTTTAATTTTTTTTGTCCTTAAATTACCTACCGAAGGGCATACCATACCTACCGATTACAATACTAGGTTAGTTAGTAACTTACGGCGAGAGTTAATGATGGTTGTTTTGTTAAATATTTGGCTATATTTAACAAACCAACATTAAATGAACCTTACAATATTTAACGTTGATGTTTAGTGACTTAATGTTTTAATTGCAACATACGTTGCATTCAATAGTAGCGAAGAAATCGAGGGCATACCTTCGCTATTGCTTACATTACTACGCGCAGGGAAATCCTTAGTAATACCGCATACATTAGTAACATGCAGTAATAGCTTGGGGCCAACTAACATTAAGTTAACCTTAATTACAATATTTATGTTTGATGTTTAGTGGCTTAAATGTGTCGATTTCAAACATTTCTTGATAACTTGTACGTATAATACTAGAGTCAAGGTCTGGGAATCGTCAAGTGAATACGTCCCCGCCCTGAACTATATATAATAGTAACTTACAGTAGTAATAACAGGTTGTTTTGTTAGATACATGAACATATTTAACAAAGCAACATTAAATTTATCTTAATTACAATACGGGCGATCTAAGTTGGCCGGTCAGAAATTAGTTGATTATTATATTTTAAAGGTTATATAGTAGAGAGGCTAACTTCGGACCAGTCTCTTTAGATGGCGCGTATTATACTAGTTTAAAAGTCTCTGAAGCTTCAAGTGAAACTTCCAACGCGCACAGAACCGTCGGTCAGGTGCTGAAGACTCAAGCACCGAGGACCTAGAAAGAGAAATAATAATATATAAATAGAAATTAACTTAGTTAAATTAATGTATTAAACATTTTGCCATATTAGTAAATTAAAATGAAAATAAATACCTGCAAAAACCGTTCGTAATATTTGATACGCGTAACCTCCGTGCAGCAAATGCACCGTCCCACAGGCCACGCCCTCCTTATCGTAGACTTACGGAAAGGGAAGGGGGATGCCTGAAATTAATTAAATATGCTTTTTTAAACGCAACGCCATGTAATGCTTTTGTAGGAAAATGAAGGACTATAAGTAAGTATTTATAATTTATTCAATTTTAAATGTTTTATATTCTGTCTTAAAAATTACTCTGACTACTTAATAAATTTTGATCTATTAAAGTGTTATGCAAGTTAAATCTTAAAACATAACTATAGTATTTGAATATTAAAAGGTGTAAACAATTATAAAATACCTTCAAAAATCATCATTGTCTACTCCGTTCGCCGAGTGCATCAAATGCGCAGCTTCACGCCCCTCCCCCTCCTTATATTAGACTAAAGGAGGGGGAGGGCAAAACCTGAAATCAATAACAGCATTAATAAATCGCACTAAGTTGCCCAGCTGCATCACATAAATTTGACATTTAAAATCTGTGTACCCATGGATCAGACCTTTGAATAGGCAATCAAATTTTTTTTTTTAATTCATATAAAAATGCACTTACAATTTTTAAAACAACTGCCTTCTAATTTGTTGTTTTTACACACATTCCAAATTAAATGTAAAGGAAACTAGGATTTCAAGCACTTTTATTTTAAGAACTAATAATTTATGAAAAATTTAAATAACTGTCCAATGAAACGTGTTGATAGTCTGAGTGTTGAACAAGTACTAGAATGTCTAGATTTCCAGTCTCAGTGTAAGCTAGAAACTGTTAGCTTTGCGCATGCGTAGCTTATTGAATCAATAAATTAAAACATGGCAGCAAAGGGTGCGGTCTTTAAATGAATGTAATATTTGTGTGATGTACCGATAATTGATAAAACGACATAATTTAACTTATCACAATTTATAAAAAAGAGACCCGAGATGGCCCAGCGGTTAGAACGCCTGCATCTCAACCGATGATCTCGGGCTCAAACATAGGCAGGCACCACTGAATTTTCATGTGCTTAATTTGTGTTTATAATTCATCTCGTGCTCGGCGGTGAAGGAAAACATCGTGAGGAAACCTGCATGTATCTAATTTCAACGAAATTCTGCCACATGTGTATTCTACCAACCCGCATTGGAGCAGCGTGGTGGAATATGCTCCAAATCTTCTCCTCAAAGGGAGAGGAGGCCTTAGTCCAGCAGTAGGAAATTTATAGGCTATTAATGAAAAAATAAAAATAGTAAATTTGTAAAAAAAACTGATTATATGTATGATCTTGAACCTTGAGTTTTAGAGAAAAATATATTCTTCAAATATAAATAAACATTTTATTCAAAAAAGACAAAGGTGGACCGACCGATGCAACATCGATATAAGGAAAGCTTAAAATTTTTTGTGACCAGTATATAAATATACTAGTATATCATGTGCATTATCTGTTCGTCCGTCTTCCAGTATCTTATAAAGTTACTGGGCAACTCCATCTGTCATTAAAACATTGGAAAAATGAGAAAGATTAAGTATCTCATTTTATTTCTTTAGGATTATCAGACATCTAGGTGGTGCGGGTGAAACTTAGAATTTTGACGAGATGTCCGAAGGTGAAATTCAGCAGCCGGGATTAATCCAAACAATTCCTCGGAACATTCCCCGAAAAATTCGGTAGAAGATGTAGAGTGATCCAACATCTCTGCGCAAAACCAAAGGATCGAGCAGATCGGAAAGGGCTTTATCGTGTAGATAATTCAAGCTGCTCTACGTTGGATACGGCCATATGGTAGGAACTGGTACTAGGGAGTACCCGCCCAGAGGTAAGAGCAGTGAGACCATGTGAGGCCGAATTAACATTAATTGTGACGTTATAAGTTAGCAATAGAAGTGCTTTTTTTCGTTTTATTGCATTTAAATAAAATTTTGTTTTTGAAAAGGTCTTTTTCTTTTCATTTATTTTTTACTTTTAAGTAATTAAACTCGCATTAGTATTCTCAGTAAGTCCGTTCATTTGAAACCCATATTGTAGGAACCCATATTGTAAAAAAAATTATTTACCATCTTTGGTGAATTTCGCCATGCAGGATTTAAAATCGCGTCGCACAGTAAACCATGCCTTGTTATCCAGTATATAAGTGTATCCAAAATTTCAGCTCAATAAATTAAAGATATCTGCTTCAAAATTGATTTTCAAGCTTGAAGTAAGTCGGCCATATTAAATTACGAGTGTAGGACATATTGTAGGAGTGCATTAAAAATAATGGGTCCGTCATCTTGGGTATGCCGTCATGTGGGCTTAAGAATGACTTTAAGCAGTTAACAATGCATTGTCATCCAAACTGAAAGTGTATACAAAATTTTTATTCAATTGGTTAAAGATATCTGCTCCTAAATTGAGTTGCAAGCACACGTACATATTTACACTGCAAGTTAAATAAAAGCTTTTAAAAAAACCTAAATATCGATTTCCATATTTCAACTATTAAAAAAGGCAAACTTCTTTAGAAATTTTTATCTTCAACTTCACCTTTTTGGTTGATAAATTTCCAGAAGCGTCTTAAAATCTGTCTTTTAGTCATTAACAGAGGCTTACATACTAATTTCCATATTTATAACTTTCAAAAGTGACAAACATTCATACAATTCATTCATCCCCTAAAATACAAATCATAATCTCCTTAGGGGATTGATTTTGAAAAGAAAGTATCGAATACGTTCCATGAGAAATTTCTATGCAAATTTTCTTCTCGATAGACCCACCTGTTAGGTCTTGCGTTGTACGACAGTCAGTCATAATAAAATTTTATTAAGTAGATAAAAACTTATAATCAATGTACTGTGTTTTTGTCATTATTAAATTTTTCATTATTAAATTTTATAATTCTCTTTAATATAGAATAGTCCAGTCATTATATACGAAAAACAGGCTGAGAAATGCAAAAGGACCGAGAATGCGAATCAAATGAAATCAAATCAAATCAATTTTATTCAAGTAAACTTCACAATGAAGCATTTTTGAGTCGTTGATATTAAAATACTACCACCGTTTCGGAAAGCAGCCTCTAACGAGAAGAAACGGCAATAAACTATTATTATTTATTATTGGATATGTTGACGGAGAGTCTAAGAAAAGCTTAACTTGAAATTGTCGAGCCGAGTTGTCTCAAAAAAACAAAATTCAACCCTTTTTTCAACATAACCAAATATCAAATTTCTCGGTTCATTTGCATTTCCAAATGTCTATAATGGCTGGTCTATTACGAGAATAGTATCTCAGTAATTCGTATATAGTTTGAACTTATTTAATGGAATCTCTAAAGAATAAAGAATCTCTAGTTTAAGTAATCCATGAACACTACTCTAAGCCATTTGTTGCTTCCTCGGGAGTCTCACAAGGATCTAATTTTGGTCCATTGTTTTTAAATAAATTTATTAATGATATTGTAACAATATTTAAGGACTGTTACGTGAGCTTATACGCTGATGATCTAAAATTAACTAGACTAATTAAACAATTTACTGATGTTGTTTTATTATAAGAAAATCTAAGCAAATTAATTGAATGGTATGATATGAATAAAATGGTCCTGAATATTAACAATTGTTATCACATAAAATTAACTCGGAAAAAGAAACTTATACCATCCAAATATTATATAAAAAAGGATTAAAGGAAATTAACAGGAATCGTTACTTAGGCATCATATTGCATAGTAAATTGTATTTCAACCTACATGTACATAAAATACTTGATTTAGCAAATAAATCACTAAGCCTCGTTCTAGTATGCTCCTGTTTTCCTTCGTCAACGGTCATATAGATTTAGAATAAATAAAAATGAAATCTTATAATGGAAGATGCAATTTATTTAATATAAAAAGTCTGGAGAATAGACGAAAAATAATGTCAATAAAGTTTTTATTTAATTTATTTGACAATAATATTGATCGTCCGGAACTTTTATCAAGATTCTAATTATAAACGTCTTTCACATTTATACCAAGTTACGGTTAGAACGCAATTAGTAAAAAAAATCCGTCATATCGAGGTTATCATTGTTATTATTGTTACACATTAGTAGTTAAGTAAAAGCTTTAGATATATGTCACGATAGCCGCTCACAGTTCAATCGAAAAATAAAGAATTCTATTTGTGCTCATTTCTAATTTTATGGTATATTTTATTGGGTTTATTGATTATTATTTGCTACATAATAGTTAGAAATGTGTATTATAAATCTTATTTCTAATGATAGATTATGTTTAATTTATATTTTTAATATTAGTGAAACTACATGAAAATAGTAGAACATTTTCCAAGAAAATTTTGAAGTATATTTTGTTTTTTCATGTGATATTGTATCTACTGTTGGTTGTCCTACAGAAAATAAAATAAAATAAAATTACAAAATTCAATTTTTATTGCTTTTAATTTTGTCTAAACATTGTCATAAACAGAAAAAAAAAAATCTTCTTCGTAACATTATTTTTTAACATTTCAGACAAAACTCACGTATATTCTTTATCTTTTATATTTAAAACTGAACTTATTTTTATTTTATATATACTTTTCAAATATTTTGATTTATTTGATAAGTGTGATGGTTTAGATATTTGGAATGATATTAGCCAACGACGTCGGGGTGACCAGTTTAAGTTGTATCTTAAAAAAATAAAAATAAAGGGCATGAGTTACTTATTATTATGAGTGAAACCAAATATTTATTAAATATATATTAAATTAAGAAGTGTTAAAAGAATCATAAAATTAATAATATAGACTTATAAATGCATATTTCGCGGAACAATGGATGCTTCTAGAGATTGGTATTGATCGAATCTTTGAGAGGCTTCAGGTCAGACATGCGCACCTGGATCTAGCTACGCCCGGAAAATCTAGGCATTCTACCTCCAGCGTTGACACAACGGAGACGTGTGACAAAATCTCAAAAAAAATTGTGAGAATTAATAAAATTATTGCATATTATAATTTTTCCGTGAAAACAATAACAATTTTGGTGATTATTGTGGAAACGGTAAGTGTTATTTTTCTTATTTAGCTCCATATTCTTGTATTGTACTATTGTATACTTATTTTTTTATGGAATGCGCGAATTGTAACACTATTTTTTTTTTCTTATATTTGTATGTATTATGTATTGCGTAATTATATTTTTTATATTATAAATGATAACATTATCTTCAATTAGTTAACTTCATAATGATAAATTAGGGTTAAGGGATAAAGATAAAAATTAATATAGTGTTTTTAAAGAAGACGATGAAATTGTATTGATTTATGTGTTACCTCTTTGTTCCTAAGCTAAGAGGAGGTACCTGCGCAGTTCAATCTGCGCAGTTTAATTCTGCGCAGGCTAAGCTAAACTATCTATATGAAGAAATATTTATGTATACTATATTCGTAGCTGTGCGCCTGTCATAATATAATTTATATCTAAGTGCAAACATATAATATTGCCAGTGCGCTCGTATTAATTAATGCTAGTGCTCTAAGACTGGGTGTGCGCCCTTACGCGTTTATGTGTAGGTACTTTTATACAGTGTTTCTAGCTGTGCGATCTTATTTATCTATGTGTAGGCAGATGTTTATTTTTGCTAGCCGTGTGTTTCTACTGATTTCATTGATGCTGCTTGTTCTTTTCTATATATGTAGATACATTTAATCTCTTTAGTTATCTGTGCGCTCGTAATTTTTGGAACTAAATAATATAATTGAATTTAATAATAACAATATCACACCATGATAATGATGACTCCGTTTTAGTAAGGAAGATTCGAGTGACTACAGCAAAAAAAGAGAAACATGAGATTCTTAAACGTACAAAAAATGCCACCTGGTGGTGATGACCATAATCAGGAACGTGCGAGGCGATTTCCGAATCGTAGTCCCATAATTGAACGCAACGACGATGCCAACATCTTGGTGCGTACACTATATATATAATGAATTGTATAATTTTTTTAAAACAAAACGTAAATTTAGATAATTATGTAACAAATTTGTCAATCACAAGATAGTTACAGAATATTTTTGACAGGCCCGAAACAATCTACCTGAAAATAGACTGCCGGAAACAGATGAAAACGAACCCTTCAACATCATAAAGTTCTATCATGGTGAGTAAACTTAAAAACACTCATATGTATACACATGTCATGTTGCTCGCTAACATAAAAATAACATTTCAAATTATGATACAGGAAGGGAATGGTCTGAGGTGGAGCATTTGCTTCAACTGCCACCAGAGTCGGAGAAGGGTGACGATGATGAAGAAGAGGATTGTATGTATCTATTTTATATTAACAATTACATATTGTAAAGCCTGAACGCGATGATCTCATTCCCAAGTTATGCAATCAATTAAGAAGTGATTAGTTTTATTCCTTTAGTACGCAAAGCTAAATGTACATGATTTAATTTTTCAGGGTCACCGGCGCCATCGCAAGCAAGTTCAGATTCACAAGACGACCCATTCGCTGAGGACATTCACGATCTAGTTAATGTTTTGGATAACATGGTATGTGACATACTACTAGTATATAGTATATGACTATTAGATTTTTTTAAATATATTTGTTTATTTATACGTTGAAATAAATAATAGATATTGTTATTTAATTTGCAGATAAGGTCTCAGTCCAACTTAAGCTGTGATGCAACTCGAGTTGTCGACTATCTTGATCTCGATATGTTTAAATATGAGACTATATTGTCAAATGTAAGTATTTTTACATTGTTAATAATTTTACAATAAAATTTTGAAACTTGAAGTGATTTTAATTCGGTGCAATCAATTACAGGTTCAAAACTGGACCTGGGAATCCGATGAATTTCTGAGTGAAGAATCTTTCAATTCCTCAGAAGTCGATGCAGCTCCTGCACCTTAAGGATTTCCGATCCTCCAAGCACATATTAATTTTATATACATATATAAATTTATATATTTTGTATTTTTTTAAATTATTTTTACTTAGACGTAAGTTGATAAAAACTTAGAATCGTTGGAAGCTTTCAATGTATAGGCTCTTAAAAAAAATATTGATTTTTTTTACAGTTTAGGCATATCAAAAGAAAGTTAAATTGAGTGATTTTCGAAAAAAAAATAAAAATTTGTAATAAAGTAATATTTTAATAATAACAATTTGAATCATATTCAATTTTAATGATCCGTTCGACATTATGATTACCTTAAGATTATAAATTAAAATAAAACTATCTGTTCATGAGATTAGGGGATAAAAAATTGTCTAATCCCATGAATTGCTCAAAAAAAATTAGTAGATTTTTGATAAGGAAAATATATCTCTGTAAATATATATGGTAGAAGAAGCTTGTTACTCTCGTATGGCAATCGTTGGATCTGTTTACATAATATTACAATAAACCGCAACCTGAAACTGTTCTCATGGACACTTGATAGATCAATTTGGCTTGCATAGAAAAGAAAGAACATTTGAAATCGAAAAACATTCTCTAATATTTTAAAAATATGAAGTTCCAAGTTTCTTCTAGAGATAATATACGGCTTAAAATTATAGTTTGCCTTTATAATGTTTTAATAGAAAGTAAATCAACTAAACATATAAGAACATATTGTAAGAGAATGTACCGAGTTTATATGAATATACATTGGAAGTAGTATTTTGATCACACTTAAAGATATCTGATCACCAAAAAAATACACATACACACAATTTGGTATCGTGTATTTCTATTAAAATAATGTTTGGTGTGTTATTGTATATAGCATATAGGATACAACATTTTGTAGGTATATCATAATTGGCATTGCATTCGCATATGGTTACGGGAGCGAAGAATAGAGCTACTCCATTTCCCAATTTAATCACATCTGTTTGTATTATAAGCTTAACTAATGCTGACGAAAAAATAATAAACTTTTTCCAAATATTTTTTCTTCCAATATACAAATCACTTCGACAATTCGATACAAACGAAACAAATAAAAGTTAGCACGTAACGATAGTTAATATTCCTTTCCACCACCATTAGTCACCACTTACTACCTGTTGGTTCATTTTCTTGTATAAAATTCTATTAGAAAAGAATGTATAATCCACATGTTGTTGGTATAACTCGGTATGTTTCAATTTAGATATACATTAATATAAGGAGCTCATTGGCAGTGTTTAAATTGGGCAGATAAATAATTATTCTTTATTTATTTATTTGATCTTATATATTAGATTATTATGTTGTTGATATTTCAAAGAGGGTATACTTATACGCCCTGAGTATATTACTTATTTGGCAAAGCTATGACGAATTAATAAAATTTATCAATTTCGTTAAAAAAGAGGAAAGTCGGATCAAAAAGTTATATATAAATTTTGCGTACTGTAACACTTTTGGGCTAAGGCCTCCTCTATATTAGCAAATAATTGACATAAGTGACAGATCCTTCATCCATAACAAGGTTACCTCGTGATGTTTTCCTTCAACGCCGAACACCAAATTTATAACAAAACAAAATTGTATGCTCTCGGATTTAAAAGCGCAGCCTTCAGCTGAAATTCAGTTGTTCTAAGAACTGGTCCATCCCAACACTTTAAATACTGCTAATGCATCTAACGATAAGATTAGACTAATATTTGGTTTTTTATTGAAATTGTTTATCGGTTATTAACTAAGTCACTCATGAGGCAAAAACGAGTAGTGTGTACATACGTAGTTAATTAGATGATAGATTAGGTCTATAGTATAATTTATATTTTATTACTTTCATTCTGAATACAATGATTAATTATTATTTTTTTTATTACAACAGAAAATTTATAAATCGAACGACGTTTAAGTATACAATTATTCAAAAATAAAATTGTACTTATTTGCATTTAAAATTAATATAATGATTTTTAATTGAATTATTTATAAATTAAAATTAATTTAATTTTTTCTCGCGTTTATTACTAATACTAAATATTTTTAAAGTTATTAATTTGTTTATTTGTATTTTTTTATTATGAATTTATATAATTGGTCCTTATGTGTCCTTATACTGCAGTAGTTTTTTAATCGTAGGAGGAAAAAGTAACTTCATTTTATATAAGAATTTGTAATCAATGTATTTTTTTTTTAATATTTTTATTCCGTTAATTGAGACGAAAATGGTTGAATAAACTTAGACATTTCTTCCAAATTTTTAGACACAATATGAGATCTCTTAAAAATGTATTAATAATATATTTATTTTTCTGTTCAATACATTATAATTGCACAATTCCGAAATGTACTACATCTACTAAATCAAAATATTCTTAATAAATAATTCGTTATTTTGTAAATAAGATTTTATAATGTTATTTGTTAAGGAGAAAAATGTATATTTTTTTAGATCAAATGAAAGTTAGTTAGTACCTACTTGGTACTTATTAATTATAGGCCATATTATTGTAGTTGTAGTTACTGGTTATAAGAAAAGGTCGATGATTTTAAATACTTTCATAATATTTTATAACTAAATTCAAGCTGTATAAAGTACAATAAACGCACAAGCAAAGTTCAACTACACGCATACATACGCGACAAGATCCAAAGTTTTATTTCTCTTAACATTGGCCTGGAGGGATTAAATGTAGTACACCGGTAATACTTCTTGCTTAAAACGAAATAGTCCAAGAGCGCAACTCTTCAATTATTCTGTAGATCATCGTAGCTTACGTTTCGAGAAGCATTGGCGTATGCTACGGCACTACGTAGTTTCTGTCGCGTTAGTTTACAACCAAAGCTACCCAATATAGATTTAGAATATAATTAGTTATATTTAAATAAGTTAGATAAATAATGTGCGGAATCATAATGTCGAACAGAAAATTTTTAAGGCATTTTTGTTAAAAAAAAACATTACAAGGAGTGAATTTGAAGGTTTCACAACAATTTAAAAATAACAATTAATATTATCTATAATATTATTTGACGCCAATGTAAGCTGTGATTTAATATATATAATTTTTATTATGTAATTTGTTATATATAACGGAGGAGACAGTATGAATATATTTTTTCTATATAAGTGTTAGACAAATGGGCTGATTAGCACACTGTCTGACGAGGCTGAATATTTGTCAAGTTAGTCTTTCTTATTATTATATAATTTATGGGCTTCTGGTAAATATTGGGACAGATTTAAGAAGGTTCCTTGGTCCGTGCGGTGTAGAATTTGCTGACGATCATCATAGGTGGTAGGGCTCGCTCGAGTCCGCCTGGGTTAGTACCACCCTCCTGGTAAAACCTGTTCTAAGCAGATGCTTTAAGCATCGGGTAACAGAGTAAAGGGAGAGCCAGTTTTCTTTCTTGCTTTTATTTCATTTTGGTTTCACTGCACAATTGCGGTCATCTCTATCTTGTTTTAATGGGCTCTAATATTTTGTATTAACTTAGAAACGATAGTTTAACTTAAATCACTTCGTTATATCTGTTTTAGCAAAACTGTTTCTATCACTAACTTTGTTTAAATATTACATCGATGTTTTATTACATCAATTTTTTGAATCAGCTTGTAGTATAATTTCCATAGGCGTTTCCGGCTTAGCTCGATGTCGACGCTTCAGTACGCACGAAACTTCTAAGATGATTATGATAACAAAAAACAAGGCCAACCCTACGATTTACGTCAATAATAAGTACATTCGTGTGATCATCGCTGTGTGTGTGTGGGTGTGTCATAATCATCTCTGAAGAGTGACCTTTAGATTTTAATCTCTCATCTCGGTGTATGTAGTTTAGTTTATAGCCGTTAACTACGAGTAGTGTAGTAGTAGTTCAGAAGTTACACTTCAATTTTAATATAATGATTATTATAGATGTTTAAGAAGTAAGAATTCGAATTGTTTATGAATCATTTGTTAGTTGGTTTATAATAAATGACTTTATTAGATTCAGTTACAATTTGTTTTAAATAAAGTTGACTCTTTTTTATCTGTAGCTGATATAGTTTTAAGCAGTTCTGTTACTAACATTATTAGATAATATTTACCTTGTTTATTTTTTATATTGATTGTTTTTAAATACTATGTTATACTGTGTTACAGTTCTTACTTATATATTTTATGTAAACTTAAATAAATGGAATCAATGTCATCTTTCATTATTCTTACTCCAAAATATATTTTATTCATAAAATATACACAAAAGTCGAAAACACTCGGTTTTCTGTTGCTCTTTCATAGCCAAACTATGAAATTTGGATTTGATGAAATTTGATAGGAACTATGATTGACCAACGCGAACGCGGAAAAGAAAGCTTATATAATTTTATGCCTCACACCTAGAAATTTCTAACACAAAAGTCGATTTAAAGGATTTTCCTGTATTTAAAGGTTACCTTGAAGGTAAAAAAATAAAATAAAGAAAACTCACATGTTTCCAAAATTTAGAAGGCAAGTGTTTTCGAAAAAAAATTATTAAATGGTTAGTGATGGTGCTGAGCAGAAACTCGGCCTGGGAATGACGTGAAAAGTATCCGTTTCGAATCAAATCAAATCAAAATATACTTTAATCAAGTAGGCTCTTACAAGCACTTTTGAATCGTCATTTAACAAACTATTTAAAGTAAAGCTACCACCGGTTCGGAAATTAGATTCTACCGAGAAGAACCGGCAAGAAACTCAGTAGTTACTCTTTTTCAACATCTAAAAATACAGTAATGTTAGTTAAATACAATGATATATGTATGTTATGTCTCCTGCCTGGAAGTCATCAGGCATTAACTCCACGCCTTTTTATCATCAATATAATCTTGTATCGAATAAACCAATGTATTTTTTACAATTGACTTGAATCTATGAAACGGCAAAATTAAAAATATCAGAGGAATTTTATTATAGAAGCGGATACCTTGCCCCAAGAATGATTTATTGACTTTGCGGAGTCTGAAACTTGGCGTTCTAAGCTTATCCTTACTTCTTGTGCACATACAATGATTATCACTGATTTTATCAAAGTGATGAATGCTACTGTGAATATACATAATATTGTTGTAAATATATTGTGACACATGCCCTATGCGCATTTTTATTAAATGGTCCGTTAAATGGTTAGTTTAGTGGGTAGTTGTTCTCTATTCTAATTTTCCCCTTAAGGACCGATACGTAGGCTTTCCTTTAAATATTCATTTTCTCTTCAACTAATAATAGACTATTTGTGTTTATAATAATGATTCTACTTTCAGTGGGGCTTATTGTTGCTGGACATCACGAGTTCAACTTTTGTCAGCACACAAACCGCAATACCTCGCTTCGCATAAGATGTAGCATATAAGAATAAATAAAATGCATATTTACAGAATGACGATATAATATATAATATTTCGATTGATTCTTTAGTCTAATGGATAAAGCCATAGATTTTGGGTTCAAATCCCGGGTCGGGTCAGAAAAATGTCTTTTCGTTTTTTGTCGACAAATTTTTAATGTCATATACAGATTGTTAAAGTATACGCTCCATTAAATACTACATTTTAAATTATATTGAACATATTTATAATTACAATTAAAAAACTAATAAAACATTTGCTTACTATAAACTATAGTAAGTACTTAAAAATGTGGTAAATCAATTAACCATTAACTACTCAGTATGCTATTGTAAGGTAACTGACCAGTGTCATTTGAAAGAAAAGAGTGTGAATTTTAGAAAAGTTTTTAATTGTATCTTACATATTTACTATTTAATCTATTTGTTTATTTTTTTTTTCAGAACAGATATTACAAAAATCTTTTATAGAGTGTTCTGCCTACACGTTACGATTGCATATATCGCAACACTGCTAAGATGTTCTGGATATTTTTGAAGGGAAATTTGACAACGTTTCTTCTTTTTTGCAGTAGGGTCAGATTGAGCAGCTCGTTGTGTAGTAAGATCCTACTACTTACTCTCTTGGATACTTGCTAAGTGATAACTCGTCAGCCCTTTTTTGTTTCGTCTCTATATATTAGGTGTCACTAACTCAGTTGCGACTTCTGGATGTTCTTTTTACGTTGGTTCCAAGTAGGATACAATGTTATCTATATAATTAGAGATGAAATCCCTATAACGTCAAAAAAATGCAACAGGTCATCTGTTTGTTTTACGCCGAACTGTATAATCATGAACCATTTGATCAAGTGCATCAACACCTTCCTAGGTGGAGTTATAATACAATTTTATTTCAGATTTATTCATATTGTTCACATCTATTTATTTAGTATGATGCACCGTAGACAAGAAAATAACAGCACGGGTTTTCTTTGGTACATACCAATGATACCAATATCATATTTTTAGGAAAACCAAAGATATTAGATTCAAGGTCACGTGTTCTGTTGGGTTGAAAAATAGGAGGTATAAAGGCCTAATTTTTGCACATAGTTACAGTTACACATATACTATTTTGAGTTATAATATTTTGAGACTATTTTGTGCCAAGGATTTTGCAAGCATCAATGCTTGTAAAATAAATGTCAAAAGTAACGTTTCTTTTACTGTGAAAGTACGTTTCACATAAACTGGGGGACTATAGTGTACTTCAAATTATTCAACAATATAAATATTATTGTGTCCGTTGGACACTTATGGATTGATAAGTGACCATTGTGCATAATGAGAAATTAATACTAAACTATTCACGTTAAAAATGTTTTAATTGTGTATTTGAATTCGCGAAACTCGGGTAGAATAGATAAAATGTTTTTTTATAAAAATCAATACTTTAGGTTTTGTGAGTAGCAGAACGTAAAATAGTGACCGCAAGACACTTGTGGGTTATTAATAATAATAATAATTTTATGTCCTATTTTTTGCTTATTTATAATATTTATATAATAACAATTTTTATACTTGTGAGATAACGAAAAGTACAGGGATATTAAATGTCATACATTCAATGTAATCTAGTAAGGTTATTTAGAAGAACTCTACTTGAAATGCATCATAGTTTATCTTATAAAAGTATATGCCTGCCAAAGTGCCCAATATGTAAAATTACCATTTTTTATGCACTACTAATAATATCTCTTTATTCACCTACCTCTGAAAATTCATGTTTAATAGATGCAAATATTCTATGTGAAATCAATTGTTTATATTGAAAAGAAATAGGAATGTATTGAATTGATCGACCGGATTGATGAAAATACCATTTTTACATATAATTTTAATATAATGAATATATAATAATTAAATAACATATTTATTTAGATCCAGTCTGATTGAAAATGACACCAGGTGCAATTATAACTATTGCCAGTTGTTTTCCTTATGTAATGATTATAGGGGGATTCCTAGGCTGGGCCGGTTGGTATTCACCCTATCCTATAGTCTATATATCGCTATTATCCATATGAGAATTCCTATAATACATGTATCATAACTTCTGATGTGTAATTGTTGTGGATTATGGATTCCCGAGTCACACCTCAAGCAGTCCTTTTGAAAAGATATCTATTTACAATAGTGACTCGTACGAACAGTTCATTGATTTTCATTGTGATTTCTACAACAGAGGATACAATTAACTCCCAATGAAATACCGAAAATTTATCGACAGTAAAGGTTTATATTTCGATTAATTAAATGTATACTTTTAATTTTACATGGTGGGAAGGCTCAAATTATTTACCGCCCAACAGAAATCTTAATCATTGTTGCGTTTCGGTTTGACGGGTGAGTGACGCACGCACAAGGAGCATAACGTCTTAGTTACCAAATTCCCCAAGGTTTGTAAGGCATGGCAGGAAACAAACAAAAAAAAAAAAAAACAATAACATATACTCTGTTCCGCTTTCTATTTGCGATTGTTCCAATCTATTCAGAGTTAATATCAGTAGCATTATTTGATATATAAAACCTTTATTGTGGGACATAAATTAATTATATTTTTTTTACATTTGTCTGGATTTAAATGCGTATAGATAAAGAAAGCTTTTGAGCAAGAAATAGAATACTTGATGTTCGATTAAATTGATTGAGCCTACTACTAATAAGGTTTTATTCAATTATTAGTAATGCTACGTTTGCTATTATCATAATCACTATTAACATAGTGATTAGTGTTAACATGGTGCAGGCGTAAAATTAAATTTAAATATATGTCAAGTTATAACTAACTTAACTTGACATATATTTAAATTTAATTTTACTCCAATTAGATTTCAAGTTTTTGATTCGTCTCCTACGTGTCATCTTCACTATCAGCACAAGATTTTGCGTACCAGAAAGATGTACGTAAATGGTCAATTACATTAACAGCCTTTAAATATCCCACTGCTGGGCTAAGGCCTCCTCTCCCTTTAAGGAGAAGTTATTGGAGCATATTCCACCACGCTGCTCCAATGCGGGTTAGTGGAATACACATGTGGCAGAATTTTGTTGAAATTAGACATAAGCTGGTTTCCTTACGATGTTTTCCTTCGCCGCCGAGGACGAGATGAATGTTAAACACAAATTAAGCACATGAAAATTCAGTGGTGCTCGTCTGGGTTTGATCCTGAAATCATCGGTTAAGATGCACTTGTTCTAACCACTAGGCGATCTCGGCTCAAATAGTTAATACGTAGGAAAAATTTGAATAAATTGTCAAGATGTATTCCAACCTAGGGATTCCAAAAACACAGCCAGTATTATAGTTTTACTGCTTAAGATCTTTCAATCGTTGTGAGGCATGATGGATTATTACAACTGTAGACAACAGCGTCTTTTTTTTTAATTTAAATTGTATTTATTGTGAACCTCGTGCTTAACGCCTTGAAAATTTGCATGTTTCTGATGAAATTCTTCCAATTTACATATAGTACATCTACCGAACCGCACTATAGAAACGTGGTAGATTAGTTCAAATTTCCTGCTAACCCTTTCGGAGGTTATAGCTTTTTCTGCCACGAGATCAGAGACCTTTTCCAGTAGTGGTATATTTACGAGTCATTGATTTTTAATTTTACAAAAAACATTTTTTTTTTTTTGTATAATTAAAAATCATTATTATAAGTATTAGGGAAATTTCTAATACTAATAATATTAAACCGCCATTAGAGCTTAAGTTTGCTTGGCGGACTGCAGTCCTGGTTCTTTATATTTAACACTCATTTCCCAGCATCAGGGCGTAGGCGGAATATGCGTCAACAAGTAACCTTTATCATTTAACCTATGACCTAAATGGCGGTATTGATCTCGAACATGGACACCCAGCCACCCTCAAATTCCCAGGAAAATGTACCCCAGTGCATGTTTATTTTTAAATCATCTACCTCGCTCGTTTCAACCCGTAAATCACTTCCATTTGTATCTCAATTCCGCTCTCAGACAAACTAGACATGCGCGTTTACCTGAATCTAGCTCCACCCGGCGAAAATCTAGGCATTCAGCTCTCTGCACCGGTACTAGAATCACGTCTGTTCGGTATAAAGTGCATATTAAAGATACAATTGCATATTAGCTCATCCTTATCAACGTGTACTAGCGGGACAGCCAGTCAGGTGAGTGTTTCGTCTGCAGTTTTCGGCAATCGTAAGTAACTAATAATATCTATGAATAATTATATAGTCATTTATAATATATATTTATATATATATATATATATATATATATATTTTGGCAATGTGAATGTTATTGATAAGACTTTATTATAATAAATTTGAGCTGATTGCATTTGATATTTGGAATAATATGTAAATATATAAATACATATATTTAAATGTTTAATGTTGAGCGACATCCATATTATGTTAATTTTGTTTTTGTTTATATTGTTTATATTGTATTCTATGACAATATCATTATTTATGCACAATTTGACGAATTTTTTATTCAATATCCATTTAATCAATATAATATCCGATATCCCCCCCACCTCTTACCTCTCACCCCACCCCCTCCACCCGAATGCATTGAGTGGGTGAGGAGGTGTCCGCGCATTTCCGATACAACGGCTGGCTTGCCTCCTCCCAACTATCATCACAAGTTATTGATTTCTATAAAATGGGAAATACAAAAATGCTTTCTAGGATTATAATATAATATAAAATATTTTTTAGTTTAAAAACAACGAAGAAATCGATAACGATGCATCTCGTATATCAGACGAAATATAAGATCGTTCTGGGCGAGCCCCAATATTCGGACGATAACGAGGGGACATCGAAAGGCAAAAGCGGAAGTGTAAGTCTTAAAAAAAATTACAAAATACTTTAACATCCTAAGTATATTTATAAAATATATATAAGAATTTTAAAACACATTTTATTTTATTTTTTAGTTCACCGAACAAGAAGTGAAGAATGCTACCAAGTACCTGAAAGCCTACTACAGTAAATATTTTTATATTACAAAAATAAAACACATGAATAATATTACTTTTATAATTACTTTTTATTTATGAATTGCTTACAGACAGGCAAATGGACGCATTGCAAGAAATGGATGTGGAGATGGAGGAGTCCGAGGAGGAAATTAATTGTATGAACATAAACAATTTAAAAAATTTCTATATTTTTTACATATTTTACTTGATTGGAATAATGTTTTTCGATTATAACACACCAATAAATCTCACAGTGACACCGCCTTCACCGCCATCTCCCACGATTACGTTTGAGATAAACGAAGAAGCCGAAGGCCAACCGATCGATGACGACGACTACAAAGATTTGATGACCGTTTTGGATGACCTTGTATGTTTTAAGCACTTTTTTTACAATTGCATTTTTATAGTTATAATAATTTAGGTTTTAACTAACATATTGTGCATTTTATAGATCACCAATAAGCCTCCTATCATGAAAAAGCCGAAGCCCGTCTTTGATCTGGACATATATAAATATGTGTCATTTGTGGCAGAGGTATGTATTTTAAAGAAATAAGTGAACACTTTACATAATAATTTATTTAAAAAATAATTTATCTATTTACAGAGCAATGATTTGATTTGGGATTTGGAGTATCACATCCATGAACATCCAGACGATTCCAATTCTACTGGTTAAGCTGACGCATTTAAAAGCGAATATTTTACTCATCTGTGTCTATTAAATTATACTCAAATTATATCAAATAATTCTACCTATTAAAGGGTTCTCGTAGTAGAAATATCGATGTCTATAACCAGAGATGATCACTAACGTGGATTATCTGCTCTTCTTAAACTATCAAGTTAAGCATCTTATTTTTCAGGTATTGTTCTTAGTCGAGCCATATATTTCTAAAGGCATTGAGGTACACCCAATCCTATAATCTTCAAATAACCATTCAAAATGTAAAGATTATCAAATAAATTTGATCATCATCTACCACAATATAATGATGAGTTTCAGAGATTAATATGAATTCTGATATAGTAGGCTCATAGGAAATTAACGTAACTTGACTTAATAAATTAATTGAATATAATTTGCATAACAACAAAACCCTTGCTAATCCTAAGAAACTAATTTATATTTCAGATATATTTATTTTATATTTTTAAGATATAAAAAAAAACGTTTGAAATACAAAAATAACGAAAGAAAAAAATATATGTTTTTATAAAAGTATAAAAGTCTGTTTTTACTAATTTATTTTATAACTTCTGATATTGTAATTTTCGACAAACTAATTTTAAGTACCTACTATTTTTAAACATCTATCTTTTGTATAAAAAATTTGAAAAGAAAACGTTTGGTTATGTATTTTGTTAATATGGAAATTGTAAAACATTTTATATACTTATTCCTATAATAATTGTATTTATATCCGTCGTTATTTCTGCCTCATTAAAAAACTAAGCAACAGGTTTTCCTTGAAAAGATACGCTCACAATCTTAAGCTTATAATTGTTATGTTCTGCAAAAATTTAAATATGTATTATTTAGTAATATAGTAGTAGTATTAAGTTTTGTTCTATGATGAGTATAAAAATAAAGGAATTTAATTGGTGTCAACTTATTGCGTCATAATTACCTCACTACAGATTATCCTAGTATATTTATCCTTCATTAATTTAAAGTTACTCATATTTTAATACAATCTGGCCACCTGATGGTAAGTGGTTATCACCACCAATATAAATGTAAAACGCTGTAAAAACCAGATATAACCTACCGCCGTCCTCCAAAGCCTGGATGAGACGAAAGCGACGAGTCACCCTTCCGACGTACGCAGGTCATTACCTGGTTGGTCATTACCAATCACGGTTGTTTTGGAAACGGTGTGGCACCATTGCGGCCCAGCATTAGGTTAAGGCGTTCCCCTTGTGGAGCTTGGAGAAGCAGTTCCTGTACATCTCCCTTCGATCTTTTTCAGATTCTATGCTATGCAGGGAACTGACGTAGAGGGCCGTAACCTCCTTCTATCAGACCCTCTTAGTTCAGAAGGAAATAGCAGAAGGGGGGGGGGGGGGAGGCTTATGGCGGAAAAAGGCCGATTCCGCTCGGAGATGACGTACATATTTTTAGATATTATAATTTAAAATCGATAAGGAAAAATGGGGGACATTATTATGGATAGAAATATCAATAATAATAGTGTGTTTATGTGAATTGTATAAATAAAAGACGTAAAACGGCTATAAATCGAACAAAACTAGTAAAATTCCCTGAATTTGTTTTCGAATTTAAGGAATAAAAATATAATACTACCGATGATGTCGCTTATATTTAACGGAAAAATATAACATTGATTTAAATAACTTAAGTTAAAACGATTTGAAGCATTCTTAAAATATTCTCAGTAGAGCGACAGCTGTCAAATAGGATATTATAATACAAGAAATCTTGATAAATCAATCAATAGTGTATATGGTATAATATGCCGATAACATTGTATTATATTACAATTCCAACGACATTGCAAACATTTCTAATAGAACAAAGTGTGCTTTACACTATCTTGGATAATATAACCCATCTGACGGTCGTTTTTCATAACTTATCTATCCCTGATTTCAGGAATTAAAGATAGCCAAATCTGATGTTTTTTTCCCTTACTCTCCTTTCAATAACCTATCAAAGGCTAACATTTTCTATCAAAACTAGCCATCTGTCATCGGGAGGACGGATAGCTTACTAGAGATAGGAACGCTCACACAAATCGTGCTTACAAGCATTTCAAACACAGTTTCAAGTATCTCGGATAAACGCAACTATCTCTAGTAACGTCATTCGCTTATCTGTCAAAACAAGCCGATAGCGTTAGTTTTTCTAAAATAAAGTAATTTCCATTAATTATGGAATATTGTAGTGCAGTGATCAAAATGATATGGAATTAATTCTATTGATAATAATAGATTATGATGCAGACAGTGATAGTGATACCGATATACGGTCACAGAAAGAGTATTAACCAATGACAGATTACTTTATCCCTCAAACCTATCTAATAGTTTTTGAACGTTTCGTTTTACTAGAACTACGACACAATGTCATGCTCAAAACTTGTCTTACTTCTATTTATTTTTAATTTTCTTATATTATGAAATAGAGTAATCAATTATTATAAATACAAATAAAGTATCAACACGATAATAGGTTTGTTTCCTTTGATTTACTATGCTTTATAACGAAATCAATAATGAAACAAAACGTTTTGACAATTTTAATTTCTCGGTTGTTGGTTTTGTTTGTGAATATTTATGCTAACGTAGGTATCCAATGCATGGAATAGTAGGGCCAAAGTATACTTATTTACTAATAAGTACACGTCTACAAAATGCCGGCTTCGTTTTAGAGATTATTCAGTTCAATTAGCAAAACTAATGATAACCATTTGTAAATTATGAAATGAAAGATGAAGTTTCAATTGATCATATATTTTTTAATTGTTTAAGTTTCCGGATTATCTACTTTACTTTACTTTTAAACTTTATTGTACACCACACAGAGAAATTAATAAATACAACATGGAATCTAGCATAAATAAAAGAGGCGTACAATTTTGGCAACCTTATCGATCTCTTCCATTATCTAATATTAAAATATGAAATAATTTCTGAAATTAATTTTCTCCCCTTTTGATCAATATAATATAACGAAATACATTATGATAAATAAACTAAATTATAATTGTTATTGTTTTTATTTTATTTATGTGTTCGGTACCTTTAATTAATCAATTAAATTGATCTTGATTGAATTAATTATCACGTGTTTCTACCGTTGTATTAAAGTTACTACTCATCTTCATTAAACACTTCAAAACATTAATCCGATTAATGATATGTGTCATCTCTTTAATTCTTGACGTATACAGAGTATTCAGAGATCAACTACAGTCCGTTCACAGTTATTTTGCCTCTGACATCTATCAAACAGGCTGCGCGTTAGGTTGGCATTACTGACTGTCTAATTCTTTAGAGTTATATTGAAAAATTCTGAGATTAATTACATTCAATCATGCCAAATAGAATTCAGAGTAGGGGAAGAAAGATCGTGCTAGATGTGCGTTAATTTTGTGAAAAGGAAAAGCTAGTAAAGGCCCTGTAATTCCGTTTTAAGCGGGTAGCTGCAATGACAGGTATGTAAAATAATGTTACCTGCTATTAAACAATTCCCGTATATTGAAAAATCATTCTCTAATAATCTTAAATTATAACATTTCACTAAAGTAGTTAAATGTTATAAGATTACTGATTACGATTAAGATTAATGATTATTACATAAAATTAAAATTTTTGCAAATGAATAGATTTGTACTAATATGAGTCATTGTAATATTCATTTTCCATCCACGGCATACAGTATATGTAGTAAAAGTATTTTTTAAGTGCGTACAAGTGAAATCGTTAAATTAATGGTAAAAATTATGTATAAGTGTAAATTAAATATTGTAGGTTTATTAACTAAGGCTTTTTAAATTTCAGGTGTGTCTGAGAAAACCATCAGCACCATTACTAAAGAAGGTGAAATTGCTGCTTCCACATCTTGAAAAATTAGCAGAAAATACAGTAAATCTGACCGATGCAGTTTTCCAATCAATTGGTACTGAGGAATGGCAAAACAATGTAAACATGTTCATCATATTAAAGATAAATTTTACCAAACAGATGAATACGTAGACGATGAAATATTATACAAGTAAACGATGGCTCGGATACTGAATCTGATACCAGTACTGATTATTTGTTCTCTTCTAATGATGTCCATTTAGATCATTCATATTTTAAATAAAAGCTTTGACCAATCCATACTCGTTTTTATTTATTACCAAAAAATAATTATATAGTTATAATAATATGTTTATGTAAACAAGGTATAAGAGCATTGGTACAGAAGTAAATAGGTATTTTATATGAAGCTTCATATAATTCTGCCACTAGTACCAAATATTTCTTTGTCAATCACAATTTCCTAATTTTATACAAAGGATTTTTAGAAACTATCCATAGCAACACATTGCACAAGTTTACCAACTTAATAGCCAGAGGAGACTATAGACGCCAGACAAAAACAATCAAGAAACAATAATATTAATTACAATATTATGAGAAAAAATAAATAATCGAGTTTTGTGATAATTTAAATATTTTTTATTTCAATAATGTGCATCAGTGTAGTAATATTGAAAAAAAATAATTGTGTAAGTTATGTTAGAAGCTTTATATTTTTTTCCTTCCTTTAATGTGACGGTTGCCACTTATACTTCATAATTCAGTGATTTTGACAATATGACATCAGTGTGTACAGATTATTTTTCTTTACATATGCATGCATATAGACAAAAAATCGATGTCCTTTAGTTTTAAAAAAATATATATACAATTTTCTACTGTGAATTAAAATATCTAAATTTTGATTATAACTTATTTTAGATATTGTATAAAGTAAATGAATTAAAACAAACCATGAGTGAAATACGAACGAAAAAAAAAGAATTCAAAATCTGTTAATTTTCAACAAGAACAGTTATAAAAAAATATTGTTTAGGTTTAAAATGGCTATTAGAATTTAAAGAAAAAGTTGCGTTGTTGTGATGCAGTACACCGTTTCAGGCTCGACGGTATTGATTACACGTAGGTGCAATTCAGACATGCGCAAACTTATCTGAATCTGGCTGTGCCCGGCAGTACCGGCCGGTACCCGGCCCGGGTAAAATCTTGGTATTGTAGCTGCTAAATGGAAACTTTTATTTCGTTTATTCCACATGAATTAAATCTGATTTTTAGTCATCTTTATAAGGAAGTTTTAACTTGTTGAAGTGTTGAAATAACCGTTCGAGTAACCAGCTAGGAAAGAGACTGTAAGTATTTATAAGGTATATGATGTCTGAATTTAATAATATTTGGAAGCGAAAAAAAATATATATTTACCGCTGCGCAAGTGTATTTCAGAAAATAAATATAAGGTTACATTTCATTTACGCGAATATATTTTTAATATTTTTGTATGCGCACTGTTTTTTATGCATTTTTTTTTCAAGTAAATGAAAATTAGTCGCTAAGGTTAATATTTTTAACAGAAGTTATTGATCCTTTTTCCAACCCGTAGGAGCGGGGGAAAGGTTAACAAAGGAAGCGCGGATATGGAGATGTCCGCGCAGTTTTGTGATAAGGGAAGGGATGCAACAACGCAATAATAGCAAAATATTCCGCCATTACCTGAATAATAAACATAGATACGTTTTGTTGTAGATCCGCAAAACAATGAGTGACGAAAGTATACAGGAGGTCAGCATGCAACCGGATTCGGGCAGCGAGTTGTCGTCAGATGACGAATCGACTCAAATAGCTGACGCTATAATGCGATATTATTATTGTAATATGATTTTCATATAAAAATTCAAATAATTTATTATTCAAAAAATATTAATATTTTTGTGCAATTAACACAGATAACGACATTGGGGAAAATATGAACAATCTATCTGTGGATTCGGATCCAGATGACGACGACGATGAATGTATGTCACCAACACAAAAAATAATATATTAAATTAATGAATTCTCAATAATTTTGTAAATGAATTAAATTATCTTTACAGCAATATCCAGTAGCCTATCAGACTCTTGTCAGACATCCCCACAGCCGTTTGATTCAAGTGACGATACAGAAGATGATTCCGAAGATTCTGAATCCGAAAACAATGTTATTATACAAGAAATAGGGGTTGAAAACAATGACAACTTGGTATTGTTTTTCGTTTATCAGGACCATTATTATTGAGGCTATTTGTTACTTAAATATTTTTAAATGCTTTATAAAAATTTGCAGGTCGTAGATAATCCACTTTGGTACGCACAAATAAGACATTTCTTGACAGAACGAGAAAGAGAAGATTTGTGGAAAAAAACTCCTTGGGTGAGGTTTTGTTTGGCATTAAAATATAATTCAATGAAATGATATGTTTTTTAAAATTAGATTCGATAATATATCGCATCTTTGCTTTGTTTTTGCAGGTTTTGAAATGGTTTTGGGATGACTCCGATGACAATAGTCCGATGTCAGATCATCCGTTATTTAAGGACGAGGATTCTGTCGGCCTTTTTTAAAAAAAATTGTTTAGCTAATATTGTTTAATTTTAAAATCATATTATTTTATTATATTCGAGTATTGTTGAGCTTAAAATAAGGACGATGCGAAATCGCAATGTATAAAATATATGTTAAGATTTTGTCTTCTAAAAAAAATCTATTTTCCCAAAATGAATTTGAAATATTTTTAATATTGTATTACGTTTATGAAACGTGTCAATGAGAATTATCAAAACAATTGTTTGTCGAAATAGTGGGTAGATAAGTACATCTAGACATCAATTGAATTACGACTCTTGCACGTTCACAGCTCAAAATAATTGTAATACATTAATTAAAATTTTTAATTAACACTAAAAATATAGAGAATGATAAATTTACACTGTTGATGATCGTAATGAAATAATGAAACGTTTCAATGGAACTTGTCAGAATAACTCGAATGTTTCATGTATGGAAAATATATAAGATAATAAATAAACGTATATTGGAATATAAAACCAGATTAATACAGTAATGATGGTCATAATATGAGTAGAATTTTGGGTAAGCGAGAGATGTCTTTGTGGATATATAATAGAAGAAGTCAGATATTTACATAAAAATCATCGGCGGCACTACAATAATGAAGTGCTTAACCTTCATTTTATTTTTTTTAATTTAAATTTGACATTAGAAATGAACGGGGAGAGAATAATATGTTGATGTTATTTTTTTTTTTTTTGATGGTATTTTTTTTTATAATATACGAGATTCGTAATTAAATACTAAGTAAGTGATTGAAAATAAGTGATTGACAGTGCGCGCTGATTTACAACGAAGTACGAGGGTTCTTTTAGAGATATCTCACAGTATGAATTTTTAGTTTATGATTTTAATCTGTAAGCAATTTATTATGTTCAGGTAAATCGTAGTGTTGATTGTATTCACGGGTGAGTATTATGTATTCGTTACAGTGGTAAGAAATACTTATTACGCTCCCAAGACTATACGAAACCGAATTCGGATGATTAAATATAGCAACTGTATGCGTAGCGTATATAAAACGAGCAACATATTAAACTAATTAATCGCCAAAATATGAAAATGATTAGAAATTATAATATCACCTAGTGTATAAATAATATATATAATTGTAAGAAATATAATATAATTATATACTTTACTCTACTACTTTCTGTATCTCTTAATTTTTCTTTATTATTTAATATATTCTTTGTTGATGGTTATTTCTTTATTTAAATTTCCTCATATTATTCAGAAACCTTCCGAATAAAACGTTGTATCTCTCATTCTGAGGTATATTATATATTTTGTGTATCGCACAATGGAACGAATATTAATGACCTTTAACAGCAGTATTCAATATTGTAAACATGGCACACTACATCTTGAACATTCCAAACCGAAGATCATCAGGTAAATGGAGGCAGGAGAGATTTTCTGTATCGTTAGGTAAAGGACGATGTAGTACGTGGAATGTTTTATATGTAGCTTAGATAGAATATTCAGACCATGTTTGTTTACCTCTTTCGTAGAATTACAAAGTTCATAAATTTGATATAAAGTAGTTTTAGAACATTGAAATGTATTGACCTAATTATATTATAGTTTACTAAATATTGGACATCTAATAAAATTAAAGAAACTCTTGTTGTTTATTTCATACATACGTTACTAACATAATAACATCTGAGTCGATGTACGGGAGTAAAAAAGAAAATATATTTTTTTAAATATTCTATCTCGATACAGCAATACGCTATTTTGGTACACTTAATTAAATTAAAGCACTTTAGTTACAAAGAAATACAGCATAGTTGTATTGTTGAAGTTCTTCTCAACATTTGTCGGCCGAGGCGGAGTTTAAATTAATATTATAGTTTCTAAATTTAGTTACAGTTTTTGAGTTATTCTATAACTTAAAAATGATGCTAGCTTTACTCAGCGTAGGTCACTTGGGATAGAAGAACGTTTGAAAAACCAATGTTCTATAAATTAGAATAATTTATCTTATTTAAATAAAATATTTCGGCATCACTGACGATAAATCATTTTAAATTAAAAAATTTAGAACATCGTTCGCCAGGCCGGTGTAAACTATAAAAATATAAGAGTACATCACCAAATTCTCAGTTACACGTGGATAATCCTAATATTAAAGGGAACAGGCATACCATCCTTGGAGTAGCACCCGCAGGTATCTGGACACACTCAAACAGGAAACTGCAGCCGTCCACACTTAATATTTCAGCTTAAAATTACTAATACATGTGTTGCGCATAAAAAAACCTACTGCAATGCGAAACCTGTATAGGATTCAATAATTAAGTAAATACCATTATCGGGAAAGTCCTGCTTACTTTAAATGACGATTTCAACTGCGGAGAATCATTCCAATGGGCCAAAAATTACTGTAAATCACAAATAAAATATGGCTTCGATTTTCTGTATTGCAAACTAAGGCAATTGATCACAAATTAAAGACTTACAATATTTTAAGGTGAGTAGAAACATGTTGTAAAAACTTTTATCAAACTTCAAAACTCCATTATTATTCTATTCTGGAAAGATATATGCTATTAAAGCACTAATCAATCACAAATTGAGAAACTCAACTATTAAGTAAGATCACCGATATATTCATTACATTATAGTATACGAATTTGATGTTTGGATTCGGTGCTAAGCCGATGATATAAAAATGCAAAAAGAATGAAATTCGAAAGTTCTTGAAACTTTGAAAGGTTTAGAGAGTGTGACCAGTATCACTACCAAAAATACCCTAAATCAATAGGAATTATAATATCCATATTTAAATAAAATAAATAATTAGGGAAAATTTATTTAATGAAATAGAAGCCTTATAAGGCAAAATAAATGTCATAATAAAAACTCCAACAATTTACATACAAATACTAACTTTTATAATAGTGGATGACAGGTATTTTATTGAAATGATGCAAAACCAACGAAAATATTAGTTTAAAAAAAACTAATTAGAATAATAATTTCACTGAATCCTTAAAATAAATGTAATTTATTTCATTACAAAATAAAAAAAAATGCCAGTTAGAAGTACTGAGTTACCAACACCAACATATGGAAAGTAGAAAATGGGTTAATGGCACGGATTCAAGGGATTTTACACTTTTGTGACGTTTTAGATAATTATTAAAAAGTTAAAATTATGAAAATATTTTTTTTTATGTAACATAATATACATAATAAGTTGCACATATAAATCTTTTTATTTTACAGGCTAGTTAGTTAAGTTTTAAAATGCAATTCCCCTCAACAGAAGTGCCTGATTTGGAGACGGACGCGAAAATTCTTACGCCAGCCAAATCGTTGCTTAATCAAAGCTGTCAGTCATTACAGTATATGAGCATCATGTTAAATGACTTCATTGAGCTTTAGCTTGAGGTTATATGAATCTTCCTTCCTCCATCTGCTCATGATAATTGTAAGAAATGAGTGTGAATGAATAACAAAGGTTAACGCATACTATAAATCGCATATCAGCAAATGCATTACAACATTTTTTATAGAATTAAATGAAGCCAATCGGTTAGAGTTCGGATCATTTGGAATTGTCAATGTTAATACCCAAATATTGCTCAGGTGTCGATTATCAGCAAAATTCTGTGGAACGTTGGGTTAAATTTGTTTCCTTTATTAGCTTGTATATTAAAAACGCGATTAATATTTTACGTTAAACCGGAAAACCAAACCAAAAAATGGTACCATAACACTTGAAAAAAATAAAATAAAATAATGAAATAAAGTACCCCAAATATATCTATCTGCCTATCTGGCTGAATGTGATAAACATAAAAATTACATCACAATATTTTTTTCTTACGATTTTAAACAAAAGACAAAGTGATTCATTAGATCTATGTGTATAATTTATAAAGAGTATGATAAATTGGATGAAAGATAACAACGATTGTTCAAGATGTCGGAAGCTTATACCTCCTTTAGTTGGGCCAATATATTTATATTTATTAAGATGAGAAAGTTTATATGTACACCATTATTCGAGCCGTGTGAAGCCGTGATGAAAATCTATTACCTAATAAAATCTAAATATTATTTTTATTATATTATATTGAAGTAGCTTTATTTATGTTTATGATTTATTATGTAAATGAGTGTAATTTTATGTATGAAAATATAAAAAAGTCGTATAAATAGACGTAAGTGCAATTCAGACATGCGCAATGTATTGGATTCTAGCAGCTTGTTGGGCCCGGGTAAAATCTAGGCATTGTAGCTCCTGCATCGGGGCTCAGATGACGTATATTCCACATTTGTTGTGTCTGATTTTTTAGATTCGTGGTGTTATAAAGTTTTGAATCGTGAAAATGTTATTATATTGTGATCAAGAGACCGGCTCGGGAACAGTATGTATATTTTTGTATTTTTTTATTTGTTTTATGTAAATTGTCTTGCTATTATAAATCTCATTTATGTAAAAAAATAATAATACATTGGTAAATATTTATATTTGCGAATAACTTGGCGCCAGTATATTTCATGAAATAGATCTAAGGTTGAATTTCATTTATGCGAATGTTATATATTTTTTTTTAATAAAAAATATTTAAAATGCGTGCGTCATATGTATTATCATTAAACATTTCATACCTACGAAAACCAAGTTAAGATATATATAAAAATAAAAATAATTCATAAAAAAATAAGTTTTGACTACTTGCCCCACTCCGTGGGCGTGAGGAAAGTAGATCAATAAATTAAGAGCGGGGAGAGGTTAGCAAAGGACACACGGACGAGTCTGCGCAGTTTCATGATAAGAGATGGGGGGTACTTATGTAGCTGCGCACTAATATTAATTTATTGTCGTCCATTTTGACAACGAAATCCGAGTTGATTGATTTTATGCTTGACCTACGTATTGATGACGTATTTGACCTGTTCAGAAAATAAAATGTAATAAATGTTATTGTAGAACCGCAAAACGACGAGTGACGAAAGTAAACAGGAGGTCAGCATGCAACCGGATTCGAGCAGCGAGTCGTCGTCTGAAGACGAATCGGCTCCACCAGATGACACTCAATATTATTATGGTAATTTTATTTTATTTACGTTCTTTGAATGATAACTATGAACGGGTAGATACTAATATATTGATTTTATTTGAGCGCATTATTTTTTTTTCTTGATAACGAACAATTTATTAAATATTTTTAACGCAGATAAAGCCATTGCGGAGTCACTTGCGGAGAACATGTATAATCTATCAGTGGAGTCGGACGAAGATGACGACTACGATGATTGTATGTAATTAACGCAAAAAATATTAATTTCTATATTAATTTATTCCTAACAATATTATAAGTAAATTTAACTTTTACAGTGAATCCATCGCCCTCTTCTCGGCCACCAAAACAGCCGTTTGTGTTTGAATGCTATTCCGAAGATGATTCCGAAGAATCAGATATCTATAACAAGATAAGCAAAATTGCGGGGTTGGAACACTTGGTATAGTTTTTCATTTGTAATTTAACGAGATTATTTATAGTTGAAATATCATGAATACTAATTAAAAAAAAAATCAACAGGTCGTGAACAGCCCTCTTTGGTACGCGCATGTAAAGCCACACTTGACTGAACTAGAACGAGAGGAATTGTGGAACAGAACTCCTTGGGTGAGGTTTTATTTACTATTAATAATTAATTAAAAAAAAAAGGATATCATTACTGTAACGGGCTTTGATGAAATATATTATTAATATGTTTACTTGGTCTTTGCAGGCAGTAAAATTTTATTGGGATGACTCCGACGACGCTGACGCTGATGATGAAGCTGCTCCTCCGCTTTTTAAGGATCAGTACTATATCGCAGTTATTTAAAGCGTTATAATCAAGTTTTTCTTTCAATTTAAAGTATTTTGTATTTTCGTTTCAACAATCTTTATATCCTCTTAAGTTTAGCAACTTGTAAGGAGGGCGTTGCGAAATTGGAGTGTTATTTATTTTTCGATTGGTAAATATTATAAAATTATATGAAACGTGTCAATGAAACTTATCAGATAAATCTGATATTATTTATATATAAAAAAATATATATATAATAAGATATAAATACTGGACGTGGAAACCCAGATAAACACAGTAATGATGGTAATAATATATGAGTAGAGTTTTTGGTAAGGGAGAGATGTCTCTGTGAATATATAATAGAAGAAATCTGGTATTAACATTAAAATCATCGGCGGCACTACAATAATGAAGAGATAAACATTCATTTTATTTATTATGTTATTTCAAATCTGACATTAGAAATGAACGGTTAGATACTAATATATTGATGTTATTTTGAGTAATTTTTTTCTTGGTAGCAAATTATATGTTTCTAAAATAAGAGATTCGTTTTTGAACATTGACAGTGCCAGCTGATTTTACACTGAAGTATGAGGTTTCTTCTAGAGACATCTCATAATATGAGTTTTTAGCTTATAACTTTGATTTGCAAGCATTTTATTATGTTCGGGTAAATCGTAGTCACGAAATTGTTTTATAGAAATAAGAAAAATACTATATTGTCCCACAAACATGCGGAATCGAATTCGGAAGATTACATAATATATAGATAACAAGCAGCATAAGTAAATTTATATTATTATTATAAAAATATGGGGATGACCTGAAATCAAGGTAGTTTGTAAATATGTATAATCGTAAAAAATAAAATATAATGATATACTTTCTGTATCTCTTAATTTTATTATAATTTATTTCAAACAATTTACTTTGTTCGTTTTTCCTTACTGTTTAATATTATTGTTGGTTCGTTCTTTAAATTTAACTTTTCTCATATTATTCAGAATTCTTCCATCTAAAACGTTGGATTTGTCATTCTGAGGTATATTATATAATATGTGTATCGCACAATGGAACGAATATATATGAACTTCAATACTAGCATTCAATATTGTATACATGATGCGCTACTTCTCTTTAACAGCTAAGCGGTTCTCTTCTGTCTCGTTAGGTACACGACGTTGTAGTACATTGAATGTCTTATGTGTTGCTTAGAGTTAGACATACCATGTTTATTTATTTCCTAATTTATAATAAGTAGTTTTAGAAAATTAAAATGTATAACATTATAGTGATAAGGACATCAATATTGGACTTCAAATAAAAATCAAATAAGCCCTTGTTTTTTATTTAATATATATGTAACTTACTTAATACTTCTTAGTTGGCGCAAGAGTACCAACAATTTTCAACAACAACAACCCACTTAAGAAACTAGTACACCAGAACCAGTACAGTACTGCATTCTTTGAGGCCTAATTTGTAGTTAGATTGGTGTTTCGTTGCTAATTACTGTTCTTTAGTTATCTTCTCAGTCCAGAGTACCGGTCCAGACCGGAATACCTAGGATTCATCTAAGTTTACTTGTATTCGCTGAAACCTGAGAGGTCGCTTTGCTAACTCTTTACGTGCTACACCCGTATAACAAAAAAATATACACTTTGCACCCGAATATTTTCAGTATTCTTCGACGTGTCATTATTTACTGCCATACATGTCTTATTTACGCAAAGGTTACTCCGTCTTTGTAAATTCTAGAATGGACATTCTAATCAGTTTCTTTAGTTTTCAGTTTGATCCAGTTTGCAGATATGTTCATTTGTGAAATCTTGTCCAAAGCTTCCGGGCCAATGAGCAGGTGTGTATTATTTATTTTATTTAATGAGTTAGGGACGGTTTGTTGTTGCTCGTGTTAGCGGTCGAGATACCTTTGGGACAGGATCGACTTTGACACCATCAGGGTGCTAAGACTTTCCCTCAAGGTGAGTTCTTATAGGACGTCGCGTTAATACTAGCATCGGGGGTGAGTTTTGAGAGAAACAAAGAGCTCGCTGAGCTATAGGTTCCACAAACTGGCGAGTGGCACTAAACCGACTTGACCCCCTAGTGTCTCCGATATTGTTTTAGGACCTTATAAAATAATTTAAAAAAAGTGTTCTGTGGATAAGGTTATAAATGTATTTGATTGTCGTTTTGCGTGTTGTCTTAAGAACGCAAGAAAGATATATTTTAAAAATGTCATCTCCTCCATTGTGTAACATGAAGGTGAACTTAAGATCCGAGTGGAATGCATAAAACCACTCTGATACCACTGAGACTGTTAACTGGTCAGTTCCGTTAGCAAAAGGTGCGTGCATGTTTGTAATAACTGAAATTAAAAGAGGATGTTTTTGATTTCTGACCAAAACATATTTGTTTTAAGAATGTAATACTCGTGGGAATATTGTGTTATATATCTTTAAAAAATAGAAACAAAATAAAATAGAAATGATCTTCTTCTCTCAGTTCTTCGTCCATCATATTTTTGTCGGAAACCCGGCGGAGTCGGATGTAGGTTGGCCATACGTGCGCTTATATTCACATCAATCCTTGACAACCGTTCGCTGTCAATCCCCAGTGTTGCCCACCACCGTATCCGAATACGCCCAAATCGATTAGGATTTGACGTTCCGCTTTCCAATCTCCGACAAATATATTTTTAAGTCAAATGATTTTTACATTATTATATTTTTAATTATTCAATATTAAAAGTAAAATAATAGTAATACCTCTTTTAAATTATTATATTACCTCTCAATATTTAAATAAAACAGGGAAATAGTTAATGTCAAAATGCAATGAATAAATCCAGTTACATAATTTAAAATACAAAATCAATAAAAGACAAATGACATTTTGTCAAAGTTTAAAATCTAAGAGTCTTTTTTGTAATTTGTATTTTGATTTTATTTTAATAATGATAAGGTAAAGTCCAGTTGAGCTTCATTTCTCCTATCTTTCTAATCAAGGTCTTATAATATATTCCAGTGGAAATTCGACAAATGAGCGGTTACTACTTAGAAAAAAAAAAGTTAAATAATATTTCATGTTTCCTCTACCATTTATTAATTAACAGTTAAAATTATTATATTATAATCTATGTTAATTTGTGATGGACTACAACAAATCAATATTTCATAAAAATATACGTAGGTGCAATTCAGACATGCGCAAACTTATGACCCGGTAAAAACCAGGCATTGTAGGTCCTGCATTGGGGCTGTGTTGACGTATTACACTTTTAATTGTGGGTGACAGTAAATTCATTCTATAAAGAAGTTTTAATTCGTGAAAATGTTACTATATTGTGATCTGGAGACTGACTCGGAAACGGTAAGATTTTTTTTTTTTTAATGCGTATATTATAAAAGTATAAATATATATTATACAGTACAGATTTAATTTATGATTATTTTATGTTGCGAATAACTTGGCGCTAGCGTATTTTGTATATATAAGGTTTCATGACATTTAAGCGAATTCTTATATTTTTTATGACAGATCATGTGAATGACCAATGTTTTATTCTTACTGATATTTTTTTTCTAAATACGTAATTCAGTTACTTATGTATGCTTAGCTATATACATTTTAAATAGAGGATATTGATTTTGTCCCTCCTTTCCTCGACCCGAGGAGGGTGGAGAGAGGATAACAAAGGACGCCTGGAAATTTCCACCCAGTTCTGTGATAAGGGAAGGGGGGAAGGTTTGCAGCTGCGCATTACTATTGAAATATTTGTTGTTCTGAATTGATTGATTTTATGCTCGTATGAACGTTTAATTTCACTTAACAGATTGACCTGTTGAGAAAATAAATAGTACCTAATAAATTTTGTTGTAGAGTCGCAAAACAATGAGCGACGAAAGTAAACAGGAGGTCAGCATGCAACCAGATTCGAGCAGCGAGTCGTCGTCTGAAGACGAATCGGCTCCACCAGCTGACACTCTCAGCAAATATTATTATGGTAATACCATTTTAGTAACGTATTTTGAAAGATTATATTTATTTAAACATCTATTAAATGTTTTTAACACAGATAAAGCCATTGCGGAGTCACTAGCGGAGAACATGTATAATCTAGCCGTGGAGTCGGACCAAGATGACGACTACGAGGATTGTATGTAACTGACGCATTATTATTAGTATATTAATTTATTCATTTTACGTTATTAAATAAAATAACTTTTACAGTGATCCCATCGCCCTCTTCTCGACCACCACGACAGCCGTTTATGTTAAATGACTATCCAGAAGATGATTTCGATGAATCTGATATCGACCATAAGATAAGCAAAATTGCGGGCTTGGAACACTTGGTATAGTTTTGCATTTATCTAGCTATTTATAAAAATATTGTTTTTTGACACGTTGCTATATTTAATTAAAAAAATTACAGGTCGTGAACAGTCCTCTTTGGTACGCGCATGTAAAGCCACACTTGACTGTACCGGAACGAGAGAAGTTGTGGAACAGGACTCCTTGGGTGAGTTTTAATTTACTATCTAAATAAAAAATTATATAATGAATTGGCTTCGATAATATATATTATTTACCCATGTTTTTTTTCTGCAGAAAGAAAAATTTTATTGGGATGACTCCGACGATGCTGATGCTGATGCTGATGATGCTGATGACGAAGCTGCTCCTCCGCTATTTAAGGACCAGTTTTATATCGCATTTATTTAAAAGTTTATGTTGTAGCTAATTTTGTTACGTAAAATTATGATTTTACTTTTTAAGATACTATGGTATCTTGTAATTAAGTTTTAACATATTTTATAAACCCTTAAGTATTAACAGCTTGCAAGTAGGGTGATGCGAAATTGGAGTGTTATATATATTTAGATTTTACCTTCTAAGCAACATAGTATATGTTCTATTTCATATTATATATCACGTTTATGAAACGTGTCAATGGTATTTATCAGAATAAGTCTAATGTTTCAAGTATGGAATATATATATATATATATAAAATTAAAAATACTGGAATATTAAACCAGATAAACACAGTATTGATGGTAATAAAATATGAGTAGAGTTTTTGGTAAGGGAGAGATGTCTCTGTGAATATATAATAGAAGAAATCTGATATTCACATAAAAATCATCGGTGGCACTTCAATAATGAACAGTTAAGCCTTGATTTTATTTATTATATTATTTTATATTAGAAATTAAAGGAGCGAGAATATTGACGTATTTAAAAAAAAAGTTCTCGATAACAGGTTATTGTAAAATCAATATCATCAATCCTCGTAGTTAAATAGTGACAATGCCAGATGATTTCACAATGAAATATGAGGTTTCTTCTAGAGATATCTCATTATATGAGTTTTTAGCTTATAATTTTGATTTGCAGGCAAATCATTATGTTCGCATTGGTATATCGTAGTGTATTGATGGTTATATTATATTCATTCTTATAGTGGTAAGAAAAATATATTATGCTCCCATGAATATACGCAATCGAATTTGGAAGGTGAAAAATATATCGATCAACTTAAGTAAATTAATATAATTAATCGTTAAAATATGAGGATGATCCGAAATGATATTATCAAAGTAGTCTGTAAATAAGAAATATATATAATCGTAAGAAATCAAATATAATTATATAATTTCGCTATCTATACATTTATACATTTTATTCTTATCTATATTAATAAACCGTTTTATAAATAGTATATACCTATGTTAAAAATTTAGATTTTTGATGCGTTTTTTTTTTTTAATTTTAAATTACCAAATATCGTTTAGATATCTTCCGCCTAAAACGTTTTTCTAACTCTCATTCTTAACTATATTATATGTTTTGTGTACCGCACAATGGAACTAATTAATACATATGGCGTTTTATAGTAGAAATCAATATTGTAAACATGGCGCACTTTGAAACGTCAAACATTCCAGTCTAAAGAGCATCAACAAAATGGCGGCATTTAAGAATTT
The DNA here is from genome assembly GCF_905147765.1 of Vanessa atalanta. Taxonomy (NCBI): domain Eukaryota; kingdom Metazoa; phylum Arthropoda; class Insecta; order Lepidoptera; family Nymphalidae; genus Vanessa; species Vanessa atalanta. The sequence goes on along the minus strand of NC_061902.1, from coordinate 9,813,720 downwards.
CTGTCTCGTTTGATAAATGTCGTTGTAGTAAGTCGAATGTTTTATGTGTAGCTTAGAAATTGACATAACATGTTTATTTACATCTCTAGTCAAATCTCAAAGACAATCCAAATAATATTAAGTAGATTTAGAACTTTGAAATGTATCACATTAAAGATAAAAGAACATCAAAGGATTTCTAATAAAAATAAAGTAAACCCTTGTTGTTTATTTCATTTCTATGTAACTAACTATTTTTGTAACATTCGTGTGAATCCACTTTTAGTTTTATAATTAACAAAACCTTCTTCGTAATCATCAATGATCGACATATCATCATGACCAAAAAAAATGTTCTTTCGGACAAGAAACGGGAATTTTTTTAACAGATACTGGTTGATATATTTATTAGTCAATAATTTAAACGTACATTATATCATTATCAAATGACACATACCATGAAAATGAGAAATTAAAATATTTTACGTATAACAGTGCTTGTATTTCATAATTTTAATAAATAATGAGTGTCTTGACCACTAGTGAATTAAATCAAAGCATGGTGTACAAACGCCCATAAAACACAGCGTATGAGAAGCTTAAAAATACCCTAAGCATTCAAGTATTTACTAACGATTGTTATTGCGAATCTTTAATACCTACTTCTATTAACATGTTCTATTTTTTTTCATAATATGTTATGTAAACATATCGTTTTAATAATGACATGCGATGGAGCATACAATACTTCTACTTTGCATGTACCTCTAAGGCCTGAGAAAGTAAAGATGAATGACCTGCAAAAAAAAGTAGCCAAGTTCCTTTGGACTTCAAATTAACATTATTTAAATCCGGTGATAAAAATGACCCAACCAACTATAGACCAATCTCTATTTTGCCGGAAACAATCATGCTTAATAAATTGTTGTCATACTTTAACTTGACCAAGCTATTGTATTCTCGACTATTGATGGGGGTGTAGCATTTATTGAGCACTTTTAAGATGAGTGGGAGAGGTCACAAAATGCTATTGGAGTTTTTGGTAACTTATCAAAGCTTTCGATTGGGTTAGGCATATGATATTCTTCTAGAAAAACTTAATTATTATGGAATCAAGGGTTCTGCATTAAAATTAATTTCCTCCTACCTTCAGGAATGAGTTTTGAAGGTTGCTATTAACGGTGCAAAATAAATCGCGCTCAGGCACAAATGGTACCACAGGGTTCCATTTTAGGACCTCTGCTGTTTTTAATATATGTAAATGACTTACCTTATTTTTTTAATAAGACTTGTCACATTAAACTGTTTGCAGAGGATAAATCCCTTGTTTTTAATCTTGACAGAAAGATGAACAACTGACTTTGTAAGGAGTACTCTGCCACAGTTTCTTGGTTGGTTTGACATAAATAATTTAGTTCAAAATGCAAAAAATATTAAATGTATTTTATTTTCCCTGCCAAATGTCAAGTTAAATTCTTCTGCGGTTATTTTCAATAATGAAAGACTTGAGTTTGTTGAGTCGAGGGTCTTTCTAGAGATTACTCTTGACTCTAAGCTTCAGTGAGGTATCCATTTGCGTGCTCTAGCAGGGAAACTAAGTAGTTCCATTTATTCAATCAAAATAATTCGAAAACTTACAGACAAGTACTGCTAAACTAATTTATTTTAGTATTTTTCAGTCATAATATGTCATATGGAACGTTGTTATGGTGTAAAGCAGCAGATATGGAAATAGTATTTATTTTGCAGATAAGAGCTATCCGAACTATTTACAATATTAGTTCTAGGACATCATTACGCGAAAAATTGAAAGAAATATGTGTATAAACGGGTGCTTCACAAAAATTATATAAACTATACCATAAATGCTGATGCATACTATTTATACAAGAAATGACAATAAACTTGTAACCCCTACTTTCCGTTTTCATACGGTACAGAGAACGTTTTTTGGGGATGGTATATGCATATATAATGAGATTTCGGAAAATATAATCAATTTACCATTCAACAAATTTGATAAGTTTATTAAGACTAAGTTAATCAATAAAGCTTATTATTCATTAAAAATACTTTTTAGAAAAAAAGCCTGGATTTAAGCTCGCGTTCCATCACGGGACTGCTTGAACTCTAATTGACAATAATAGCTTTGTATATCTGTTTATTTGAAAACAGCAACAATACGAGTATCTTACCGTTTCTTCTTGTTGGAGGCTACTGTCGAAACGGTGGTAGTGTTTAAATATGACGATTTAAAAATGCTTCATTGTGCAATTTACTTTAATAAAAACATTTGAAGAATAACCAAAGCCATGGAGAATCCAACTCCTCGTGAATCCAAAGTCGATTCCAGGCCAGAATATACCGTGTATTCGACTCGGAATAATCTGGCTTGAAATATCTCATGTACTACTTTTACTTTTTTACTAAAATTGATACATTCGTGAAGGTACTGACTTGATTTACTTTCATGTAAATGCCATATTTTGACAATAAGACACATTAAATAAAATTAACTCAAACGCCAACTAAGATCTGATAGGTCGGTATAATCGATTCCATCGAATTGTAGCAATATCATTGGTCGAGAGATTAAATAAATAGATGATATTTAATAACGTTTAGAATATTAAAAATAAAATGAAGATAAAAGAAGATATAAGTAGTTAAGTAGATTAGTGTAGCATTATCAATAAATATTCATCGAGAAGTGTTCGTAGTGCATAGCTGATCTATTAAACAATCAAGTGCAATACGTAGATCAGGGCCGGACCGTGAGCTTAGGGGGCCCTGGGCTAATATAATACTACACCTAAGACACACCTGAATGTGCACTTGAAATAAATGGGTTTGATTAATTGCAGGATTCACAGGGCTGCAAACCATACGATCTGTTTAATTGAATAAAATTAGGTAATTCTTTCGCACTATCGTCTAATTTTGACTTTGACTTGACTTAGCTGGTAGACCTGGGTAGACCCTTGCCTTGATACACGGGGCCTTGGGCTGAAGCCCAAAAAGCCCTATGGTAGATCCGGTCCTAACGTATATCTCAGGTTTGGCTATCTTTATTCATTATTAGATTTATTATCCTAGAATTCGATACACAATATTTATTTCAATAAAGAACAAGAGTTTAATAATTTTTTATTAGAAGTCCAATATAATTGATATCCTTATAACTGTAATGAAGTACATTACAGTATTCTAAAACTACGTACATAATAAGATGTTGATTAACTTTATTTTTGTCTATTTCTAAGCTACACATAAAACATTCGAGACGAGACAGAAATTCTTTAATGCTGCCTTTTAGTTTATGCTCTTCAGACAGGAATGCTTAGGAAGTAGCACGTGATGTTTACAATATTGAATATTTCTATTGAAGGTTATTTATATTCGTTCTATTGTGCAATACACATATTATATAATATAGATAAGTAAGTATAAGAGATAGAAAAACGTTTTAGGCGGAAGATATGTAAACGATATTTGTTTTATATAAAATTAAAAGATAGTGTAGTTATATAAATGCAGTTCATTCCTTACGATTATATATATTTCTTATTTACACAGTACCATCTTTATATTTTATATTTAATATATTAATTTCCTTATGTTGCTCTATATATATACGCTACGCAAACATTTGTAATATTTGATCTCCCGAATTCACTTCCTTATATTCTTGAGAGCATAGTATCTTTTTCTTATTTCTATAAAACAATTTCATGACTACGATTTACCCGAACATAGTAAAATGCTTGCAAATCAAAGTAACAAGCTAAAAACTAATATTGTGAGATATCTCTAGAAGAAATCTCATACTTCATTATGAAATCAGCTGACACTGTCAATATTCAACTACGAGGCTTACTGATTTCAAAATGAATTTTTATCAATAAAAAATATTTTGCAAAATCACATTTATATTTTTATCCTTTAAAATTTTAATATAAAACTTTAAATAAAATGAATATTAAACTCTTCATTATTGTAGTGCCGCCGATGATCTTTATGCGAATATGAGACTTCTTCCATTTATATAAACACAAAGACATCTCTTGCTTACCGAATACTCTACTCATATATATATTCCATCATTACTGTGTATCTGGTTTCGTAAGCCCAATATATAATTATGCATATTTTTATTAGATGAATACTGAAAATTTTCGGGCACGTTTGTATGACAAATTCTTTTATATTACTGTATGATATCATGAGTATATACTCATGATATCATATTAAGAAGATTTATAAATAATTTAAAAACAATACAATCTATATTATTTTTCGTAGAATACATAATCTACACATATATAATGTATATAACACTCCAACTTTGCATTACCCTACTTGCAACCGATACAGATATACTTGAAAGGGCTTATAAACAATCCAAAATAATATGATATCCATTAATAGAAAATAGCTTATATAAATTTAAATAAGTGCGATGTGAACTACATCGTTTTATAAACGTGATATATAATATGAAATAGAACATATACTATGTTGCTTAGAAGGTAAAATCTAAATATATATAACACTCCGATTTCGCATCACCCTACTTGCAAGCTGTTAATACTTAAGGGTTTATAAAATATGTTAAAACTTAATTACAAGATACCATAGTATATTAAGAAGTAAAATCATAATTTTACGTAACAAAATTAGCTACAACAAAAACTTTTAAATAAATGCGATATAGTACTGGTCCTTAAATATTGGAGGAGGAACATCATCGTAATCAGCATCAGAGTCTTCGGAGTCATCCCAATCCCAATACATTTTTTCTTTCTGCACAAACAAAAAATGCAAATATATTTTACCGAAGTCAATTTATTTTATAAATTTTAATTTAGATAGTTAATAAAACCTCACCCAAGGAGTCCTGTTCCACAATATTTCTCGTTCCGGCACAGTCAAGTATGGCTTTACACGCGCGTACCAAAGAGGACTGTTTACAACCTGTTGATTATTTTGTAAATAAGTATTCAACATATTTAAATTACAAATAGCCTCGACATATTTCAAAGGAAATACTATACCAAGTGTTCCAAGCCTGCAATTTTGCTTATCTTAGTATCGATATCAAATTCTTCAAAATCGTCTTCTGCGTAGTTATCAAATACAAAAGGCTGTTTTGGTGGTCGTGATGAGGGCGATGGATTCACTGTAAATGTTAAATTTAATTACGACATTGTTAGGAACGAATTAGTATAGTAATATTTTTTTGCGTTAGTTACATACAATCCTCGTCGTCATCATCTTGGTCCGACTCCACGGCTAGATTATACATGTTCTCTGCTAGTGACTCCGCAATGGCTTTATCTGTGTAATAATATAATTCATTTCAAGTTTAATAGAATCTTCCAAATATAGTTGATGAAAATGTGGTCGATGTACTAGTATATTATCTTACCATAGTGATATTGGGGTAAAGCGTCAGCTGTTGGAGCCGACTCGTCTTCAGATGCCGACTCGCTGCTTGAATCTGGTTGTATGACCTCCTGCTTATTTTCGTCGCTCATTGTTTTGTGGTACTATAACAAATTTGTCGCTTTTTACTTCCTTACCTGTTAAAATCTGATAAGTTACAGTTAACGTAGGTCAAGCATAAAATAAATCAATTGGAATGAGAGAAGAAAATATTTTCAGCGCAGCTGCGAGGTTCCCCCTTCCCTTATCTCAAACTGCGCGGACACGCCTCCCTCGGGGTAGGAAAGGTGGGACGAAATCAATAACATTTCGTAAAAAGTGTAGCTACCTTAGAAGCCTTTTTTATTTCCTTATGCATGAGCTAAATAATAAAAATATATAAAAAATTCGCATCAATGATATGCAACTTATATCTAACTATAAGAGCTAGCATCAAATTATTCGCAGCGGTTCATATTTATAAATTTATTAAAGTATTGAATTAATTATAGGTAATAATATTTAATCCAGTCATAAGCCATATAATCTTATATATACAAAAACATACGGTACCTGAGCCGGTCTCCGGATCACAATTCAGTAATATCTTCACGGGTTAAAACTTTTTTATATCATGAATCTAAAAACAAACAGACACGATAGATGTAAAATATACGTCATCAGAACCCCGATGCAGGAGCTCCAATGCCTAGATTTTACCCGGGCCCAGCAGATAGCTAGATTCCTATAAGTGCGCATGTCTGAATTGCACTTACGTATTTATGTTTTGTTTACATGAAATAAATATACAGATTATAAAAATGTTATTAACCTATTCAAATTAATCACTTTGAAGTGTCTGTTTCTAGTACCAAAACAATATATAATTATTAAACGTATTGATGTGTACATTAATTCAAACAAATCCGAAACGGCTTTAAAAAGTTTAGCTTTAATAATTCACTTAACAATGCGATTCTGTAAGAATTCAGTTCGTATCTCACTCGTGATATGTTCTGCTATCTGCTAATTAAAAATTTTATAATTATTATAGTCAAGGTTTCATATTAAATTCTGTTATTTCACGCTCGTGTTCTGCGACAAGCTTTGAGTTTAATCTTGTACCTCTATAGTTGTTTGTTGTACGCTTTCATTTTCTACAACTGTAGCAATACTTGAAGTTAAATTGACATTGCACACATGACAAAGGACAATGCACATTTAAGTATGGAACCGCGCCCTATGTTGTATCAAATCCTAAGTTGTTTTTAAGGTTGTATTATATAACCAATATATTAAAGCAAATTTTATTTTTATATCAGCGCCCAGTTTCTGAAGTTATCTTAGGAACTAAACATGATCTGAATAATTAGTATTCCGCTTGAAATTGTCAAAAGTAAAACCATAACGACACCATCCGATCCATTAGGTCGTAAGATTAAAGTGTCTAGTAGACTTACTATAAGGAAATTGCACTGACGTCTTTGGACATATTTATTGTCCATATTTTTTCAAATTGTGTTCGACCAAAAGCAAACTTTTGTTTTTATAATATGTTGTTGATAAATATATAATATTTTTTTGGTTGGTGTATATAGTTCATATAAAAACCCACCCTCTAATAATAAATATTGTTTCGTACACTTCTAAAAATTAATCAAAAATATATATAAAAATGCTAAATATAGAGCTGATTGATGTATATTTTTTCACGTTGGATTCATTTCAATATTCGTCATAGTTTCTGAAAAAAAAAGCAAACGTTTGGGTTACTGTTACTCCCATGAGTGAAAGCAGAGATCTAAAATCTCGAGTACAAGTAATTTGATTGAAGAAGTAATATTTAAAAAGTTAAACTACATCCAAAGACGTCATTGCAATTTCCTTGTAAAAAGTCTGCTAGACCCTTTGTGATTTTTCAGGAGAGTTTTTTAACTTTCATCTTTGTATTACTCAGCCGCCAAATATAGTCTGTGATTGATTTTGGAATACAATTATGGTTGTAAGTGAGAATACGAAGAGGCTTCTGCAATGAATTAAAAGTTCATATTTTAGTAAAAATGGACAAACTTTATACTTGTTTTCACAAGGTCGTATCTATTTGTTAAGACCTATACTAATCAAAAACAGAACTTATACCGTGTACTGATTTTTTATATAACTTAAATTAGGAGTCGTACATACGCTATGAAAAAATAAACATATTTTTTAAATAAGCTTTATGAAATGCATCGCACTAATCAACCTTTAGACATTTTATAACATAACAATTATTCAGCCTCGTAACTTAATACTATAAATAAAAAATGACAAAGATTTAATAAATCGTTATATTTAACCGCAGTTATAGGGATATAATAACTTTGCTCTAAATTTTTCTGTTTTCTCCTTCGAGATGAAAATGTTTTTTGAGTAATCAATTGCATTGTTCTTTCATCTTCAAAATTATAGCGATAATAATATTATAATAGGGTAGGTTAACTTTACAACATCTGACTAAAGTGTATCATTGTTCTGGTGTATAAATGAGTTTATTTCTTGCATTTCTCTCTATTATTGCATGCACAGAATCACCCACGAAGATCAGGAGATATAGACCCACCTCCAAGAGACACACATTGCTATGGCTGTCTGAAATTTCCTTTCGCCAAAAAAAAGCGTGTTTAAAAACATAACTGCTAGAATTAGTTCAAAATGAGAAAAACTTAATAGTTTTCTTAAGCCTAGATTCAGCTTTTGATGTAGAAGGATATGACTTTAATATGAAACATCACATATAATCGTAAGTTATATTTACGACGCATAATACTTACAAAAAGACCTACAAAGCAAAAATGTGCAATTTCATGTTGTCATTTGACATAATAATTAAAAGTCATAAGATGTTTTAATGTGAGATTTTTTAAGTAAGTACATTGATAGTTTTTACACCTATCTTTAGTTAAAACATGCTCGTTCTTTTATCTTAAAAAAAAACGGATATGGTAGATAATATAATACATGTTAACCGAGTTATATTCTAAAATATAAAAGAAGAATAATATCCAATATAATTAGGAACGTTAAATAATTATATATTTCGTTCAATAATGTGAAGTGAGCGAAGACTGGAAACATTTCTAATAACAATCCTAAGATTGCCTAGACGAGACGGTATTGAAGGCACTCCAAGTAAACCGTGGGCAGTCGTATAGACACACTGCCAACAGTTCTATACATAACGTAATCAATATGGAAACCCATATTTTTTTTATAAATGGTGGTGATGAGACGAGTACCTTTAAAATAATTGTGTACAGGTGTAAATAGTATTATTTATACTTATAGTTATAGCAAAAGCTACTCAATTTCTATCATAAGGTTTTAAACTTCAGAATTTCAATGAGATGAAAATAGGAGAGTCAATAGATGCTTTTAATTAAAGTGTAAATGACTGATTTAAACAAATTTCGATTTAACATATTTTCTTTCATTTTTCCTGTATTATATAATTATAACATATTATACAATGAGTATATGTTACAATTTATGAATATTATGTACATTATTGATGGAAATTGATTATTATGTCTGTCTAATTTGGAACTAATTGAAATACTTAATGTGACGTATTGTAATTGTCCTGAGATTTATTCAATCAATATTAGGATATTTTTTATCTCAAACTAAAAGTCCGTCGATATACACCCCCGATGGCCAGACCTGTTGAAAAATAAATAACATAACTATGGTATTATTTTATTCACGAGCACGAGAAAAACCAATACCAAGTGTAATATTCACATGTAAGGTCCATTTATGAATTAGATTAAATAAATATTAGGTATATTAAAACATCAGCTCGCTGTGCACACACACCGTCTCCAACGCGCGCCCATTTTTATATTTTCCCGCGCTTTCGCGATGTGTGTCACTCGAGGTGACAGATGCATAAATACACAGATAATATATATAAATCTAATACTAATTAATATGTTATTATAGATCTGTGTACACTACACCAAAAATGGGCATTTTCCTTTAAATGGAAAGAGAAAAGGGAGTAAAAGCAAAAAAATACGAATATATTTTTTTTACAACCAAATTATAAGGTTCATTTATTGTAGCGATGTAGGCTTAGCAATTGCGTAAAGTTTTCTAAAATGACATGGAAAGCAACTTACATTTCAAAAAAATATCACTTAAATTATGTAAAATCAATTATAATTGTTTTTACAATATATAAAATTATATCTATAGAAAAAAAGAATCGGCTGATAGATTGATATCTGCCGACCATCTGTAGCATCATGCGCGCTCATTGGTCAAAACAAATAGCGCACATTTCCGTGGCAATATATCGTTTCAACAATGGCATGTGATGGAGCATAAAATAGTTCTACTTTCCTAAGCCCCGAGACACAAATATGCAGATTTGCAATTATAGATGATTGACCTGCAAAAAGAAGTAGCAGAAAAGGGAAGGCCAAGGCTACCTTTGTGCAACTAAGACCTGTATGGCTGTCACGAAAACTGACACGTCGAATAAAACTCATCTGAAGGAAAGAAAAAGCCATAGAGAATCCAAATCCTCGTAAACTCGATGTCTTTGATGGATACTTGGTATATTCTGGCCCGGGGAGATATCTAACGAACTATTGTATAACTATAAGTATCCCGCTGTCTAACTATGGTATAAACATAATTATTACTATCCCACCCACGTGGCGCTAAGATGTTAAGTCTTCCTTTTTTACTAACGAAACTATAACATATTCGTAATGGGACTTGATTTACTTTAACGTAAATGGCAAATTTTTAGAAGAAGACACATTCGAAAAGAATAACTTGAGTGCCATATATTATAAAGAAAAGTTTGTGTGTGTGCATATGGCTAATATCGAATTGCATGGAAAACGTAAAAAAAATATAAAAGATTTGATTATATTTATTCCTTCTTCGAATTGTTATCCTTTCCGATACACATAAAATAAAAAACAAGAATTTAAATGATTTTTATTAGAAGTCCAATATAATTGATGTCCATAGATACATTTCATTATTCTAAAACTACTTAATAATAGTTTGATTAACTTTATGATTCTACGAGAGAAGTAAATAAACACGGTATATTTATTTCTAAGCTACACATAAAATATTCGAGACGAGACAGAAATTCTCTAATGCCGCCTCTTAGTTTATGCTCTTCAGACTGGAATGTTTGGAAAGTCATATATATTCGTTCCATTGTGCGATACACATATTATATAATAAAGATAAGAGAAAAACGTTTTAGGCGGAAGGTATCTAAACGATATTTGTTTTATATAAAATTAAAAGATAGTGTAGTTATATGATTGCAGTTCATTCCTTACGATTATATATATTTCTTATTTACACAGTACCATCTTTATATTTTATATTTAATATATTAATTTCCTTATGTTGCTCCATATATATACGCTACGCAAACATTTGTAATATTTGATCTCCCGAATTAAATTCCTTATATTCTTGAGAGCATATTTTATCTTTTTCTTATTTCTATAAAACAATTTCATGACTACGATTTACCCGAACATAGTAAAATGCTTGCAAATCAGAGTTACAAGATAAAAACTAATATTGTGAGATATCTCTAGAAGAAACCTCATACTTCAGAAATCAGCTGAATACTACGAGGGTTACTGATTTTAAAATTAATTTTTATCATTTAAAAATATTTTGCAAAATCATCTTAATATTTTTATCGTTTAATTTTTAATATTAAACTTCAAATAAAATGAATATTTAGCTCTTCATTATTGTAGTGCCGCCGATGATCTTTATGTGAATATGAGACTTCTTCCATTTATATAAACACAAAGATTTTACGAATATATAATTATACATATTTATATACATAAAAACTGAATTTTTTTTGGCATTTTTGTATAACATAAATACCATACTCGTGATATAATGTTAAGAAGATTTGAAATTAATTTGAAAAAAACGTATAATCCATATTATTTTTCGTAGAATACATAATCTACACATATATGTATATAAAACTCTAATTTCGCATTGCCCTACTTCCAATTAGTTACACTTGAAAGGGCTTATAAACAATCCAAAATTATATGATATCTATTAACAAAAAATAGCTCAAATACATTTTTTTTAAATGAATGCGATGTAGTACTTAAATAGCGGAGGAGCAGGTTCAACGTAATCATCATCAGCGTCATCGGAGTCATCCCAATAAAATTTTTCTTTCTGCAAAAAAAAAAACATTTGTTAATAATATATTTTATCGATGCAAATTTATTTTATAAATTTATATTTAGCTAGTAAATGAAACCTCACCCAAGGAGTGTTGTTCCACAACTGCAATCGTTCCAGTTTAGTCAAGTGCGGCTTTACATGCGCGTACCAAAGAGGACTGTTCACAACCTGTTGATTATTTTTTAAATAAGTATTCAAATTACAATTGAACATATTTAAATTATAAATAGCCTCGATAAATTACAAATGTTCTATACCAGATGTTCCAAGCCCGCAATTTTGCTTATCTTGTTATCGATATCAGATTCTTCAGAATCGTCTTCTGCGTAGTTATTAAAAACAAACGGCTGCGGTGGTGGGCGAGAAGAGGACGATGGATCCACTGTAAAAGTTAAATTTAATTACAACATTGTTAGGAACGAATTAATATAGTAATATTTTTTTGCGTTAGTTACATACAATCATCGTAGTCATCATCTTGGTCCGACTCCACGGCTAGATTATACATGTTCTCCGCTAGTGACTCCGCAATGGCTTTATCTGAGTAATAATATAATTCATTTAAAGTATAAGTATAGTGGTTCATTTTCATCGAAATATAGTTGATGAAAATTTTGTCAATGTACCAGTATATTATCTTACCATAATAATATTGGGGTAAAGCGTCAGCTGTTGGAGCCGATTCGTCTTCAGATGTCGACTCGCTGCTAGAATCTGGTTGCATGCTGACCTCCTGCTTACTTTCGTCGCTCATTGTTTTGTGGTAATTATATGGTGGCTATAACAAAATTTGTCGTTTTTTACTTCCTTACCTTTCAAATCTGACAAGTTACAGTTAACGTAGGTCAAGCATAAAATCAATCAATTGGAATGAGAGAACAAAATATTTTCAGCTCAGTGCGCAGCTGCGAGCTTTCCCCCTTCCCTTACCTCAAACTGCGCGGACACGCCTTCCTCGGGGTAAGGAAAGGTGGGACGAAATCAATAACATATCTTAAAAAGTTTAGCTCAGCTACCTTAGCAGCCTTTTTATTTCCTTATATATGAGCAAAATAAAAAAAATATATAAAAAATTCGCATCAATGATGTGCAACTTATATCTGAATATCTTATGAAATAGGCTAGCATGAAATTATTCGCAGCGCTTCATATTTATAAATTTATTATTACATTACATTAATTATTGTAATAATATTTAATTCCGATATCTATGAAATAAAAACATAAATAAATATAATCAAAACATACGGTTTCCGAGCCGTTCTCAGGATCACAGTATAACAACATTTTCACGAGTCAGAACTTTTAATACTAATTAAAAACAAACAGACACAATAATTGTGAAATATACGTTATCAAAGCACCGATGCAGGAGCTCCAATGCCTAGATTTTACCCGGGCATAGCAGATAGCTAGAATCCGATAAGTGTGCGCATGTCTGAATTGCACTTATGCATTTACTATTTGTTTATATGAAAAAAATGTTCTGTTTGTCTGTTGATAATAAAATCCGAAACGGCTAAAAAAATTGGCTTTAATAATTCGCCCAACAATGCTATATATTAAATTTAATAAAAATTAAACAACAATCAACCGAACTTTAAAATTTATAATTTAATCTTGGAATATTAAAAAAATATGATATATTTATCTAACTGCGTTATGTACATTACAAGATATTACACGTAGTGCCATCGGAGATAAAAGCATACACCATAAAACTGGACTCGCTTAAAAGTAAACGAAAAGTTTTTTGGAATGAGGAGGAACCGGGGTATAAACATAAAATCACCTGCGCCACACCCTGTTAAAATCTCTGCTTCTGTTGCGTTGCAAATTGATCACTTTTAATCTGGTACCGTTACATAGCTTTGGTGGACCTAAATTTTTCAGGAGGTCTAATATAAGTATGCATTAGCAGCCCGTAAATGTCCCACTGCTGGGATAAAGGCCTCCTCTCCTTTGAGGAAAAGGTTTGGAGCATATTCCACCACGCTGCTCCAATGCGGGTTGGCGGAATACACATGTGGCAGAATTGCGTTGAAATTAGACACATGCAGGTTTCCTCACGATGTTTTCCTTCACCGCCGAGCACGAGATGAATTATAAACACAAATTAAGCACATGAAATTTCAGTGGTGCCTGCCTGGGTTTGAACCCGAAATCATCGGTTAAGATGCACGCGTTCTAACCACTGGGCCACCTCAGCTCAGTGGTTAGAACGCGTGTAGCTATTAACAGCTATTGACTGGTTTGCTGGTACCTGGTTAGGTTAAATAGACGTTAGCAGCTCGAGGTTAGTGAATTGGCATTATTAGGTACTTGCCCTTGCCTTCGATCTCAGCATTCGTCACATCGGACTGAGAACAAGAAATACATCTTCGTGTTCAATTAATTAACAGATTCGTCTAGGAGAAGTTTAATAATAAAACTATACCAAATTTCCTTTTAACTGTAACGCATTGATTTATTTAGTAAGAAAAAATTTAAAAACAGATATCTAAATCGTATTTGAATAATTGTAACTATTCTAGCGTCTAGTAATATGTTTAAAGTTACAACTCATTACATTTAAATATAATATTTTCACGGCAGCAAATATTTTGGTAACAGCTTAACTCTATGATCTTTTGGATAAATTAAGCATTATTAATAATATTCACCAATGATTCATAGTTTTATTAAATATCCTTTAATAAAACTATGGATAATTGCAAAAAAGGACACGAGGATATTATATTTGCAACTTAAATTTGATTTTTGCCACGGAAAAAATCTGTAAATTTTTTTTAAATAATAAATCGTAACATTCTAGAATTCGTTGTACTACAACGGTTGTTATCTGATGCTTGAGAGGATGGAATTTTTGAAGGGATAAGGACCCCTATCCCATAGCATCTGAGTTCTTACAAATTTGAAGTGAACTTGATAATTAATATTATTCTAATAAAACCAATTAATTATTTCCAATTGAGAAAGCACTGATTTTTGAACCATTAGTGATCCCAGTGCAGGCACTCAGAACAGCTAAATGTTTCACAAATAGCTTAAATGTCGAAGCACGTGATACTAAGGAATCAACAGAGAAATATTAACAAAAGTTGCAATCTTTGAGTTTCTTGCTCGTTATTCTTAATGGAAAACTGCCTTATGCCAGTCGGTACAATGATCGAGTTAAATGCTACAAAGTCAAAGTCAAAGTCAAAGTCAAAAATCTTTATTCAATATAGAAGTGTTTGCACTTGCTTATTGATTGTCAAAAATCTACCACCGGTTCGGAATTTAGCACCTCGGACCTGAGAAGAACCGGCGAAAGAAACTCAGCGGGATATATTTTTTTTATTTTTTTTAACCATTTTCCATGTAGGTACAATGATAAGTATATTTTAGTTGTTTGAAACAGCCTGGAGGCGATCATTTCATTCCCAAGGTGTGCAGTCAACTAAAAAGTCATTAGTGTTGTAATATCCTTTAGCACACAAACGCTCTTTAACGACTCTTTTGAATTTTATAATTGAATAATTTTGAACGTTTTCTGGGATCCTGTTGTAAAAACGTATACATTGCCCCAAAAAAGAGTTACTAACCCTGTGTAATCGGGTACTTGGAGTAACAAGTTTATTCTTGTTCCTAGTGTTAATAGAATGTACGTCACAATTTCTGGGAAAATCATTTATGTTTTTGCGTACATACATAACATTATCAAAAACAAATTGAGAAGCGACAGTCATTATTTTAATTTCTTTAAATTTACCTTTTAACGAATCTTTTGGGACCAGGTTATAAATTGCACGAATAGCCCTCTTCTGCAGTACAAAAATAGTATTAATGTCAGCTGCATTACCCCAGAGTAGGATGCCATACGACATTATACTATGGAAATAACTGAAGTACACAAGGCGTGCCGTATCCACATCAGTCAAAAGTCTAATTTTTTTTACCGCATAGGCTGCAGAGCTAAGTCTATTCGCCAATTTATTTATATGGGGGCCCCATTGGAGCTTAGAGTCTATTGTCATACCAAGGAACTCTGTTGATTCTAAAACATCTAATGCTTCCCCGTTTAAACGTACACTCGTTTTGACACATCTTACATTGGGAGTAGTGAATTTAATACATTTAGTCTTTTTACTATTTAACATTAAATTTGCAATCTATAACCTGGGAGCCAAGGAATCTTTGAGGTATAAATTTAAAGAAATTAAGATATTGACTGTTGCTTCTCAATATATATTCTGTAATGTTTTGTATGTACGGAAAAATATTAATGTTTTTATGAGAAAATGTGATTCTCATAACGTTGGTACAAGGAACAAACACAATCTTGTTACTCCTGTTACTCGACTGCATAGAGTCAGTAACTCTTTTGTGGGGCAATGTATACGCTTCTACAACAGGATCCCAGAAAGCGTTCAAAATGCTTCTGTTGCGAAATTTAAAAAAATTGTTAAGGAACGCTTGTGTGCGAAAGGTTACTATACAATTAGTGAGTTTATGTTTGATAGCACACCTTGGGAATGAAACGATCGCCTCCTGGCTGTTTCTACTCATATATAATTATGTATATAATTAATTTGACGTAAAAAAAAAAAAAAAGTCCCGCTGAGTTTCTTTCGCCGGTTCTTCTCAGGTCAGGGTGTTTTCTTTTCCGAACCGGTGGTAGTGTTTAACTTGACAATCAATAAGAAAGTGTAATACTTCTATATTGAATAAAGGAATTTGAGTTTGAGTTTGAGTTTAAATTATTAACACTAAACCAATTTACTATTTCAGAGAGAGTATTGTTCACATCGTCATATATCGAAAGACGTCTTTTTATTTTAAAAATTAAAGAAGTATCATCAGCAAACAATACTATCTCGAGTTTATCACCTAGGAGATGTGGCAGGTCATTTATATAAACAAGGAAGAGAAATGGTCCAAGAATTGATCCTTGAGGGACCCCCACAGTAACTGGAGACCCGGGAGATCTCTTTCCATTTACATCAACCCTCTGAATGCGATTGCTCAGATACGAAATCAGAAGACTGAGTGCAGTGTCCCTAATTCCATAATGACGTAGCTTCCTGACCAAAGTTTCGTGTTGCACACAATCAAAGGCCTTAGATAAATCACAAAATATCCCTAAGGCATCCTGTGACTCCTCCCAGGCCCTGTAAATATTTTTAACGAGCTCAACACCAGCGTCAGTTGTCGAGCGACCCCTTGTAAATCCAAATTGTTTCTTGTGTAGCAACTTGTTATTGTTAAAATGTACTAGCATTTGATTTAGTAATAACTTTTCAAAGATCTTGCTAAGAGTTGGTAGTACAGAGATGGGCCTATAGTTGTTGGGGTCTGATGTACTACCTGATTTAAATATTGGTAATACTCTACTATGTTTCATGAGGTCAGGAAACACGCCACTAAGGACACATTTATTAAATATAGTGACAAGGTAGGGTGCGATTACATCAATTATTGAATTGACTACCTTGACAGAGATCCCCCACAGATCGGCCGTTTTCTTAATATCTAGTGATCTGAAGGAACTTATTACATCACTTACACTTACTGTATTAAATTTAAAGCTAATATTACATTCTTCCACATGGTTTTTTAATAATGATTCAGCAACGGTAGGAGAGGAATTTAATGAGATAGTTGTCGAAAATGGAATGTCAGCAAAAAAATTTTCAAAAACAGTTGCAACATCCCGATCTGAGGAAAATAAATTGTTGTCAATAGATAAGCTAAAGTCGGAGATGTTATTTTTGACTCTTCCAGTTTCACAATTAATAATTTTCCATGTCATTTTAATTTTATCAGGTGCCTCAATAATTTTTTTTTTTATATGCAATGATTTAGCTGTATGACATACACGTTTGAATAGTTTAGAGTAGGCACTAACATAACTGATAAATGAAAAAGACCGGTTGTATGATCTTTCACTATAAAGTTCATACAACCTCTGCCTACTCTTGTGAATTCCGACAGTCGCCCAATCATTAAATTTAAGAAAATTCCTAGAATAGACTGTCTTGGAAGTAAATATGGCATTAAATTCTGTTTTAATTAATTTAAAAAAATTGTTATAAAGCTCATTAGAATTATCATTTAATTGTAAATATGAGAGCTTTGCCATGATATTACTTCTGAACTTCTCAATTCGATACAAATTGATTGGAACAAATGTCTGTTTTAAATCCTTAGCATTATTATTTATTTGCGAATTAAATGAAGCCAACTGTCCACAATGACCAGAACTTAACATATTTATAATACATTTATGATTAGGTACACAGTTGGTAAATATGTTGTCAATACATGTTCCAGTGGATTCAGTGATTCTAGTTGGCTCTAAGAATAAGTTAATGAGGTTATATGAATATAATAATGATCTGAATCTAATACTTATGCTACAGTTTTCTAATAAATTTATGTTGAAGTCACCACAAATAAAAATATATTTACTTGATCCAGATAATTTCAATAATGCACTTTCCAATATTTTCTCAAATGCTTCATATAACCCGCTAGGAGGTCTGTATACGCATACAACAATGACATGCTCAAGCTCTGCACAGGCTATTTCAATAGTCTGCTCAATAGAAAGGCTCACAACATCCTTACGTTCTTTAAATTTTATATTTTTGTTAATAAGTATTAATGAGCCACCACGTATAGCTTTTTTTCTATTGAACATACTAGCCATCTGGTGACCACTGAAGTTAAACATAAACTGATAATTTACAAGCCAATGTTCTGTTATACATAAAATATCAATGGCATTACTGTTTATGAATAACTCAATTTCTAAATCTTTTCCTGTCATTCCTTGAATGTTTTGGTGCACCAGGTTTACAAGTTTACTATTATTATTGTTTTGATTATTTCTAATTTTAAGATTAAGGAATTTATCCAAGGTTAAATTACTATTAGATAAATTAATATTAGTATTAATAATACTTGAGCCAGAGACTACCTCTTTTGTCTTAAAATTCAATTTAAATTACTTTTATCAGTGTTAATATAAATTAAATTGTTATTTTTATTATGCATATGATCCTTGGTAACATTAGGCATAAAATAATTATTGATATTGTGAGCAATTAGGTTACCAATTTGTCTTCTCGATTTTATTGGTAGGTACATAGTACCCTCTGTCAACTTAAATCTATATATGAATTTATTAATGTCAAATAACATAAAATCATTGCTACAATGTCGGGTCAAATTGTATAAAGATACATTTAAGTCATAAATATGTAAATTCTGTGCATCTGTCAATGTACTAATTATAAATTTGCATTTCTTTTGATTTTGAATTTCACATAATAATTTTATATCCTTAATTAGATTATTTTTGTTCAGAGACAAGCTGTCTCCATGCATTAATACAACTATATTATTGGAATCCAACAATGCAGTTGACAAATATGCCTAAATATATTTAGAAATAAATATGTTTAATTCTTTAATCGTTGATATTTGATTAGTTGTACCATGTACATTATATTTAATAAAAATTTATTTTTAGGTAAAAAATTTTTTTTTAGTGCAACCTAAGCGCATCATGATTCATTTCCTTATTATGTTTATTTGAGCTTTAGAATAATATCGTATCTCTTTTAGATTAAATGTATTTATCGAATTTCTATTGGGACAATTGTGTTCGAGAGCAAAGCGCTCGTCAATTCTATCTGTTCAACCATATATTTTATTTTAATTTTAATTCAATAAAAAATTAAAAAGAGTCACCAACATATATATACATACATAACAATAAATATACAGCACTGCGCGTATTATTATGTGCAGAAAAATAAGATTGGTAATATTCGAGTTATAATGATATAAGTATATCATAATAACTCGAATATTTTTTATGAAATAGGTTTTTAGATGGCGAATGGTGCCGGCGTTAAAGTAGTTCGTAAAATATTTGCTCAATACTTTCTACTTTAGATACGAACACACAAGATAAGGATTACCAATGTTCTTGAAATGTAAATGTGGATATTGGTTTGAAATTAACCAAATTAAGTTTGGAATATTTAATAAATAAAATTCATATTGCGAAACTGATACATTTATTGAATGCGACTAAACTAAATACATAATATATCGATTCTATAATATTGATTCTAAAATTAAAATTCTCATACTTACTAATATAACATAAATGAAATGATTTACATTATTAATCTAATTTAAAAAGGAAAGTCTGGTAGAAATACAATAACTACTTATAATAGATTGTACTTAAAAATGTTGAGTATAAGGACGTAGCACATCTGAACATTTGAAGTCTGGCCAGAACTTTTATTAGATCGCTAGTTATTTTAATAAATATATACCACCATAATGATAATTTCCATACGGTACACATACCGAACTGGTTTGTACGAATATAAATAATTTGACGTAACTACGTTACATACTATATATGACAATTTACCTACTTCGATTAGTTATCAAATGCGGTTACCTTGTTAGTTTAATATAAAAATAAAATAAAACAATAATTAATAAATAATATTCGTTGCATTATAAATTGTCATTTTTATTATTATTACAAATAATACAATTGAGAAATTTAATTTATTTACGTGACATTTAAAAAATATAGATATTTAAAGATTATTGAATTTTCAATTTTATAACATGTACTCTAGTATTACTTTTTAGGAAGTATTCCTGTTATGAACATGTTACGAACATTATATTCAATGAGAGTGTATTCATAAATTTTATAAATTAGCAGTTGCAATGAAAAAAATGTTATGTTATGACTTTATATATTGCTGACTACAGTATATTGATTTTATTGGTTTTGCGTAGGTGCATCAGGTAGGCAGCATCCAAGGGAGGTTGGTTGGAGGGTGGTCGAAACAGGCCCATTTCTCCATACCCATACCAAAATAGAGAGACGTAATTGTTATGTTGTGAATATTCTAGTCAATAATTGGATTTATAGAATGTACTCGACCTTTCTTATGTTGTACGTTGGATTTTTTCATAATTTAACCACTTGATAAAGTTTATTTGTATAAATATTAAAAAACACAATGTAAAAAATGATTTTGAAATTATAACAATTCTAAGTTGAATCGTAATTCTGAATATTAAAGTCGTATTACAAAATTATAGCATAAACTATAACTTCATTGAATAATGTACCAACCAGATTAAATCAAAAGGACCAATAAAAATTGTTAACATTTAAAATAACCACTTTCGTTGTGAAGGTAATCCTGATAAATTATGTATGTATATAGCTATTATGTTATGTTAAAGAGATTTCATTACTTTTTTTATTAATAACATTACTTTAGTTTTCTTTTTTTAAATGTTAGAAACTCTTCAAGTGTAAGTTGGTGCACTTCTTCTTAGCACGGTCCAAATAATACATAAGACGATACCTACATTTAAATAATAAACTAACAAACACCACCTCAATAAAAATTTAACCTTATACCGTAGAAATATTATATTAATAACTACTTTTGTTTTTTTGACATCATTGCTACGATGTTAATTATAAATGTTAGACAATTATGTTGAATTAGTTCACTTAAAAATATGACTGAAAATTAATAATATTTTTTATAACTAAATGTATAATAATAATTACAGATAAAAGGATAATTTACAAGAGAATATAATCAAAATTAATTTCGTTTCAACCATAAATAAAAATCGATTAACATGAATAATTTAATACATAACAATAAATTAAATTATAACTTTGTAATTATGATTAAAAAAAAAATCTCGCAAGCTTGCAAGTTCTGATATAACAATATAGATCTATCCTTAATAGCAATATAATAATATAATTATATATATATTTACAACTACTTTTGTTATGACATATTTTTTTCCCAAAGAGTCTCCCACAGTATAATAACTAATGAGTTTTTATATTCTTAATCTATACCGTATAATTAAGACCTTGCCCATAGACTTACATCTATTTACAATCTTCTGAAACGCGTCCTTACGAAAAAATATTAAAGTCTTAGCTACAATCAGTGTTACATCGCCTTAGCAATTTACATAATTATGAAACCATTCCATTTTGTCAATTTCTAACCTTTCACTAATCTAACCCCTTACGAATATAATTAACGTTTCCTACGATGCATATTTCTACTCTTCTATCCGTCAAACAAAACAAGTGATATACTCTCAACTTGAACGGCGACAGTGACATGTTAAAATACATAACATGTATTTTAAACGAATATAACTTTTTTATAAGGAACTAGTTATAATGTGAAACAGATTTCACGTGAATAATTGTTAGTGCTAATCATTTTGGCATAAACTTCCAGCCGAAGCCGAGATTGATCTAATTTTCATGTGTTTAATTTGCGTTAAAATTCGTTTCGTGCTTGGAGGTGAAGGAAAACATCTTAAGGTAATCCGCATCTGTGTAATTCCAATGGAATTCTTTCACATGTACATCCACAACCCCGCATTGGAGCGGCGTGGTGGAATGATCCAAGCTTTCCGAAATGGACAGGCCTCAGCCTAACAGAAGGGTATTTAAAGGCTGTTATTATTCCCAATCGAATAATTGCAAATAGACGGATTGACATAAAATGTAAAAAACGAGTTTAACTTGCTTAATCACTTGGCAATACCTTATAAATGATTTTTGTAAATATATTTATTTATTTATTTATTAATTTTCGAAACACCATCGGCATATCCACAAAATATTTAAGAAAAAGTAAGAAATATATTCTTGTACGGTGTGATACACCACTACAGGCGTTTACATTTTACACATCAAATAACAAAATAATAACAAAACATTACACTCTTACATTAATAAATCTTTAAAATAACAACAAAAATATGAAAGATATGAAGTAACAAAAAGGAAACCAAAACAATAATAAATTACTCCAAATTAAAAGAAACAAAAGCAAAAACTAAAAAAATACAAAATCTTGACACAAATTGAGCAAACAGTCTAATTTTTTCTTAAAACTATTGCTGTTATGGCTAAATATATCAATCTCATGAGAAGTGATATTATTGTAACGACTCATATATCGGATAATAGGCGAAAACTTTCCTACATTTGTACGGAATCTAGGAATAGCGAAGGTGTTTTGTATTGGGTGACGCGGAATCGTTCTTGGGACATTTATATAGATTTGTGAAAGTAATTTTTGCGAGTCTATTGAACCATGGATTAATTTATGCAGAAACATTAAGTCATGATTGCACCTACGTTTCTCCAATGTGGCAAGTTTGAAGTGTTTCAGTCGTGTATTATATAGTCTGCGCGATATGGACAGCTTCTATCTTTATATGCCAAAAACTTTGTAAATCCTTTTTGAATTCTTTCAAGGCGATTAATGTGAATTTTATAAGTTGGATTCCATGCAGGTGAAGCATATTCAATAATACTACGGCTTAGTGAAAAATATAAAGTTAGAATGGCATTTACGTTTTTAAAATCATGACATGTTCTTTTAATAAATCCTATCATTTTCAAGCATTTTTTTACGATTGTATTGTAATTGTATCTTGTTAAATATTATATCAAAATTTAATAGAATTTAACATGGCTACAGTACATTAATATCAAATTTACAGTGTAACTATGTTATACCAATATTATAATATATAATGAAAGAAAGATTTTATATATTTTTTGTTTAATTTTATAACGGAAAATGTAACTCATTAAACAAAGGCAGTGAGTGTATAAGTGAAAATCATAATCTTACAACATTATTAAAACATTATCCTAGTAAAATTTCTATCTGTCTATCTATTATATCTTAAGATAGATAATTATAATATTATAACTTGCATAGATCAAACCTCTAAGCAAAAACTTATAATATTAAGATATCTCTAGAAGAAACCTCATGAATCAATATCAAATCAAGTCTTAATGTTATCAAAAAAATTATAATTATTTTATTTATAAAATAATTTTAATAGCGATCTATTAAAATTGGGTTATTTCGCGAAAGCACACAAACCAGATTTAAGTAATACCAAATTTCAAATACATTTTTTTTAATTAAATCATGAGACTTCTTCTATTTTTATATACACAAAGATATCTTATTCATCTTAGCAAATCTACTGATATTATGACCGTTACCATTTAGTGTTTTACCACTTTAAGACTTACATAAGCTAATATTAGAATGAATATAATATTAGGTCTATATTTGAAGAAATTGCTTATAAAGTTTTTAAATTATTCGGAGTATAGAATCTATTAAAAGTATTTAAAACCCTTAGCTTACATTATAATAATATGTATCTGCTATTGTCGAAGTTAACGATAAATTATGAAAAAACTCTTTACGGCCATTTGTTGACCTGAAACAAAAAATAATAAATTTAAAACACATTTTTTGTTTTAAAAACAATAATGATATATAAAAACAAGTGACAGGCGTCAAGTAAGAGAAATAAATCAGCGCGTGGTTAATGTAATTTAATAAGCGATAACTTTATTTGTAATCAATTGAAACCGATTATAGTACTGTTTTAATCTTAACACCAACCAAGATATAAAAAATCGATTCGATGTTCATTTTATTCCTCATATTAATTAAATCTTTCGAAGCAATTTTAAAATCTAAATGAATACTATTTTTATATGAGTTTATATTTAAGAGAACATACCAAAATATTAATGACACAAAATAAATAAGAAAACAACATACCTAATTATTTGAATAGTTATTAGCACGCAGAATCTTCCGTCTTGAAATGGACCATCATCAGAACCGTTATTGATGCCTGTGATGTCAATCAACGAGGCTCCGTTTGGGACCCTGTAATAATCATAACATAAATGCATTTAATGCCATCATTTCCTAATTATCATATTACCTAAATAAGTTCTTGGTTTATTTAGTATCATACTTTTTATATGTGTCATTTATAATACATGCATTTTACAGTTAGGGCGCGTATCAGTACCATAAATATTTTTGAAATATTCTTGGTGATTTCAAACTCGAGCAGTGCATACATTTTGATATCGTTAGAAATGAAATATAGTGTAAAATAATAAAAATATACCTATATTAAAATAAAAAACAAATTTCATTTTATATATACGTATTTAAAAAAGTGCCGAAATATCAATCGTTTTCGTTTTCGAACTTTGTGTGCGCGAGCGCGTGTATGTGTGTGTGTGTGTATGTGTGTGTGTGTGTGTATGTGTGTGTGTGTGTGTGTGTAAGGTCTATTTATTTATTTGTTTTACCTTCAAAAATTGTCAGATATCATCAGAGATCATATTTATTGCACCATCTCTGCCGCATACAACTGCACAGCCTTACCCCCTCCCCCTCCTTACCTCATATTAAAGGAGGGGGAGGGTAATCCTGAAATCGATAATAATAATTAATAAATACATTGAAAAATGTATTCCAAAAAAGTTTAAAATTTTACTCAATGTTTAATATACGATTATACCTCTCCTACTTATAACTCTAACACGAAACGAAAGTAATGTATTAAACTAATGTACGCAAAAATTATATAATAGAAAATTTTTGCTAACCTTCGTTGCCTGTGGACTTATTCCTAAATCTTTACCGCTTAATAAACAGTTTGGGTAAACTTTGAACTTCCTTTAATAATTTCTATCCCAAACTATTTCCTTAAGCGATAACTTTTATAAAACAAAGTTATTTTTTTATACTCATAAACAGAAACCTTTAATGTTACTTAGAAGATGTAACAGGTTTCAACATTTTGATAAATTTAAAGCTTTCATATAATATTAAATAATAACATATAATTCGTATTATATCAATAAAAGTACACTTACGATTTTTAAAAGCAACTGCTTAATAAATTATTGATTTACACACGTTCTAAAATATAAAATTTGTAATCTAAATACTTTTAAATGTATTATACTAATGCAAATAAAATGAAAACAAAGTAATTAAAACATACTAATGCCTTTAGTGCTAGAAGAAGCCCTAGAATGTCTGGTCCACAGTGCTCATGCGTAGTTCATTACCAATCACTAGATTGAAATATGGACGCGTCCATAGACTGTGACGGCCAATCAGAACGTGGCGCGAGGATCAAATTTTAAACCATTATTGATGTGATACGGACATAGTTAAAATTTCATTATTTTTAATTTATAATACTTTATTGCACAAAATATATTACACAAAAATATTGAGTACATAAGAGAAACGAAAAATATATAACAAATGGTGCGCAAAGACGGTCTTAACTTTTATTGCGATCCCACAAAGACAACCTTTGATGATAGAAGCTTAGAACGAAATCAGGTAAGTTATTATAGATTGAAAGAGTATATAATAACTATAATTTAAGAATATATGCGGTGCATCCATGCTATGGATCCAGCACGTACGCACGCACGTACGACGAGACGTATTTAGTTTAAGTTTTAATCGTAAAGTCGTATTATTCTATTCATATGATATTAATAAATTTATGAGGTAATCAATGATTCCCGAATCAATGCAAATCAATTTTAACGATGGGATTTAAATATGTTTATTTCCTAATTAAGGTTACAGTTAAAATACAACATGACGATATTTAACAGGTATGTTATATACATCGAGAGGGCGGTTCCGGACTTTAGTATTGATTGATACTGCAAAGGTCAAACATGCGCTCTCGATCTGCATACGCTCAATTCTGGAAAATTCCTTGCCGACTCGGAAACATTCTACTGGTTCAACATACATTGAATGTCTATTATAATATTTTGAAGTTTATCATTCTACGTATATACAATTTTATTACAAAATAGTTATGTATGTTACGCTTAAACAACTAAATTGCAGATTTTGAAAATTCTTATGGGGTTAGCTGGAATCCCATAAAAATCAACCTTTGGTATTTTTTAAGATTATTAATAGGGAAAAATTATCAAAATTATTTTCATCCACATACAAAGATTAATTATTATTGATTAATCTTCTCCTAAACGCGATAAAAGAAAATACTCTCTTCAAATTACATTTTTTTTTTATGTCAGAGGTGGCTAACAAGCAGTAGGCTCACCTGATGAAAAGTGACTACCACCGCCCATGGACATCTGCAACACCGGGGGGCTTGCAGGTGCGTTGCCGGCCTTTCAGGAAAGAGTACGCTCTTTTCTTGGAGGTTCCCAAGTCATATCGAGTCGGAAAAACCGCCGGCGAAAGCTGGTTCCACAGAGTGGTTGTGCGAGGCAGAAAATGTCTTAAAAATCGCGCTGTTGTGGATTTTCGGACATCTGGGTGGTGCGGGTGAGATTTGGAATTTTGACGAGATGTCCGGAGGTGAAATTCAGCAGCCGGGATTAATCCGAACAATTCGTCGGAACATTCCCCGTGATAGATTCTGTAGAAGATGCAGAGCGATCCAACATCTCTACGCAAAGCCAAAGGATCAAGCAGATCGAAAAGGGCTTGATCGTCGATAATTCGAGCCGCTCTACGTTGGATACGGTCAAATGGAAGGAGCTGGTACTGGGGAGCACCCGCCCATAGGTGAGAGCAGTATTCCACGTGAGACCGAATTTGCGCCTAGTATAGTTTTAGACGATGGGCCGACGTGAAATTCTGTCTTGCCTTGCTGAGCACACCGAGCTTTTTTGATGCCAATTTGGCTTTGCCTTCCAATTGACCGCGGAACTGAACGCGGCTCGAAATATCGACGCCAAGTATTCGATACTAGCTGTGGCGGCTAACGGAATGTTCTCGAATAGTGGAGATACGACAAATGATGTTTTTTTAGCAGTTAACGCGCAAACTTGCGTCTTTTTGGGGTTGAAATGGACTAGGTTTAGCCGACCCCAGTTCGAGACTTTGTTTAACGAAGACTCCATTTCAGACACAAGTTTGTTCCGGTTTTAAATATTAACACTGCTGGTGTATGAAGTGTCTACGGTGCTGTCGTCTGCATAGCAGTGAATGTTACAGATTTGCAACAAGTCATTGATATGCAGAAGAAACAGAGTGGGTGATAGAACGCAGCCTTGTGGAATACCAGCATTAACGACTTTTAAGTCGGAGCATGCACCGTCGACAACGACTTTGATGCTCCGATCTGCCAAAAAACTGGTAATCCAATTGCATAATTTCCCGGGAAGCCCGTAGGAAGGAAGTTTCGAAAGAAGCGCTTTGTACCACACGTGATCGAAGGCCTTCGCTATGTCCAGACTGGCTGCTAATGCGTCCCCCTTGCTTCCAACTGCTTCCGCCCATCTATGAGTAAGGTAAACTAGAAGATCACCGGCTGAGCGACCCCGATGGAAACCGTACTGGCGGTCGCTAATCAGCCGGTACTCCTAGGTACCGCCAGAGCTGGCAGTTTATAATGGGCTCCATTACCTTGGAGAACAAGGAGGTGATGGATATAGGCCTATAATTGGACGGGTCTAAGCGGGTGCCCTTTTTAGGGATCGGATGCACCAAAGCAGTCTTCCAGGAGTTCGGGACGAAGCCGTATGCATAGGATTGCCGGAAAAGACGCGTTAAGACCGTCAAGGTGAAAGTGAACGGCGTTCAAGTTGGAGTTGAGTCCCCTTATGTTGCAGAAGTCAACGGTGAGGGTGGTAGGGGTTGCCTTATGATGCCTACTCCGCTTGCACCGAACAGTGGCGAGCGCAAAATTTACTTCCAAGAATTCGGACTGCAGCCTGGGCATCCCTGCTCAGGTGATGTACGTCCTGAGCATGGATGTCTAGAGAGGGATTCTCCACCGCAGTCGCTGATGGTACCCTCCTGGGGTAATAAAACCAAATTCTGCACAACCATTATGTTTTGTGGGGGAGGGGGATCGGGTCTCCGGGACTCTCACATACCTGACGAAACGCAGTAGCATAGCTACCACTTTACGCCGATTTTAAGTGAGAGAGTGGTACTTCCCCGGGCGTGCGTGGCGTCCGCCATTCGGCTGCAACCCGAAAGTATACAGTGTGGCACTACCACTAGGTACATTAAATCAAACCATCACGATGGTACGAAATAAGGGAAAACAGAAGCTTGGAGAGTTGTGGATTAGAAACACCAGGGAGTGCAATGGTATAGACTGTACAACTTTTTCTTGTAGCTAAGATCTGACTGATCTTTAAATGAAGCGCTGTAGGGCAACTTTTGAAAGAGAAGAGGCACAAAAATAACAAGGAATTGCAAAATATAATTATATCTTTAACCACGTGAATAATTAAACTTTTGATATCGTATTTTTTTTTAATATAGGATACTAATATACTGAAATCTCCTTTTGACTTTCTGTAGGCTAAATGTTGCTAGCATTCTTGCCACCATTCCAGGCAGTCAAGATTTATACGACAGCTCTTTTTAATTCATATTTGTATATATTTAAGGAATGTTAATAATTCTTATGTAAATAAAATTTATGATTAGTTAAATTCATAAACTCGGCGTATTCATTTTAATCTAACAATATTGTATGTACAAAAATTATCTTCTCTGCCTTGAAATCATTCTTATATATGATATCCTGAAATATGTAGAAAATATACGAGATATCTTACGCTTTGATAAATAGTTTTTGAGTAGCGACTTCGTGTAGTTTTGTCACCTTTTTGTGTGATAAATGTTTTTTTTTTTAAATTAAGCGTACATGCAAATTGGCCACCTGATGGTGAGCAGTCATCTCCGCTTATATACATAGACATCGTAAGAAATATTAACAATTCGTTACATCACTAACCCAACCTAGGAAATTAAAATTTTATATCACTTGGGCTTTAAGTTATATTGGCTCAAACCATGCTAAGTATTGTTTGATTTTGTTTGTTATTTTAAATATAAAAAGTATTTATATAAAAAGGCTTTTGAATTCCCACGCCCTGACTTTTCACGAGTAGTCTCGCCCAGATTACAAATAAATCAATGTCTACCTCCCTACCGACTATCTAGTGATTCGATATGTTGATTTGTTGCGTTTAATCTGCGCGTTTCGCGCGGCGCACCTCCACAAGCTCGCGAGAGAGAGAGAGACAAACTTATATGCAATTGCATAGAAAGGTCGAGTACATTCTACAAATCCTGATATTGACTTGAATATTCACAATATAACAATTACATCTCCCTATTTTGGAATGGGTATGGAGAAATGGGCCTGTTTCGACCACCCTCCTTCCTCAACCTCAACCAACCTCCCTTGGATACTGCCTACCTGATGCACCTACGCAAAACCGATAAAATTAATATACTGTAGTCAGCAATGTACTGGCTTATATCGTTGAGTGAGAACAAAGAAAACTTATAATTCCTATTTAATGTATTGTTTTAAGCATTATTTAATTAAATGAATATTTTATACAAATCAATTATTAGGTATATAAAGAGAAAATGTTTGAAAATAATATTACAATTTTTTTCAAAAATTGTTAAAGCTTAACTTAATTTTATTAGCCATATGTTAAAATGTCACATGCAGTTTTTGCAATCAATACGATTTACTTAACTATTGGCAAATATTGAATTATTATGAAAGATTTCTTCGTTACGTTCCAATGAAGAGTTACAAAGGCCGCAATAGTAATCAAAGGGTAATACGTCACTTTTGATACAAACAAAAATACAAATTTAACAATTTATATATCACTTGAATATATTTATAGTTCTATAAATTAAGTGTCCGTTAGCGAATTATTCAAGATTAATATACCAGGCAGAAGAAGTTCTCAGACTGGGCCACAAGCATTATATATATATTTTTAGTAGAAGTATTAAATAATGTAATATAGCCGTGGTTCTAAATGTATTACTTTCACCGACAACTATTTCAAAACATTAATATTTGTCCAACAGATCAATCGTTACATAAGAAAAAAACAAAATATGATGACAACTACTCGAGACATCATAATTTTAGAAAGAGGCAAAACGAGATTAGCGGGATTAATCCGTACAGATTATAAACAATGAAATTGAAGATTCGGCTTTATATTTAGATAGTCTTTAATAAATGTGTACAATTTGATGTTTTCCAAGACTTATTGGTAAAATAATCCTATTATTTAAGTTTCGATTATAATAAAATAAAATATTTGACAAACAAGCAAGATTGCTTGCTTGAAATATATTATAATAATCTAAGAAATCATAACAAAGCCATTGGAGTTTTTTGGTGACTGAAAATAATTGTTTTCAACGTGACTTATTTTAGAAAATTTTAGATACATAAATAACATACATCACATAAACAGCCTGTAAATTTCCCACTGCTGGGCTAAGGCCTCCTCTCCCTTTGAGGAGAAGGTATAGAGCTTATTCCACCACGCTGCTCCAATGCGGTTGGTGGAAAACACATGTGGCAGAATTTCGTTGAAATTAGACACATGCAGGTTTCCTCACGATGTTTTCCTTCACCGCCGAGCGCGAGATGAATTACAAAAACAAATTAAGCACATGAAAATTCAGCGGTGCTGCCTGGGCTTGAACCCGAAATCATTGGTTAAGATGCACGCGTTCTAACCACTAGGCCATCTCGGCTCAGATACAATGGAAATAAAGGTTTTAAATTCATTTTTATACATTTCTAACTTAGTGAAAGGGTTTTGAAGATTGAATACGCTTTCGCGAAGTTTGTTTGAGAAATATATTCTTGTTCTAAATATATATAAGACTAAATTAAAGCCATTTTCGTTGCCAATTGTTAAATGAATTTCGTCTGCCCTGTTCTTGAACAAATTCTTTATTTTCTGGATTTCATTTTTTCCAAGGAATTCGTCTTGAATCCAAGCTTATTACTTAATTATCTGCCTTATGAAGGAAGCTAAATAGCCTTAATTCATGCGCTAAAATCAATTCGGAAAGTCACAAACCGACAGATACAAACAAAAGCATCGCTAGGCTAGTTTATTATAGTGATTTTCAGTGTTCACAATGCAAACTTTGACATTTACTTATTCAGTAGATAATGGTTTTCTACATTTTTTATAATTCATTATTATTATTATACCTGACTTTTGTAAAACACTCGTACAGTAGATATATCGTATTGTTTTTTGAAAATTAAAATTAATGAAATTAAAGGCAAAAACTTTATAGATTTAAGATTTAAAATATAACCCCTTGTTATAGGTACGATTGGTAAAAAGAAATATAAGATAAGGTACTGTTTCTTAGAATAGTGTTTAAATTGGTGCTAAAATTTCCCATTTTTATCAGGGTGGTATTCATTTCTAGATTATTCGATTGTCTCCAGAGTACATAAATATACTCTATTGTTAAATAGTCGCTTCTTCCATATTCACATATTCGACTAATATTAATCTTGATACTATTTAATTAAAAAAAATAAAATAAAAAACTGTCATATGTCGCTACTACTACTTATAATATTAGAAATTAAAATATACATATACATTTAGCTCTTGATTTCCGTTTGCAAAAGGTTTACAGACTCAAAATGTTGACAATTCATTATTTCACAAATTATATATAGATATAGCCCAGGATCGAGACTTGCTCATATCTTGAGGGATTTATTTGTCTTATATTTTAGAACATATTCCAATACATTGTTCCATTGAGGTTTGGTCTATGATGTTGCTAAATATCAAAATCAGTATTTAACACTAATTTGATCCCCTGTTACCACTCCTTATAAAAGTATTTTGTAACTTTTTTCAATAGTCTATATACTCATTTATATCTTTTCAACTTCCAAATTGAAGAGATTGCATATAACCGTTCAACCCCAATTTCCTATGACCGTTATAGGGGTTGAGGCTTCGTACAAAATATTATCAAAATCGCCCTAGTGATTGGGGCGTGAGAGTGTAACAGACAGACAGTGTTTCTCGCGAATTTATGATTTTATATACATTATTATATAATATAGGAGCATCTTAAGATAATGTAGCAAATTCTACTTCTTTTAAAATTAATAGATTATATTAATTTATCATATAAGCAATATAATATAGATTAATTGATAATAAATTATTAAGAGCAAAGTTCAGAAAATATATAAATTATTCTTGCAATAATTATCCTAAGGCATTATTATTAATTGAGACCCGAGGTGGTCCAGTGGTTAGAACGCGCATTGGAGCAGCATGGTGGAATATGATCCAAACCTTCTCCTCAAAGGGAAAGGAGGCCTTAGCTCAGTAGTGGGAAATTAGCAGATTGTTAATGTAATGTAAATAATTGTTATTAATCCAAGCAGAAACTATATTTAACTAACCATTTTTTTATAAGTTAAATTACTATTAATTATTTACAAAGATTTGGTACTCTATTTTTATGTTTTTATGTAAAATCAAACTCATTATGCAACTTCGATTAGTCGAGACTTAGTAGGTCTTTGTAAGAGAAAAACATTAAAAGATGCATTTAGCTATCCGTGCTCTAGGGCTTGCTATTGATCGACATTGAAAAGGTCAGACATGCGCACCTGGGTCTACGTTTGTTCCGTTCTGGAAAATTCTCTATCGACTCGGGCAACAAACTGATAATTTTGAATGTATATGAATACAAATGTTTACCGTTTTCATATTAAGCTTATATCATAATATGTTTTCTCATTTAAACCACTTAATCATATGATTTTTCGAATCTTTAAAAACAAATTGTATAAATACATCAGCATTACAAAATAACAATAATTACTCCTTCAGCGTACAAGTACCAGGTGAGGAGTATATATTTCCAGGTTGCTTAAGAATTCAAAAATATGTTTATTTAGAAAGTACGAAAAACATCATTATCTGAGTCTATAATTTTAAAATTAATGTAGCGAATATTAAAAGGGAATCTTAGACATTTTACTGTCAAAATACCACGTTATAATTGAAAGGGCATTTTATAAATATTTTTTCAAATAATTTAAATAATAATTTTTAGATTCAATAAAAAAAACAGTTAATAATAAAGTTTTGAGAAGCATCAAATCGACATATTTTATCCTTGCTACATGGGTTAGCTACCACAATCGATAGTTTTCGTACAAGAAATTGTTGGGCGTCTCTACAAAATGGAGTTACTCATGAAAAATTAGCAGTAATCAAGTGCAAAAATTAACCCTGAATCCTGGACTATACGTCATATGTAGTCATTTAATATTTTTCTACGTCATGAGAGTTCATTATCAAGAACATGGAAGTGAGAATGAAAAATGTTTCAAAATGTAACTTTTCTGTCAAATTTTTACACTTCATATTGATTTATAGGAAATTTAAAAAAAATTACTATTGTTTATTTAGCTTTAGCTTCACTTTTATAATGGTTTTTATACAACTTTCATCCGCATAATAATTTATGCTAACCTTGACATTAACCCTCCCGGTTGTTCAAAAAATCGATAAACACTACCTACCATTCCGCGCATCCTTATTGCGCACCTGATTTGCACTCAGTGCCCAGGACGAGATTATACGCTAGTATATTATGTTTATGTGCTACAAATTACTCCTATGCACTATTACTAGAATAAGTCAAATATCTTTTAAATAATACAACAGGCAATGAAAATTCATAATTATAAAGCAAAAACGGAATAATATAAACTGGATAATTATTTTCTCCGATTGTTCAACGTCTCTCAAATTGTAATAATAAATGTTATTGCAATTAAAAAATTCATCCCAGCTCATTACAGCTCGAGGCGTTTATCTTGGTATGAATATACTGGATGGCAATTAATAAAACATTAAGAAAAACAGTATTTAAACAACATGGAGGCCCCGTAGATCAAACAGAATTAATTATACTACGGAAACAATACGAAAAACTAGTCATAGTATGTTACGATTTATAAATTCATAACGTGGAAAATGCTTCTATAAGTCGTACTGCAAAAAACACTTTTGAAATACGGAGCTTCCTGTTTACAGGCAAAATGTTGTACTACATTTATTGTATGTATTGTATTTATTGTATGCTCGTATTTATTGTTATTCGGGTTGCTATGGGAAACATTCTTCTTAGCAATAAACTAACAAGCAATTGAACGTGTTTCTTATTATAAAGATTCGCACATCGAGGAAGCTCTTAAATGCTTCAAAGACCCAAATGCGCAGCCAGACGAACTTGATGATGCAGGCCAAAAATAATTTAGTCAAGATGTATGGAGGAGATTCGCCACAAACTCTAACTAACTTACGCTACGATGAATTTACTCGGTCTATAACTAAGAGAAAATACAATCTCTCCAGTCTACCACCCACAAAAGCTGCAGCACGTCAACATTCTTATCGCGTGTATCATCAAGTTCAGCAATGGTTAGGTGAGTTAAAAAAGTCCTTTGAATTTTCATCAGTTTCTTTAAAAAATAACTTTCGATTTTTATCTGTTATAGGTAACAATTTACCTGCAACGTGATGGGGTTGGTCGAGAGAATGGCATGGTTTGAGTCCAGTTTTTACGACCCAGGAAGCTGCGCCACCAGATGTCTTGAAACTTGTTTAATGCAACCTGCTCAACCGCATCATGCAGCTGCAGAACAGCTGCAGCTGGGCTAAAATGCACAGAACTTTGCTGGTCTTGTCATGGCGAAACTTGTTCGAACATCAGATAAATTGTAATCGATGGCATGGGCGATGATAAACCAGACGCATTTAAGAAATGCCGAAAATAACAATTTTGGAGAGCCGCAAGATACATATCTTGATGACAAACCCCAATGAGGCAGAAAACTCACCTGAGGAAAATACAGGTGAGGTGGATATACTCGAAGACGGCATCCCATCTGGACCAACGACCACGAAAATAAGGTGACTTTTGTGATGAGTAATTTGCGGGACAACAAAACGATTTGAAAAAGTTTAATTACAAATTTAAGAGCTGAACTAGCTTTCAATCTGAATCAGCTTTTCCTATCAGTAAAACTGATGATGAAATACAATATTTTAACTTATAATAAAAAAAAACATTTAGATTTTTTTAGTTTTGATAGATTCCACTTCAAAATGGATAATGAAATTTTCCAAATGCAAAGAACTACAGCAGGAGCAGTGGCGAAAGTTTTAAGAGAGACATATGCTCGTTTTGGTTTACTAAGAGAAGTAGTTTCAGATAATGGTCCACCATTTTCAAGTAGCGAATACTAAGATTTTATATAATATAACAACGTTATTAAAGTAACTTATATTGCGATATACCATCCGGCATCAAATGGAGCGGCGGAAGGAGCGTTTAAATTGAGTAAAAGAGCAATTAAAAAAACAATGCAGGATGGCTATGACTTAGATGCAGCGATGAGATCTTTTAATTTAGGTGATAAGGTTTGGACGAGTAATTTTACGGGGGAAAAGAAATGGTCGCAAGGGAAGATAAAGAAATATATAGGTTCAAGGCATTATGAGGTGCTAGGAGAGAACGGTTCACCGATTAAAAGACATATTGATCACATAAAAAGTAAATGAATTACTACTTGTAAATCACCATTACAAGGTACTTTTTTATACTAAGTGCCAGAGATCATGTGATTCCCTACTTGCTCGAATGACACTCATGAAGCACCAACAGTTCCGGAGGTTAATGTCACTAGATCTGGATTGACCTCTCAAACCTAAACCTTTGAGAGCTTTTAAAAGATATGGAATAGAGTTTGATTCATTTTATTTTGTATATGTATATTGCTATAATAGCAATATATAATAATTATAGTAAGGTATTGATTGTTGTTTCCAGATATGAATTAGTTGAATATTTCGGTTACTGTTTGTTTTTTTTTTATATAACAGTATAAGTTCTTAGAATAAGGGGGAAAATGGGATATATATTATACGTTTGCTATGGTTAACGCACGTATTTATTGTTATTCGGGTTGCTATGGGAAACATTATTCTTTGCAATAAACTAAAAAGCAATTGAACGTGTTTTCCTATTATCCACAAACATCTTAAATAGCTAAGAAGCGTCAATTTTGTCAATCATTTCGAGCATATAACAACGATCACACCAGGGCCTCATTCAATTTTACGTATTTCGAATGGTGTTCAAAAAATATTTTATACTTTCTGCCATTTTTGTATACTATTGACTCTATATATAACTCTCAGTCCGTCGATCGGAATTAATACGACGTGTCTTGCCAGCGTCATTAAAGAAACCTTCAACTTGGCATGCTTTTATCATACTTTAATTGATTATAGTTTTTATTACATTCTGTATAAAGAAATTTATATTTTTATCTAAACAAAATTTATAGTATTATTAACAATATACTCGTACTTTAAGAAGGGGTACGCCGTACCCCAGGCAATTCCTTAGGTATTGGAAGCCTGTATAGGAAGGCCATCCGTAAGTGCGTCAAAAAGACGGAATATTGTTAAATCTGAACTGCAATATCACAGTACTGTACACTCTAGTATTTTAGTGTTACTTTCGTTATTAATATTATGATTTCATATCACTATTATCTTTGCATTATATAAATATTAGTTAACGCCCGCGGCTTTGCTCGCATTAGGCGTTGTTCGTGTGTGTTAGGTATTAAAAAGTTGTCTGATACAATTTTTCATCGAATTAGGTTCAGTAATTTAGACGGGAAATCGTAAAAGTCATAGTTACTTTTGCATTTATAATATTAGTGTTTTTATATAAAATCTAGCGCCTAGCGTAGTCTGTAGATTATTCAATCAATACAATGAAACGTGTGCCACGTTTCATTGTATTGATTGAATAAAGCTACGCATGCGCAAATGAGATGCGCAATGCGCTGTCTGTTTCTTACATTGAACTCCGGGATTTCAGGCAGTTTAGTACTGATTTTGGCACCGTCAGAACGTCTACTATCTTTTTTTTTAAAATTTATTTATGAAAGTATTTAATTTTAAAGTTACCTAAATCAAAGCAATTCATTTAATTTTGAACTATAACAAAAACAATATTCTTTGTGTTGTGTGTGTTTTTGTGGTTTGGAATGTATGATTCACGCACTATGGAACTGCTGTGCGTGCTGACGACGGTGCAACAAAAAGACCTAAGGAAGGAAGGTAATTGTTATTTTTATCTCTTTCGTATTAATACTAGTGGATCTTCCGCGAAACTTCGAGTTTTTTGAAAATATTTTATAGAAATTTAGATTTTTTTATATTTCAAGTATTTATTTTTATAAAATATAGTTTTTTTGTTGTAGGTATGCTCTATGATTATACACTTTGTTAATTTATCGATAAAAAACATCGTAGACTTTTAGTGTACTGTAGGTAGGTCAGTACAATTTATGATTATTTTGATACAGATTAGGCACGCCATTCTATTTTTTATTATTTCATTATAAATGAGAATTATATTTACCCCTTTGATCGCAGCCATACCTAACTAAACAGAACCTGTCCAAACCAATCACAGACCCAAATAAACACTTTTTTTCAAAATTGTTTTAATTTTTTATTGAAGTTTAACTACATACTCACGTATAAACGATTTAAACTCTTTATTAATTCATCATGCATATATCTCCTATTACTATTATATAAATTTTTGTTTTCAGGCGGAACTCCCTATACCTGATGGAAGATGCTGAATGTGGAGAAGGAGGATTTTTAAAGGTAAGTGTTGCGGGGAGTAGAAAGGTAGGTGTTAGGGTAGTAGGGTGAGGAGGGGAGTAGGGTAGGGAAGGGGTACAGGGAGGGGCAGGGGCGTAGGGTGGGGAGGGGAGTAGGGAGGGGAAGGGGTACAGGGAGGGGCAGCGGCGTAGGGTGGGGAGGGGAGTAGGGAGGGGAAGGGGTACAGGGAGGGGCAGCGGCGTAGGGTGGGGAGGGGAGTAGGGAGGGGAAGGGGTACAGGGAGGGGCAGCGGCGAAGGGTGGGGAGGGAAGTAGGGAGGGGAAGGGTTACAGGGAGGGGCTAGGAAATAGGGTGGGGAGGGTGTAGGGTGGGGAGGGAAGTAGGGAGGGGAAGGGTTACAGGGAGGGGCTAGGAAATAGGGTGGGGAGGGTGTAGGGTGGGGAGGAGAGTAGGGAGGGGAAGGGAGGGAAGTAGGGAGGGGAAGGGAGGGGAGTAAGGAGGGGAAGGGAGGGGAGTGGGGAGGGGAAGGGAGGGGAGAAGGGAGGGGATGGGGTACAGGGAGGGGCAGGGAAATAGGGTGGGAAGGGGAGTAGGGTGGGGAGGGGAGTAGGGTGGGGAAGGCGTAACGGGAGGGGCAGGGATGTAGGGTGGGGAGGGAAGTAGGGAGGGGAGAGGAGTAGGGAGGGGAAGGCGTACAGGGAGGGACAGGGATGTAGGGTGGGGAGGGGAGTAGTGAGGAGTATTCCCCTCACTTCATCCCCTCCCTGCACCACTGGGGCACCCATTGGTCCAGGGAGGGGAAGGGTAGTTGGTTGGGGAGGGGAGTAGGGTGGGTAAGGGTGCAGGGAGGGGAAGGAGAGTAGGGAGGGGATGAGTAATAGGTAGGAGAAGGATATTAAGGAGTTGACGGGTAATAGGGGGGAAGGGGTAATAGTGGGGGGAAGGGTAAAAGGAAGAGAAAGGAACATAGGGAGGGGAGGGGTAATAGGGATGGGAAGGAGAATAGGGAGGGAAGGAGTAATATTTAGGGGAAGGGTAATAGGAAGGGGAAGGGGTGTTGGGGGGTGTGGGTTAGGGACGGGATGGCTGTAAGGAGGGGAAGGGGAGTAGGGAGAGAAAGGTCAGTAGGGAGGGGAAGGGGAGTAAGGGGGCTAAGGGGAAAAGAAGGGGACTAGGGAGGAGAAGGGGAGTAGGGAGGGAAGGGGAGTAGGGTGTGAAGGGCAGTAGGTTATGAAGGAGAATAGTGACAGGATTGACAATAGGGAGAAGAAGGGAAGCGGAAGGGTGTTGGGAGCGGAGTAAAAATGGGTGAGTCAGTGTACAGGTGTGCAAGTGTACGTGTAAACCAGTGTTATATGAGACAGTGTACGGGTAAACCAGGATACTGTGAGCCAGCATACAGAGGAATCGGTGTATAATTATCCAAAATACGGGTTAACCAGTGTATTGTGAGCCAACACATGGATGACCCAGTGTTATATGAGCCAGAATGTGTACTGTGTGCCAAGGTCTTCGTGACCCAATGTACTATGAGTCTGAGTATGAGGAGGAGGGTCGTAGGGACTACTTACTACTACTACTTCCCAATTCCCTTATTTCCCTATGTTTTCGATGGATGGAGGAAAGGGTGAGGGAGAGAACCAGGAAGTTAGTGTGCGGGTGAGCGAATGGATGAGTGTAAGTATGTTACAAGTGAGTATGTCATCCACTGTCTCATTGAGAGAGAGGCGGTTGAGTGAGTGGGTGAGACAGTGAGTTGACGATTTTGCGAATAGGCGAATGACAATAAATTATGGATGTGTGAGTGTGTGTTAGAGCAAGTGAGCGGACCTGTGGATCGGTGCTATATAAATCAGTAAGCGATTAGGTGAATGAGTGAGATAATGAGTCTGTGACTGGGCGACATAGTATCAAGACATAGTCACTGAATAATTAAGTGGCAGAGTAGGAAAATAATATGCATATGTGTCCGAGTGGACGAGTGATCAAGAGGACGAGTAAGCAAGTGAATGAGTGTACCAGTAGTCGAGTGGATAAGTGACTAGGTGAAGGCAAATGTTAAATTACTTTGTTTAGGACAGTATTTAAAAAAATACACTTTAAAAATGGCAGAATGGTATCCCACTATGGGATCTTACGAAACACATAAAATTATTTGAGATGTAATCAATCACTCATCTAACGTATCAAGAAATTGAAAGAACCATTTCTACAGACCCTATTGCCCAAAATGATAAAACAATGATCAAATTCCACTGATCATATTGCCGTGAAAAGGGGCAAGACGGCCTTTTGGAAATTCTAAACTTAATAAATCCTAGGCTTTTATTTAACTAATACATTATCCTTTAATATTCAATTTAAACAAACTATAATAACTTATTTAAAATATATAATCCTTAATTTTAAATTGTTATAAAAATAATTTTGTTTAACCACAAGTAAACTGACAATCTATATTATTTGTTTTGTCCGGAATCCATCTTGAGTCAAGCACTTATCTTTTTGTCTTAAATCAGCTTTTTCTAAATATTCTCCGTTAATGCCCAGCCTTTGTTTAAAAGCTTGTTTAAAAGGCTTATCTAAAGTAATAATGACAAGATAAAAGTTAATATCGAAAAATTAACCCATCGATCCGATGAAATGATCTAAGTTTACGCTGGCCATAAGAAAACGACATAATAAAGTAACCAACTAAATGTAGCTGATATGATATATTCGAAATCTAATCATAAATAACTAAAAAATAATAATATATAAAAAGAATAAAAATAATAAGGATTCAATTTTGACGATTGGTATGCTTTTAGCTTTATAAATTTTTAGCAGCCCCCGATTTTGTTGAACTTAAGGTGCCGATTATTCCTATTTGGTAGAATGTCCTTTTGTAGGTTTATGATGAATTTAAAGATACTTACAACCTTTCGTATATTGGGCAAATGATTTTAAAGATACATTAATTGTCAAACATAATACAAACTTATTTTCGAAGGAATCCACTTATAGTAAAGTAAATAAGTGAGTGATGTTCTGCTACAAATTGTGTTTGTATTTGTTATATTGTTGTACTACGTCAAATTCCTGATGAATACCATCGCGATGTCATTTTATAAGATACCTCCAAGTTCAAAATCACTTTTTGACGAGGAGCTATATTAAATCTACTTTCAAAAGTTTGTAAAAAAACTGATTATTCTGTTGTGTCTTGCTTTAAAAATAAGTCTCAAGAATGGCTCTCGTATATTTTATGGGAGTTGTTTAAATATTCAATAAGTTTGGAACAATATGGGTCCACCAAGACAAATAAGCAAATTATTAAATGATGCAGGCATTCCATTCATTCGAAAAACGTCAATAATCATTCTTAATTACAAATTCATGCAAAGATACAGAATGAAAACTTCTATCAATATGAGTATCCTGATCGAGAAAGTGTTGAAAACACGGTAATCAAAAAAACAGAACAGAGCCCCAGTTTCATTTATACCTTTTTTTTGGTGCTAAAGACAGTCGAGCGGCCGTACAAAATGCCAATTTTATATGTAAGGATACATATGAAATTTTGTACGGGAGGAATATAAAGGCATTTTTTTTGTAAAATATATTTAATTAATCAAAGTGTGCACCGTTGTTATCTTTGCACTTTTGCCATCTCATCGGTAGTTCATTGATCCCTTTACTAAAAAAAACATGGGAGCGAGAATCACGGTGGGTGTCGCCGACAATCCAATTGTCCATCAAATTTAACTTAGTGGTTGTTTTTTTTTTGCGTTTAGGGCAGGATTTGGCTGGGTCTCGAGGGTTCAGCCATTCCGACGAGCGCTTCCGATTATCGTAAAGTATTCACTTTTCATCACAAGTAACAATTCGATTTAAAATCCCTTCATTATTGTGTCGGTTGAACAAAGTAACACAGTAGTTAACGCGTGTTTACAAGTTCGCTTCACTCAATTTTTGAGGTATCCATCGCTTAAGTTTTTCTTACTTTCCCGATTTTCCGTTGAATTCTTGAAGGTGGGTGTCGTTGTCTGCTAACATTTTGAGGTCATCTATGTAGAAAAGGTAATTTTTTCATTCCTCTACTAAGAAGTCAATTTCTGAACTTTCTAGTAGTAAGCTGTGCGAGTTCTGTGACATATAGACCAAACCAAAGCGGATTCAGACAATCCTGGATGGAAGCAAAGGAAAATATGTATTTTCCTCAACGATGTCCTCGACACTGTCGTCGTACCCTTATTCGGCCATCGGCAGCCGCTAACAGCTCACCATGGATATAAAAATTGTAAATAAATTCCCTATGCATTCGTCAACTTTGTGCAGCTCAAGGATTTTTAGGAGCTTTGAACGGGGCACTGAACTTGATGCATTTTTATAGCTGATCCACAACTGAGTCAATGAAAAAAAGGCTTAACAACGCCTCAACATCCGTTCTGTTATGTTATCAGCTACGTGAGCCTTAGGCGGATGTTAGTGTCTTATTGCCCGATTTAGCGGCTTTGTTGAACCAGTTCAGGGTTGACATACAACTGGCAACTGGGTTCAACGGTTTTTCTCAACCAAAAATTGTTGGTAGTTGTATTTTAATAATGGAATACTAATTACTAATTCCTATAAACACGATGCGAAACAATGTCAGATAACAATGTTTTATAGGAATATGCCATTAATAAACAATTAATGTCCAATAATAAACTTGCATCCGATTTAAAAGACTATGCTCGCTTTTTTTAAATATAAGTCTCTCCTCGAATCGATAGTCTTTGTTTTAGCATACCGAGTCATAATGTAGCGAAAGCGAAGTATTAGTGATAAATTTGCGAATATGTTTCATGCTACGGTTTTTTAATAAACATAATATTTTTTAATTGTAAGTTTATTTGTCCAATTTACATTTTTACATTTTACATTAACAGTCTGTAAATTTCCCACTGCTGGGCTAAGGCCTCCTCTCCCATTGAGCAGAAGGTTTGGAGCATATTCCACCACGCTTCTCCAATGCAGCTTGGTGGAATACAATGTGGCAGAATTT
Organism: Vanessa atalanta; assembly: GCF_905147765.1. Lineage (NCBI taxonomy): Eukaryota > Metazoa > Arthropoda > Insecta > Lepidoptera > Nymphalidae > Vanessa > Vanessa atalanta. Next base: position 9,770,581 of record NC_061902.1, on the reverse strand, counting down.
CGTTGAAATTAGACACATGCAGGTTTTCTCACGATGTTTTCCTTCACCGCTGAGCACGAGATGAATTACAAAAACAAATTAAGCACATGAAATTCAGTGGTGCTTGCCTGGGTTTGAACCCGAAATCATCGGTTGAGATGCACGCGTTCTAACTACTGGGCCATCTCATAGAATATAATTAGCTTATATATCAATTTTTTTTATAGGACAATCAATATTTTCTAAATCGATTTTTGAGTTTATTATATGAGATGGGTATGATTATTTTTATATTCATTCAAAAATTATACTTCCTCATCAATTTTAACCTGACTTATTAATTTCAGGCCCTTACTGCGCACGTCTATCTACGCAGATGGCGCACTGCAGTGACGCAATCAGAACATAGCGGCAAACAAGAATAAAAAATAATGTAATTTTATGTATTTAAGCTGATAAAGATCAAGGAGTGAAAAAAATACATTAAATTGGTAATTATTATAACACTTCCTTCAATTTTATAAGCAGTTTTATTAATAATCAGATCTTTTTGGAATATCATAATTATTAATTCGCAAGTGAATAAATTATTACAATATTTTAAGTTTATTTTTTTATTTTTAAATTGAACTAAAAACACGCCCGTCTTTGCACGGGTACAATTTGTTGATAAAAATAAAGTTTCTAACTTTGAAGTCGGTTAAATTTTTTAATAAATTATTTTTATTTCTTAGTTTTTTATCGATTGAATTAAAATAGAAGTAAATATGTAATTATTTTTTATTACTATATTACTAGCAGACTTTCTGTGATTTTCTTGTATTTCATTCAATTATTACGATACCTACTATTGGTATTATTAAGGAAGTGATTGGTGAAAAAATGATGATAAGTTTAAATTAAATTTCAACGGATAGAAAATGTTTAAGTTTTATTAAAATAATAAATGAGTTAGATAATGCTGATATTCATCACTGAAAATGATAATTATTTTACCTAATTTTATTTTTAATAATCATTACTTTCATTTAACCAAGACTTAAGCGATAAACTTTTTTTCTTGTTAATCTGTCTTTCGTTAAAATAAATAAATTCGATGGTTTTACAACACGTGAGCATGCAACATAAAGCTGCCCATGGGAGAAATAGGGATTCTTCAAGCCACAAATATCGGAATTGTAGCCTTTTGAAAGGTATTGCAGATTCTGAGGTAACAGGACGACGTCGCCCTTAAACTTTCCAGTCAATATCTTTGCTTCAAGTACATTTCCAGTAATTCTTCTCATGAACATTGTGTGGCGGCATAAAAATTCAATTGGGATATTGAAGATCTGGTTTTTATCAGCAATGGTATAGATTGACTTAAAATTTATCAGATTGCCTGGCAATAAATTTTGTTTTTGATAGTTAATCACATCGTCATCCACATTCATCACACATCACAGAGTCAAATATGGACTAATGATTATTAAGAATATCCGAGGATACATAATATCATCATCATCATGTCAGCCGAAAGACGTCCACTGCTGGACATAGGCCTCCCCCAAAGATCGCCACAACGACCGGTCTTGTGCAGCCCGCAACCAGCGTCTTCCCGCGGCCTTCACCAAGTCGTCGGACCACCTTGTGGGGGGCCTACCCACGCTGCGTCTTCCGGTCCATGGTCGCCACTCGAGAACTCGTCGAGGATACACTCTCAATTAATTCATTTTTTGAATGAAGAATAGAGCAGAAGTCGTCTGGCAATCGGATACATTGCGTATTTTGATATTGTCTGATTATACCGTTTCCAATATCCAGTAATTGATGATTGTAGCAGTAAGTACAGTCAGAGTAAGAAAACCTTCGTCAAGTTTCAAATTCATTCCTTTTTTAAGTCTTAAACTCTTAGTAACTTTTGAAACTAAAGCACTAAATAGACCTCTGCATACAAAATTAAACTAACATAGTATGTATAACTAGGTTCAAAATAGTGTAATATCTTTGGACTACGTCTAGTTTCATATCAACATGAAAACTTTTTAATGGTCTTATTTATCATTACAAGATTTAAATTAGATATGATATCTTCTACTGAATTGCAAAGTCTGTCAGTGTCATATATTTTCTTGCAATATCTTGCAATCATAGAATAAAAACGCTTATACAATTATTCGGCCGTTATTTTGAGTGACGGTTATTGACGTGACGTGTGATGAACGATAGAACCAAAGCAGTAGAACATTGCCGAAGTGTCTTTGTCGAAATAATAAATTTTAACATAATTCCTATTTATTTTTACGATTTTATTTACTACTTCCGTCCTACGGTTTCACCCGCGTTCCCGAGAGATTTTATGATTTCCCGGTGCCCTATATGTTATTCCAGTACATATGTGTGCCAAATTTTATCCAAAACCATTCAGTATATTTTACGTGAAAGAGTAACAAACATCCATCCATACCTCAGAGAAATCAGCCAGATCCATACACTACTACTATGAAGTAGGATTACTACTATGCACTCTCTTTTATAAGAGACCAGACAATGTCCTAATCTCCGATGTTACACGAGCATTTACGAAGGGGTAAGAGGTTTTGTAAAAAGATGCTAATTATCATCCCGATTGACTGCGACCGACGGTACAATCGAAGCTTACTAGGTGCAAGTATATGTTATTTTACTCTATCTTCTTATTATTATTATTATAGCTTTTAAACGCTATTTTTCTCTTTGCTAGATGCGACTTATAAGGACATTGCGACGCAATATATCATACTTAATCGGTAAAGCAGATTATCGCTCATACTGAACACATGAGAAAAGATCTTAAGGCGCCGAATCTTTTCTTACCCCGACTGTACAATCATAAACAATTAACTTCTTTTTACTGCCATCTGTTAGAATCATGTCGAACTAATAGAAAAGTTAAAATCGGTTCAGTAGTTTCAGAGTTCATCCCGGATAAACATCGTGACACTGGAATTATACAGGTGACTGTTTGAATACTATCGATATTTAAGGACGTGAAAATATTACGATCATACACGACAAAAAAAAATACATATAACATAAATATTAATAAACTTCTAAGTAAAGTTAATCAATAGTTATGTAATTAAATACGTGTCGTTTAGACACCCTAGCTGTGCTGTCAAGACAAAACAGGTATGTAGGTAGGTTTAGTTATCGCGCGGTTACATACGACTAAACGCCGCCACTTGTTAACAGGGTAGCAGGCTACCTTTGAAAAACAAGTATGATCCAATCCCCCTTCATACTTTAAGCCTGGCTCAGGACAGAAAGAAATACTAAGATATTTCAACATTAAACTACTTATCTACATAACTTGACTAACCTTGACAAATGTTCATAGTGAGTCTCCTTCTCAAGTGATACACAGTTCGGCACGTTTACGCATATCGTCTTTCATACGATTTTATACGAATGGGTCATTTTTAGCAGTTTCCAAAGCACTGGTGATTTTTAATTTCAACTCCTTTGTTTGCATACTCTGTAGCATACACGAGACGTTTCCTTGGGCATGTGTTGGAATACTAAACTGTCTGAAATCTACGAGATTTTGTATCTAATCTATTTAATCTCGTAGTATATATTGATAAGCCATACCTTATTACTAATGACGGGCCAAACTCACACACGACAGATTAGGTATACGCATAAGATCGATCGCTAGGCGAACATACACACCTACATACGAACCTTACGGTGGCGCTTGCCCTACTGACCTAATTATCTACGGGGCGGAGGTTGCGGGTGGCATAACGCACGCGCCGCCCGCGTCGGCATGGCTGGCTAATATAAATTTATGGAAAAATTTCCAAAAATTAAGTACCTATTATTTTTTACATAATTCGAATGATAATCATGTACCGAGTATTCTCCTTATATATTGATAGTAATTCACCAGTCACCTGTATATAAAGAAGCAAGATAACATCTAAGTGATTAAGTGTAATTGGGGGAACCTTATCGATAAGCTCTGCTAAAAAAAGGAGTATCGTAACACAGGTAGCATCAGAAAAACAAACTGACAAAAAAACAAAACAATTAAACCCTATCAAACTGTTAAAACAACCTCATGATACTCCTGCTTACAAGGAAATTATGCGATTACGTATTATTAATAGTGCCCCACTGCTATTTAATAATAATAATAGGAGTACGAAACACACTCTTGTGGACTTTTGCATCATCTTTGTGGATCCTACCTATGTTTTCTTTCAAGTAATTTACCTATATCTCTGAAACTACTGGACCGATTTTAATGAAACTTACATTGTCTCCTAAGTTGAAGTGTACCTTTTTTTTATTTTTATCTCTTAACCTTGCGACACCTACTGATGTGGGGGCAGAAGGTGCGCGTAGCTCTTCTTCCTCCTCCCCGGTCGTCTTTGGCGGAGCGGGTCTGCAGCGGCATCCTCTTCCCGCTCCCGCTCCGCGGCATCCTTCTGCGACATGAGGTTTTCGCAGAAGAAGCGAATCTCCGACCAGCACGTCTCGCTACCGAGCATTTCGTTGACGATGCTCGGCAGCGAGAGGTTTCCGCGCATAGTCGCCACCAGGATGTGCCTCTGGGGCCCCCACAAAACACACTCGTTGCAGGAGGGTGATACCTCCCACCGCACCCAGTAAGTACCTGCGTCATTCTGAAGGTGAGCGTGCCCTTTTTCCTCTCGACCCAGCAACTCAAGTGGAGACGTATCGCCTCCATATAGTCGCCGCGGTAGCTCACCTCGACCCGGAACCGGTACACCTCCGCGAGCACCTCTACCTAGAGGTCCCAGGGCGGATAACCCGCGAGAAGTGTCGCCGCAGTTCACGATACCGTACGGTACCTGTGATGCCTCTCTCCGCTATGACCCTCTGCGGCTTCCGCAGCTGGACCCGATTGTCGGCGGTAAGGGCGTCTACTCAGATCAGGGCACCGAACCTCGACCGAAACCGAAACTGAGCCTCGAGCCGAGATGGACAAAGTGATACCCGAAGCTCCATCGACCGTACAAGATCAAGCCCAGATATTTCATCTGGGCCTGCACCTTGATCACCATCCCCTGGACGATGATACTCGACTCTCATGGGGGTCTTTTTCGTGGACCGTGGAAGAGGAGGGCCTCCGTTTTGCATATGGAAACCCTTAAGCCCAGCAATTCCATGCGGTCCACGATGAGAGCCGCTCCCGCCTCGGCGAGGCGAGCCGCCTCCCGAAAGTCCCGCTCAGTTGCCGTGACAAGGGTGTTATCAGCGTAGCACAACACCCCCATCCCGGGAAGGACGGGTGCTCACAGGAGCCAGTCGAAACCGACGTTCCAGAGAATTGACAGACCCCTGTGGAACGCCACAGCCTACCCGACGCCGGACCAGCCTCCCATCGACCTCCGCCCAGAGGATCTCCCTGTCCTGGTACGCCTCCAGCAGCCTCCTGAGGATAGGTCGGCACCTCATGGTATCGGGGTGCCTCCCGTATCATCTCGAAAGGTGACTGTTGAAATCGTTCGCCACGGTGAGCGATACCGCCAGGCCAACTTTCAGTTTTATGTCGCTTTCATATTTCAGACATTTATTTAATGAGATATGATGAAGGGCGCGTCCTCCCCACAGCGCTTCGACTTACGGTGTTAATATTGAGCTGAGGCTTCTCGGGCAAACTATACTGATTAATATGCTAGTGTTTATGTTATACTAAAATTATATATTTATTAGGCTATAAATGACGTTTTATATATATTAAAAATTATTTTTTTATTTATAACTTTTTTTTAAATTACCCAAAACGTCACAAAAGTGTTAATTCGTTGATTTCGTGCCGTTAACCCATTTCCTACTTGTTGCTGCTAACCCAAAACTTCACTTTGGCATTTTTATAATTTAAATAATAAAATAATTTACATCGATTTTATCGGTGCAGTAAAATAATAATTACAATTAGATTTTATTATCTAATTTGATTGCTGTATTTGTTGGATGTCATTATGCATCGTTTCAGATCAATTTATTAGCTGTCATCCAATATAAAGGTTAGTATTTGTTTGAAAATGTTGAAGTATTAGGACAGACTTCTTTTGCTTTACAATTGGCTTTTATTTATTTAAATAATTATTCCATAATTATTTCTTTGATTTAAATATGGATATAATTCTTATTTAATTTTGGTGATGATACTGGCCACACTCCCTAAGCCTTTCAAAGTTTCACGAACTTTCGATTTTTTTCTTTTTGCATTTTTACATCTTCGGTTTAACACCTAATTTAAACTTCAATTTCGATATACTGAATATATCGAATATATTAATTATAGAATTTTGAAGTTTGATACAACTTTATACAACCTGCTTCTACCGACATACAAAAATTTGATTTTTGACCCATTGGAATGTTACTGCGGAGTTGAAATTGTCATTTAAAGTAAGCAGGACTTTAAACCTCCAGAAGGAGGTTGATTTTTTATGCCTACCACATGGATTAGAAATTTTAAGCTGAAATATTAAGCGTAAGGACGGCTGCAGTTTCCTGGTTGAGTGTGTCCAAATAGCTGCTAAATTTAGTAACTGTATAACTAATTTAAGACCTGAAATTGTGATATCAATAGATATAACACACCAAAATATTTGTTACTTAAATTAAATAGTTATATAAACAAAACTGCATTCTTCTTCCTCAATTCCCCATTTATACCTAAATGTAACTGTGAATATTATTTTACCGAGTAATTTTTTGTAACCAGCGGTTTAAAACAACGTCGTGTGATGGCTCAGACTCTTTTTGGTGCAGTCCTGCGAGACTCGACTGTTCAAAAAATATTTCTCTTGAATGTATTTGACTTGACATGATTCAGGTCCAAACGCATGGTGCATACGTATCGATTGATGATATTCTCTACGCAGACAACCTCTTTTTAGTAGCTGACAACGCAAATTTCCTCCTGTATTGCAAAGGCGTCGGCATCTTTTGGCATACTGAGAGCCAGAGCTTGTTAGTTACCTTTTTCGAAAAGACGACTCCAGACTACTTAAATATGTGTTTTATTCACAGCTAAAGGAGGGAAACCGTAGACATGCAGGACAATTCTTTCAATACAAAGATGTTTTAAAGCGACTCCTGACTGCCTATAATATACCTCTGATCTCTTGGGAAACGCTTGCTAATCAGAGACCTGTGTGGAGTAATACTATTAATAAGACTTTTACTATATTCGAGAGAAACCATTTGGTTGACCTCGATACCAATCGCATCGTATTGCTATACTTACAATAACAAAGGCCAATTAGTTTCAACTCATTCTCGTGACAAAAAAGTATACAAAATTAGACTTCATTTTAAAACTGACGCGACTAAGGTAATTCGTGGGATATCGCTTAGTGACGTTTATTAGCTTTAAGAAAGGTATACTGTGATTTTTTGGATCCAGATCCATGATTGGATGAAAGATTATTTGGATCCATTAGAATGGACGAGGTTATTAAAAACGTGTGCGTCTCGGGACGCCAGACAGAAGTGACAACTGAACTTGAACTATTTCATATTGAAATTGTTTAACTTAAGAATAGCCTAGGTTATAACTTGTTTTTATGCATATTTATATGATAATGTAAGGAAAGGTTATTTATTAATAAAATCTTTTATTGATTATAAAATAGATTATATTCTTAGTTACAATTCTTGAATATGTATGTGGCTTGTGAATTATGTTGGCTGTGAATTAAAGGATGAACTCATAGCCTTATTTCTAGTTGTAGTGGATGTTTCGAACTTTGCAAGTGAGCAAGGTAAGGAGTTTAGTGTAAATTTTATTGCAGCAGAAGATGAAAGTGTCATAAAGTGTTAATAGTGCGTTGGAATCAACAGACGCTAAGTGTATGATGCAACAATGTGCATGGTTTGTCGTGGGATGAATCTTTACCGGTTGATTTTAAAAGCGTGTGGTTAAAATGTACTAATGCGTTTCAAGAAAAAACCGATTTGTATCCACGGATGCAGCTTTGATTAAGCTTCATTTGGTGTCCGATAGTTCTGAGCGTGGTTATGTTGATGCTGTCTACTTTCGGATTACTGCTACTAACGGACTCAATAAAACATATATACATTATACACATTTCGAAATTCGAAGAATATTTATTTATTAACATAAGAATTAATAACCAAGTGCTTAAATATATACAAATATGAATTAAAAATAGTTACTGTATAAATCTTAACCGCGTGGAATGGTGGAAAGAATTTTAACAGCATTTCCCAGTTGAATCGCAATTCCGATCCTCTGGGCTAAAAAAGAACCAGCCCTCCTATAACCAGTGGAGGCAATAAGACAAGGTCTTATACTTTTGATGAAGCTTTTTGCACCACTATTCCAAGGGCCAAGTGTTTCGACAGCAAATGGGACAAAAAGTAATTTGACATAAGACACGAATATTTAGATCTTTTTTTGCTTTAGCTTTTTCAGCAGCGGCACCGGCTCTTAACATTGTTTCTCGGATATGAGACGGGGCCAACGCATGTAGCGTCCCACACAAGGGCCCGTCCTCGTTCCCAGGGAACCAATGTTAATCCATCAGGTCTCTTAAGTGTGTGCCAGGGAGTGCCAGCCAGTATAATGTTAGAAAACTGAAAACTGGTTTCTTATTGCTTCAGTTCATAGCTCTGAGGGTAACATTCCACGCGAAGAACTGTCCGCGGGGAATGGTAACATCAGAGTAACTTTCTAACAACTTTTGGTGGCAAGGGCCTCCTTGGTTGCGTTTGTCATGAGATTGGCCTTTGCCTTTTATTAATGACATAAAGGATACTAAATAAAATAATATTATAAATAGTGAAAGGCGTTTTATTAAAACTTTTTATTTTTGTTGGAATTAATTTCGATTTAAACCCTCAGATCTTTCTACACTAGTCTGAGTTTCGGAGTGGTGTTATCGTTTTAAAATTAAAATTGTTTAAGTGTTTTTTTAGTGTGTTCGCTCCCGGACAGTGAATAGTTTGGTTTTGTATTTTACTCAATAATAGTATAGTTTTAGTTATAGTATAGTGTATAAAGCGTCTTGAGTGTTTATATTAAAGTGAGTGACTCCGTAGTGGGCGGGGTTCAAAGGATAAAGTTCAAAAATATTCATGTTGACAATTGTTGAATTGTGCTATGCTCACTTAAATTGACCGAAGCTTTGAAGCTCACATTAGTATTGAATGCTACTCCGTCAAGTCGATCAAGTACAAACTTAAATATGTAAACAATGGCAACAATAATGTAGTTTTAGTTATCCGTTACATGAAACACCTGTTAAAGGACGGCCTAAATAATATTTGCCTCCGACGCTCTGGGTCGGAAGGTCGGAATTTATAATGTATTAATGTAAAGTATATGTAATATGAAGGCCATATGGTGTATAAATAAGATCAAATTATACAATAAATTGTTTACTCACCGGAAACTTCTCACTTAAACTGGGACTTAAGAGCACTACACTTTCCACAGGCATACCTTAAGTTTTTTTTTTTTTTAAGTTTTTGTTTCTATCACTACACTTAACTATGGAATTGCAACTACGTCCATAATATATCCATAATATAATCACGGATTCCAAATTTTGACTTTAACAAATAACTTTTAAGTTGATTCAATCATAATTTATAATTATTCAAACTGAGAAAGAGTAAGTTTAAATCACGTAAGTGATATCACTGAATCCGAGCTCATATTTATGAAAACACCATTATTTGTAACAGTGTTCCCTTGGACTTCCTGAAAAACACGAGCCAAGGAATGAGTCATAGTATTTGTAGGCTAGGAGAAGGAAAATAGTTTATTACACTTGCCGCGGTTATAAATCAGCGTACACATGATTCGCACATCAATATAGCTCATTCAATTACCTTAAATACACTACAATTACTTTCATACTTTAATTTTCTTGTGCCTGCAAAATTCGTGGCAGAATTGCATTTAGCTTACATTTTTCACATGTATTGATTTAAGAGATGCATTCTGAGGCGCATGTGCGATGCGCACTGCGCGTTGTTCCTCTCATCGCTTCACCTATTGGTGCTTATATGATATAGTGGGAGGTTGCCAGGCTCTAGCTGTAATAATTAATTAATATTTTTGATATTATCTTTATCAGTTATGTCGCAAAGCGAAATATAATATAAGCCAAGCATAGATCTTCTCATAGCTTTCAGTTTGACAAGCATACCAACTCTCGGTTTCTCGTCTTGTGTGTCATCATTATTAGTACAAATCGTTAGAATACTTAGGGTTTTTTTGAATTCCTTTGTATTTCTATATGTTACTCTGCTAACTTCTTCTGGTTTTTACTAATAAAAAGAGCGATAAGCGACGTATGTATATATATGTAAGTTATGCAAATAGGCTGTACTATGACTGCATTTTATTAAAATTACTGTTTGTATATTTGCTTACATAGCTAACGCTGGCTTAGCCTAATGAAATACATCGAAGGGATTCAGTATAATAATTCAGGTCTTAAAAAGGCCTACAAAAAGCCCGCAATATTATGTGTCTATCCTTTAAGGTACATCCGTAATAACTAGATTTTATCCATTAAAATTATTATTAAAGCAAAACAATTACCCATAATCCATTATATATCCTTACTCAGACAAAATTAGTAACCTGGGACATTTAATAAAGATTAAACTTCATTTCAATACTTATGTAAAATAGATTAAAAAATAGGACGCTTAAATCTATATCATCACTTGTTGGATGTACTCGAACTTTCTATGGAATTTCATATTGCGTCTCTCTCGCGAGCTTCGTAGATGAGCGTCGTAATACACGCAGAATAATTTAAAACAATCTTTTTGGGTAGTATTAGGGTATAATAGATAGGGGACCGAGTAAATTTTATTGGAATATTTTATCTATCTACATATCCTTACTGTTTGATTCATCATCGCCGAGCGTAAACTATTAAAGTCAGGGCCCTGAAATTTGGTGAGGAGGATCTTTTTCTTGAGTAAACACCCACTAAGAAAGGAATTTTGGATGTTCAACCCTGAAGGGTGTGAAATAGGGGTTGAACGTTTGGAAGTACGTTACTTTTTAAAGTATGAACATGAAACTTTATTTTTGAGATACTGATTAAAAATGAGTAGATACGTATTTAAGCGTTTCTGGATAATCTAGCCCTAAGGGTTGAAATAGGGGTTGAAATTTCGTATATAGGTTAGCCTGGAAACCGTCATTTTTTGAAGCTATAAGCTTTAATCTTTAATTTTGGGCTGCTGATGAGGAATGAGTAGATATGTATTTAAGCGTTTCTGTATATTCTACCCCTAAAGGTTGAAATAGGGGTTAAAATTTTGTATATAGGTTAGTCTTGAAGCCCCTCATTTTTTATGTTAGGAGATTGGCACGCCAATTATGTTACTGAGGAATTTAAGACGTCAAAAATTATGCAACGGCACCAGACTAATATTAAGGGTTCTCTATGGTAATGTCATAGATAATAGTTATCACTGTACTAAAAGAGAAGTAGTGTATATTCAGAATCAGAATACCTCTTTAATTTCAAGAGAGTACAGTTCACGATTAAATAACCTATACTTCACCATGACAATTAATAAGGTACAAGGTCAAATTTATAAAATAGCCGAAGTAGATACAAGAGAAGACTGTTTTCCGTATGGACAGCTCTAAATAGTCTGTTCGAGAGTGAGCTCTATAGAGCTCTGCTTATAAGCAGTCTGGTGTATCTAGCCAAAGAAAGTTGAACCAAAAATGAGGTCTTAAATTAACGTAATATTTTAAACTATTCTGTTACCGCGGGCAAAAGCTAGTTATCTATTATCACATAGCTGGCTGTAGCTGTATTGATTTATTATTCGTTTTGCGTAGGTGCATCAGGTGGAGGGTGGTGGACGTTTATAGGATATCTCGAAATTTCTATGTAATTGAACATAAGTTCGTCTCTCTCCCACATATAACATAATAACTATCAAGAGGTAGGGACTAGGGAGAATAAGTACGTTAGGAACACGGGTATTGATTTATTTAAAATCTGAGAGAGAGGTCACTCGTGAAAGGATAGGGTAATAAATTTGACGGTGACATTTAACATCGATGCCCACGCAGCTTCTACCTATCTGGAAACGCGGCATCGTGTTATGCCAAGATAAAAATAATTTATGAAAAAATTAAACCGAATACAAAATTAGAAACAGTTAGTTAAATAAAAACAAAATATAATGACTTGCGAAAAGGAAATTCAAAAACGGATTTGTCTAAGTTGTACCTAATTAAGGACACACGCCGACGCGTGTTAATATTAAGTATTAATATTTGTTATTGTAAAGAAAGTTATTTGTTAATTAACTGCTGCTAGTTATTTGTACAGTATATTTATATAAGTTGGATGTATCACTCTCGAAATTAATTAATAACGTTTTTCTTTATTGGTTAAGTTAAGAATTAAAGTAAAACAAGAATGTATTTTTATTGTGTATATTTTGTGAGTCATAAATAAAATAAAAATTTAACAGATCGAGAATTGAAGAGCGCTTTGATTTCGAAAACAAAAACATTTAATCTTAAACAAAACACGATATGAAATAATTCTAGAGCTTAAACAAACATAATAAGGAAATATATTACTTATGCACTAAACAGAAAACGTGAGTTCCTAAAGTTATATTTTTATTTAATATAATGTACATGGTATTTAATTATTTTGAAAAGTATTGAGATTAATTTGTCAACTTAATATGATTGTAGCATTGAATTCTATCACTGTGCCGCCCGGCAAAAGGCAGTTTTTCTTTAATAAGAACGGGCAAGAAACTCTAGGATTGCACATATCTGTTAATATTTTTCTGTTAATTCCTAAGTATCACGTGCTTCGACATTTAAGCTATTTGTTCTGTGTGCTTGGACTGGGACCTCCAAAGGTACAAAAGTCAATGTTTGCACAATTAGGAAAAGATTTCATTAGAATAAAAATTATCAAGTTCACTTTAAGTTTAGTAAGATCTGAGATCTTTTGATAATTAGCAGTGGGATTAATTCTGCCGTGTAAAAATTATATGTAAATGTAATCCGTTGTATCTTTTAACATGTTACTAGTAAGTCTCTCACGATTTTTTAGGAATTTCGAAACCTATGACAGGTTTTGTTTTGATTTCATTTCATTGTAAATTGCAAGTCACTCATCTATACCTATTTGGCGCCAAATGATGTAAACTCTTTTGAATTGAATGAAATTTTCAAAGTCAAATAGTAAATATTAATTCACTTAGAATTGGAGTTTATGGAAAACAATTTACATTATTAATTTTGTTTACGTTTTTCATTTTTAATTATGCATCTGCTGCTCTGCTCTGCTGAATTGCTGAACTGCTCTGAATCTCTCCTGAACTGAATCTGCTGAATCTCTAAATTAACTGAAAAAAGTTACTGGCCAACTTTTTCAAAAGAAAAAGTTCTTTGTTGATATGTAACAATTTAGGAAAATGCCATCAAGAACCATTTTTAATCTCTCCAGTCTATTTAACCTAACCAGGTACCAGCAAACCAGTAAATAGCTGTTAATAGCTACATGCTTTCTCTTCAGTATTATCTAGACACGCGTTAGCGTGTCAAGTCAAGTTAAAATAAATGAACTGGCGAGCAGCACCGTGTGTGCTGTTACGTGTGTAATATTATACGAACCATTGACACATAAACGTGTCAAATTTGTCTCATATATTGAGACTCGCAGGATACATATGTGCTTCAAATTTCATTAACACATTTCAAACTGTTATTTAGATATTAACGTCGTAAATTGTCATTTTTATCACTGACTGTCCTATAGATCAAAACTAACCCAGTTCCAGGTGACCTAGAAAGTTCAAATTTAGCATGCAGATAGGTAATCGAGTGAATACAAAGAAAAAAACTGACACTGGTAAATCTTTATCTTATAATTTTTCACTTAATTGATTCTATTAAGAACACTTATATGTGGCGTAGCATAGGTCACTAGCACCCGGTGCGGATTCCAAATTTGCCGCTCTCTTATTTTTGCAATCGTTATCGAGTTTGAAGTCGAAATGACGGGCGGTTTTCGACATTTTGGTAGTACGAGTAACACTTTGACAGATTTACGCATGTAAATTTAAAGTTCGTTAATTTCTTATCGAGTTTGAACTCGATTGATTTATTTAGGTGAGAGCAGGTGAAACTTTATTTTGAAAATTAACTATTAAGCGAGTGAGGCAAAAAATTTAATTTCTTTAGAAAAAGTTAAACCTCCGCAGCGCCGCCCCCGGCAAAGTGCCACCCGGTGCGGACCGCACCCTGCGATACCCTCCCCCCCCCCTGTTACGCCACTGCTTATATACTTAGTTTCTGTGATAACTGTATAAAAAAAAAAATATAAGAATCAGAAATAAAAAATTAAGTAGAACAGTAACTTCAAAAGACAGCCAAACTTTATGTGGATTTTAAGGTCTTCACGTGAATATATAACCAGATTTAGTACTTATAATTGAGAGGAAAATCGACTTTCGTATTTATTACGATATTAACTGGGATTTAGTATTAATTATTGCTTCAATATTTCGCGCGCATCATTAGAGCATTTCAGTACACGGCTCCGATGCGACACCGGAGCAGCGGGGTGGGGCGAAATGTTGATCATTTTAGAATGGCTAATGGGTATAGTAACAAGTCAAGAGAGTTGTACTTGATCTAATCGACTCCTCAAATTAACCGCTAAAAATAAAAAGGATAGGCTTAAAGAGATCATATCTTATTTTAGAGTGCTGTACGGATGATACAGGATGTTTATTTCCCACTCAAAATATATGTAACCAGTTTAATACTACAATGTTGGCAAGTATGGAACACAAAAAAGACAATTATACCCCGTAAACGTAGGAAAATACAATATTTTAACAAAAACCATTTGGTATTAATTTGTTAGAAATAAGTACCTACTTACTAATTATTTATGAACAAAAAGTAAAGTAAAGTAATGATATCCCATCAAAACATATATGTGAAATGAGAGCCAAGTTCAATATTAAGATATAGGCCTTGGTTGTTGACTTCAACGACAAAAGAAGTGAGATCTCAATTGGTGCAAAGTTCAATGGTCAGCCCTGAAATTTATTTATAACTACATAAAATATCATTTCTGTTTATAGCTTAGGAGGATATATTGTGGCCTAAGGTCTGATTTAGCAGTTCTCATATGTTATAGCCTTCGCAAGTTCTAAACCTGTTGACTACACTAGCATTGACTGTAAAGGTTAGCATCTCACCCCTCGTAACACATTGTGACTGTGTGAGCCTTTCCAAACACCACAGTTCTAACTAACTCCTGCAATCACAACTGGACGTGACTTCCCATAAAAAATCTTTTCTTTTCTATCTTGTTAGCAATTGACCCCTCATCACCAGTGTGACCGTGTGAAACTTATCTTCGATAAATAATTCAGGATCACACCAATCAACATATTTTTTTATACATATACATTTTTTACTTGTTTTTCCTTATATTATATTTTCTACAATCAATTCACGTTCTTAATTAGTTTCTTATATTATTTTATATAACGACCTACAACGTTAAATCCCTATCGACTTATTAACGTCTACTGGAACTAACAGAATCCTTAGGAAAGATAAAGTACGATATTATTGGTCTCTCAGAAGTAAGAAAACTCAGCAACAGAATAGAGGAACACGACGAATTTATTTTCTACTACTTTGGAGTAACGCCGGGATTATATGAAGGTTTTATTATTAAAAAGCACTTAAAAAATTAAAAAAATCTTTCGACAATATGGAGGAGGCCTTCACCTCCCATCGAGAGTGGTTCTTGCAATAACAAATTACATTAAAAAATAAATATATAAATAATGCATGCACAATGTTTCTTAACTGTGAATCTGTTCTGGTGCAAGAAATAAAAGGCATTTTATTTTATTTATATTTATTTTATATATTATTTTCAAATCCAAAGATAAAATTCACAATCATAATTTGTTACAAACAAAACAATAAAAGTCTTATTATATTACCATTTGTTTTGAGTTTACATTCAGCCAAAAAGTTATAATACCAAAAAAATGATAACCCTCACACACCCCTGAAATAAAATTGCGTCCTCTGATAAACGCAAGGTGAAATGTAACACTTCAATGGACTAATTATAGGTGTACTATATATAAAATATAGTGGATGTTTTATATTATGGCAATAAAAGTTTATTGGTTATTTATTTATTTCACAATTATTAAAAAACATTGAACGTATCAAAAAATTATATATATATTTTTCTAAGATGTCTAGTTTTCTAAGATGGCGGCCGCTTGACAAGGGTTGCAACCCCACAAACTTGATAAGCTTCTACTGGAGCGCCTTTCCCCTGTCCCATCCCTAAAATAAAATTTAAAAATTTTATTCTACCAACTATAATAAGTTTACATCAAAATTATCTGAAATTTGCAAGCATTTTAAAGATTATATAGCTGCACGTCCCTTCAAAGTTTACAGGAGTTCATAGACACGTTCCTACGCACCTACGTGCGTACAAAGATTTATATGTATAAAATATAATATTTTTAGAAGGCTTAAGAATTACTTTCTATTGCATAATATGATCAGATCAGCATCAGCATAGAATCATATCGACGAAACTAGTTTAATACGTATTCTTTTTTGGTGGTTGGGGTTGGGGGTTTACTTGGCGCTTCGTTAGTTTAGGAGAAGGCAGTTTTTTTTTTTTTTTTACCTTGAATGTGATAAGTCTGCCGGTAATATGGCAGTAGTAACCCTACTAGCCACGTTTATTTCTTGTATCTGAAAAATGAGTTAGTTAATATATAATTTTGACTAATTTATCATTTAACGTTGTTTATTGACCAATTTATTTACGCAACGCCAATATCATAAACTTTACCTCAGTAGACATTTTCTCATCTAGCCACAGGCCCCACTATTGACCATATTAGCTCATCCACGAATTATTATTTCGAATATTCTTTAATTGTTGGAGACCCTTCACCCATATTTGTGCTTTTGCATTTTTGTTGTAAACTGTCTTTTTTTTTTAAATATTATATTTAAATCACGCCCTACCTTAAATTGATTTGTATATTGATCTTTATATAATTTTATTAAATAAATAGGAAAAATAAGAATTTGTCTTAAAAGTTAACCAATTCTCTTCCTGTCATGTCCTAAAGCATGAAATGTCCTGCAAGCTGCTCCCACAACTTTTCCATCTCCAGTCGTCCTTGCAATGAGTGGATGGTGGTTTATGGTAAGTAACTATGAAGGCAATTTGATGTTGCGTTGCTTTGGTTCTTGAACTCATTATTGAAATAATTCTGTGTATGAAATGAAATAAATCTAATAAGTTAATTGAATTAAAAGTAAAAATATATTTATAAAAATACACCTATAAAGTACAAAAATATTACTTATAGGTACCTATTTATATAAATTGCACTTTACTTGTAATTTAACTAGCTATGAATGATTATTTTTTGTCTGCTCGCCAAAGTCCCTCCCTTCTTTTTTTTGTATAGATAAAAAATCCTAAGATTCAGAAATAAATTGATTAATGAAATAAACATTAAATTCCAGATTCTAGTTGAATATTAAAATATTTACATATTACTTCATTGATTTTCTTAAACTGGCAATTTACGATTAAGATTGCTATATGAGTTCCAATTGTTGGAAAACAAATAATGAAAATATTCTGGTTTGGATAACCTACTATTTACATAGTTAAAAACGATTAAAACGCTACCTTAAATATTATTAAATCCTACCACAAAAAGTTCCTATTTTAAAAATCATCCTTTGCTTAATACCTAATAATTTTACAATTTTTATGGATATATTATTTAGGGAATTAAATAATTGTGTGATTTACTATTATTTATATGAAGCTACAATATGCTATTATAACTATGTTAGGGACAGATTAACACTTTTTTTTTCACAAACTTCATGGTTTTTATTGTAAGATTAATATAGATGGGATTAAAACAAGATGTTTAGTTATAGTATATTGTGTTAATTGTTCTTTATTTATTAATAAATGCCCTTTTTAATTTTATAATTGACATTAAATCATGTAATATTGAAAATATAGATCAAAACATCAAATAAATGATATGAACTTATCACAATGTATTAAAAATCATTATAAGGAAATTATGTATTTTTAATTTTGTGAAATATCATGTTAAAATATTTTACACAATTGTTAATATAAAAAATTGTATTTTTAGTTTTTTTATATTTCCAATTACCTACTGCAAGTATAAACCAAGTACATATTTCTTTTAATGATGTCATATTGTATTGTTATATTTTAAGTAATATGTAGTATCAATGAAAAAGCCTCTTTATATTTATTTATTTTGAATGTATACACAATGTACATACTATATAAATACTATACACATTTATATTCAAATATGATCACAAGTCCTTTAATTTGTGTTTATTATTGACCCCGTCCAATCTGTCTTTCCAAGTGAATGTGAAGTGCATTTTGAATATGTTATTATATAGGTACTATATGAAGCTAACTTTAATTTACTCAAAGAAAACATGAATTGCATATTTAAAGTTACATCTCAACAATCCATAATTATTATGACTTATTGATCAAATGTTGCATTTAATAATATAATTTAAAAAAGTACTTTTATATCTATTCATTGATTGGTGAATAGAATTTAAAAGAATTCCTATAGATCACAAGTGATAAACATAAATCACCTTATAATTAGTTTAAGTTTAAAAGCAACGGTATACTTGCTGAAAAAATTAAATTCAATATGCATTGCAATGATACATAATATATTTTTTTGACTCAACATTTATGAACCTAAACTATGAAGAACTATTTAATGTCAAATTTAATTACTGATTAATTAGATAAAAATTAACACGAAATTAAACTATGATAATATTTTAAAAATTAATCTTTTTATTAAATAGAAACATGAGATTTTTATTTTAACTTTAATCTTAATGATTGAAATATTAATAAATTTACTATCCTTACCCAGTTTCATGCTTTTCTATACTTATCCATTTAAATTATGTACAATCTTATAAAGGAAAGTTGATAATAATTTATTCAATCTCTGTTTTCATAATTATTTGTTTTTATATTTTTTATTTTATTCTTCCTATGGATTTCCTATAAAATATTTTGTTTCCATATAATCAAGTTATATAACAAGTTATTATTATGCGGTAAACTAGGCCTTATTAATGTTTGAACCAATTTAGCTAAATCACTAAAGTTAAGTATTGCACTCGAGGAATTCAAATTATCTGGCTCGCCTAATGTATTAAATGGCATACGCTTCGGCACGGTCGATGGCCACGGAGAAAAAATGGGCTTGTAATTCAGAATCATCCACACTGGACAGTGGACAGGAATCTCCACTCTGGAACTCACCTTCGCCGTTAACGCGAAGTCGCAGAATAAACTCTTGAAGTCACAATATCTCGTCCGGTCGCAGAATAGCTCGATCTTCTTCCAATGCCATATTATTTCGTTGCTAATCTTCACTTCTTTGTGCTACTTTTATTTTTTCTTGAGTTCCATCTATTGTTATGAGAAATATCAACGTCTTCACCAGATTGTCGCTCATTAAAAGGATCGCGTTATCGTTTAAAACGAGGCATTATTGAAACGAAAATTATCCCACTTCTTATAACAAATAAACCAGTACACAGAATATTATTTTCTTTTATTTCATAAACCTAATGCTGCGGTTAAAATAAACTAAAATTGTCAATAATCTTCTAATTACATTATAAATCAGTGACTATCATTTAATATTTCTAATTTTACGCGGGAAAACATATTATATTAATATTATATACTCTATTTCAACCATAACAGGAAAACGAAACAACATTTGACAGCAAATTGACGCCATATCATTGGTCGAGAGCTTGATTAGTCTATGATATTCACTATGGACTTGCGTAAAAATGGCGTTTTGAATCTTCGTTCAAAACGTCATGTTAATTTAAATGACGTTTTGAAATCGGATACAATAACAAAATCTAAATTTATTAAATATATAATTAATATAAATGTAACTGTATAAATAAGTATTTCTAACAAATGTAACCAATAAGAGTTTTACTAATTACTTATAGATATACATATTTTATTATTATATTATTTTGATACTAGACCCAAACACTTCAAATTTATTTATTTGTGTATATTATTTAAACTTTTTGTTAATGTTTCTAACATTATATAATATTTTAATAAATTCTTAATATTTTTTTCATATAAACAAATAGTAAATGCATAAGTGCAATTCAGACATGCGCACACTTATCGGATTCTAGCTATCTGCTATGCCCGGGTAAAATCTAGGCATTGGAGCTCCTGCATCGGTGCTTTGATAACGTATATTTCACAATTATTGTGTCTGTTTGTTTTTAATTAGTATTAAAAGTACTAACTCGTGAAAATGTTGTTATACTGTGATCCTGAGAACGGCTCGGAAACCGTATGTTTTATATTTATTTATGTTTATATGTCATAGATGTCGGAATTAAATATTATTACAATAATTAATGTAATGTATTAATAAATTTATAAATATGGAGCGCTGCGAATAATTTCATGCTAGCCTATTTCATAAGATATTCAGATATAAGTTGCACATCATTGATGCGAATTTTTTACATATTTTTGTTATTTTGCTCATATATAAGGAAATAAAAAGGCTGTTAAGGTAGCTGAGCTAAACTTTTTAAGATATGTTATTGATTTCGTCCCACCTTTCCTTACCCCGAGGAAGGCGTGTCCGCGCAGTTTGAGGTAAGGGAAGGGGGAAAGCTCGCAGCTGCGCACTGAGCTGAAAATATTTTCTTCTCTAATTCCAATTGATTGATTTTATGCTTGAATTATGTTAACTGTTACTTGACAAATTTGAACCGGTAAGGAAGTAAAAAGCGACAAATTTTGTTATAGCCACCACATCATTACCACAAAACAATGAGCGACGAAAGTAAAGAGGAGGTCAGCATGCAACCAGATTCAAGCAGCGAGTCAGCATCTGAAGACGAATCGGCTCCTGCTGACGCTTTAACCCGATATTATTATGGTAAGATAACATACTAGAACATCGACTACATTTTCATTAACTATATTTGGAAGATTCTATTAAACTTGAAATTAATTATGTTTTTACAAAGATACGGCCATTGCGGAGTCACTAGCGGAGAACATGTATAATCTAGCCGTGGAGTCGGACCAAGATGATGACTACGATGATTGTATGTAACTAACGCAAAAAAATATTACTATATTAATTCGTTCCTAACAATGTTGTAATTAAATTTAACTTTTACAGTGGATCCATCGTCCTCTTCTCGCCCACCACCGCAGCCGTTTGTTTTTGAGAACTACGCAGAAAACGATTCTGAAGAATCTGATATCGATACCAAGATAAGCAAAATTGCGGGCTTGGAACATCTGGTATAGTTTTTCATTTGTAATTTATCGAGGCTATTTATAATTTAAATATGTTGAATTGTTATTTGTATACTTACTTTTTAAAAAAATAATCAACAGGTTGTGAACAGTCCTCTTTGGTACGCGCATGTAAAGCCACACTTGACTGAACTGGAACGACTGCAGTTGTGGAACGACACTCCTTGGGTGAGGTTTCATTTACTAGCTAAATATAAATTTATAAAATAATTTTGCATCGATAAAATATAATATTAACAAATGTTTTTTTTTGCAGACAGAAAAATTTTATTGGGATGACTCCGATGACGCTGATACTGACGTTGAACCTGCTCCTCCGCTATTTAAGAAACAGTGCTACATCGCACTTATTTAAAAAAAAAATGTATTTAAACTATTTTTTGTTAATGGATATCATATTATTTTGGATTGTTTATAAGCCTTTTCAAGTATATCTAATTGGAAGTAGGGCAATGCGAAATTGGAGTGTTACATACATATATGTGTAGATTATGTATTCTACGAAAAATAATATCTATTATATTCTTTTTAAATTAGTTTCAAATCTTCTTAACATTATATCATGAGCAAATATTAATTATAAAAAAAATTGTCATACAAACATGCCAGAAAATTTTTCATATTTCATGCATTAAAAATGTAGGTACATATATTTATTGGGCTTACGATATACACAGATATACACAGTAATGATGGAATATATATATGAGTAGAGTATTGTAAATGGAAGAAGTCTCATATTCACATAAAGATCATCGGCGGCACTACAATAATGAAGAGTTAATAATTCATTTCATTTATTATATTATTTAAAGTTTGATATTCATATTTTAAAGAATAAAAATATTAATGTGATTATGCAAAATATATTTTATAATCAGTAAGCCTCGTAGTTGATATTATATAGATAGTGTCAGCTGATTTCATTATGACGTATGTCTCTCTTCGTTCGGGTAAATCGAAGTCATGAAATTGTTTAATAGAAATAAGAAAAAGATAATATGCTCGCAAAAATATAGGGAATTGAATTCGGGAGATCAAATATTACAACTGTTTGCGTAGCGTATATATATGGAGCAACATAAGGAAATTAATATAATAAATATAAAATATAAAGATGGTACTGTGTAAATAAGAAATATATATAATCGTAAGGAATGAACTGCAATCATATAACTACACTATCTTTTAATTTTATTTTAAAACAAATATCGTTTAGATATCTTCCGCCTAAAACGTTTTTCTATCTCTTATTCTTATCTTTATTATATACTATGTGTATCGCACAATGGAACGAATATATATGATATATATAATATATATGACTTTGAAAACATTCCAGTCTGAAGAGTATTAACTAAAAGGCGGCATTAGAGAATTTCTGTCTCGTCTCGAATGTTTTATGTGTAACTTAGAAATAAACATACCGTGTTTATTTACTTCTCTCGTAGAATCATAAAGTTAATCAAACTATTATTAAGTAGTTTTAGAATACTGAGATGTATTTCATTAAAGTTATAAGGACATCAATTATATTGAACTTATAATAAAAAACAATTAAACTTTTGTTGTTTATTTCATGGCTATCGAATTTTAGTATCACAATTCAAAGAATGAATAAAAATAAACAAACCTGATATTTACGCTTTGCATGCGATTCGATATTAGCTATACGAGTATGTCCCACGTAATGAATCAAATATTGCTTGTAAGATTTGGTTACAAACTCCATGGTTACAGAGAGACACCGGGACAAGAGAAACTAAAAAAAGGTTAGGTACAGTATGAAATTAGTGTACCTACTGTTGTTTACCTAGACGATGGTACATAGACCTTCGTGTGCGAGTCTGACTCGCACATGGCCAATTTTTGAAAGATTTCACGAAGTAGGTACCTACAATCCAATACATTTCCTATATTTTAACATTAGTACCGGTATTTTTACCGGGTTTTTCTTCGTAATTTTTTTGATTTTTCCTTAATTAAATCTAAATATTTTAACATAAAAATCTCAGTAAGACTTTTTTATTTATAAATACTAGCGATAAATAAATAATTTACTCGAAATGATTCAAATATTTTAATATATTCCAATTTTTTTTTGTATGTTGTTCGGAACGTATTAAAATTAGTGTTGTATCTCGATAGACAAGCGATAGTCTAAGCGGTCGTTAAGGTGCTAGCGATACTATCTACAGTCTATCGATAGCATTGACACGTGACAGTGACGTAATATTTTAAATTAAAAGTAATGTTCTTTGCAATACTATCGATGACAGTGACGTGATAGTTTAGGTTAAAAGTAATGGTTTTTGCTCGCGCGTGGCGCAATTATCTGTGCTCTCATGACACAAATAAAAACCAAAACAAAAGAAGTTATTGGCATTACAGAAAAAAAGTTTCAGGCAATAATTGTACATAATTAAAAGATCACTTTGAGAATCGGTAAAATTTAATAAAATTTAATGGTTGGGGAGAAAACGACGAAAAATAGAGAAAAAAAGTAAAATTTTTGTCTTGCGGGAGTAATAACTTGAAAAATATTAATGTTATAAAAAAAAGTTTGAAATAAAAAAGTTAATAAATTTTATTTAGAAGAGAATAGGCTTCTACAATTTTATGCCTAACACTGATATTTCTCGAGATATCGAATTAAACGCGATTCCATCGAAATGACCTTGAGCTGACCTCAGTACAACCCCTCAAATTGGAATTTATGCTCAGAATACACCCCCTTACGACCCTTATAATCCCCAAACTGTGTTCGTTCATGTTTTTTTATTTCGTAATTTGACTTCGAGGTCAACTATCGATAGTTCTGCAACACACAGATTAAAATGAAAACAGACGTCATTATTAACAATTATTGTCAAATTAAACTTTAACATATCATAAGAAAAATAAATGCTTAAATACTTTTTATTTAAAACTTTCATTAAATTCGTCTTAGCTTACGATCGAATTGATTGATTAAACGATAAGATATAATCAATAAAATGGATGCGCAGTCGATTCGTAATACATCTTTAACTATTTGACTTTTCGTCAGCGTATTAGATATTATTATTAATTTCTTCTTCGTACATTATATTGCAGTACGAACTTAAAATATTCCAGTTCCAGTATTGTTTAAATGCACCACTATATGTACCAACAGAAACATAGTTGTCTAGATAGTGTTGTCACTATGATTTTTGAAGTAGGCAACATTAAAAATAATAAAACATTGGCGGGAAATTTAATTTCTCTGTCTCTTCTGGATACGCTGGAACCGGGAACATTGTTATGACATTATCTTACATTACTGTATTGCTTTACATTAATTGCTTAACTTAACCAATAAAGAAAAACGGTCTTAATTAATTTAGAGAGTGATAGGTACATACAACACATATAAATACACCGTACAAATAACTAGCAGCAATTAATTAACAAATAACTTTCATTTACAATAGGTACCTAAGTGATATTTAACTAGAATTTATGAAATACCTATCGTAAATCTAACCTTAATATATCGCTCATATCTTTTAGAAAATATACAATTATACAGCATTTTTTTTGGATAAGAATAGTTATCAAAATGGATTGGACACTAATGGATAGCTTCTCTTAGCCTAATTACTATTAGATGATGAGTTGAAGAAGGGACTAATACCTAATACTTTAAGTGTTGTGTGCCAACTTTACTCATACCTTGGTATGAAATCAACTGAGAATGACGATAAAAGGGAATCATTTTCAAATCAAGCACTTAAAAAAAATATAACTTCTAAAGAATTGAAGGATTAGTACTGTAAAATGATTACAAGAACTGTTTATGCAATATTAAGTTCTAATTCAGTTCAAAAGAGAATGTTAGATGTTGATATCAGATTACAAGTTATTAGTTTTAAGAATGTAATACTTATGAGGAAATTGTTTTAACAAATAAATATATTTGAAGTTAAAGACATTTCTTTTAATTCTTTCATTAATATATTTTAAATATTATAGGCAAAATAAAAATAGCAGCTTTTTAAAATTATTTTATTACCTCAATATTTTAATAAAACAGGTAAATAGGTAATGTCAAATTGCAATGAATAAATGTAGTTACATAATTTTAAACAGAAACTTAGTTAGAATTTTATTAAGCAAATAAAATCATAACATCCACCACATACCTATTTAAATATATAAAATTACAAATTACATAAAGGAATGCTTTGTTGAAAATTTTGGATAATTATATTTCTATCAAAATATTATTTAGCTGGTAGTAAATAAATAATTTTATTTGAAATTCAGAACTACAAAATATATATCTAATGTTAAAATATATATCATGTTTTGCTATCTGAGTAATAAGAACTTATAAACTGAAGAGAAAGACTATATTATGCAGTATCTGTTATTTCATATTTGCACGGGCTGGTTTTACATTAATTTAAATTTACTGTATTATTTAAAGTATTTTACATGACTAATATATGATATTTTTATTTATAAATTTAAATTATGTATATTTAACACACATTTAAAATATTCACCTCATTTTAAACATAAAATTTTAATTATAATTGTGTTAAAAATAATTACATTTGAAGTCTTAATATTACATAACTTAACCTAATATCTAGTAAGTATACATTAATTTATTTTTAAAGATTAAAAGTCTATACTGATTATCCTATTTTCATCTTATTATTGAAATTCAAAAGATCAAAACCTTTCATCAATTTACTTAGTTTCATTATGGCATAACATATGTAATCTTTTTTCTTATAATTTTCAGTCGATCTATGATACCACATATAAGTTACCACCTTTCAACCCAAAATATTTAACTAGTATTGAATGTACTAATAACACATACGCCAAATGTTCTGTAACAGATCATGAGGTTAAAACACAGCTTCTATCCTTAAATTGCAATAAAGGGGCGGGACCCGATCTAATATCACCTACATTTATTAAAAATTGTGCTAAAGTTTTAGTTAACCCCCTTACAACAATATATAATAAATCACTTCAATCGGGAATATTCCCAGCTAAATGGAAAGTAACTTATATAACGCCAATTCATAAATCTGGAGACATTAATAATATTTCTAATTACAGACCAATATCCATACTATCTACTTTTGGGAAAGTTTTTGAGTCACTAATTCAAAAAAAGATGTATTCTCATTTAAAACCTTACTTTGATTCATACTAGCATGGCTTTTGTCCACATAAATCCACAACATATATATATGTAAGCTTTGTGATTACATTCGAGTGTTAGTTAGCAGTTGAGTCGAAGGAGGCCGTCTCAGTAAAAAACCATATAATATTTTTTAATGACATAAGAAGTGTCAATTAATTTAAAATATTCATTTTAAACTTAGTGATAAACGTTTTTTTTTATTAATTAGTATTTTAGTTCAGTTAAGAGTGGAAAGGACAATTCCAGTTCTCTTTAAGGAAGAAATAAAGCATGAACATTGCAATTGTCGATTCTCTATTTTTTAGGTTTGTATTATAGTTAGCCATTTGTATTGTAAAATTTATTTGTTATTAACAAAATTAAACTCTATTTTTTAGATGAATCAAATTGTTTAATGCTTGAAAAACCCATGACCTTATAAATCGACAATTTATTTACATGTAAAAAAAAAGGAAATATTTTCTTTTGCACTTACGTAATGGAGAAATTAAGATTTGAATTTATTATAAAAGCCAAACCAGACGATAATAAGACAAGTATTTATGCCATAACCTCCATTACGGATATACACAACCAAACTTATATTGTGCCTAGAGAGTACCAACCAGTGCATCTACACAAAGAAATAATATAATAAAGCATGAAATATTTGACAAAATAAAAAAATCTCTTCAAAAAAGGCACGATAAGAGACAGGTATGGATAACATTAACTAAGGAAATGAAATCAACATATTTAGATGATGACAACTTACAGTTTGATGGGTTTTTACTTGAAAAAATAGAACAAAGAAATGAGTCTTTAACAACAGAACCAATATTGTTGAAAAAACCAGAAAATAAGATGAGATTAATATCAGAATTTTCAATAGAGAAGTTTTCAAAAAATACAACAAATGTTAAACAATGGTTAGATACTTTTGAAAATGAATGTGCACGATTACAAATAGATACAGATATACAAAAAATAGAAATTCTAAGATTGCTATTGGAAGATAGTTGTGTAGATTGGTACAGCTCAATGATTATTAAACATACTATAGATTCAGATTGGTCTGTATGGAAGAAAAGTTTGAGTGAAACCAAGGGACTGTATGACCCTGGTTCACAAATAACATTAATAAATTCAAAACTAGTTCAGGTGACGAATATGAAACCAAATTATTTTTATAACACGATAAAAACAATAAGTGGAGGGGGCAAAACAAAAGGATTGATTACGTTAGATGCGGAGCTATTGCATAAGAAGATTAAAATAAATGCATTTATCTATGAAAATGAACATTTTGAGTATGATTTAATACTAGGATTAGATTCAATACATAAATTTGGGTTGACTCATGATGAGAATTTAAATATCCAAATACAAAAAACAGACAATTTCAAAATAAGAAATAAGAATAATTTTGAAGACGAACAAACTAAAAATATGGGAATATATATAGAAGAAAAAGAATATGCTGTAAACTTTAATGAAGGTATAGATACAAACAAATTTAATATAGATACAGAACACTTAAATACTGATCAAAGAAAACAGATAAACATATTATTGGATAGTTACACTGATATCTTTGCAAAAAATAAATTTGACACTGGAAAAGTGAAGAACTATGAAGCCTGTATAGATTTACAAGTTGAAAAATATTGTTATAAAAGACCATATAGATGTTCAGTTCAAGACAAGCTAGAGATAGAAAATCAAATCTCACAACTGTTAAAACATGGATTGATTGAGGAATCATACAGTCCGTTTGGTGCACCTGTGACCTTAGCTTTTAAAAGGGATGAAGGAAAAAAAAGTAGATTATGCATAGACTTCAGAGATTTAAATAAATTAATCATACCTCAATCGCAACCATTTCCCCTAATAGAAGACTTAATAACAAAAACAATAAATTGTAATTATTTTACAACTCTAGATATTAATTCAGCTTTTTGGTCTATTCCATTAAAAATTTCAGACAAATACAAAACTGGTTTTGTAACACAGGAAGGCCATTACCAGTGGACTTGTTTACCCTTTGGCCTTAAAACATCACCGGCCATATTTCAACGAATTTTGGGAAATATTATAAGAAAAAATGACCTGTCGGGGTTTGCAGTGAATTTTATTGATGACATACTGGTTTTTTCTAAATCATTTGATGAACATATCACACACTTAAAAAAATTGTTGGATGCTATTCAAGAAGAGGGTTTCAGGTTGAAATTTACAAAATGCAAATTTGCAAGAGATTCTGTTAAGTATTTAGGCCATATATTACAAAAGAATACGATTACACCTCTAAAAGACAATTTAAAATCAATTAAAGATTTTCCTGCTCCTCAAAATAGAAAACAAATACGACAATTTTTAGGAAAAATTAATTTTTATGGAAAATACATTCCAAATGTTTCAATCATTCTTGACCCTTTACATAAATTACTGAGAAAAGTTCAGATATTTAATTGGACACAACAATGTGAGGATGCATTTCAGAAAATTAAAGATTATTTGTGTTCCAAACCAATACTAGCTATTTATAATCCACAAGCACCAATACTTATCTATACAGATACCAGTGCCGTAGGAATAGGAGCAGTTTTAAAACAAATTCAACACAATGGCGAAGAAAAACCGGTAGCATATTTTTCTAAAAAAATAAATGAATCACAAAGAAATAAAAAAGCTATATTTTTGGAATGCTTAGCCATAAAAGAGAGTATAAAATTTTGGCAACATTGGTTGATTGGAAACTATTTTACTGTCTATACAGATCACAAACCCTCAGAGAAGTTAAATGTAAGAAACAGACCTGATGATGAATTAGGCGATATGCCATATTATCTGTCACAATATAATTGTGAAATAAAATATTTCCCAGGAAAAAATAATACAGAAGCAGATTGTCTCAGCAGAAACCCAGTGTTGGACATAGATGCTAATAATGAAGATAATTTA
The DNA here is from genome assembly GCF_905147765.1 of Vanessa atalanta. NCBI lineage: Eukaryota > Metazoa > Arthropoda > Insecta > Lepidoptera > Nymphalidae > Vanessa > Vanessa atalanta. The sequence continues at coordinate 9,740,968 of NC_061902.1, read as the reverse complement.
AGGACGGTTAATATTATTGATATTCATGACATAAAATGTGATCAAGCACAAAATTTGCAAATAAAAGAACATGAAAAGAACATTGTGTTAGAAGACGGAATTTACTATAAAAAAAGTGGTAAAAGTAATAAAAAAATACTTCTAAGTGAAAATTACAGTAAAATTATAATAAAAAAAACCCATGAAAAATATTGTCATACTGGAATAAATCAAACAGAATCTAAAATAAAACGATTTTATACTGCACCGAATCTATCAGAAAATATCAAATATATATGCAAAAACTGTGAGACTTGTATAAAAAATAAAACAAGGTTAAATAAAAAGTATGGCTTTATATCGCAATTGGGCCCAGCTAATAAACCCTTTCAAATAATGTCACTGGACACAATAGGAGGATTTGGTGGGCAAAGATCAACAAAAAAGTATTTACATCTACTAGTTGACCACTTTACTAGATATGCATATACCCTATGTTCTAAGAATCAACACGCTCGAGACTTCATTAAACTCATAGAAAAAATTCCTAAAGAAGAAACAATAGACATCTTACTCTCTGATCAATATCCAGCTTTTAATTCGATTGAATTCAAAAATTATCTTAAGAACCGAAACATTCAATTAATATTTACTGCGGTAGATGCACCGTTCTCAAATGGTTTAAACGAAAGGCTAAATCAGACTATTGTAAACAAAATAAGATGCAAAATGAATGAATCAAAAGGAAAAAGAAATTGGTCAAAAATAGCTGAAGAATGTAGAAACAGATATAATGAAACAGACCATTCTGTAACAGGATTTTCTCCTAAATATTTGTTATCTGGGGAATCTACAGACTTGTTACCACATGAATTAAAAGAAAAACAGTTATTAACAAAAAGTTTGGAAGAAGACAGGAAAATAGCACTCCAAAGGTCAATAAAATCGCATGACTATAATAAAACTTTATTTGCCAAGAATAGATTACAATATGATTTTAAAAAAGGAGATATGGTATATGTTGACTATGGGAACAAATTAAACAAAAAAAAGATGGATGAAATTAGAATTGGCCCATTTGAAATAGAAGAAAAAATATCGGATTCAGTTTTTAAAATAAATACTGGTCGTGGAACAAGATCAACTGGACTATATCATGTCACAAAGCTTATCCCTATGCATACTGATTTTTAGTTTTCACAGCTAAATATTACTTAAGAGGAAATATCAATTTTCTCATTTATATTTCGAAGGGGGGAGATGTAAGCTTTGTGATTACATTCGAGTGTTAGTTAGCAGTTGAGTCGAAGGAGGCCGTCTCAGTAAAAAACCATATAATATTTTTTAATGACATAAGAAGTGTCAATTAATTTAAAATATTCATTTTAAACTTAGTGATAAACGTTTTTTTTTATTAATTAGTATTTTAGTTCAGTTAAGAGTGGAAAGGACAACTCCAGTTCTCTTTAAGGAAGAAATAAAGCATGAACATTGCAATTGTCGATTCTCTATTTTTTAGGTTTGTATTATAGTTAGCCATTTGTATTGTAAAATTTATTTGTTATTAACAAAATTAAACTCTATTTTTTAGATGAATCAAATTGTTTAATGCTTGAAAAACCCATGACCTTATATATATATATCGCTATATATCTGGATTTTAAAAAAGCGTTCGACTTAGTCCACCACGACATTCTTTTAACCAAATTGGAATGTATGGGTATTCATGGTTCCTTGTTACGTTGGTGTGAGGCATAATTAAAGAATCGATCCCAATTAGTTGCCATTAATGGTTTTAAATCTTTTGAATGTAAAATACCCTCTGGTGTACCGCAAGGGTCACACTTAGGACCTTTGTTTTTCCTTGTTTTCATTAATGATGTTGGAAAAGTACTTAAATCTAAATATCAAATATTCGCAGATGATTTAAAAATATACAGGGAAATTCATTAGATTCATATATACAGGGAAATTCAATATCACTAGAGGATATCGAAATCCTACAAAGTGACATCGACAACTTTGTTTGTTGGTGTCTTGCAAATCGTATGACTCTAAATAAGGATAAATGTGTTCATATTAAATTTAGTAGAAAATGAAAGCCACTAAAACACACTTACTACATCGACGGTACGCCTCTTACGGAATCAACGAATGTTAGGGATCTCGGGGTGATAATAGAAAACACCTTAAGCTTTAGAGGTCATATTGATTCCATCATATCAAAAGCCTCGCAAGTATCTGGTCTGGTGTTAAGATTAATGAAAATCTTTAAGGATCCAAGCTTGACAATATTGGTATACAATAGTATAATAAGGAGTATCCTAGAATATTGTTCAGTTGCTTGGAATCCTGGATATGAGGTGCACTCAGATAGAATAGAACGTGTACAAAAACGTTTTCTATATTACTTAGCGTACACAGATCTAAATGCTAAAAATTTTAATTCCTACGACGCACGCCTAATTAATTATAAAGTGCAAACTCTTAAATAGAGAAGAGAAGCTGCCGACTTTCTTTTTTTATACAAATTATTGCATGGATATATTGATGCACCTGATCTACTTGCTAAGATTAGTTTTTACATTCCGCCGCAAGGTAGCCGTTTACAAAATCGTAAAATATTTAGCCTGCCTGATGTCAAAACAAATCTTGGCCAACATTCGCCATTTTTTTTTAATTTAGGATTAGTATTAGAAAAACCTTATACTTGGCAGAACAAGGCAATCAAATAATATACTATAGAATGTTTGGTTTTTTTAGTACTCGTTATAATAATTACAGTATTTTTGTTGTATTTGCAAATATATTATAATAAGCTAACCGTTAATTAAAATTTGTTCATCATCAATAAATTAGCAAGAGACATTTATAAACAAATATCCATACGCTGGTTTTTCTCCGAAGGGTTAAACTCAGGTATAATGTTTTTGCTATCTCTATTCGAAATTTGTGTGCTATGGCTCGGCTGTGACGGAAAGATATCTTTAATAGACTTAATTATTTGAGCTACGTCTTTAGAAAAAAGGATGGCTATGTGACCTTTTAGAAACACGCTTCTGTTCTTTCCTCAGCGCCTCTTCGCGATCCTGCAACCACCGACAGTAACTGCGGCTGCGTCCACTGGAGTCGCGATCACGCCCGAGTGTGAGGCTGCGGCTGGAGCGCCATCGGCCGCGTCGGGGTGTTTCTGGCCTCCGTCCAACATCGTTTGATTCTATCATCTGAAACTCGTAGCCGGAAATTGTGTGCATTAGATATAAAATCGGGCAACGTGATTTTTTTTAAAAAGACGAAATCCCTAATTTCTTGAAAACTATGCGTCCTAAGCAAAAAATAACGAAATTTTGATTCCCCTTATAAACACCCAGACGCAATAATCAGAATATCCATTATATACTTAGTAGTTTTTTTATTTTATTTTTTTTACTTTCAATTTAAAGTTTTCTTAGTTTATACGATAAAACTATTTAAAATTACATAGGAAGTATAACATCAGATTGAACTTCGAAGGTTAGTGGCGTTTCGTGAATATCATGCGTTCAATGTAGGTAGTCTATTTAACAATACGGTTTCAACATTTTCTGCTTTAGCGTTAGGTTCGGATTTAAATGAGGGGTAAGCCAGGGTAAAGGGTAATTAATTGTATTTTTTATTAAAATGTTGACAAAATACGTATAATGTCGCTGTGGTAGTTATTTGTTACTCTATTTTAGTTCTGTTTAATTCTCATGTCGATAACTCGATCGCGCTATGCAATTAATTAAAACATTCCTTCGACTTAACTTAATAAAAAAAATCTAAAACTGATTGAGTTAAATTTCAGAAATTAAAATATTGTGAGCTAATAAGTATTTATTCATGATGTATAGTTTTAATACCTATTTGAATAACTTGGAACGATTCACTTAAAATTAAATTAGTGACATATTTTTTATTTTTATGCCAGCTTAAATATTCGGAAACAATTGTACTTATGTGTAAAGCAACGCTGTATTTGAAATAATAACCATTTCGCGTATGTCATTATTCTTTTTTTTACATTACATTAACAGCCTGTAAATTTCCCACTGCTGGGCTAAGGCCTCCTCTCCTTTTGAGGAAAAGGTTTGGAGCATATTCTTAACCTTATATTTTTGCTCCATACGCATTGAAGGACATTAATGGTTAAATGTACTATATCTGTCCGTTTCCTTTTATTTTTAAATTTTTGTCTCACCTTACTGTTGGAGTTACCTGCCGTGCAATGTGGGTACGTAAGATCAAAACGCATCAACGATCCCAGTCAGCCACGCGCCGAAGCTGCTGGTGAGGTCGCCGCTGCCGTCGAGTTACTGACACTGCTGACGAGGCGCCGCCGCTGGCGAAGGGGCCCAACGCTGTCGATGTGGTGCTGTCAAGGCACTGATACTATGGATGAGGTACCGACGTTGTTGACATGGCAGTAGCGAGGTCATGCCAAGGCGATCGGTTCACTTCGAGACGTTCAGCAAGCCGAATTTTCCAGCGACAAGCGAGCCGAGCATCCGACGCGTCGCTACCCTCATTTAAACAACAAAAGAACAACTGGTAAGAACGTTCTGTATTATTCTAAGTAACTGTATACACTGCATTTTTAAATGTAGTGGGAAACCAAGGATGATCTCGTACAGCTTCATATGTTCAACTGCCGCGTGCTCCACGGTCCGGTGTCGCCTCTAGAAGATCAACAGGCCCAATTCTCCAGTGACAGGGAAGCCGAGCATCCGGAAAAAAAATGAAAAAAAAATGCTTTAAAATAGATAGAAATATTTTATGCTTTTTATTATAAATACACTACTTATAAACATTGGTCGTGCTAATTGATTTCCTATTTGAAAATTACTTGCTACTACAGTACTTGCTTACGCCAGTGGCGAAACCGACAAGATACTGATAAAATATGGAATGGTTTTCAGATTTAGTCAATAGTGTTCGCCCAGGGGTCGATATTTGGGAAAACAAATGTGTTTGGATTATCCATTTTTTAAATTTATAACCCTAAAGCACTTTTAATAGCTATTATAATAATAAAAAGAAAATCAAGTGTTCAAACTTTATTGTTTTGTTTTGACAATTGATTTTGTATTCATTTAAGTTTGTCAAAACGAGAAAAAAAAACTGCCTTCCCAATTTATTAAAATGTGAATCATAAATAAGAAGCATTAAAATAATTTGACTTTGCTGCCCATCGAATTTAGTGGATCTGCTTTCAGTCAGCGATGGTTCATTTCGTCGGTGGATGGAATAGGGTGCATAATATAACATAGAAACTGGTTATAACTCAACTTTAAAGCTTTCCACTGAAAAAATCAAGAATGATCTAATTTACTAATTATTTTTTCTTTATTTAGTCCTTATTTAAACTACGTTTTCATAAGTAACAATTACAAATCGAAAAAAAATCACAATCATATTTCCGACAGGAACAGTTTACGCAAATAATATGAAGGTTTTGTCTCACGCTCCTCACTCAGCGATGTTCAGGGGTGATGCTTATTGCTCAATCTGCTCGACAACCTGCTGCTCAACAATCAGCCGCCCGGCAAGCAGCTGCTCGACAATCAGCTAATATACCTTTACTTGTCGAAACGTAGAAAACGTCGTTTTCCCCTTCAACTGAAATTGTTAGGCAAAATAATTTTAATATGTTGTAAAACTAAATTTTTCATCTATAATATATGTAGTTATAAATTCGTTACTATTATTAACTTTTATAGTAACATTTTTGACAAATATAAAACTATATCTCGAGTTTTAATTCGATTATACCATGCAAAATAAAAATAACACCAAACTATAATCGGTGTCTTACTAAATAGTTTTACCACTTGTTTGATCAATTCCAAATAAATCATATTATATGAAATCATTATTATGATATCAATAAATGTACACTTACGATTTTTAAGATATTGAGGATGATAATATGTCATTAATTTCGTTCAAGATTAATACTACTGAAATGAATGTTGTTACGTTAGTATCAAAACAAGCTCTAGAATATCTGGACCGGCCGGTCCAGTGTAAGCGAGAAAAAGATATGTTTGCGCATGCGAAACGTTTTTCAATCAATACATTGCATCCATATATTACGAAAGCCAAATTGAAAATTAAACAATTAGTCCAGTTTTTATATACGAAAAAAGGCCGAATTAACCGCAAAGGTTGATTTGTAGATATATTGTAGAGAGAGCTTAGAAAAGCTTTACCTGAAATTGTCGACCTGGATTTCCTATACGCGCTCTCGACCATCTTGAAAAATAGGATATGGTAGAATTTCGTATTTTTGCAACAACTGGACTGGATACTTTTTTTGTTTCATTTACGCACTACAATTTAATTCTTATAAAAAAATGAAAAAAGTTTATTTTTTCGTTTTTCTTGTGATATTGTTACTGGGATTATTTCAGTTATAGTACTGTATATTTTCAAAGATATGAGACGTATCTCTAGAGATATTGTAACTGATTAATATTATACGGGAGAATGAATTATTATTATTTTAATATACTTATATATAAATCATTATTATTTTGTAATCCTGTCGCAGCGCTACCAATGGGTTCAATATTAGCCGCTCGTGGACCCAATTAAGCACATATTAAAATTTAATCAAAATTGGTTTGGGGAGTTTACTTACATACATATATACATACATACATACATACATACATACACAATTCATTAGATTACATGGTAAATGAATACATATACACGGAATAATAAAGAATAGTAACAGGAATGACGAATTACAGAATAAAACTTTTTTATTAGGCCGCATGGCCGTTGTGCACTTGAATTGGTATGAGAAACAGTGATTAATTGCTATGATAATCCAGGGTTTAACACATTGGTAACAGATTTCAGCTAAGACTGATTGACCATTTATGGGACTTTATCCCTTATTTTTATAATTATGTTGTGGCATCGGCTACTATATAAACACTAAAGCTGTGAAACTCTGTGAAAAAAAGACTTATTGATAAGCTAAGCGTCGATTTAAATACCGTAGTTATTACTTTGTTATCCACTGGACTACGGTCTAGTTTATAGTAATAAGACTTTTAGTCTTTTATAAGTTTTAGCTACGGCTGTGATACATGGTGGACTATAGTTCCACCTTATATATTATGTTCCCAACTGTTGGGACACTATAAAATGGATCCCATGCTCGAGGAAGGTTCAACGACCTATTGTTGGAATCTACAGCTGATGGCGGGTGCGGAGCCAATTCAGTATCCTCCCCATTTTATATTTTTCAAAATCAGTTAAATATATAAAGATGGGAAGGAGCGACATTCTTCAGCTCGTAAGAGGTGTTAAAGGAAATGGGAACAATATCTCATACATCCGATTATTATTATTCAAATTAATTAAACAAAATATTTATATTAAAACGTAATCATAAGTCAAACCAATAATTAAATATTAAAAATATATAGTTAAAATTATATTTTAACAAAGGTAGGTAGGGAATAGTCACTATATCAATAATTTTTGTGTTGTAGCTAAATACAGAAGTCTGAAGTCAAGAAGTCAGAATCTTTATTCATTAAAAAAAGAGATTGAACAGAGCAGTTTTGTTTTATAATTGGTTTGTACAAATTAATCTTATTTCAATCAATTGGGTGTAGTACTGTACTCCTCGCTAGGTTATTAAATAATCTCTAATAAGGAGTAACAGGTCCCGTTCCGTTCTTGATTGTTTCTTAATCATTGTGTACAACATGTGAAGACGTTATTAAGATTTACAAAAATTATACAATATTATATTCCATAGTTATTTTTCAAATGTGTGTGTGTTCGTGTGGGTGTGTGTGTGTGTTTATGTGATTGGGTGCATGTGTGGGTGTTTTTTCCTTTAATACTACTTGGATAGGTATTGCTCAGTTTCGTTATAACTCTTGTGTGAAAAAATGTACGTACACTTTGCTTGCAATTATGGTGGGATAAGTCATATATTAAGCAATCCTTTCTGATCTTTATAACATGAATATTGTAAAGGGATGGACCTAGGTAGTGGAAAAATGTTTTACTAAAGGTAGTACGTCCTCGTGGAACTACACAGACCTTGTCCTTTCGCCGTATGTTTATTTTTTTGTAGTGGGTTTGGCGGTGCTGTAATAGAATTGTCTGCAGTATAAAATTCTTCCGTACATTAAGGACGTTGCATTTATTATATAGATGTATGGTTGGGAAGGTGAGTGGACGGAAGGTAGCCACTTTTAATATTGGCTTTATGCGCAATTTCCAGTGGCTTTAGGATAGTTTCTGGAGTCCCTGGAGACTCCAGAAACTGTGGACTTGCACTTGCATTACTGCAATATACAATAATAGATTGACATAGAGCAAAATAGACACTTCTAATAATGGATTGATTTGTAATAGTTCTTAGGGTTTTAAATATATATCGGAGCGTGGTTACTTTAGTTGTTGATTTGGATAGTTAATGAATCGAATAGTTGGCAATAATGTTTGATGGCTGATTTACTTATAAGAGCGGGTCACCCCGAATGGAGTTGTAAGTGTCATGGCAACGCGAGTCGTAATGTTTTGACAAGCTTCTCGAATGCGATGGTTGCTTGCAAACTCTTAATCGAGATGAATTATTAATCCTTTGATATTATTGTGGTGTACGATTATTGAATCAATGAATACAGTGATTAGACGATATTAAATACGTTTTATTTTGTGAATATCTCCATCGCACGCCCACATAGTCTTACAAATGTCGGATCAATCCCCGAACCCAACTGTTCGGCATCCTGCTTCTCCGATATATATATATTAATTTACGAAGTCAGCTTGTATTTAGGTTGATATGTTCATTGAAATTGAGATTTTATCTATGATTATGCCCAGGTACATTGTACAATCCGCTGATGTTAAATTAGGACATTGACAAATTGATTGTGTTTGTATATTGCATTAGTGAGCTTAGAGGGTTATAGGTAGATTGGGTTGGAATGCAGAAGTGATCGAATTAGTAATTAAATTAGTTTTTGAGGTATTAAGAGTAAGCGTGTGAGCGTGAAGACAGTTTACGATTACATTTAATCCAATTTGTGCCATATGCTCAAGTTCAAACCACAACACAGGAAAAACAGCAGTCTCAAAGCAAAAGTTAAATATATGACACAAAATAGGAGCTAGGATGGTTGAGTCTTTCCTTAGAAACGAGGATGATATGCCATCCCAACCAGTAGCAGTATTAGAACGTACGGAATTAAATCAATTATGTTTTAATTATTAATTATGTTTGTCTACTTGTACAAGATCAACATAATTATACATATCTATAAGACACAAGAGAAATATCTTTTAAGGAAATTCTAGTTTTATGTAGCACATTAAAGTATTTTCCAGGTCTCAGAGCCAAAAACGGCCAAGAAATGTAATTACTAATGGTCCTTAAATTTTAATCATTTTAATTTTAAGTAATTAAAGTGGAAATACATAGAGGATGAAAAAAATCAGCTTCACTAATTTTTGACCATTGGTGTGTCGCCCACCAGCAGTGCGATCGGATCGTTTAAAAGTTCATCTGACGTGTACTCTACTATAATTTTATCATAAATATGCTCATTACAAGAAATAAATGACGCGAGAGAGTTATTAAAGATAGATAACAGCTGAGGTGAAAGAACGTTACCTGCCTCCACGCCAGATGTGGTTAGGTTAGGAAGCTGTTTCCTCATTAACATATAACAAATAACACGTTCAAGAACATTAGATAAAATATAAAAGATAAATAAAATGCGGAATAGTAATATATAATAATAATAATATAGATATATAATAATATAGACTAACAAAGGAAGAAAAATCGATGCAGCTTTATATGAGCCCGGGAATAATCTAGGGCTCATCTAAATATAGACACTGATATGTTTACGCATGCCCAGCATTGCATAAATCGTTACCTCGAAAATTTTATACAATTTTACAGTCAACAGATGTTTTAGATGGCTTAAACTATATGAAAATTATATTTCTTACAGTGTCTATTGTGGTTTTGACCGCTTATCATTAGTTGGCCAAGTACCATAACAAGACAACCTACCTAAGTCATACATCTTTCATTATGATGTTCAGCGCCGAATACAAAAAACAAAGTATATGAGAAACATGTGATTATCAACACATCAATTCAAATAAAGTCATCTATTTGTCACTCATTTTGTTATTAGTCGGAGGTATTATTATTATTAATTGATTACAAGCCATAATTGCGCATGTCAGTCTAACCCAGTGACGCAGTTATGAGTAAATAGCGTTTAACTGGTCACGCCCATAAGAATAAAAAATATCCATATGGGCGTTACTATCGTCATATTATATCGTAAAAAAATGTTCTTTTCATTTTATAAACATATATTATTTTTATTTTTTATAAATATCATTTTAAATTACTTGCAAATATACACTTTTTTTTGTTACTTCGAATTAGTATTTAATTGGAGGATCACGTTTATAGTAGCGAGTGATGGCCAGGGCACCAAATCAGAGGAAATTAGCTTCATTCATTGTAGTATTTTATTATTATTGGATGATTGATTTTATATTTTTGTTAATAATGGATGTGGACGGTCTTCGATACTGAATAGATATAAAAATATTTACCAAAAGGTTAACAGTGAAAAGTCAATGAAAAGCTGACAAATAATTATGCATGTTGATTATTTATTATAATGTTATTCCTAATCTTAATAACCATTAAGAAACAGTGAACAGCTGCGGGCGTACCGATTTTAAATGTCAATGTAAAAATAGCATACACAGAATTTGTTAGTACTCTGGAAAATTATACGCCCTGCCCTTCCCGAATGACCTCTCCCAGATTTAAAATAAATCAATATTCCCCCCTATCCCCCTCCTTCATCTAGTGCACCGAGATATTTTAGTTAGTTACACGTCGATTGGTTGTTTTCTTTAATCAGCTCATATCACGTCGCGTACCACCCCAAATTGGCGAGAGTGAGACAAACTTATGTGCAATTACTTAGAAAGTTCGAGTGTATCCTACAACTGCAGTATTGATTTTAGCGTCCTATTAACATTAAATCTCCCTATTTTTGTATGGGTATGGGAAAGGGTTTCGTTGCCACCACACTCCACCGGTCTCCATTGGATGTTGCATACCTGATACACCTACGCAGAACGAACAAAATTATATGTACTGATTTATGTCGGCACTAAAGAACAAAGGAACCTTATAATTTTTATTATGAATATTTTTTAAGCAGTATTTCTTATTAAAATAAAGCATGATATAAATAAAGTAATAATTTGACAAACATATGTAAACAATAGAGTTCGCGAAATGCAATAGATACCGCAATATCAAACGAAATTGATCATTAATATTTCTCATTTATACTTAACAAAACCAGTGAAGAATAAAATCGGAAAAGTGGTTTCTGGGAAAATAATCAGATTGACACAACTTGCACGATAAGAGGACTGATGTAGCAGAGAGCTGGTAGGACTGATGTAGCAGCGAGCTGGTCACGTATATCGTATTTCTGAGGGCCATTCTAGCAGACAAGTCCTAGAGCAGAGATCGACAAATGCAGCCTAGATTGCCGTATAATCAGGTGATCCAATACTGAGAAGAAGGTTATGGCACTGGACTTGATTCGGAAAGCATAGAACTCGTATTACAACTGGCTAATAATTGAAACATAAAATAGTAGAATTGCTATTTTTGGCATTGCTGACGCAATTGTTATACATGAAACGCATGGCATAATTTTTTTTTTTAAATCTGTGTATTAAGATTTTCTCAAGTTGAAGAAAAATATCTTTGTCTCTATTTATTTGTATTGTATAGCTGAGATTACCCAAAGAAAAAATGTTTGCTGAAAAATGTTTCCTTTTTATGCAAAAATAATATACAATGTATTAATACGAGAGCTACAAATAGTCATTGGAATGCTCTAATTATATATAAAAAAAAAATCAAAATATTAAAGTTACTTGATTGAAGAATTCCTTTAGAAGAATTTTTAAACTTTAATTGCAATTAAAAAAATACTTTTATTAAAATTATATTTTTTTTTTCTGGTTCGGTAGATTCTTCCAAGAGGAACCGCCCAGTGAGTCATTATTTTCATAAGTGATTATTTTTAATCAATCAAGAATATGTTGATGTAGCGATCACATATGTATATAATTATATACAATGTAAATCCTGGTTGAATGAATCAACGAATAGTAACTCCCAGCTCTTTTATAATCTATACTAATATTTAAAATGAAAATGAAACTCTGTGTCTGTGACCTCTTTGCGCTTAAACAGCTAAACCGATTTAGATGAAATTTAGTATGAAGATAGCTTGAGTCCAAGGGAAGGACCAAGGCTACTTTTTTAATTTACCCCTCGAGGATTATAATGATAACACGTTGTGAGCTGCATGTAAAGCTTCACAAGTAAAGCTGTAGATTCAACTTGCAGTACTGTCCTATATAGTTTAATTGGTATATTTATAAAAAAAATATTAAGAATAGTCAACATCAAATTATAATTATAAAGGGTTTTTTATTGTGCATATTTTATTATATTTCACCATTTTTAGTGAATATTTGCATGCATATTTTGGCATTTTGATAGCGCATATAATCCGAAGTCTAGTAATGATGTATACGCAGCAAATAATACAATATTATAAGCATAGCTTGGAAGATCATTTATGTATACCAAAAGTAAAAAAGGTCAAAAGATGTATACCTGTGGAACGCCTATTTTTGACACAGACTCGCTAGGCTTTATCTCGATTATAAAACATAAAAAGGTATTGTAAATGGTAGAAGATTTATATTAGTTAGAGAATGGGTACAAAGAATTAGTAACTTTTTGAATAATTGCAAGAAGTCGCTAATACAAATAGTAGCAAATATTTATCGGATATTTATCTGAAGTTTTCTGAATGCACTAATGTTATTACATTTTTGTCGATGATATTATGTATTTCTTTTGTTTTTGTTTCTTACGTAACAAATTAAACATTGCAATAATACGTTTCAAAATGAGCGAGCTTACATTTGGCGCATATGAGATGATAATATAATGTTGTCTTAGATTTTCGCGATTATTACACATTGAAATAAAACTAGTTTTTAACGGATTTAATCGCGTATATTAATTATTTTATTTTAACATCCCGACGTTTCGAGCACTTTGCACAAATCCAACAGACTGCAAGACCTAAAGATACAGTTAGTGCCTTCTGCGTGCAACCGGAATGCTACTCTAGATATCAATTAAGAAATCGTTGGCGGTAGTTGTAAATAATATTCTTTTGTAATTCGAACAGACAAATGTCACCTTAGTCTGCCCGTGACCACGAACACTGCAAAGTGCTCGAAACGTCGGGATGTTAAAATAAAATAATTAATATACGAGATGATAATAATTATGATCTAACATCTCATCTCTGTAATATGTAACATTAAGGAAAATGGGCTGGTGAACTCTGTCACCGCGTACGTTCATTGGTCAAATGAAAAAGCGCTTCCCCGGCTTCCTTTTTGTCATGTTAACTATAACTGTTGAGGTTCTGGTTCTGTGGTTTCGGACTATGAACCTAAACTAGCGAGAGGTGGGTTCGCAATAAATGTATCGATATATATTTATAGTACTTTTTATGTTTATTTTGTTTGATACATAGGTTGCGAATAGGATGAAGAGAAGTCCATACAACGAAACGCTGACTGGACCAGCGTCCATCGTCGAGACCTGACGAAGGCCGCGAGGACGCTGCTATGTCAGGAGAGGCCGTGTTAATAAGTTTGCGGACCGGTAAATGGGCCACCTGATGTAAAGTGGTCACCACCGCCTATAGACACTGGCATTGCCAGATATATTAACCATACCTTACATCACCAATTCGTCACTAACCTTGGGAACTAAGATATAATGTCCCTTGTGTCTTTAATTACAATGGCGCAAACGGGAACTTGGGAACAAACATGATAAAGTATTGTTTGCTTATGATACCTCTTTAGTTTTTAAAATTAATAGAAAACAGGTACAGTATGACGATGTAAATAATGCTATCTCTGATATAGTATCTAATCTAGACACTGGCTTAGCGTAAATAATCTTAGGCTAAATAATAAAAAAAACAAAAATGGTAAAATTTTGTACACCAAATGTGAAAAATATAAAAGCTGATGTACTTATCATGGATCTAGTTGAATCAGCTAAATTTCTTTGCCTTACTGTTTATGCCAAATTGCAATGAGTTCCCCATCTTAACGGATTGGCGAGTAGACTGAGTTCTGCGGCATTTGCGATGTTTATACGGCGCGTTTAGTATATTTCAGTTACTTTCGCAGTATAATAATCTTACGGTATGCTTTGCTTCTGCTTCTTTGTTTATAAATTTAAAGAAATCAAGATATTAACTGTTGCTTCTCAGTATACATTCTGTAATGTTATGTATGTACGGAAAAATATTAATGATTTTTTGAGAAAATTTTATAGCAAAAAATTCATAGCATTGGTCCAAGGAATAAACAAAAATTTGTTACTCCTGTTACTCGACTGCATAGAGTAAGTAACTCTTTTGTGGGGAAATGTATAAAGTTCTACAACACGATCCCAGAAAACGTTCAAAATGCATCTGTTGTAAATTTAAAAAAAATGTTAGGAGCGCTTGTTTGAGAAAGGTTATTATTATTATACAATTAATGAGTTTATGATTGATAGCACACATTGGAAATGAAACGATCGCCTCCTGGCTATTTCTATTCATATTCAATGTATAATATATAATATAATAAATTTGACAAAAAAAGACCTGCTCAGTTTCTTTCTTCGGTTCCTCTCAGGTCAGGATATTTTCTTTTCCGAACCGTTGATAGTGTTTAATTTTAATAATAAGAAGTAAGTGTAATGCTTCCATATTAAATAAAGGAATTTGAGTTTGAGTTTCATTTTGCTAATTGGCGTAGAATACCTAATGAGTGGGTGGTACCTAACAAGACGGGCTTGCACAAAACCCAACCACCTGTTAAACACAATCGTCCCTTTTACTCTAAATCACACCAACATATTGCAAGAAAGCGAAACGAAAGTTATTGCACATTAATAAAGTTAAAATAACTAACGTTTTGTAATAGATCTGCAAACTTTTCAATATTTTGTCAACGAAAACTAAATTCACATATGTATGGGAAAGAGACACGTGTGATGACATCATCACATACATTTCTAAATTATAGTGTGAAATAGTTATGTAAGATTGAGGTTAGCGCAGTATCGACTAAAAATAAAATATACCATTATATTGTGTAATAGTATTCATTGTTCGATAATTTTATTTCGATTTTTAACTTGTTTTACTCAAGTACTATATTTATTTATTTTCATTAGGACAACCAACAGTAGACACATCAAAATAAAAAATAAAAATTACGTCTCAAAATGATCTAGGCAAAAGTTCTACTACTTACAGGTTCATCATGCACTATCTTATCGCACAATATGTATTAAAAATATAAATTAATTATAAGCAATAATTAGAGATAGGAAGTATAATACATTTTTTAAAATATTATGTAATTAATAAAACCAATAAGATATACCATAAAATAAGAAATCAGCACAAAAAAAATTCTTTATTTTTCGATTGAACTGAGGGCGACTATCGTGATATACGTCTAAATCTTTTACTTGATTACTGACTGTGGTGATATATAACAATGATATGATGGATTTTTTTCCTAATTGCGTTCTATATAATCTGGTAGAAAATAAATGATATATTATACAAATATTACGGGAATTAATGTGAGTGACGTTTAAGTAGAATCTTGATAAAAGTTCTATTTGAAATATTTCATCTTCAATTATGATTAAGTATAAAATTAGTAGTATAGTACTAAGTAAAGCAATATAAATTAGCGAATATAGCAATCAATTAGCGTATATGATTTTACCCTAACTATAATTCACAATTACATATTTTTGATTACTTTTGTTTTGA
Source organism: Vanessa atalanta (assembly GCF_905147765.1). Lineage (NCBI taxonomy): Eukaryota > Metazoa > Arthropoda > Insecta > Lepidoptera > Nymphalidae > Vanessa > Vanessa atalanta. The sequence continues at coordinate 9,724,976 of NC_061902.1, read as the reverse complement.
ATTATCACAATCTAAAATCAAGTAATAAATGTATTTTTATATATTAAAGATCATATTAATTTTTAAGCGATTTTTTAATTATATTGTTATATAAAAATTATAATTTATAATACGTAGCACATAATCTTCTAAGTAACTTTTCAATTTATAAGGATTTTAAACAAAAAGCTGTAGTTGCAAAATATCAATATAGTTAGAAAATACCTAACAATATATTACTAACTCGTCGCTCGTTAGTCACCACGAATAGACGTGTGTCGATTCATATTAAGAATATACTCATTAGTGCCGTTTAAAAATGACTCTTAATGTAATAACCAATTGAATTTGAAGTGAAATTTCTTTATTGCTTTTATTAAATCGTTTTTCTTTTGTATATTACCCAACATAAACAGTGAAACGCGCACCTTTGTGTAGTACCTCACCCCCGTGGAAGCAAGACAATTGCTGTTTTGTAGTTCTTTTACTTACCGACTCCGCCGTAAGGCGTATAACTCAACTTTGTCAGTAATAACAGCTTGCCTATTTCGCAGACTTTAATTTGTTTGGACTTGTAGTTGTACTTTGTTGTTATCATGAGTGTAAGACGACCGTCGCCACGTTCGACAGTTGAAGCTTCTGGATACAGCGGTGGCTCACATCCAGACTTATCTAAACTAAGTTTAGTGGCTGCAATTGATCCACAGATCATTTTCAGAAAAAGAAAACAAACCACAAATGAAACCTGTGGATGTAACAATGAAATCAAAGAAATTCGGTCAGAGTTGATGCGTATCGGCTTATTATTGGAAAAGTATGTTGGATCTAACGAGCAAATATTGAATAAAATGCAGGAAAGTGTAAAAGAGGTCCAAACACAATTAACCATGCTGAAGTCTTCTAATGGACAAAATTTGAACATGATCCGTGAAAATGTTTCACAAATTAACAAAATAAAAGTATCTACAAATAACATTACAGACGAACAAAAAGATATAAAGATAATCGAGAAACCCATAGAAAAACAAAGCACTCAGGACGATAATAGAATTGAAACTCTTGAATCTACATCCATCCAATCTACTGGCATCCTTAAAAACACACCTCAATCTTCAACCTCCAAATTGAAGCAACAGGTATGCATGAATGAAAATATATGCAAAGAATTGCACGGATGCAATAACAGGGCAAATAATATCATATTTGCGGGCTTATTGGAGCAAAACTACCGAGGTGCTAACGAAAGACTAGTGAAAGATGAAGCTGATATATTAAGTATTACTTCTTTGGTCAGTAAAAACATTCCGAAACCCATTAGAGTCTACAGAATCGGTCAATACACGCCAGGAAAGAACCGCCAAATCAAGGCATGCTATAGTTCATCAGAATACGTGAAACTACTTCTACGCAACCATGATAAGCTACCCCTAAATATAAAAATATTTTCTGATCAATCTCCAACACAGCAAAAGAGCTTAAAAATCCTAAGATATCAGCTAAAGCAATTAAGAAAGTAAGCTCACCGTCAAATATAGGAAATACCCCTACCCTACAATAAATATTCTTGAGTTCATTAACACAATTGCTTGATCATTATTAAATCTTTCAAACTAGTAAGTCACACAAAAAAAGTCTCCCAAGGGAGTCTCAGAAAATAATCGCAAAGACTTAAAACATAGTAACACCAATTATTATGGATAAAACTGATCAAGAGCATATTTTTTCCTTATGAGTATTAGTATTATTAGCTGTTGTATAAAACGCCGCAGATACTAATTTTTCCCTAACTTTCAACTTCAAAAAATAAGAAGGCTATCTATTTACTTTTATATTTATTAACTTATCTTATGCTTTACAACAAAATTTTCAAAGACTTATGCATTATCTACTGTATATACTCTAAATATTTAAAAAGATCCAACTTAATAATGGTATCTATAGGGTTAGGTGGAATTTACAGTAAAAAAATAATTGCAGGAACTCTAAGTAACAGTTTTATTAAACTACTAGTCAATAGAGAATTTTTCTTTTCTGGGGATTTCTATTACACCGATTCATAATTCCGGACCAAGTACAGAGCCAAAAAATTAGTGACCCATATATCTGTATTGCCTGTATTACCCAAGATACTGAAAAAAATCTTACGTAAGAGATAAGAAAAATACTTTGACACTAACAACTCATTTTATGGCGTTTTGGATTGTGAGAAAAAACATTTTTGCAGCAAAAATGGATTGGATTCAATTATTGTTGTTATTAACTAAATTTAAATAATTATAATATACACGGTAAAAAAATTTTTTCATAGTCTTATATATATATAGTCTAACTAACACCTGTCTTAGAACATGTGCCTTAGAATTATTTAAATCTTATTTAAAAAAAAGAACTTTAATTTTAAGAATTAAAATAAATTATTATAGAAGTAACGTAGTAGGTGAGGAACATACTTATTTACGGAGTCCCACAAGGCTCTATTATAGGCCCGTTGCTCTTT